>NC_048286.1:12745004-13945004 GCF_009762535.1 Notolabrus celidotus | reverse complement strand
TCTACTCTTAAAATAAAGTTAGTCATGTAAAGCAGATATTAACTCGTTAGCTTAAGACTGTGAGAATTCGTAAACACGTTGCAGCATAAAAACTACATTCACTCAGGTGCAAGTGCATTCTTACCCAGACATATTAACACTATAAAAAGTCATACACACAATGATAATGTTAGTTTTCAGATACAAACATACAAACTTAATGTTGAGGAGAATGCATGCTTTTGAGTGTCATGTAAATTCCTTATTAGTTTTTTGTGGCAAAAAAAGATGATAAAATACCTAAAAAATGTAAGTTTTTCATTCTTTGCCCCATAAAAATGATACACAAGCAGTGCTTTACTATTCTCAAGAAAAGTAACTACTGGGAACACAGAAAAAAATAAAAAATCACCAATATGGTGTTTGTCAATTAGCCGACAGTTCTCCTTTCCTAAGTCAGTACATGAAAACTCTTTCACCATCACTAGATGTATCTACATCATTCTCGGGTCACCAGGGTTTATCTGAATGATGCATCGTGATGTTAAAGTCTACTCAACTGTTTCAGTTGACTTTTCTAGCATCAAAGCACAAAACACGTGCTCAGTCTGCCACTGGAGTCCATGGATAGGTCAGTCTGCTTCACAGTGTCTCATGTCTCGTAGTAAGTTGCTGCATTCGTTCACCTACCCACTGAAGTCTTTACATTTTGGTGGGTGAAGAAGGGAACCAGGTGTCCTTATTTGCATGTGTGTACATCATAGACTCTCACACACTCCTGACAGCTGACATAGCAGCACCAGTGGAAAATACAGTGACACTTCTCCTTTCTCTTCTCAGTCCTGGTGTTGTGACCTCTCCCGCAACACAGGAGGTCACACCCGTCTATGCCGTGGGACGTCAGGTTGCAGATTCGATCACGAGTGCCAAAGGAACCAGTCTCAGGATTAGGATCACAAAAATTGGGCGAGCTTTCATAATAAACAAGGTCGCGCTCAGTGGGGGGTTTGAAGTAGTTGTACTTGGGTCTCAGGGTCTCCACCCATCCTCTGGACTCTTTATGTTTCTCCACCACCATCTCGGATGCACTGTCGTACTTATCCTTCATGTAGTCGCCAATCGCTCTGAAGTCTGGCTGAGACCACCAGCAGGTCTTGACCTCGCAGCTGCCCGAGAGTCCATGGCACTTACACTTTAGGAACATGTTGTCATTGAGGGACTGCAGATGAAAAATATTTGTTAATCACACATATGAAAAAATAGGTTCACCCACATAAGAGCAAAAAAAACCTTTTCAGGGAACTCACTATTCTTCCAGCCTCATTGTTATGGCGGTTCATCGCTGAACGTGCATCGGGGCGATTCTCCCTTGCATCAGCAAACTCTCTGGACACCATGCTCCCAAACTCCACATCCTCGCTGCAGCCACCCCACTTCCATCCCTCACCAGGGGGGCCCTTATGGCGTGTGTCACATCCGCAGATGGTGGCTGAACCCTCAGCACAGGCACGGGTCACTGCAAATGCCACTCCCGCAGAGGCAATAGCATGGACAAATGCTGACTCTCGAGTGGCTGGAAAGAGAAATTCATGCATGTGTAAGACATCCTGCTTTGCGAAAAATACTCTGAAACAGCATTCACAGGGACATATCTCTACTTAACAATCTGTTTTCATATAAGTATTTGATGCTAATCATTATTTTTCAGATTTTTTTTGAAGAAAATTTGTAGCTATAATTGCAAGAGAATATAGGTCAGCACTTGTTTATGTGGATTTTTGTTCAGTCTTGTATGATTACATAAGCAATTCAACTAAAGCCCACAAGACAACATCAAACAAACTTCACACTGGAGAGGCCATTATTATCGTTGGCTACATGTGTTGAGGTCATATCTACCAAGGTGTACTAGTGCGTGTCTTCTGAGCTGAGACATCAATCGTCCTGTCTCTGAATCAGACCAGCAGGGTCTCTATGCCTCTGTCTGACATAGCTTACTGATGACTCAGAGGGATCAGGATCTTCCAAAGAGATGAGAGGAAGAGACTGCCCTGACAGGCCTATAATTAAGAGACTCAATTAAGCTTTTGAAAGGTTAGGAAACACACTGCGGGGACAAATCATAGACACAGCATTGAAGTGAGGCTGTAGCATTCAGATATGCAATCCTTCACAGTTAGGGGCATATCACAGGGGTATATGGTTTAATTCAGCATGCCCTGCTTTAACAGGATTCATTATGACAGGGAAGCTGCCTTGAATATATGTGCTTGTACGGTCTTGCACAATCAGAAGAAAAGACACAGGGAGCAGGATAAAAAAAAAGTGTGGAAACACCAGGTGTAAAAAGAAACGAACAAACAAGACATAAAGAAAGGGAAAGGAATAGTCAAAGATCAATCGTGAAATTTTGGATTGTGTCTGTGCACTTGTGTGTATAGATCGACTGATAAAGAGGCAGTGCATGCTACTGTCTAAAGAACAGGAGCGACAGAGGGAGAGAAAGAAAAAGAAAAAAGGCAGGAGAATAAAGCTAAAGAGAGTAGGAGCTCCTCCCTTACAGCAGGTTCCAACCAGTTTGAGGACTAAAGGGCATTAGGAACAATGATGCAAGAGAAAAGGTCTACTGGCATCCTCCACCACCCACTTCACAGTGCTATTGTATACACACAAGGTTACTAATGCTCACAATAAAACTGCACCTCTGCGTTCTTTCTTAGAGTCCTAGTAACTGCCTCACCACAGATCGTTTCACTTGAATATTGTATTCATTTTTTTGCACTCAAAGCAATTCAAGGCTGTAATATGCAAATCACATTATTTATTAACTGTCTACTGTAGTCACATCTCAAAAGAACAAAGTATTGGCTTTATGATTTGAACTTTGGAGCAGTGTTGTTCTTCATACACAAAAAGCTTCTTCCTTCATGGAAACTTAATCCAAACTATTTGAACACAGCTACACAAGATGGCATCATCAGCGTAGAAACTGAATTTTATTTAGTGTGTCGAAAAGTATCCGTTATTGTTAATGAAAAGTGTAAAGAAATGTGGTCCTAATGCGGTACCCTGGGGAACTCCTTTGGAATAGTGATCTAATGGATGACTGGCAATGATACTGCAGAGCTTAAGGGGGTGGAGGAGTTCAAATGGGAGAGGAAAAGAGGATTATCTTTGGATAAAATGAGCAAAGGAGAAGGATTGGGGCAAATTAAATATGTCCTGATGTCTCTGTGTGTTAAGTAGGTTTCTGAGGTTACAGACCTCTTGTGACAGCTTCGCACTCTTAAGTTAAGTGTCCAAAGAATACAGGGAATAGGAACTTCCCCAAAGTGTAACTACTTGAGAAAATTATGTGATATTTATAAACATAATCAAAAGACTGCTCTTGATTCATTTATATTTCATTTCAACTGCATTTAAGAATAAGAACCAGGTGCCCGTTGTGAGTAATAATCTTTATGTGCAGTATAACTCCTAAAAGAAAGCCCCACTAGAAATGCATGGACAACATTTTGTTGTGTTTCAAAACTCCTCTTTTTTAATAATAAAAAAACTCTAAAGCTAAACTATGAACTGTGATCATTCTTGTGTTTCATTTATTAGCGGTATACACCTTAGATAACATTAACTTTACCTGGAGACACCAGCTCTATCATTAGTTGCTCTGCTTTGTTTGGTTTTCTGGCCAATTTATGGTATTTCAGGACACTTCTCCAACAATGCATCTCCACCAAACTTTGCCAGACCCTGGCAGACCAAGTGGTCTCTCCAACCTGCTGTGGGGTTGAATCTCCTATTGTGCTGCCACTGTCACGCTGTGTTAGTCCCACAATGGCCCAAGATATTTTATATGAAATTTGCCCTGGCCAGTGATTAGTGGGGACCAAGTTAAGTCATAGCAACAGAGAACTATGCATTGGCTGGACCCCGCTTGTCGGCAGACGGGGAAATCCCTATTCAAATGGTTTAATAAAACAATCTAAAGGGCGTGTGAATGGGGAAAAGCACTTTTTCTCCTGCTTAATCTCATGGTTGCGAAGATATTGTGCTCCGAGCAGTACCCAGCAGGGAGTGGGGCTAAGGTCCCCCCATCAACTCCATCTACCACACCCCTTCTTTCTTTCTTGCCCAGAGTTAATGATATACTGGTGCGCCAGCTTCCCTCCCCCAGCATGGAGAGACATACGACTCATGAAAAGCAGAGACCTCTTAGCTCATCCTAAATAGTTACACTTTCTCATCCTCAGGTCATAGGTCGTAACCCACATCCCCTGACCTTTTCAGAGTTGGTTTAGACGGGACTTAATGATTTAGGTTGATTTACTGGGTTGATTTCCTGGTATACAGAATGGGGCAAGGCAGGATACCTACAAGGAAGAGAGACCTAAAGCAGAATGAAACTTCAGCTACAATCCCCTCCTCATGCTCGATGCATTACGTAACGGGAGGTTCCTGTGAGACTCATCAAAATGTAATGGTTTCAAGAGGAGTAGCATGTCCATACCTGTGCGGGTGGTAACACCTGTGAAATTTTGACTGTCCACTCTAGGTGACAGAGTTACCCTCACTAATTCTATCATATGACTCATAAACTGGCGCCTGATTATACCCATATAGCAGGTAGGTGCTCTGTAAATACCAAGAATGCCGAAACATCTCTGGGATCGGCTCTGGCGACTAAGAACACCTGCGCAGCTTTCTATTACCTTTCATCACAGGCAGATTCCAGCAGTGCATGTTTTGACACTTTAGTTAATGTAAATTAATGAGTGCTGACGCAGACGTAGCCTAGAGGTAGGGCATGTGATTTGGGGTGTGGAGTGAAGGAGAAACAGAGAGAGAGAGGATCAGGCTGTGTTTAAAGGAGACAGAACATGCTCATAAAAGAAGACTGTTTTTAAAGGCAGAAGTCACTTAGGTGTTGGATGAAGTTAGGTATTAGTTATTCATGACAATTAGATGTATGAGTAGTTGTGTGTGGTCATGCCAATAACTGATCATTTTGGCAAAAGCATAATGACAATTTGGGCAGTAGATCATATGAGCAATTTAAGTATTTTTCCACAACCAGGAACATTTTTCAGTTGCTCTTCTTTTCAGACCGATCAGTCTCAATGAAATTCACAGAACTAGCTTTTCTCCTTCATCTGTCATTGTTCTAAAACTCTTCTCAAACTCTCTAAATAAAACACCCCTCTTCTAATGTCCTCTATGAAGGTGGGATGGGATAACTGATAGGAACTAAGCTTCTGCCCCTAAATGTATCCCTGTGCCTTTCAGCCCCCAAAAGACAGGAGGAAACTGACACACAACAGTCCGAATTGCAGACAAACAGACACCAGTGAGGACAATGGCCCTGTTGCACAGACAAACACCAGCATCAATCAAATCCAATGAAATGGAAGCCTCTCCTACTAAGCCCTATCAAAGGGCTGTGAGCCCCCGAGTCACCTCTGACAAAGGCACTTAATCCAGCCACTTTGACCTCTCACATTATTAAGGGCCTCAGTGACCTTAATCCAATCAAAATGATTCACTAAAGCCCAGTAGCTTCCTCCTCTTTCCACTCAGTACCCCCTTCAATTTAGACCTGGGTGGGGAGGCAATAGGAGAGATGTGGTGGCATTTTGCACTACAATAGGGCTAAGATGGAGAACCCCTATCGTTAGCCACCTACTTGAGCTCAAGCCTCTTCTATCAACTGGCTTAGGAGTTTATTAAAAGCAATTGCCCTGACTAACCTCCAACCCCCTGTGTTTGCATCAATCTTCTGTAAACTAGGTGACAGGTTTAGATCCCTGACCTCCAGCGTGCATGTTTTGCACTCATTCTCAATTTAAAAACCCATCATTCATCTTAAAGTTAGCTAGAAGCTCCCCCAATCAAAGAAACACTAAGAAACCAAGCCTGACTTCTGAGTTAGGTAAAGAATTCATACCACTCTCAGGTCTGTTTAACATACAGCAACAATTGGCAGCCCAGCACAAAACCTGAAAATAATTTGGGATTGTACTAAATGTGACAAAATATGCCAACCAGCACTTCTAAAGTTCCTTCATTTATATGCTTTTTCTTGCTTGTTCAATCTGTGACCAAGCTGAAATGTGTAATAAGACAGGTACAAAGCTAACAGACTGCTTGTTGTAGTCTCATGTTAAGCTAACAAATAGCTGTCAGAGTGGAATCAATCTCTCGTCAAGCAGATTTATTGACACATCTTAGCTTGTTTGTTTAATTTGTACCAAAGCTGAATGGTTAAATGGACAGGTACTACAGGTACTACACCTGTAATGGTAGCTGTCTTCATATGTTTGGCTAAGGGACAGGTATGAGAGGGATGTTGATCTTGTCATCTACTGCTTGGCAAAAACAAATTCTGACTCAGTCAAAATACAATTGAATTCCTACCAGTAGCCTACCTCTTAAATTCACTCATTAACACATTATGCCCTCTTTGTTTAATTTGTACCTAAACTCAAGTGTTTAATGAACAAGAACGCTAAGAGGCTGCTTGTTGTGGTTCTAAATTTAGCGAGCAGACATGACTATTTTTTCCCCAAGTTTTATTTATGCTTTTTTATGCTTTTATTTGGAGAGGATAGGATGGTGGAAATAGTAGGAAACCATGAGAGAGGAAGAGTTGGGAGTGACATGCAAGATAGAAGCCGCAGGTTGGAATTTAACCTAAATGTTATTAATTGGATTTAACTAGTGAAATAACTAGTTTTACAAATTCTAAAAAAAAACAGAAGCTGCCTAAAAACTTAAAATCATATTTGAATTGATCGGTGAAGTTATGCAACGTAAGGTAGCCTATATTAGCTTGTCCAGCTATATAGCTTAACTAGCTAGCTATGTTGACAGGTGACACGAGCGCTATTTTGTGACAAAAAGATAAAGGCAGGAATGGGAACAGCTTCATGATGACACCAACAGGAAGTCTTCTGTAGACTAGACAGTCTCACAGTTTAGCCCTTGCAGTCTACGCAGTGGCACTATTCATTTGGGGGTTTTCTTTGTTTTGTTTTATTTATTTGGTTTCGTGAATTGGGGATTTCTGCAGATTGAGCCCATGACTAGACAAGATTTCACCCAGCCTACACCCAGAAGTGGTCATACATCATCAGAGAATTAAATGGGGAAAAACATATTTTGGAAAACTCTATAACTCCGTTTACATTCTTGTGTAAGACACTTCAGAGGATTGTACAGCAGAACAATCACAGGGGATTCCCTTGTTAAGAAAACTTCAGCAAGACAGAACTCACTGGTCCTGATTGTGCACATTATTTCAAGCATACAGGCTGCTCAAAGCTTATTCAGCCTAAAGTCTATTTGAACAAGGATTTGAAAGAGCAGAGTGAATGATGCACGCAGGGAGTTCAGCTTTTTCAAATGCAAATATCAGACGGGGAGAATATAGAATTGTTAATGGAGGAGTTAATCAGCATGGAGTTACAATAAGTCCCTTTAATTTTTCTCAGATCTCGTTTTTGCACGTGGTTTGAAGATCTTAAAACCTCCATTCATTTGTTTAGTCTCAAGCGATGATGCTGCTGTCATGTCATTAATTGTAGATTTTTGACATCAGCTTCTTTTGGAGTTGAACTCTGACCTCTTTATGGACTTCACTGCTAATGAGACTCTGGATTTGTTTCACCTTTCAAATGCTGGTGAAATGTTTGGAAAAGGTGAATCTAGTTGATAGCTTTTATTTTTCTTATCACAGATGGCAGATGGCTGGACACCAATGAGGCTGCTTTTGCTTTAGGTTTCTGCCTGTTAATGGAGGTATGCCCTTGCCACTGTTGCCAAGTGCTTGCTCACAGTGGATTGATGTTGATGATGGGACATTGTACAACAGGAATCTACTGGGTATACATCCACAGGTTTTGTGCATGAAAAGTTGAAGAACAGGCCAATTAATGTCTTTGATGTGTAATATTACCTTTGTCCAACACTGGTCCAAAAATGGCCAGATTGTCGTTGACTGTGGTGCAGTTCCAGCGCCGACCTCTGAACTGGTGCTGGCACTCCTGTATGCCTATCTTCACCCCCTCTGCCACGCTGGGCATGATCTCCACGTAGTTCCGGCAGAATCGCAGCTGTTTGGGCACCAGACCCGGGATGCTGCCACACAGAATAGGTTGAGTTCCCAGTGATGAGTACTGGTGGCCCACTGCTAGTGACCTGTGCAGACATGAGGGGAAGTTAAAAACGTCAGTGCATCCTTATGTATTGATTCAACATCACTTCAGTTGGAAGGCTAATTTCCTTCTCCAGGTGCTGTGTAATTTCATGTCTGACTTTGTTTGATTGTGTGTTTATTTGCTGTGTCAGATACTACCATTAGACATCCATCCTTTATCCCCTCAACTACCCTCTCTGCAGACACCTGGCCTTTGTGTGTATTGAAATTGCAGCCCTGCTGACACAGACGCGGGCCATGTTTCTGTCTGAGATGAAAGTACACAATGCATCCAGAGGTCTTCATAGACTTTAAGCTGACAACTTGGAAAACTGCACCCTTTTATTAAGTGTCCGCACACTTAACAGGCCTTCAGCTTAGGGTAATAAGAGTGCAAACCCAACATTGAGACTTCAGAGAGTGTATTAAGTGTAACACACAACCCAACCCCCTCTTTTCCTTTGAGGATACAACAAGTGCAAACTTGGTTCACTGATTACATCTTTCTCTCTCTCTATCTGCTCCTTTATTGCTTTCTCTCTGTCTTTCTGTCTTCTGCGTCCTCTCAATTAGGACTTCAGTGACTGACAATCATACAAATGGGGGATCTATTGTGTCATTGCTTATTGTATAACTAGTCAAATTTTAGAAACACTTTGCACATACCTCACCATTTTTAAACTGAAAAACCTTGCATGGATATCACAGAAAGCTGACATGCTAATATTATATATAATGTCCATTAACGTTTGATTTACACGTTAAGCCCTTTATTAAAGGGTATAGATAACAATGCATGTGCATTATTGTAACAGAGAAAACCAAATTAACTATTTGCAGCAGCTGCATGACCTGCTGACCTGAGCTACAAGCTTACTGTATAATTGAAGTGTCACCAAAATCAATATTTTGACTACTTGATTGTTTAATAGCAGAGTTCCTATTATCTTTGGCAGATGCTCTGCAGAGTAGCTACAAAGTAGGTTGTTGGCAAGATAGAGGAGACTTCATCTCAGCTCAACTGTCTATTAAAGCCCAAACTCTGGCAGCAGTAATCTGCTGATCCTCCCCCCCGAGTGATATGAGCCTGATAACAGTTACTGTAGCTCCTGCACAAAGACAGAGCCAGGGCAGGTGTGCTGTCTCCTGCCGCTCAGTTAGTTCACTACCGGTTGACCTGCTCACTGTTGTTCAAGGACTAATCGCTGATCACTACAAGATTACCAAAGCTCCTGACACTGGCCTCAGGCTGCTTTCTTTAAGAGCTCAAAGACCCCGTCAGTCCAACGACCCTTGTTTGACGGATCCTGATGCCAACAAACAAGTTAACCTTGAATACCTTGGTTATATTTAGACATGTACAGCCTGATTTCATCTTCTATATTAAACTTTAATGTTGTCTGTCAGGTGTCAAGGTGTGTGTATGCCATCAACTGACCCGGTGAGTGAACCGCTGTTATTTCCCCCCAGAGGAAATGTCAGAGCCATGTGTCACGCTGCTCTTAACAGAAATTCTCGCTAATTTCTGCAGACTAGACCGCTTGAGTTAATCATAAATGAGACATTCAACAAGCGAGCAACGGCAAGTTTAAAAATGACTACAGAGGAAATCACAGTCGTCTGCAGTTTGTCTGCAACATCCATCAGTAAACAAGAGCACTCCTCTTACTAGCTGACCTCTCTTTGGCCCTTGTCAGTCCTTGTACCCTGAAGCGCATCATTCCCGACAGAAACCTGAATCCACATCTCCAAACTGGTTCAGACTTTTGGTTTGTCTCTCAACAAACAGAACTGGAACATGAAGAAAACCTCGTACGACTATTGATCATTCAAGTCCTGCAGGCTTACATTTTATTATAAGCAGAAGTCTATCAGCTTTCTTTGAAAGAAACTTGGCATCTCTGATGTTTCCATGACATTTCCATCAACCTCATAATGAAAAAGATTTCAGCAATTTTAACCAGCGTCAGATGTAACTTAACAGCAGGGCACAAGGCAAAATAAAGGTGCTATTAGCTTTTAAACCCTAAATCAGTCACTTCTTTTGTTCCTCCAGAAGACTTTCTTGTCATCCGCACTCTGTAATGAACCTGAGTTCTCCCAAAGTCTACACCTCTAAGGGGTCTTTTAGCATTTTGCTTGTCTGCCAGGACATCATAACCATCATGAGTCAACAAGCTTTGGTTGCTCCACTCGTGCGTGCCTCAGTGTCTGTCTCATTGGGCTGAGCAATCTATGCCACCTTTCCTGTGTTAGGAAATGGCCTGGAAGCAGAGGCAGGGCATGTTCCATCAGAGATGATTTATGACTTTTTAAAGGAGCAATTGCATAAAGTTTGATGTTGTTGTTGGATACTACCTCTAACAAGTATTTCATCAAAAATGCTCATCTTGTAGGCCTCCATTAAGTACTCTTGGTTTTTGATTTCTGTCTGAGAAATCTGTTTCCTGCTTGGAAACAATTGATAAATACATTGGAGACTTCATTGCTACTAATATTTACAGTATGGGACAAATTAACACTTAAGCAAAATATACATCCTATTCAATTTTTGTCCCAGTACAGACTTTCCCCCTCTCACCTGAGTGTATCCAGCACAGGTTTAATGCATATTTCAGCAAGCCCAAGCAGGGTACCTTAGAATTACCACTTTACTCGTGGGCCCTGGGGCCTTGGAGCCGACTTTGACATCAAGAGACTATGTTTGGGAAAAGGAATGTGCGGCAAGCTTTCACCTCCAGGTATTTATCTTCTAAGGTGGGGTGGACTAGGGAAGGGAAGGGGGTGGTGGTGGTGGAGCAGCGGGTGCAGCCCGGCTATGTCATGGCAGGTCGAGAAGAGACAGACATGAACCTGTCTTGGTGTGTATCCTGATACGAAAAGAGACTAATGTGGTGCAGAGGACTGAGTGTGATGCGACTCTGACGGCCACTTGAAGCCAAGTTGTCAGCTAAACATCACGGGTTGCTTTACACAGAAGCAATTGCTCTTAAATAGCTGGCATGCAGTCTGAAAACACAAAGACAATGGTGGATTAGGCTACGTTATTTGACTTGGGATGAGTTGCCACGATACGCAAAATACACCACTAGTTAGGGAAACAAAACGTCAGTATTACGTCAAGAAGTCAAGGTGACTCCATGTTCTGCAGCCTGAGATTGTTTGTATTGTGATACAGAAGTCTTCTGTTTACTTCACTCAGGTTCTTGCTTCTGTTCCTACACTCAAAGAGATGATCCATCCCCTCATACTCAAAGCATCAACATAGAAGTCAGCTCATGACTTGCTGCAGCGTTTTTGGTGTGACAGAATGGAAACTCCATTCTGTCATTCATAACTGGATTCACAAAACAAAAAGAATTGAAAAAACAAAAAGCTCAGATGGAAAGTGAAATCCAGGGCCTTTTTCTTGGCAGTGTGCACAAGGGTGTCAATCATCAGAGCTAAAACATGACACTGTACACACTGGCAGCAAACCAAATACTGCAAAAAGATGCTCATATCAGCTGATAATACCCGCCAAAAAAAAACGTGCTATACACATTGCCTTTAGATTGAGGCATGTCCTGATTGGGGTAAGTTTTCCCACCTCTTGGTCCAAAAGAGCCCACTGTTATATCAGGATTTCCTTCCAGCTGTGCGAGTAATTAGTTTCTCATCAGTATTACCAACAGGGGACCCATTAAGGGAAGTAGATTAGAGTACACACACCACCTAAGCAACACCAAATATAGAAAGATTTATTTTAAAACAGACAGCAATTGTTTGATTTGTGCTGAAAAATACGTAGATGTGTTAAACATAGATGTAGCCTGAATGTCTCCAGAAGAGGAGACAGTCCATGAATCCAAAAGACCAAAATACATAAAATCATGCTCTTAGAATCACTTCTCAATAGTCAGGTTACTGCAGCATTAATACGTACAACTTCTGCTTTGACCTTGTGCTGCTAGATTGTTTGAAACTAGAAGGAAGTTTAAGAAAAGCAGTGTTATAGTTTATTAAATGTTACATGGCTGCTGTTCTCAAAATACAACATTTTTTCAAAGTTAGAATTTTCAGGACTTTTGTAAAATTATGTAAACAAATCAATTGTGTAAAGTATAAATGATATACAGCACAGCAAACGCTTTACTAGACTTCAATGTGTAAAATCATAAATATCCAATGATTTTATTTCAAATGTTGTGCTGTTTATTTTCAAGGCATTGGCATCAAAAGTTAAAATGAATCAATAATAGTTATGCATAATATACAGTTTTAATTAGCTGCTTGTCCTGAGCATTAATCTTGACCCGGGCTAAACCCTGGGCAGGAGTTCATACTCCTTCTACATCACTTGACCGATAAACGCACGAGTGGACGCACGCGCGCACACCAACACAAACTTGAAAGCATACAAACTTTGCACCTGCTGCACTCTCGATATGAAATTTGCCAACAGGCGTTTTGCATTGATCATAGTATGAAATTTAACATTAACTTTCGAGGGAGGTCTTTCTTCTGTTAATTTGAGTCTCTTAGGTCTGCAGTGCGTAACATTAATTTAACTTACTCACGTGCCTTTACTCCCCCCTTTATATTCGGCTACACTAGTCTGGTTATTAAAGTCTTTCTTTGGACCTGAGATAGATAACATTTACATCAAATGTCTCACAATGAAAGCTTAACAATTTTACCGTCAAAGCACTTGAACGCACCGCTGCTGTCTGGAACCAAAATACAACTACAACCATCCAGAGTGACACAGAAGCGAATCACAGGACATCCTACCTATTAGCGTTTATAAAACAAACACATATGTCAACATTTGTTCTGGATAAAACGAAAATAAAAAACTTACCACCAGATGGGATAACTTGCCATGACATGCGTGAGCCCACAGAGCAACAGGAAACATCCCAGGTATATCATCCTTAAAGTTTCGCAAAACTTCTCCAGCAGAAACCCTACATGCGCGCTCATATGCGCACTCAGATTGTAACTTAAGAGCCACAAAAACTGTTTTTGTAACAATTACTTTTTATTTCTGTCCTCCAAAATAAAGGCTGAGGGAGAATCTATCTTTCGCGACTACTCGTGGCAGCACTCAGGAGCCAAATATTAAAGTTAAAAGCTGCAGCTTTTTTTTAGGACCCAATCAGCAGGTATCGCCAAAGGGGAAATTCTGATGATATGTTCCCTCTGTTGCCTAGTCAGGCATTTGAACTGAGACAGCAGAATGAGCTAATTTTAAGATGTGTTTTAGTGCTCATTGAGACTCAGTGGCATTAGCATGCAGTGTGTGTGATATATAATGTTGTTTAAAGGAGAGAGGGAGGGTCTGAGGGCTTTTAAATAGACATCGGAACCCCTGTGGATTGCGTAGCTATAACAACCTGTCCGGATTTCACTCCCTGGCTTGAAGCTTCTAAAATGCAGAAATAAATATGTGTGAATTGCTTGAGACCATTATAAGCTCTGCAGTCTTTTATTTGTGCCTGTTTGCCCTGAATGTAAAGTTAGAGGTGAAGATTTTTTTCCTATGGGCTGATGGATCCACAATGAACTGAATTTAAACTGAGTTGCTGTCAGATTAAAACAAAAAGCCTAAATTCATTTTATATATATATATATATTTTTAAAACTATTCCCAGTTCTTTAATTTATGAAAATAAAACGACAATCCTTGCCTCTCTGCCCTCACATCGTATGTCCCCCTAAATGATGCATTAAAGCTGCAAAATGGCAAAAAAAGAAAGAAACAAAGGTTAACTTCATATTCTGTTATAAATTAGACACATCCTGAGGTGTGTAAGTGATAAAGTGCACATTTTGAGCACCATTTAGAAAAGGAAAAGTTTTTTCCACTCTAATTGTTTTACTTCACACTGTTAAAACTGTCCTGTGTTCACACTTTCAAAGCTGCCCGCATGAGAAGTCGCCAGACCGCTTATTGCAACGAAAATAGTGGATAAATTTGGCCGCACCACTGCGTTCAAAAGGCAGACTGTTTCCTTCCTCAATGTCAAGTGGCTGATGATAGCTCTTCTCTCCCTCTTCATTTACAGGCACTGATGCTTACAGAGCCATTAAACTGTTGAGCAACATCTGTTATACAGATTTTTTTTTCAAAGTTAATACAATCAATTGGTTTCTCGACCAATTTTCAGAAGTTTTTCTTTTCAGGGTGATGTTATAAAGTTAACACGTTTTCATGTATAAAATGATTATGATCAATGATTTAAAACTCACATCTTTCAGTCATCAAACCAGGCTTTAATATGCTGTTGTGGCTAAAGGGGACTACAAAATAAATTAAATGTCTGTTCTAAGGGAGGGATGGACGTGTGACGTATGCCGTTTCACCAATAGTGGCATATAAAGACGCAGCACCAATTCCTCTCTTTTATTGCTGTAATATTTATTAGAAGCGGTTTTCTCCAAGACTAGGATATTTTTAATGGTCGGAAAACATTTTTGAAAATGTTATTTATATTCTTAATTGTTTCACACCTGTTTGTTATTATCCTGAGTTTACACTGTAGGTTATTTGTATTTGATTGCTCAGATTAATTGTACCAAGTGGTTGCTAACTGAAACATCTGCCTCATACAAGTATGTTCAGAATAATATGCTCATTAAATAGACAACAGTCCTTTCTTTAAATCATTTTTTTTTAGTGTTTTACAGTTTAATCATCTCTAAACTACAGAGGTTTAACAACCTTGCGTTCTTCCTCTCTCAGTGAAATTGGTCCACTCACTTCTACAGTCACACATTATATTCAGTTAACCTTTACCTTTCTAGTATCCGAAAAATGACCACGTGCTTAACTTTGATGAGTCGCAGGAGGAGAGAAAGCATTCACACCTCCTGAAGACTCTAAAGGCAGCGAGGAAACGTGATGTTAGCACCATCTAGCGGACATTATTGGGCACTGCTACAGTAAACGAGACCAAAGCATGCATCCAACACTACTGCTTTCACAACATTGGAACATATACCTCCTCCAGAACTGTTAAAACGTTTTTCAGGTATTCTTCTGTTTTTTTCATATTTTACCTAGCGTCATTTTGGTAGAAAATAGCTTTTCGGCTGAACAACTTATTATGAAAGCTATAGCTTCTTCATGCAGAAAACCTGTGATCACTTTATAGAACAACATGCTCTGATGAAAAGATTATATAGGGTAGAAAAATAATGTCACATAGATGAGTCATAGTATTAAATAACAGCTTACAAATATATTTATTAATAGTACAAATCTACAGTAAGCAATATCCAAAAATGTTCATCATGTATGCCTTTTTCATTAATAATCTCAATGATGCATCCCTCCAAATTAAAAGTTAACATTCAAGTGATTCAAATAATGAGCATTGAAATAAAATTTGGAGTGATCCTGATTGTAGTATCAATTGGAATAACTGTAATTTTATTTTATTTGTAATCTTAATAGTTCTATTTATTTATTTATTTATTTATTTATTTATTTATTTATTATCTATTTATTTATTTATTATCTATTTATTTATTTATTAAGTCACTTTTATTCTACTTTATTTATTTATGTACTTCTTTATTTATTTTAAGTCTTGCATCTTAAGTTCTTTTAATGGTTTAATATTTTGTCTTTTATTATCTTAGAAATGTATTTTACTTTGGCGATTTTAATTTCCTGTTTTGACATCTTATTTTACCTCCAGTGTTTCCTCATTAAGATATCATGAGAGCGTTTCCTCAGTTCGTTTCTGCAACTTCTTTTTATTTTTTATTTATTTATTTTATTTTTATTTGTTTTTATTACTATTGTTGCATATCGTGTTCTTAACTTTAGGATTGTGGGTGGGTTTGGGGTTGGGGCTGGGGCTGGGATCTTTTTCTTAATTTATTCTATTTTTTGTTTTTATGTACAGCACTTTGTGTTACAATGTCATTGTATGAAAAGCGCTTTATAAATAAAGTCTGATTGATTGATTGATTAATCCAGTGAACAACTAGAGAACCGTACAGGCTAGCCAGAGGTTTTTGGGCAGCTGCAGACACAGAAATCTGGAAGTCATGAGCAGCTATAAACTGGGCCGGATTTATCCCCAGTATCTGTCAGCACTGGCAAAGAGGCCAAGTCAGTAAAGGTGTTAAATACATGAAAATAAGTGATGCATGTGCAGCTAAGAGCAACTGAATGTAGATGTTTTATTTTCAATGAAAGACTTAATAGGTATAATCAGTGTGTGTGACTGAAGTGTTAATACTCTCCTCCAAGTGAAATATTAAGTGTAAAACTTATTTATATTATTCCATCTTAACCAACTCCATTTCCGCGGTCCATCTTTCAAGGTTTTCCTGGTTTGTTGTTCCAACAAAGAAGGACATCATGTCACCTTTTTGTTGCCATGGTGACCTCACTGAGATGATGATGTCATTAAGCTTAGTGTTGTTAACAGGAAGTAATGTCCGACAAGTGCGTCTTGTCATTACATCTGCATCACAGGCCTCAGTCAGACTCCCTCTGTTTGACATAACACAGCTACACTAACATCATGCTGTGTATAAATATTAAACTAATCACATTAACATTACTTCACAGAGTTTTCCATGAATATTTTCCAGATGTGCCTCCAACCTGTTGATGCACATTTGAGCTTTGTGTCATAATAAGATGAAACATAGAAAGAACATTTTAAACCACATCTTCTGGACATGACAGTTTCAGATCTGTGTGTACAAGTGTGATGGAACCACTAGATGTCAGCATCGTGATGAGATAATAATATCTATTGTTAAAGCTTAAACCTTGTAAAAGAAAAAAAGAAGCGCACATGGTCAAAACATATACTTAGTTTTATTTCTTTATAAATTGAGGCCAAAGCAAGAGTTGTATTTTCTATTCTTAAAGCATCTTTCAAACTAGAAGATGTTGTTATGCATAAAAAACATTTAAAAACAGTAAAACTATTTATTTAAATACAATGAATTAGACATAATTAGAAAAGTAGATATTATGGAAATAAAACTAGTACACTCATAAAATGAAGTATGACAATAAGAAGTAACGTGCCTTCCATAGTGTAATGAGATTTTATTTCCTTTCTCTACCTGAGCAGATGAGGTTTGTTTTAACATTAATCTAGTCTTGAACAGATTCATATCCTCAAACTGTTATAGTGTGAAGGTTTTGAGCTGTTTCATGTGTTGGACTTGGCAGATCTTACAGAGATGGGATCTTTTACTGTGGTAGATCATCTAAAAGATACCTGGTAAATACATCTTTAGCGTTGATTGTTTTTTGGAGTTTAACATTAAGAAAAAAATGTAATATCAGGAAAAAGTACTCTGACAACTTGAGATGATGCTTCTTAGAATTTACCCTCCAAATCAAACTGCTCTGTTGTGTTGCTCAATTCTCTTTAGATCATCAAAAGCAGACTTGAGATGTTAAGCAAGACACAGAAGTCTAAAAGAAGAGGAACATAACTTTGTATAAGCATCTCTTCCCCTCCTGTGCACTTCTGTTTCACTAACAAACCCTCAAAAAGGGAAAGAAGGAGAGTTGTGCCTCACTAAGTTGCGACACACCCCAAGGGGCTCACACCTGGAAACAACTCATCACTTTCCCCTCAAATGTCCCTGTCAGTCTACAGACATGAGAAACAAAGCAAAGGGTCTAACTCTGATCAGACTTTATCTTCAGGATGGGCATTACCACAGGCGTTGACGTCCCTATCTCGCCTGCTCGCCTCTTGGTCATACAGGGTGTAAAAAGGATTCTGATAAGAATAATCATGGTAGAGTGCTTCCAAATCTCAATATAAACTGTCTATGTAATCTGTAAGGCCACATTTGTTTCTTTTGAGCTAAGAACACACCTACTGTACTAACATGATTTATTTTACTGTATGTTACATGATCGTGGGGGTAGATTATCAGTTAAGAACTGTTGCAAATTTAATGAAAAAATAAATAAAAAAGTGGAGAAACATAATGGCTAAAAAATGTAGTTTGGAAGTGCTGAGGAAAAAGTGATGAAATCTGGGCAACACACTTTACATGATGATCAATATTAAGCCTGTTTTTAAATATGATCCTCTTTGCAATGGCCAGATCAATAACTTAGAGGATTTTAAATAAAACAAATTGTAGACTTTTAATTACTAAGTAATTATCAGATATTAGATACTGTATCAGATATTTTGATTTAAAAGACTACTAAATCTGAGATTTATCCACTTAGAACAGAGAAGATGTTTTAAAAACATCAGCCTGGGAACCACACAAATCTGAAAGCTCATGTTTTATTTGCTCTGGCAGATTTGTCTGTTCTCTTTCCTGCTCAAACTTTTAGTCAACCTTGCTCAGATTTGACAATAAGTAATGGGGTTAATATGTTGAATGTTTTGTATCCACGTTGGCAGCATTAATTGACAAACTGGAGGATAGCCCATGTTAAACAAGCAATAAGTGGGGCAAATTGTCTGCTTTGTTAAGCCATAGAAAATGGACAGTGGACCAGCAACCCACCAGCTTGCGGCTACATCACATGATTTGTTGCTGTGATTGGTTGTAGGTCTATCTAATTGTCCCTTGAATGGTTTTGCACCAATGCAGACTAATCTAAACCTAAACATAACATGTAAATAGAGAACTGAAAGGGGGCAGGGATTGATCCTCGTAGTACTCCAGAAATAAATTGTGTTGAAGAAGATTTACGTTTACAATAGCCATAGAAATGTACTTTCTGCATGTGTTGCCTGTTAAAACACAGACAGTTTGTTTACAACTTATGTTGGCGAACA
Source organism: Notolabrus celidotus (assembly GCF_009762535.1). NCBI lineage: Eukaryota > Metazoa > Chordata > Actinopteri > Labriformes > Labridae > Notolabrus > Notolabrus celidotus. The sequence continues at coordinate 13,926,056 of NC_048286.1, read as the reverse complement.
AGTCTTTTGTCATAGGGTTTTATCCTCAGAGGGACAGATGTTTGCGCTTAGATCACAAATTCAACCAGATGAAGCTTCAGGGGCAAAGGAACAACACGATGCATTTATTAATTGCAGGAAAAAAACTGTGTGTCATATCAGGGTGCGGTATTTCCCAATAACTTCTTAAAATAGAGAGCATGAGGCTCTATTTCTCGGCCGTCATTCAGTCTCTTTTCCTTTTCCACACAATGACACTTCTCTCTGGGTCATCCCAGGCCAGAATCAGCTGTGAGGGAGGCTGCAGCTGCTCAGTTGGACTCTGTCTTGTTTCATTAACGCTAAGTAAAGCAGATCATACCATTCCATCAACACCACCTGCTGGTTGAGAGCATGACCCATTCACTATACATCTACCATATCGTCTGTCTTCATACAGCCACCTGTACTTTCCTGGCTCCAGCTCTTCACATGTCACTATGTTTACTGTTGAGACTGCGTTGGGTCATTGTAGACTTTTTTTTCCAGACTGAGTGAACCTGAATGAATGGCTGTGCTTGTTCAAGGGCAAATAGAAAACTGCGATTCTGTAAACATCAGGCAGGGTGTTTTACAGGTTACTAGGAAACCAAAGAGTTGATCCTATCATGCTGCTCTGGTAATAAAAACCTGTTGACATGGGTTTGATATTAGAGTCAGATATTTCTGTTAGAGACGTGTAGTTAATGCTGGAATAATCCCGGCTGTTGGCTGTCAGTGGGATGAAAATGTTGATACAATAAACAAAAGGATTCTTCTGGAGAGAGTATTTCTCTTAAAGCTAAATGTGGGTTTTGGATGATCCCATGTATTACAACCAACTATTTCACCTAGCATTACAGGTATTCCTCCCACACATACACAGCAGCAGCTAAAATGGGCCTACTTAAACACTTTCAGGAATGGGCAAGCCACTACATGCTCACATACAATTTGGCTCAAGTGTGTCATAACACTTCACTAGAAAATGTGAATGGACCATAGGTTACATGCCACAAATGAAGCACCAGGATTAAGTTCCACTGTGGTGTTTTTTGATTGTAAGGTGCTCTTACTTAAGACCGCAGCTTCCGTTTTTTGGTTTCTGTGCTCAAGATTTATCAAGAAAACAGTTCGATGCAAGACTCCACAATCTTCTGAGCTTTGGTAAACCTTTGGAGTTTTGTCTTTAATGATTTTCTTTTTTTCTTTTGGGGGGGGGGACGACTTTGTCTTGGTCTCCTTTAACCTTCTATAAAATGCACTCATTGGTGATATCTGACTCCATTTTTCACCGCAAAGCCATCAATCCAGCACATGAGGTTGACAGTGCTTTCACAGAGGTTTCAACAAAAACAACAGCTACCCCTCCAGCCCCTGAGGACAGACCTTTCCTGAATCCTGAGAACTGCTGCACATGGTGCACCCAACGCCTGAAACAGCAGAGTGGCGCAGACGCACCGTCAGCCTCCAAACCTAAGCCACAAATTATGTCTGGTACATGGAAAAGATCATGTGGCCCTGCAGCGGAGTAGGGGTGGTGAGAACGAGGAGTTTGGTGGTAACTGGGTTGGATTGGACGGATACGATTTGCATTCCTCTCAAGGGATGTGATATCGAGACAAGGTCAGACCAAGGCTAATACACAAGACTCTGAGGACAAGGAGTAGGAATTGAATAATTGCTTTTCACCCAGAATGATTTTTTTATGTTGAAAATAATACCATCGTTGTTATTACTTTGCATCTCCTTTAGATAAAGTCATTCATATCATAAACATCTTTATAGACATGAACATGCAGTAGATACCTTGCATGCATTACTTACAAAATATATAAACTACACATTTATACATTTTGTGTGCATTTATGATATTTTCCTTTCAAGGAAATACCTTAAACTCTATCAACATCCCATTGCACATTCCATTTCATTTGAATAGTCTGTGCACAGACTAACCTCAATACCCCGAGGAACTCATTGTAATTGCAAAGAAACGTAACACTGGAGGCTACCGCTCTAATCTGGACTGAGTATTCTAGTCACACTTGGAGCCGAAATGAAGTTACAAAAGGTTGACTTTCTTAGATATATGATACGACTACCTCCTTAAAGATCTATGATATTAACATCTAAATAACATATTTTATTAATATATGCATGTTAGCTTTGGGGAAGCATCAGAAATAACAGAAATGGTATATAGCAATATCACCACCAGCAGGAAGGGAAAACTTTCCTGAGAGCCTGAAGAGATTAGTGTCCATTACCAAACAAATTTCTGCTACCACCTACAACACTTATGACAGCCTCAGTTCAACCCACATAGGAGCCCCTGTTTAGAAAAAGCACACGCTTTTGTCCTCATGGCCATGTTCCCTCGACACCAAATGAAACAAGCTCTGTTTTCTTGGTTGCTGGGTCTGAGAAGAGGGGGCGAATGTGTTTTAAGAAGGGTGTGGGAATCAATTATCCCACTGAAGAGACATGCAGGACCAGTGGGTATTGCACCGGATTAGTGTCCATTCTTGTCATGTACTGACAAACCCTCTCGCTGATCTCCTTAAAACCAGGTGTTATTAAGAAGCAAGGCCCTCACTGGGGGCCTATAGGCTTTTCAATACCCTTTAAGATTGACTGACAAGCTTATAATGTTAAAAAAGTGCATTCCTGTGCTTTCATGCGCTCACCTGTGTGAACTCTTGAATGATATTGTGCGTGAGTTGAAAGTGAAATCATGCAAATAGTAAAGTCATAAAAAACTAACTAACCCACGACTGCTCTAATTATGTTCTACTAAATATTACCCATCATCTATTGGTTACAAAAACACCTCAAAACCATTTACTCCACATTTAGTTTGAAGTTAAAGGGAGTTCCCTGTTATTTGGGTCAAATACAATCATTAATGATTATCTGTCCCATTAAAATTAATCTTTAGCCAGCAGCAAATTAGTGTTGCACAAAATACTGCAATTGGCGATTCGTTTTTAATTAGTTTAACATGATTTAATTTTGGATTTCTCTGGATATAAATTAAATTGCTCTATGATATGGTGACATACACTGACATCATTTGAGAAAATGCCCTCATTTGTTCACTTGTTGAGAATATGATTAAAAAACTGGTGCCAATCTGAACATAAGGATTTAGCCCGAAGCTGGTTAGCCTAGCTTAACATAAAGAATGGCATTTGGAAAATGTAAAGTTTGGCTATTTTGAAGGTAACAATATGTAACCATTAACAAGTCATCAACTCAAAATTCCTTTATTTGTTTTAACCTGTGCAAAAATCTCACTGTGATGACAAGATTTCAGAAAGACATGGCACCCAGCCAAGAAATAGTCCCACAGATAAGTTCCCATCAAAAACTTAAGTTGAGGGTTTTACACTTTGGTTAATGTTACGATTCAAGAAACAAGTCTCGATACATTATCTATTGATCTTTAGAGCTGTGGATTGTTCATTTTGTGTCTTTAACAGAAACAGACTAGCTGTTGACATTTGTTTAATGCTAAGCTAAAATAAATTACACACATATGTAGCTTATAGAGATGTCGATCACCTCATCTTACCAGAAAGGGCTGGTTTATCCAGTAGCTACCAGAAGCTGCCAGTGTGCAACACTGCAACAGATGTGCTGTTGTATTTTTTATAGCGTTATAGCCAGCAATAGCAACAGGAGGATGTTATGATAGATATGGTTGCTGTGGTCTACTGTTACTACCAAGAGCTTCCGCAGTAGCTTAATCATTAATACGTTTGTTCACTTATTGTTTTACTGTTTCCTTCAGTTCCCTGCATTGTTTTGGTAGAGTAATGGTAGCTTGTCAGGGCAAATCCGGTAGCTATTTGAAGCTGCCCAAACATAAGTGTTAGCTCTGGTCACTACCTGGCTATTACAGTTCTTTTGATACAACATTGTTAATAAGGTTGTTGTTGTCCAACAGAAAGCCAATTGGCACACACATCCACACATTTTATATCATATCATACCTTATGCTAAAAAAGTAGTAATCATAATAGATCAACTATTGCACTACACTTGCAACTACAACTATCAAGCATGCTCAGTCCTTCATTTGTTTACTCACAGTGAAACTTGGCCTCGTGAAGCCACTTGGCCAGTCTGACGTTGTTTGTGTGTGTTTCTGCAGTTAATGGGCTGGATATTATTTCCATTGTAATGAATAGACTTCACCCTGATTCCTGGCAGCCGTGCTCCCCAGGTGTAGCTGAGAAAACTTGGACCCTTCCCAAGTTCAGATATCTGTCTCTCTTTACATGCCAGATATCAAGGTGTGTGTGGACAGAAAAGAAGTCGGGTGGTAGCGGTGCCATTGAAAGTTGTTTACACAGGAGTCAAGCAGGTTTATCTCTGAGTAAAGGCACGCTCAGGTGAAAAACAATCTGTGGATTATATTTACAAATCAACAGGTCATCTCACTCCACATTCAGTATCTGTAATATTCAGTCTTATTTATTTGTGATTTAGAATAAAACTGTGGATACTGCTGTAATATTTATGAAGTGTCCTCCAGATAATTTAATTAAGATTTTATAGCTTTCAAAACTATAAGTACATGACAAGAATGAGGAAATAGTATGAATCTTAGACCTTAGATGAACTTTTTTTCATAAAAAGAATAGAGTGTAACATTACATGTTCACTGGTAAGTGAGTCAACAGAGTTTGCATGTGAGAGAGGGTTTTCTGGGACAATAACTAAATGTTTCGATAATCTCAAGATCTTATGCAATCTAATGCGTAGGAAGAGTAAATATTTTTCAAGAGCAGACCTGTGAGAGGGTTCACATTACTTGCCAGAGTGATTGATAGTTTGCCAATTGATTTATGATGCCCAATAATATATTTTGCAAAGTGATTAAAGCCTTCTTCTCCAGCTCTTGTGAAATCGCCTACAGTTATATGTGTGGACAAATTTACTTTCTTCTTTGTGAACTGCAGATGAACTCACCTTAGTGTTTACGAGAAGTGTTGCTGTGTGCTGCAAAAGGCAAGACCAGACTGATATTTAACTTCAACAGACAATCTTTAACCAAAAAACATTTGAACAGGAAGCCTTTTTTTCCAGTGTATGACGTCTTTTGACAGATGAACTCCAACCAAATATGATAACGTATGCGACAGATGAGTGAAATACTCACTAATACAGAATGTTAATCAAAAATGTGAAGCAATTTGGGCTATAAACATTTCTTACAATAGAGCAGTGATTTGAGGAATGATAAAAATGGAAATAAAGTGTAAAAATACTGCACCAAAAGTGATAATCAAATGTTTCGAATCTTACTTCAGTACTCATTTGAGTGAGAGAAACAGATGTAGTTGTTGAGAAAATTGTCATTTATAGCAGCAAAATAGCAAAAGTTGTTGGATGACTTCTACAGCCGTTGCTGGTTCAGGCTGAGCTAATGTCAATCTGTTAAAACACATAAATTGTTTAATTTCTAACTACATGTATTGAATCATGTGTATTTGCAAAACACCGTAACCCTGTAGGTTTCATATAAATAATGAGAATTATTCAGTACATGGCATAGCATAGAAATATACCACATACTGGCTTATCAAAAACTGTCATATCTTCAGATTGAAAGCTCAATCATGAATTTATATATTTCAATGTAAGGTTCACTTCTGGAGCTTCCATCTGAATGACCAAATCTCCTTTGCAGATGGAGTTGTCCTTGTAGGGGGAGAGATTTATTGTCTGTGTTTAAACTAGGGATGTTATAAAGCAACCGATTTCTTAGTTGATTAAACATAAACTTAATTTAGAACTAGCTTTCTGGTCTACAGGTATAAAAACACTCAACAGCCAAAATTGAGCACTTTTTAGAAACACAGGTAAACCACCTATCTGCAGGTAAACAATGTCAAATAGTTTTGGCCAAGTGTGACTAATGTTAGCAGAGCTAGCACCACCAGCCTTCGATCCTCCTTAAAGGTTAATGTCCACATGCCTTTGCTGGTTACACATTGCACCAGTCAAGTGATGTTATAGCAGTTTAACCAAGCACAACCTGCATACTACTTGATCTTCATTAAATCAAAATGCTGCCAACCAACACTGCTATGAGATACGTACCTCCTGCCATCTGTGCTGGATTAAATCCTGGTTGTAGAGCATTTGGATATTATGGAAGGAGCCAATGATCAGCTCTGCAGCCTTGGCTTCATGTGAGTTACAACTTTAACCAGCGTTTTGGGCCTATACGGTTATAGAAATATTGCTAATTAGTTAAACCAACCAGTAAATCTGCTGCCGACTGTGATATTCTTTAGTTGTTTAGTTATCCCTTGTTAAAACTAGCAGGGTAAAACATGCAGACTTAACTACAATAATTGGATAAAGATACTTAGATAGTTATTTACACTATTGAACGAAAATGATTTATTTAAAAAAGACAAGGTCTAGCTGCAACAACTATTCTGTCAGTGTGGACTTCATACCCTCCATAAAGTGCAGTAAATGGACTGCCTGTGCAGGATTATACAATTTCAGGGTTCAAATCACTGGAAATAAACTGTCACTGACTGGAGGTAAACAAGTATTTTATCATTTCGAATCCAGCTCAGACCTCAGTCTCCACACACACTGACTGTATGCTCCCTCAGAGGAGAAACTACCCCACAAATAATACATTCAGACAACTGAGAAGATTTATCTGCGTGAAACGTGATATTGAATCACTTCAGCTCTCTGCGTGTATTGCCATATTGCGCTCTCTCTCCCCCTCTCTCTCTCCTCTGATGGGAGGAGCGCAGCGCGGCTCCTCTCTGTATAAGAAGTGTTGAACTTTCAACAAGGGATTTTACACAGCTACTCAGGAGAAACGAGATGATCTGCCCTGGAGCCGCAGCAAAATGCTGGATGGACACCTACTCCTGGGATGGTTATCGTTCACAGTTATAGTATATCTTCTCAACTTGCCTGGACCGACGGCTGCATATTTCGGGTAAGGACGGACAGACACTTTGTGAATGCCAATGATGCTGATTTCATTGATTTGATTGGTTCCTTATAGGTAACACTTTTTCATCACCTTTTGACTGAGAGAAAAATCCTTAAACTCAAATTTATGGAGCCAATCAGCTAAAAATACTTTACTTTTCTTATATTTGTTTAATGAGATGTTTAATTAAATTCATACCTGTGGGGGGTAAGTGAGGTGTCTTTACGCGGCGGTTACGCAGCGCACAGCTGGTGCAGCAGCAGGTTGTCTGCGCGCGATCTAGCCTCCCTGAAGCTGCTGGAGGTTAAATTCTATTAAAAAGTAGAGTAAAACTATCGTCATCAGAGCAGGCAACAACATCTATTAAAGGTAGACTTACGCAGCCTCGGAGTAATTTTGGCCCGGGAGTTCACCCCATTCTTTCCCTGACAATTGAGCCAGCGCCCACTGTAAAGTTACCCCTAGCGCGTAAATAGCAGGTAGCTGGTGTGATTATTTTGGATAAACAACATGTAAAATCATATTCAGAAAACAGACGGAGCGTAAGGTGAGTGTAGTCTATATAATGCCTCAGACTCAACAGCTGGTAACAATAAAGTAATCTGACTGACTGAACTGGTGGCCGAAACGTCTGCTCAGCTTGCACAGAAAATTCCCCCATCCAGCATAAACATCACAAAACTCTCTCAGGGTTTCTCTTTTTTTTTTAATATTTCTGCTGCTTCCATCAACCTTAAAAACACCAGAAACACGTGCTAGGAAATGAATCTGAAACTTTCAGCTTTTCATGTAATATTGACAATAATGTTTAATTCTGGGGGAGTTTGAGGGTGTTGATTCCAAAGTCAGTCATTCCCAGGCAGGGAACGCCTTGGGTTCTTAAGTGTAGCCCATTATGACCTCCACTTCAGAGTGGCTGTTAATTCACTGAACTCTGGTTAGTCTGCTAACACAGACTACACTCTTTTTTTCTGTTGTAGTCAGAGAAGCACATTTTCCCTGCAGGTAAGTAAAGGTTGTACAAATGAGGTCAGCATGTCAGGTGGGTGAGGGCAGCCATGTTTCACCTGGAGCTGAAGAGTTTATGGTAAAATGACCCTTAAAGCACATCCTAACCTTTTTGGAGATAGGCAACAGAACATAATGTACCTTGAAAAACAAAGAGATTATACAAATAAGGATTCTGGTGCTTTTACATCTACAAGTTTCCGTGTTGATGGGTGTTGTTAGTGCTCTCCTTGGCTCAGGCGGTGCAGACGCACACAGAGACAAATGGCTGTAGACTGTGGAGTGATGACACTTGAAGCCTTTCCAGCAGAGTCAAATTTATGGGAGGTATGGGTGTTGTGCAGGATCCAGGAGTGTTAGGTGATCTGGGAACTGTTGTGAATCTGAGAGAGAGCCAGCAAGTGTCCCCTAAGGGCTCTGTGAGACTGATTGACCTTTTTGAAGGATGTATAGGCCTGTCTGGGTAACGTTTGGTGGTTTAAAAATCCTGTAAGTAGCTAAAAATGGGCAGAAAAGTATTTAAAAAGAATGATTGACAATTTGTAGCTGTAATATAATCAAAGTTTTTCCACCTATCTGGTTAAATATTGTTCTCTCAGGTGTTGGCACTCATTTGAGTGATGCAAACTTGCTTTTGCAGGACTTGAAATGACTGTATGATGGACAAATCTCAGCCCCTCTCAGTGTAATGTCATCACCTAATTCTCAGGCACATATCAAACACTCAGTCTGTCTTTGGTTTCAGCACTGAAGCTGCATTAGAAGGACAAAGGTAACCCAGCTCTCACTCTGTTTCTGTGCACAGGAGTGTCGCCTTTTGCAGTTTGTATGTATCAAGCTTGACGTGCCAAATTGGCACTAACAGCAGTCTTAATGGTCCTTAATGGTAATGCATATTTACTTATTCAGTTAGCACTTGTTTTCACTTCTCTCTGTCAGTCTGTTCTCTTTCTGTAGCCTTGCAGCGAGTGAGAGACATGTGGAATTACAATACTTCAGATTTATTATTCTGCGGCCCTTGAGGAGAGAATATGAATGAGTGTCGGTGAATGATTTAGCCCTGCAGCTGAGGAACATGAAACACACTGGAAGAGTCTGCACAGGTGACACAGATACAAAATGTGACCGCCCCGTGGCCAACTTCCCAGAAACTCGACACCGGTGACACTTGGGCACAGTCCTGACTGTGGGACACACTCACACAAAACCTGTGCAAATAAATATTCCACGAGCACGAGGCATCCCAGGGCCTCTTGAGTACTGATTTACTCAAAATAGAGGGTCAATGTTGCATACCCAATTTCCAGAGTGCGGTGGAGCGTAAGTGTAACATAAACACAATCTCTCCTGCCCATAGTCTGCGCAGTCGAGGGTGGGGTGGGATTCCTGGCGTAGTCGAGCACCCGCTTAAATTGTCATCCTTTGCCACAAGAATGTGAGCGCTCATTTTCTCTCCCTCAGCCTGTTGTGGCAGGTGCTGGTTCTGCTAAATCCGTTATCATTAGACTTTCAATTGCAGATACTCTCTTAGTTTTCACTGCTTGACTTAATGAGATGGTGTATAAACTGTCATAGGAGGAAGTGATTAGCAAGCTTGTTTGACCCTATCAGAGCTCAGGGTGCACTCAGAGACAACTCTGTTGGTTTAAATTTGAGATTTGGTAAAAGGCATGCCATTCTGTGGTCTTGTAAACTGCTCTGAATACGAGTCCTAACACTGAGTCAAGAGTTTGTTTTTATTTAGTTCATGTGCAACACATACAGGAAGGCTGCCCACAGTCATGCAACTGGGATTTACCAATCACCAAGGCAACCGCAGCATCCGGAAGGAGCAAATATAGTGGTCGCTGTTTAATTACTTCAATATCCTTAAACTTCTCTCATCAGCTTGGTCCTGAAGCAGAGCTGATGCCCTATCAGGTGGCATCATTTTTTTCAGCCCTCCATTAAGCAAGGTAGTACGCCAAAAACAACAGGATAACATTTGGGATGTGTGTAAATTTACAGAGGAGGAGGGATTTCTTAGCGTGCAGCTGTAAAGGCTTTTTATCACTCTGCTAAATTAGCTTCTGGTGTGCATCTAATGGCAGCATGTTTTAAAGTTTAAAGCAGCCTCACTTTTTTCAGCACAGCAGAGAAATGTTACAAGTTGTTTTTTAAGCAGCTCCATGTAAACATTTCCTCTGATTCCCTCCTCTCTCTCTCTCTCCCATCTGCTGGTTCGTCTGCCTCATGTGCGTGCCGGCATCCATGCAGCGGTTTGCGGGGAGCTGCAGGGTGATTACCACTCATTAGGAGCAGCAAAGTTACTGTGGGCTCAGGCCGGCGTTGCCTGGCAGACAGCGGTGGCGGGCGTCTCATTACCAGGGCCTTAAGGACTGATTAGGCCTGACGGGCAGCAGGGCGGGGAGCACCGTTGATAGAGGGATTTCCCAACTTCATAGGATATCCTGCAGCTATAGCCACACCTCAAAGGGTATCACTTTACTGTGAGCCAAGTAGATAGGATTCTCTCAGCTCAGGCGCTGTGACCATGTAGCGTGGTGAGATCACGCAAACCTGCAGGCTTAGATAACAGGCCTGTGGAAAGAGAGAGCTTTGTTTTCTTTATATTTCTGTTTGATACATCCGGATTAGAGCTTTGCCTTGAGTGCTCTGCTCTGGAACATCCCTGTGGAAGGCCTGTGATGCCCTGGGATGCCACAGGGGGGTGCAGCATCATCTGAGAGGGCAGGACGCTCCTCAATCAGCACTTCGTGACCTTTCAGTGTAACAGTAGGAGAGTGGGAAATGAAATGTGAAAATGTTCAAATTTGAAGGCTGCCGGGTCTGAGTGAAAATAAATTAGGGAAGGAAAATACTTTCTTACACGTGCTTAGTTGTGGTCAGCCTGCATGACAAGTTCAAAGTGTCTTTCAACTTCAGCTTACAGAGCAACACTGCAGCTCTCTGCACAGAACACCAGGTGTGATGCTCTGTGGCACTGTAGGTTTCAATAGTGTCTGTAGTGGGTTGCAAGGGTTCATACTACACTATTACATGTCTGTTGAATATTTGTAAGATCACATAGTTTGGTATGTCTTTAAAAAGTGTTCAGCCAACAGTTCTGGTGTCACCGGCACGCCAAAGCAACCGCAGTGTAGACATACTTGATTTAAATGGACTATCCAAAGGGCCAGCTTTGCATTTTATTGGTGGAGGTTTGAAGGCATGGGAGGAAATTCTCACTCGAGGAAAATCTTGTTGGTAAAACATGATGATCTTTGCAGATGGAGCTGGAGACATGGGCAATTTGCAAAACAGGAAAACTAATATAGACTCAAGATACTTTTAGTGGTCAGGAATTGATGAGATGATGCTAGTTAGAGTAACCACTACGTCCTGTGTTTTCCATCCTTGACCACAGGCATTTTTCTCTGGGAATAGAAAAGACCTGGCACTTCACATGTGCCAAGATAAGCCGATTGACAAACCCTCACTTAGACTTCTGGAGAAAATCAACATTTCTCATGTCTAACTTTATCTATTCTGTGCAAGTTTTGATGATTTAAAACTTGTCTTTTTGCAGACGCCTAGATACAATCTCAGTTTTTAATTCCATGCACCTGTTTGCAGGGATTTATAATTCCATAAAGGATGAAAGAAAGTTGACTGTGCTTTTGAAAAATTGCAGCTCTCGACTTTTACTGCACTTTATCAGGACGATCATCTTGCATAAACACACTCCTATGGAAGCCTGACCCGGCATGCACTCAGATTCAAATATGTGGGAATGGGCATTATTACTTAAACTAAAAGGTAGACCCAAAAAGGCATTTTTGAGCTTTAGTTGAAGAATGGACATAGTCAGACATTCACTGACAGGAATGAGCCTGGGCATGGCAAACGTTCTCTGCTGTGATTAACCCTGGAGGAGATTCTGTTTCAGGTTGAAAATGGCTCACTTGCATGACTTTGAACTAGTTACTGTTGCTTTAATCATCAGTCAGCTGTCAGGAGGCCAACATCTTCACTCCAGGCCATAAATAAGGTGGGTTTGTGCTCTGAAAGTCATGCTAGGAAAATTAACAACATGTCCCATCTTTAACTTGCAAATGACTGTTACAGAAAGTGTTTCAGCGTTGATTCTTCACAGGATAAAAACATAAAACATGTAGCAATCTTGCATTTCAGTTCCTTAAGGCCTAATCTGTTACTTGTGCGAGTAAATAACCGCTAATAAACCCAGCCACTTGCAGTTACTGAGGCATGAGCGATTCAAAACAGCTACTGTTTTGTTTTGGATTTTGTGGTTTGACTCTGCATGCTCGGTTTATTCTCACAAGGGCTTTTGCCCAGTGTATCAGGAGTGAACAAAACCTGGCATTTCTAGTCGCTGCACAATTTCCAATATCTGCTTTACAGAATTACACCAAGTTTAGAGTCTAAGTGTTTTGCTCTCTCACCAAACAGCCGCAGTCTGGGTCTTGTGTCAGCATGTGCGAACCGGTGCGAGCGGCGTACAGTATGTGTGCCTGAACGTGTTTGGTACAGGGTTGCTCAGTGCCATGGTGTAGGCTAGAACAGGGGAGTCATGTGGACACCGCTGCGCGCCCAATCTGTGCCAGTCACACAGTGACTATAACTGAGCTGCTGACCTTAGAAGCCTTGAGTTCTCACATAGCAGTTAAACCTCTTACCATGCCCCACACTCCCCTTCCCAAACCGGCCGTCCTGCAGTCCCACCGCTCAGCTACCACCAGCGCTTGCATGCACGGCCGTGGATTAAAAAATTAGGCTGAAGTGTAACTCCCCCCCCTCCTTTTTTTGACAGTAGAAGAAGAAAGTTATTTATGTAGTGGAAAAAACTGAGTCAGAACATATGGACTTAAAAGAAAATATGCATAATGCATCAGTCATGCACATTTTAAGTCTCAAGAGAGGACATGAACAGGAACTTGACCTGATCAGTCAATTACAGGGAGTAGTCTGACACAGCCTGTGTGGGTTGTAAATGACCAAAAGGGACAGCAGATGATATAACATTGGGTCATTTCCTGTTAAGTCATGCAAGATAGCAAACTTTTCCCCACTCTCTCATTGTGAATAGCCACACCACTAGATGTTGCATGAAATCCCCACTATGCAGAAAGGCTCATTACTCAACCAGTAATGACTTGGTAAGTCTCAGGCCTGCAGGGCTGCTTTGTTTTCAAAGTCGTTTTGTCATGTTACTGTACTGTGTCAGTCACAGCTTGTTAGGAGTAGTCACAACACCCACTGCTTTCAACCAGTGACTAATCTTATCTTAGCCTCATACATAATGCTTTACTCTTTCCCCTATTTCTGGTTTTAATGGCTTGGAGTATGAGCGGTGTCACCATGGCTTTGAGGAGAAAATGTCCAAATTTTAGACTCTTTTTGGAGAGGGGACAATCGCTGGAGACTCCGTGTTCCAGAGAGTCATTGGACCCTTGATTCATGGTTTCTTCAATTATTCACGTTTAAGCTGTGGAGAACATTGTCAGCCATAGTTAGAGTGGGCCAGAGGGAAAACACCACACACACACTCACATTCCTACAACCTCTGGCATGGCTCGGGTTGTGATACACCAGATGGGACTTGGGCAGGGTGGTCTGAAGTTCATCCAACATTTCTGAGAAAAGCACACACTCCCCCCCCCCCCCCCCAAAAGGAGCATTTTACACACAGCGAAGGAGGGGGAGGAAAAAATGAAATAGAGAGCAACAGATCAGCATTGGCGAGCTTAGATCTTACAAAAACTACTCCGATTTTAAAATATACACAGATTTATCTAAGGTTAGCTTGGTAGTTTGTCTTCCTGACACATGTTCATGTCTGTCATTGTCTTGTGAAGGTTACAATCACAGACAGCGGTGGTTTTGTCTAGCAGAGGTTTTGTTTTGAGTCAACAGCTGGGCAGAATGATTGGCATACGTTTAGAGTAACTGACCAGGGGGAATAGAGGAAGGTCGGAGACGAGGGGGAAAAGAAGGAGGAGGAGGGGAAGTAGGGGGAGGGGGGTACATTGTGATCTAGTAGACACCAGACCACACAACCGGCAAGTCCAGGCTGAGGGAGAAACTGCAGCTTTTGTGCTTTTTCTGCCTGGACGCGTTCAGCCATGACTGACTCTTGTAAGTGTTGACTTAAGGTAGTGAGTGCTGTATGCATGTGCACATGCATGCACACACTCGTGTTCATGTATCTACATATACAAACCAGCACCTGTTAGTCCAGTGGAGGGAAGAAAATAAACAGACACTGAAAATCACCAAAACAAGTTCTTTCCTCACCTCAGCTGTTTTCATTCTTATCTCCAGATTTGAAAAATAACGCTGTGATAACTTGCTAACTTGATGTTTCAGAGTTTTAGAAGGACTTTATAGAAAAAAACTAACACAGCCTTTCCTTTGGAATCACAGTCGCAATGATTTAACATTATTGTGGGTAATGATTGGTCAGTTGACTTGGTTATCTGAACAAGGGGTTGAACAGGTATTGGCGTTGGCATATACTGTATCAGCATTTCATATAACCGATGACATTATAATTATTTCAAATATTACTCTTCTCTGGCTCCGCTGCTGGTGTGTCTTTCCCTCTGGGTCTGTCTTCACTCAACACTCTGTCTCACCCACATTATCTAATTGGCTTGATGTCATACAATCGCACTGTAAGTGTAACTGGCTAACTGTTAACTTTAAATGAGGATAAGAGTTTCTGTTTTGATTAAACATTTGCGTAAGCCATTTAAACATAGTCCTGTGTTGGAGTTTGTAATTCTCAAAATTTTACATTTTCTCTGGAAGTTTTTTATTTCTATTGTAAATGCATATTGGCTCCAAATATTGGTTACTGGTACTAGTAATTGCTATTGATATGGGCCCTGGAAAACCAATATTGGTCGACCCCTAATCTGAATGCAGAAATTGAAGGCAACATGCAAACTGTCTCAAGTGTAATAAATAATTGTCATTAAAATGTTTTCAGGGTCTTATGTGAAAGATATGGACTGTATACTTCACATTTTAAAGGTATTCTCTCCACTTTGGAGAAAGTACACACCGGTAACAAAGGTTTTACATTTCTGAGGTATGTTTGGCATTTCTGTGCTTGAAGCTCCTGCAAGGTTGTGTTGTCTTTAGTGCCCCCTGTTGACAAAGTGGTCTTTGCTGATCTTGAGCTGTACATATGTAAAGAGTGTTCTCAGACTGAAGTCTCATCCTTATTTAATCTAGTCTAATTTGCATCTCTCAACAAGGAATCTTTGGTGATGAAATTTATACAAAAGACTGTTTCGCAGCGTGCTGTTAATCACCTCGCGCGACACCAATAGGTCATAGAATGTCATCAATATTGATTTCAGCGTTCTTTTCTTATACCTAAACTTTGGTTGTGCTACTAATTTCAGTTGGTTGGTGTATTATTCCATTTAATGCTACAGCTGCCTGTAACTAATTATGAGTCTTTTAACTAATTAAGCATTAAAATATGAACTTGCATAATATCCCAGAACATCAACTTTTAGTCCAAACAAGGGTTCAAAGCGCCGGGATATAAACCTTCAGTGATAGAAACAACAAAGAATAGCACCGACTCTTCATATTTTAAAAAGGCACAGCCAGTGATGAACACATTTTTCCAGCACTACATCTAATGTATGTAAAGTTTTCTGCTCTGGCTGCTTTAGACTGTTGAAATTAATGCATACCACATGGCCTGAGCTGCCACTGTTTATATATGCTTGTGTGAGTATATGAATAACTCCATCAGTTACAAAGTTATGTGCGTTTGTTCCCTATACACAAAGCAGGCACTTCAATATGGCCAAGAAATTTTTAGTAATTCAGTCGATATGTTTTCCACTATCTAAGAGTTTAGGTAATGTCACACTCTTTAACTATTTACATACAAAACAGGTGAAGAACTAGCAGAGGTACAAGCTGAGGGTCACTTCCAGGACTGTAATGTAAAGCCAGAGGGGGGTTGATGAAGGCGAAGTTTAGTGCTCGTCAATGATTTCCTCCAGGGATTGACCGGGAGGCTCTGCGGTGTGAAATGGACCATTTTCACTGAGCCCTCCGCGTTGGAAAATGTATATAAAGTAAATGTCATGGGCAATGGGAGGTGCTGACAGGTGGAGAGAAAGGCCTAAACAAACTGTAGTATTACTAAGTGAAAGACAGAGGAGGAGAGTGGGTCAGTGATGTCTGCGAGGAGTGTGTACAAGCCAGTGTGAGTGGAAAAAAGGAAAGCTGAGCAAACATCAGCAGGAATCCTACCTCACATAGGATAATAATGAGTTTTATACTGTGTGTTGGTGTTATATTCCACCAGTAATTGGTGTTGCTGTGCCAACACCTCCAACAACACCTCAAACAAAAACACTTACACAAAATGGTCCATGATGTGAAAACATGGAGTCACATGTTCTTAGATTGTAAGATTGGATGCTCAGATTCTGTGTCAGTGTTTAAAGCAGCGTTATTTTAATATGCCCTTCATGACAAGCTTAAACATTTTCATTTCAATAGTTAGTAAATCATGATTTACAGATCCATTGTTCAATGGACACATTTTGTGTTGCCAGGCCATTTATCATTGTTTTACACCTGACATGACCTGATTATGGGTTTGTCATAACCGGTTATCTGTCCAAATAGAAACACATGCTAGGACAGTCAGCTGATGACGTCAATCGTCCTCCATGTTTGTTTATTTTCTGGAGTCAAGTTTGATCACGCCAGTTTCTGTGACATTTCGGGTCAGTGTGATCAAGGATTGTAATGTTAAAAATTGGTCTGAACATCGTTATGTGTGTGGTCTCGCACGGTTTTAAAATCAGTTAAGATCTGAAAGACGTTGAGTGTGAAGCTGCTGGGTTGTTTATGAAGTGGTCGTGGTCTTGAAATATGAGCAATGAATAAACACTGTTCATCAAGAAGCTGTTGTATAGTTGAACAGAATGAAATAAACCTTTACCTGTAAAACTATGAATGTAGCAACCCACCAAATATAAACCATAAAGCTTATCAGCATTTAAGACTTAAGAACAATAATGTAAAATGTGTTGACAATTAAATATCACCCTCAGACTTTGGATATATTCTAATGCCCTTAAACTTTTAGCATACAAAAGAATGCATGTGAAACAATCAACATAACATAGTACTAACAAATTATTATCATTATCATTATAGAATAATCATAACTTATGTTTTTTGACTGCACTTATAACTTCCATAGATACGAGAACATGAAAACAGGGCAGTAAGGATGTCTGATCAGGCCTTTGGTGTTCAGCTGCCATAGTGCTGTGTAGAGCCACTGATGCTCAATGCTGATTGGTGAGCAGGTAACAACAGAGAGAGTTATGGTAGTGATGCATGCAGTGTGTGCAGCTGAAAGTTAGTTCCTTTTCATTGTTCCCATTCTTTCGGACAAGTTGTCTCCCTCATGATGTCAAACTAATCCATACAAAGTAAGTAGGTAGTTTACTAAACAGAAGTTTTGGGACACTGGCTTGTTTGAGAGTTATTTGGAATGCGTTGCATACACCCGTAACGCAATGCATAAAAAACGCAACTACACCAGTCAATGCACAGATCTGACACCATGAGATATAAGAAGCATAAATGATAAATTATTTGAAACTGCTCTTTAAATCTTAAGTGCATATGTAAATTCTTCTTAAAGGACACATCATTAGAAAGTTGTCCCAAATTCTTAATGGAAGCCTTATGAGTTTTCTCAGATGACATGTTGAGCTTTTTCAATTCCTTGTCTTAAAAATATGATCATTGTTTTTGGAAAACACAACCTTGATTTTCGTTTGACTAAGGTTTCAAGTTCAGATCTGTCATGACTTTTGAGATGCAGCCATGATTCTGTTTTTCTAATTCTCCGTCTTTCTAAGTGAGTTGATCGAGTTCATTCTCCTACAAACAGCGGGGTGATATTTTTTTAATTTTTTTTGCAGATCATCATTTTGGAATGTTTAACCTTTTGGAGTGACAGCAACATAGTCCAGCATCCAGATAAAATGTTGTCTTTAATTTCCAGATCACTTTGAATTAAAGAGAATGACTCTGCTCTTAATCTTGTATCAATAAAGCAGAGTATTTGTTGATCGCTAGATTTCTGGGCATAAAATCTTGTATCAAAGTGGGAAAATGCAGACAGGAGTTAGAGCTGGCTACAAGAGTCCTTTCTGGAGACATTAAGTGCTTCTCCGCTCTAAATTCCCCCCTCTTCACTATGCCCCCCGGCTGTCTGTCTCTGTAACCGGCAAGAAAAATGTCTTTGTGTAAAAAAAGCCGCAGAGACAGTAGCGCTGAGATCAGTGTCATGTCATCTTTGGCCTCCCTCCAATGCCGCTCAGACCATCTTTGTGTCTCAGACAGGCAGACGTCACACAGACAGTTGAGGCCTGTCACTTTGATGGTCTGGCAGGCATTGGGGCATCTGGGGGATTTGCACCAATACGTGTTAGTATGCATGTCTGCCTGAGGAATGTGGTTGCATTTTAGTAGTATGAGTGAGTAGCTTTAGACCACCATTTGTTATCGGATCTCTTATTTTGTAACATTTTTAATTAATGTAAGTTTGTTTTTTTCACTTACAGACAATGCTTCTCCAGGTTGGGAATTTAGTCAATCAATTTTAACAGTTTTTATCTTAAGAGTGCCAACGACAAGAAAATAAACTCACAAAACTTTACGAAAAGCATAATCTAGACTTTACTCTCTGTTATATTACATTACATTTATCCTCCACTTGGCAGCAGTAGCAAAGATGAACTTGAGAAACCTCGAGTAGAGCAGGCTGAGAAGCCATCTGCCTCAGCTGAATGGGTCAATGCAGTGCCTGACTGCTCGCCTGCCATAGTAATGTAGAGAAACGCTTCTCAGCCAGATGTTACACTCCAGGTCAGCTGAATGAGTTTGTTTTGGATAACAGAGAGACACACGTCTTGTGTATTGTGTTTTTTTGGCTTCGTGTGCCTCAAACCATGCATTTTTTACTCTCCGGGTGTGTTGGGAGAGCTATCTCTTGTCAAGACGCAGCTTGCCAGGTTTCCATTTCCAAACTCAGAACTGTCAGACAAGTTAAGGAAAGGCAAACACGCTTTGTAGAAAGGAAGCCATTTGACCCAATGTGGAAGCCGATCTTGATACCTCCTTTTGATTTGACTGCTCAGATTTTCAACCAGGCTGTGACTGCGCTTTAAAGACAGTATCTCATATCATGTGCAAACTATTAAACCTGTTGGTATGGAAGTGAAGACTTGAGGGGAAACTTTTCAGTCAGTTTCAAGATCAGAGGATGGAGTGAACAAGAGTGGTGACAGAGACTTCTTTTAAAAACAGTAAGAAAGAAAAAAATGTAAGTAATGGAGATCACCAATCAACACATCAGGTTTATTAACTAAACAGGTGTGGACATCCAACAGGCGCGTGTCATCTTAACAAAAATATTATTGAATCTGTTCCATTACAGTCTCTTGCTCAATCAAACTACATGTGAGGTTTATGATCTGCTTTGGTCAGTGGCCTGTTTTTGTACTTTGTACAAGAAAGGGGGGGGGCTTATTAGACTTTGTCTGAAGCTATCAAAAAGGTATATTGGTTACAGTAACAGATTAAAGAAAGAAAGAAACAGAAAACACTCTTTTTTATCTGTCACAGAAGTTTCAAAATGTTCATTAAGTTCAATGACACAGTCTTCCTTAACTTACCTACACTTCCCTCAACTATATATGTCAGTGCCATAATTATGTTTGTATTATTGCCTATATTTATTGCTGACTTTTTATTCTGAGACATTTACAAATTGAGCACAACGTTACTTCAGACAGGCCACAAAGTCAAGCAAGGCCTACTCTTGCCACTTCCCATGCAAACTGCTTTGCATCCTACCTCCATTTATGCTATGTTTGATTTTACCTGTGTCCTATGTATTGCCACTGTTCCCTGGAAGAGGTTTGCTGCTGCTCTCCCTGCCTTGGTATTTCAAGTATGCACATGAAAGAACAGGAAGGTTTGCTCTCCCAACTTCAGGCTTTTCCCTTCCACTTAGGCACTTGGAAGGGCAGAACAGAGCTGTACTGACATATTTCACTTATTGCATGCAAATAATTATTTTGATGAGAATGGTCCTTACTGAAAGAAAATTATCTCCTTTAATCTCCTTATGCAAATATTACAATAAAAAAAATATGATGAAACATTGTGAAAAATTATAGATCCTTTTACGGTGTCAGAAAAATGTCTGCACTGTGTAGAATCAGAGGGGGTGTCAATACATGCATAAAGGTCCATCTGCAGAGACACGTTCCCCCTTGTGCTTTTGTGACTTCTGTAAAGCCATTTATTCTTCAGTTTCACTTTAAGGGTGTAAAGGAGGCCAGAAATTCCACATAATTAACAACTACGGTGCCAGTCCCGTCAGATGGTGTGACCAAAATGGTCACAGTCTGACAGTCATGTCCCCTGTGCGTGTTATGAAAGTAATGCTCTGCTTTCCCCATCACAACCTCAGAACGCTGGTCGTGGGTTTCACCAGCTATGTGGCAGTCGCTGCTCTGTGTGTTTTATATACGCTTCCCCTAAATAAACTGAGGAGAGGAGAGCCAGTCTACCACATGATCTGCATACCATGTTTAGACCTGATTCTTCTGCTTGTTATGTGTCAAATGGACTGCAGCTGTAAGATCATGAATTCTGGGTTTTTGTGTCGAGGAATCTACAATGACAGTCGAAATCTTGTCATATAAGTTTTTTTGGCATCCCCAACCCTCATGATATGATAAGCTTCTGCTGGCTGTTGTCTCTCATGCATGGGTTGTGACTGTCTCATTAAAGTGACTTAAAAGGCTTAAAATGTGTCATTACTTGCTTAAAATGTGTCCCCTCTAGTTAATATCTTTACACATTTTGGATGTAAATCGGAAAACTCTTAAGATACTCATTTAAATAGTAAAACTGTTCTGACTTAAATATGAAGTGAAGTCTGAATATGGGACAAGCATTGTCAGGATGTTCATGTGGTCTCTTGCACTTCTCAGAGAGTTGGCTACACACACAGACACTCCTGTGCAGGAGGTTGATCTTAATCTCCTGCAAATGTTGAATTCCCCTGAACATTAACCACTGAACAGCTGAATTCATTTGAACATTAACCCAACTTCTGAGCATTATATGCCCTGGCTGGGCTTCTTGTGCTGTTTATGTAGTATATCTTTGCTACTCATACTGTTTATCCAGGAAGGTCGGCATCCTGAGCTTTATTGGAACCTTTTATCAAAATGTATCCACTACCTCTCTGTGTTTCATATTAACTGACCTGACTGTGTCTGTGATCCCTCCCTGCAGGTTGACAGGTAATGAGCCGTTGTCTATCCTGCCTCTGAACTCTCTACCAGAGGAGAACGTGGGCAGGGCCCACTACAAGCTGTGCGACCGGCTCAAACTGGAAAAGAAGCAGCGCAGGATGTGCAGACGAGACCCGGGCGTGGCCGAGACCCTGAGAGAGGCCATCACCATGAGCGCCCTAGAATGCCAGTATCAATTCCGCTTTGAGAGGTGGAACTGCACCTTAGAGGGGCGCCACCGAGCCAACATATTAAAGAGAGGTATGGACTTTTCTTTGCTTTTTGAACAAACTTATTTCTGTAATGTTTTCTTTGAAATGAAATAAATTTGTATTTATTTATTTACATTTATAAATAAACACTCAAATAAAACACCAGTTTGATGTATTTCCCCTATTTTGATACACACATGTTCATTCTTACAATGTTTTAATCTGCTCTATGTCTCTACAATGTGTTTTTCAGGATTTAAAGAGACAGCCTTCTTGTACGCCATTTCATCAGCGGGCCTGACTCATGCGCTGGCCAAAGCTTGCAGTGCAGGACGCATGGAGCGCTGCACATGTGACGAAGCCCCTGACCTGGAGAATCGAAAGGCGTGGCAGTGGGGGGGCTGTGGAGACAACCTAAAATATGCAAACAAGTTTGTTAAGGACTTCCTGGGCAAACGCTCCAACAAAGACCTGCGTGCACGTGTAGACATGCACAACACAAATGTAGGAATGAAGGTGAGTGTGCTGGATCAGTGGATTATGATACTCTCTCTCTGTTTGAAAACCCCATTGAATAATAGGCAGGTTCTACAGTTCCTTTTAATCCTACACTTTCTGTGTATTAGGACTCTTCAGCTAACTGTTTTTTCTTGTTTTTCTTTTTCAAATCTCCTTAATGTTTCTGTCAGCCAGGAGAGGCAGCAGCCAAAAGCACAAAACCCACTTTATGATTCCAGCTCAATGGCAAATGGCTTAGAGAAGAAGTTAGCTCCTTAAAACAGTACTGAGTACAGTACAGTACAGAGAGCTAATTTTGCTCAATGGTTACTGAAAAGACCAGAGAGGTAAAAGAGAGAGACACTAATTTGACTGATTTCACACATTTGATCAGCGTTGGATAGAGTCTTGCTAGCTGTTTCCATCTATTGTTACTCTTTGTGCTACACTAAGCTAACTGGCTCACTGTGGTTTCATAATTTCTGGACAGATATACTAAGTGAAGGCTGATGTGGATGGCGGATATGTTAATAAGCACGTGTTTGCTTAGACTGCTGTCATAACGACTGTATAAAGTGATAATGTCCACACGTGAGTCCAAAAAGTCACATGTATGTGGTTTAGTTAAGCTCTGTTTAGAGACTATAAATGTAAGATGTGTGAATTTATTTGCTACCAATCTGTCTTAAACGTTAACTTATGACACATTGACACTTTTGATGTTTCAAGCTTTTTAGGGAGTAAAGAAAAAAAATATTAATAAGCCTTTTGTTATAGAATGATTTTAACAGTTAAATTATATATATTTGTCCAACCGAGACACACCGATCGAGAACACACTTTGAAGGTTTCAGGGTTCATTTATGGCCCTTTTCCACCATACAGTTCCAGCCCTACTCGACTCGACTCGGTTTGGGCACCTTTTCCACCGGTCCGAGTACCGACTCACGGTGGGTGGGGTCGTCATAACACAGCTGCGCGAAACTGTGTTCACGTCATTTTGAACATGACACAAACACAAACACAAACACAAACACAAACACAAATGTCACACTCATGACTCTTCGGTGATGACATTCTCTGTCCAATCAGTGGCCGGCAGTCCGTTGACATCACCTTTTACTATCAGCTCAGCTTGCTTGAAACCGGAGCAGAGCAGGTACGAAAAACTGGTATCTGACACGAGGTACCGCTCCTGTGGAAACGCAACACAAACCAAGTAGAGTCGAGTCAAGTCGAGTAGAGTAGGGCTAAGACGGGCCGGTGTAAAAGGGCCAATAGAGTCAGAGACACAACTTAAACACAAAGTTGGCTTTCTGCTCTGAAAAAGTGGTTGAACATTGGAGAAACTTTGATGATTGAATACAGTTTGCAATGTTGCACAGGACATACAGCACAACCACATCTGTTGCTGTGTAATGCTGGAGTTTAACAAACACAGCGCTTTCAAAGAGAGCCACTTTTGAGCAAACACACTTTACAAATTTATGGTTAAACTGTCAAAGAGAAAAATGTTCTAGGCACAAGAGAATTACATTTATAGTGAGTTATGAGTGGGTCATCTTTGTTGATAAAGAGTAAAAAAATCTCCATAAACCCTTGGAAATAAAAACTGAACTGACTGAAGTAATGGCCAGTGTAAATTTTATGAAATGGGAATGCACTCGTTAGTCAATAGTTGGTTTTCTTACACAGAATAGATAAGTTACTGCTCTCATTAGTACTCTGGCACAATCCCGTGCATTTTTTGTGCTGAGCAACATAAGTTTTCATCTTGGGAGTATGTTTTATAGTAAAATAAAACGGAGGGAATAGTCTAAATCTGTCAAGCCAAAGTAAACTAAAGGTCTTAAATCTGCTTCTTCTACTCTTCTCTCATATTGAAGCTATTCTCATTTTGGTTTCAATATGAGTTATAGCAGAGGCACACTTCCCAAATGTTTGCAGACACAGAACTCTCCCTATAGACCAATGCAGGCTCTTCCTTTTCAAATTGGCTCTCCAACATCAAGTCTCTTAGGAGATTTTGTTTGTGATAAAAGATTTACAACGTTGTTTTTGCTCTCTTTTTTTTATTTGCACATGTAGTGAGGTGTACCGCATTCGTTCAGGACGAATTCCCACACTGAGAACAAAACTGGAATGTGCTAGCCTCTGCAGCCCCTCGACATTTAAAAGCTGACCTATCAAATTTTCTTGACCTGCTGGTGTGATGAATATGCACTTCCTGCTCCCCGATCTCTTTCACAGTCTGAGAAAAGAGCTGCAGACACTATTCAAACCCCTGTCTCAGACAATGTGTTATTGTCATTGATTTTCGCACACACACTGCTTTAACGTCGTGGTTGAAGTGAACTTTGGCTGACCACACAATAAGGTTGAGTAGAGTTAAGAAATGTGTTGTGGTCATTAATGCTGAATATCTCTGTGTCACCTGCAATTCGGTTTGATTTCATAAAGGAGAAGACTTCCTGACTAGTCTCTCTCTTTCCATCTTTTGGCATGACTTGTTATCCACATGACAGCATGATCACCACACCAGAAGATATAGTTGATGGATTCTAGGTGTAGAGAACACATTTACAGTAGAGGGACAAGAAAAGCACCCAGTCTTTTTTATCACTTGGCTGTCTGAGCTGATTGTATGGATAAGAATACTTCTCCAGGCAAAACGCCCCTCACTCATCATGATTGTAGTTATTGAGTTTAATCAAAATGTCATAATACATCCATCCCCCTACAAACGTAGTCTTTCCCTCTTTCATCAGAAGACTAAGACAAAGTGATCTTCTGTTCTCTCTATGAATAATGTTAATAATAGTTTGAATGTAATAACTGCAGGCTGTTTTTCCCTTTCATTATGATATCAAAAAGAGCAGTGATTGTCATAATTTGACTTCATAGTCCTCTCCGAACTGCTCTAGACTCTAATTATCTAACAATGCTTGTGTTGGGTAATTAGGCTCTTTGGAGTACTGCTTACCAAACAAAGTTGCATCGCTTTTATTACATTCCTGTGATATTTCTTGGCAGGTGACAGTGTTTTCTGTTTCTGAACCAGGTGATTAAGGCTGGAGTGGAGACCACTTGCAAGTGCCATGGCGTCTCCGGCTCCTGCACCGTCCAGACCTGCTGGAGGCAGCTCCAGCCTTTTCATGAAATCGGCAAGCAGCTAAAGCAGCGCTACGAGACCTCCATTAAGGTCGGAAGCTCCACCAATGAGGCCACAGGCGAGGGAGAAATCTCCACAGGCCGGAGCCAGCAGCAGCAGCAGCAGCAGCAGCAGCAACAGCCGCAGCAACAGCCGCAGCAGCAACAGCAGCAACAACAACAGCAACAGCAACAACAGCAACAACAGCCTCCACCTGGGCTGACTGATCAGATCCCTCGCACTATGGACCTGCTCCACATTGAGGACTCACCCAGTTTCTGTAGGCCCAGCAAGTACTCGTCGGGCACGGCAGCCCGGAAGTGTTACAAGGATAAGAACTGCGACGCAATCTGCTGCGGGCGAGGCCATAACACACAAAGTAGGGAGGTGACCAGGCCCTGCCAGTGCCAGGTGCGCTGGTGCTGCTATGTTGAATGCAAGCAGTGCACACAGAGGGAGGAGGTTTATACCTGCAAAGGGTAAACCAGTCATCTGTCAGCCTAAAGGATCGGTGGAGCATGTAACAGATGGCTGTGTCGCAGAGGAGTGGTTGATTTGTTTTCATATAAGGTTTTGCTTCCACTGTTTTGCAAACGAAAGCGGAGCAAGCCGATGGAGAAGCAACAAGCACTTTGAGGGATTTCTGTGGGCTGGGTGTCAGAGGTCCTGAGGCCCCAGTGTCTGGGGTTTGCAGTTAAACAAAAATGAAAGAAAAAAAACTTCTCAGACAACTGGGTCAACATCTCAAGCTTTTTTTTTTTATTAATTTAGGCTCTGAATTGAACAGAAAAGCTTCCCTTTTTTTTTCAAACAAAGAAATCCAGTTGCATCTTTTCACAAGCAAACATATATCCAGTGAGATCAAAAAGGAAACCAGTCACACCAAAGGACTGGTTCCTGGGACCTTGCCCAAGGAAGAATGGTTTGTGTGAATGTTGGTTAATCTTTACATGTGTATGTTTGTGTGTGAGCACAATAGAGTGAGGTGGCTGGAGTATGACGACTTTTATGCAATGAAATCCATATTCAGAGACTGCTTAAAAGAAACAAAAGACAGGGTGTAAGATTTACATTACACGCACATATTTACACTCACACACATTGTGTGTTTGCATATGTATGTAAATAAATTCAGATATATTGTAATGATATTATACACACCACTTATCTAACTATGTTAAAACAAACCACTAACCACACAAATGTTTTGTTGTTTGTGTGCTCTCTTGTTTTTCGTCTTGATTCGTGTCGACAAGGCCCTTTAGAAAGCAGCACACTCGTGTCCGTTGCCTTGCTGTGGATAATTTATAGATCCGTTGGGACTACTCCTTCACAGGGAGAAAAAAAATCACGCTTTTCTTCTTTGAAATAATATAATATGAAGCTGTTAGTAAATGCATTAATAGATAAAACTATACCAGTCAGTTTAGGCTATTCTCGGCCTTGAGCGAACCAATGTTCAGGGAATAACTTAAACCACTATAACTATCGGCGATATAGGAGAGAAAGAGTTCAAATAATATTCAAGTTGTATATGACAGTTGCCTTGTTATTACAGCCAAGGTTATTGCAGCAGGTGATCATTTGACCAGAAAACAGTCCACCTGTGACCCAGACAGAAATTGTGGGGATCTGTTGAGCTTAAATCTACTTATTATTATTATTAATTGTATGTTTGACTTCAAATATTTTGAAGTTGTAAGGAAAACTGTGGAGAATTGGAGGAAAGTAGCCCCCCTACTATTTCACATCCTTCATTCCTCCTCAGCTGCCACGATTTGATTGAGCCATATTCAACACATCCAGACGTGCAGCATGTACAGCAGGAGCTGCGTCAGTCTGTCCAAACAGTATGGGGTAACTGAGACGGAAATCTAACTTGACATGTCTGCAGAGTTACTCAAGTGAAGATGTATGTGCAAGTCTCTAGCTAATATAAATATATTTTATAAGACTAATATTTGTGTAGTGTTTGGGCAAATTGACGTCTGAACGCAAAAGGTTGGGGTTTTTGCAGATCTGCTGTCTTCATTCAGAAGTCAGTGAACTTGTTATAACACATGAGTTAGTTTGCTTTTAATATGTTTGCTTGGCAGAAATGGACTCAGTTGACACAATCCCTAATGCTGAAGCTCGCCATGAAACTACCGTGACAGTTACAAGGAACAGTCCAGAACTTTGGGAATGATCACTTTCTTGTGGAGAGTAAAAGTAATGATACAAGTCTGGAGACTCTGTTAAAAGCTGAACATCTCACCCGGATTTTTCCGGGTGATCCCATTTTTAGTTACTCTATAGTAAGCACATTTGATCAACTTTGTATCTAGTCTGGCAAGCTGTTTCCATCTGTTGCCACTCTCTTTGCTACGCTAAGACCGGACAGATATGCTAAATCGCATCGAGACAGTCAACTTTGATCAGAGCCAGACTAACTTTATTCATCTGTTTCCACTGTTTAGGCTGTGCTCAGTTCACCAGCCAGCTATAAGTCACATATTTGCAAGACTGAAACACCAACTCCAACCACCAACCAAGAAAGCCAGCTTTGGACAGAGCCAGGGTAGCTGTTTCTAACTGTTGATAGGTACTTTTTATGCTAAGCTATGCTGACTG
Source organism: Notolabrus celidotus (assembly GCF_009762535.1). Lineage (NCBI taxonomy): Eukaryota > Metazoa > Chordata > Actinopteri > Labriformes > Labridae > Notolabrus > Notolabrus celidotus. Next base: position 13,898,219 of record NC_048286.1, on the reverse strand, counting down.
GCTGGAAAGTGTTTCATATTAACGGGATAGATAATCTGATTAAGAAAGCCATCTTTGGGCAGAGCTAGGCAAGCTGTATCCATGTGTTTCTACTGGCTATGCTATGCTAAGCCATGTGTTACATATTTGCAAATTTCTTACCAAGAAAGTCAACTTTAGTCAGAGCCAGGCTAACAATATCCACTATCTCGCTTCGTGCTAAGCTACGCTTACCAGATAGCTTTAAATCGTCTATTTCAAGACAGAAACATCAACTCTTTCCAGAAAAGACCAAATTTGACTGTCCTAGTCTAGAGGTTTCCAGCTTTTTAAACCATTTATGCTAAGCTTAGCTAACTGACTGGGATTAGTTCAAGAACAGTTAAATCTTACCAAGAAAGCCAACTATGGATAGAATAAAGCAAGCTGCTACCAGGCTAACATCTCTACTCTTACTGTCCTCAAGAAAGATGTATTTCCTTCCATGTGGATCCAGTGATTTACCATATTACCATTAATCTTGTAAGAATTGCTTCTATACACACAAACAATGCAGACAGTAATATTGAACTGTTCTCTCAGCTCTTGGCTTCTGTGGACATTATGTGATATAATAGAAAATATGCCTTGTTTTAGATTGGTGTGAATTAACTACTGAGTGAGGGACCCAGCTTTGTATTATAGCGCCATTTTACGCACTGAAGCCCTAAAGCCCTTTAAAGTATTTTACGATCTGTGTTTATAGACACAGTGCAGTGCAGAATCTTTATTTTCTTGTTTTTTAAAAATTGTAAATAGTAAAAAAAATGTTTCTTCTCCTGTGGTATAGAGACAAAAGTGAGGCACATGTTCAACTCTCACAAGCAGCAAACACAAAGTGGTAGCAATAAGTAATGTTAGGTTGAGACAGCACACAGCTGCTGTTACATGATGGTTACAGGTTGTAATACGGCACTTAAACAAACATTCTTGAAAGTGGCTTTTACCTTTGACAGGCTGTTAAGACTTTAAAGATGATTATCACAATATTCAAAAATAAAACCACCGCCCTCCACAGGCATATCATGCTTTTGAAAGAGAGCCTTCCGTGGGTTATTTGTCCCGAGGACATGAATTCCAAACATTTTGATATGAGATGGCATGCCAAATAAAGACTGGTCAAAACATATACATAGAACTTTGCACGCTACATGGAAACCATAATAGCTATGCTGAGATTCGAAGCATAAATGCCTGCTTCCCACAACTTTCTGTGTGTGCGATCTCCACACACTCGCACTCCTGAGGTTCTCTATTATTGACCTGATTCAAAACAGGCATGACAGGAATACCAAAATCACACCAAGTGCATTCTTGTTTGTTTATAGATTGTACATAGGCCTTGTGATTCCTTCCAAGGAAGAGGAGCATGAGGCAGCAGCCAGTCAGATTTTCATATTCCTAAATCCAAAACTCTGCACTGTTTAGTCGTCAGTGGATCATGTACAAAATTCTGTTTTGTAGAGAAAAATAAAAAATAAATTATTTTTAAATATATTATGAGCATGTGTTTAGTGTAAATACATCAAAGTCTAAATTGATTTATATCCTGTATTTTTTACTCCTATTTTTTTTTTGGGGGGGGGGGGGGGGGGGGGGGGGGGGTTCCTCTTTTGGGGTGGAGGCTTCGAGAAGCAGTGTATACTCTAAACATATTTCATGTCATATCTCATTGTTTGCTGTTATCGAAGCACTAACAAATCCTAACAAATTTAGAATCACCTCCTGTTTAGCAGTCTTTTATTAATGTGCACGATCATGACACATTTTTTCGTTTTCAAACAAAATCACATTCATCAACAGTATATTTTTATAGGGTCTGATCTGTTTGTATAATTGAGTGTTGTGTGAAAGTCTTTGTAATGTTGGTTATCACCATACGATGCCTTATGAACTCATGATAGCATCAGAGCAGACCAACCTTTCCTCACCTTTGGATCACTTTACATGTACACGTACCTTTTGTTAGGATTTGTGCTGTGCTTGTAAAACAAAGATAAAACACAAACCATATATTGCTCTTTGTGATGATAAAACACCAACAAAACCTTGTCCATGTTCACTTATTCATGTCTTATGGGAACCCTAAATTATTTTCCTCTACCTCATGTGTATAGCTTGTAGGTATAAACAGATCACAAATGACTGGTAAGAATGTATTTAAGTTATTTAACATCTTGTATGACAAAGGCGAAAAATCTGAAATAATAAATGAATTTTTAAATTATTCCATGTGTGGTTTCGTTCTTTTTGGCACGCTGCTGTTATGTAAATGATCAATTTCCCTAATGTTTTTCAAATAATATAATCATTCTTAAAATACAATCTTGTATTTTTTAAATGGCATCTCTAGATGAAGAGGTTCTTTTAATTTACCATTTATAATTGCCTCCATCTTGAGCAGTCTGCTTTTTATATTTTTATTGTCGGGGTTTGAACTTTGGATCAGACAGCTTAATAAAAATACAAATTTGGTACTTCCTATGGCTCTTAAAATGTGATTAATATCCTTAAATAACTTTCTGACAGCTAATAGACCCACACATTGATTTTTCTGCAGCTGCAGCCCTTCTAATGCCATGCAGATCCCTGCAAGAATAAACCATGCAAAACTTTTCATAGACACATTTACAGGATCATCCTAAAAGACAAACTACATTCTATCAAAACAGCCTTTTTCTCCTGCAGCAGCAGGAGTTACTGACTTGTTTTGGAGTTTTGATGGCATCCAGATATGGGTGAGTTTGATATGACCGGTCCGTACAACTACCTGCTGCACTCGCAATCAATTCATTGGGACATTCAGCAGACTTTATTGATAAACTGTTAAATCTAAAGTCAAGAAATTCAGACATTTGTGTCCAAACAATGCAGCCTCTCCAGATGATATCCTGGATTTTTCAGGGGTTTGGTGCATGTGTTCCTAGGGCTGTACACGTCATATTTCTTTTGATTATGAGTCCACCAGGGACCTCTTCTTGCAATTGATATAATTTAAACGGAAGAAGAAAGTAAGTGGACCTTGAAATTGTTTTGTAATCAGAAAGTTTCTGGTTCAGTTCCCCGGGCTGGCTAACACCCATCTTTGCAGCAAGAAAGCCCTTTTTCTATGTCACAGACGTCATTGGTGAGGTGAAGTGTTTATAGCAATCTGATACAGACCTTGGATTTTCACAGTTTCATGCAGGATAACTTTAAATTTGCTTTGACATTTCACATTGATTTAGTGTCAACTGATTATCTAGGCCTCTGTCATATCACACAGCACGGTATCGTAGCAAGTATGTTTTGGATTTTGTGTCAAACAAAGTTACAACGAAGCTCATTAGCTCAAAATATAAACATTTCTGTTTTTGGTTTAGAGCATTCAGACGTACGTATGTGCTACAGATTTTCCCCGTTGAACTGATATTATTTCAACAAGCTCTCCTCCCTCAGCAGATGAGAGGAGATTTCAGGGAGTTTTCTCTCTCAACAATCTTCTGGCCTCATCACACAAACCCGAAGCTCGTGTAATCCCAGAGAAAAGGGGCTTTGTGATCCCAGGCTGTGAATAGGAACTTTGTGTCCGGTTGCGAAAACAACACACAATCAGAATGTATCTCTTCTAATACCTAAAACATCAGTGGAAAAGCCCATGATATCCCTGACACGTGTATCTAAATTAGCAGGAGTAGCACCCTCCTGGTGTTAGCTACTCCTCCCCTGGGTCCTAGCTGCTTGCTTTGAGAAACTGAGAGGCTTTAATGTACCCCTCTTGCTGGACTCCTCCTAACTTCCTGCCCTGTACCAGGCTCTAATATGAGCTGTAACGTTGTGGTGCGCTGTAATCCGACAATGTTTTGACAGCTGTTACCATAAAGGAAGTGGGTGCAACTTAAGCGCATACTCAGAAAAAAGGTGAAAGAAAAATCAAATAAGCTTTGCCCCCCACCTCCTCCATTCCTGCTCTCATCCTTCTGGTTTTGTCTGACAATGGACTGTCAAGCAGAAAGAGATAATAGGGGGATAAAAATCTAACAGCTAAAATAGGCTCAGGCTTTGTTAATGTAAAGTCAGAATCTGGCTACAGGTCATTTGTTGTGTAGTTAAGTATTAAATGGTTTGCATTCACATTATTAACATTACAGTATTTCATATTTCATCAGAAGTTTAATCATTTTATGGTGACTGTAGATCCCCGGTCGAATGACGAGCTTGCTCTTCAACTGATGGTTCAAATAGCTTTATTAATAATAGTTCCTTCCACATCCTTGAATATAGTAAACACACTGTAAGAGCTTAGGCCTCCTTCAACCAGGTGCTTCATTAACATGTAATAAATATAATCGTTCATTAATTTAGCCTGCTGTTCTACTTCGAAACGTCGGTTTTGTAACTTTCAAAATAAAAGCATCTATCCTTATAGGAAGAATTAAAAAAATCGGTCAGTTTTGGAAAGATACCTTCAAAATAAAGTTAAGTATTTGAGTCACTTACAATGACGTAAAAAATCAACTCAAGCAAATTAGCTTAAACCTGTCTCTCTGTAAAGTTAGCTAAATTAATATTTCAGGACAGAATGTTAACACTGACAGTTACCTCTAAGCTAGCCTCTTAAAAAAATGTACGTCTTGATTCATATGAAGTTGTATGTGGAATTTTTTTTTAGTCAAACCATCACACAGTGCAGAGTTGTTGCATTTAGCTAGCACAGCCAACCGACACATTCAGTCGACAATACCAGCGTTTCTGTAGCATGTCACTAGTCGCTAGGCCGATGTGTCAGTCCCCAAAGTGACATTAATGTTTGTCTTGTTAGCCAGTGGCTAGTCTGTCAGCTTAGCCTCTGTAGCCTGTCTAAGTAATCAATAGCAGATAAACTGGGATTCCAAATAACATCATGAAATGCAGTTTGACGTCTGTCAATCATATATATGCCAGTAAAAACAGCTGACTCAGCATTGATAGCAACTGGTTATCTATTCTGTGATGCAGGGTTGCAGTGTATCTGCTGTCATCTACTCTGGCTCCTCAGTCAGAGGCTAGGCTAACAGGTTAGCCACCGACTTAGGATAATTTCCATAATGTCGTAACAGAAAGATCCAGTCCATAAGTTTTCCATGAAGACAAAAAATGAATAGTGCCATGCAACTTAGGGGACTGGCACATTGTTTAGTGACCGGTAACATGCTGCACAAGCACTGGGTCTGCCACTAAACTATTGGCCTATGCCTCTGAACTCCAGCATGCATCACTTTTCAGTCTTGGCATTGCTGAACCATGCTTGAAAATAAATTATTTGACATGCATTTTAATTTTATAGTTTGATCCATATTCCATCAGTTAACACAAGGAAGGTGGGTTTATGACCTACACTACAGTCAGTCTGCAGGGGGAGCTCTAAATCTTGTGGCCTCTTAGTCAGTGAACATTTAAGGCGTTGATTGTCACATACAGTCTTTAGATTAGACTTTACATGCTCTGTCTCTATATTCAGCTGTGTTCTGTTTTTTAGGACCAGTTTGAGTCTTGCATTCACTCTACAGTAGTAGTTATCCTGCAGATTCACATCAATACCTTAAGTAAACCAAGTAAGCTTTTATTTGCCACTTTCCTATAAGCTACTCATACAACACCAAGGAAGACTGCAGCAGAAAATCCGCTGCTGACCTCAGCAGCTTTGCTGTGTTGGTTGTGTATGTAAGTTTTTTATATTGCATTATAGAAGACTGTTTTTATTTTCTCATTAAATTTGAGTGTTTAAAACATCAAAAAATGACACTGATAAAAAAAGATGAAAGTAACGCATGAGAATCCATGCATTTGCTGCTTATATACAGACTCACCGGGTGAAACATATGTGCTTAGCACTATGAAAACACCTTAGCTCATGCCACAGGTCTGTGAAACTCAGAGATTTATGATTTTTTTCAGCACTTTCCAGCGAGTTCTTCTTTGGAAAGTGTGATAGGGGTCTGAAGGGTATGTGCCTTCCTCGCCTCTTTCCTGTGCCCTGCCCATAGCTTACCCTGTTTATAACTGTTTTTGATTGTTGTTAAGTAGCTGTCAAAGCTCCCGCTTGTACCTCCTGCCTGGAAAAACATGTGAGCTCAGCATCTCTCTAAACAGGAGCAAATTAAGAAAATGCAGTGCACTCAGGAAAAATACTTTGTGTACCGTTTTGAATTCGGTTGTGAGGATCTACTGCTAAAACAAGGATGACTGTGTTTGAATCAACATTCAGACTGTCAGTCAAGTTGAGTGAAAGGGTTTATAGTGCTATTAGCTACACAAAGATACATTTCATTTATATACTCCTGGACATACAGCAATATTAACTCAATAATCACTTCAGTTAAGATTTCACAGAGGCTGCTTAAATGATTCAACACCAGGAAGAGCCTTCAAGTGTAATATATCTTGAATATGTCTTATGATACATCCGCTGTAAAACTATTAGGTTTTTTTTATTTTAACTGGAAGTGGGCTGCTTCATACTGGAGGTCTCTGCACTTTTTTCCCCCCTCATGACAAGGCAGACAGCCAATCAACCAAATCAGTGATCTACCTTCAAAAAGCGATGGATAATGATAAAAACTGGCTCAGGAGGCTTTCAACACTAGTTCACAATCATAAAAATGTCAGCTTCTCATGACAAAGCTCATTTTTCAAACACTCCTCCTTCAGTTATAATGCAAGAAGAATCCAATACAGCACATAAATTTGTACGAAATCTGAGAGGACCTGCCCTGACATTCTCCATCTGGAAAAACAGAGCGATAAACAAACAAATTGTTCTATAAATAATAATGAAGCATGTGTTTCTCTCATTGGCAAACTTATCTGGAGAGTAGGGACAGCTCCAGAGACCCTATTGTGGCCTTTCTGGGGGGATGGGATAAACATAGATCCGTGTAGACGCCTGGGTTTTTTGGCAGGGCTGCAACACTTGCAACCTCACCAGGAGAATTGGAGTGCTTTCCAGCAGAGGTGCAGGGTTAGAAACATTTTATTCTTGAGGAAATTCTTCCTATTACTCCATTATTCATCAGATTCTCAGAGGAGATGGATGCTCTAACTGCTCTAGCAGAGACCGTTTAGAGGAAAACAGTTCATCATGGTAGATATCCTAGACAACAGAGTGTTCTGATGTATCACCAGTAGGATGTATGCGATGGACACATACTCCTCAGTCCATCAATTTACTCAGACAGTAAGTACTTTAGAGATCACTGAATGGATATTCAATACCATAACTACACAGCATTAAATGTCACAGTAGAACAGCCATTTACAATTGTTATGGAGAAATTTGTTTTAACCAGGTCACCACCTGTTTTGAGCATTAGGGATTTATGAAATATTAACTACAGGGACACGTTGTGGGTTTTGTTTTCTCCCAAAATGTTGTTGTTATATAAGCACATAAGGGAAAGTTGTACAACTGTGGATGGAGGAGGACCTGGAAGTTTCAATCAGCAGCTGTGCTGACCTACGGCCGCTCATTTGGTGTCTGCGTGTGGGGTGATGGTTGGGAAATCAGTTGTACTTGTGTGGTGACTGAGTGTGTTTTCAGAAAGGGGGGGTTACAATGGTAGACTGATGAAAGTGAGGGGGGTTTTCGGAGATGGGCTGTGAAGCTGCTGTCCAGCTCATGCTTCAATTGTGCAGTAAAGATTCCCCAGCTGTCCTGCGGATTAGCCTGTGTGCTTATGTGATTAGGATACATGGCACCGCGGCTAGAGCAGGCGCCTCTGACCCGGAGAATGTAGGATGAGATGAGATGGGAGGAAAAAGGATGGACAGGTGATGCTGCAGAGGACACAACACGGAGGACCATCTAAAGACCCGGGTTTGTTGAGTCCATTAGTCCGTTCATTAGTGGGGGTGTCAAAAGCAGTAGTACAAATTAATTCAAGAAGTAATGTAGTTACCCAAGTTGTTTTGGTCATACTATATTTTTTTATTGATTTATTTATTCATATTATTTGTTGTATGAAAAGACATTTCTTTGTCATTTATTTTTAACAACACATTTACAGCCAATCAGCAAGTGTGCAAACGTCAACCACTGTTTCTGCTGTTCACTGTCCATCTCAGTCCTGGCCCCAAAATGAGCACAGCTACACTATTTATCGAAAACTGCTTCTACTTATTGAGGCTTATTTAGCAGCAGATACTTGAGATTCAGCTGTATTACTTTATAACAGTTAGTTGTCAGTAGAGTTATAATCCTAGCAATGTGCATCCATGTAGTTTAGGACGGGGCTTTTGTAGGAGTGTTTAGCTGATGGGTTCTAATATCAGCTAAATTTGTCCAAATTGCCTCCACCTAATTTAAAGCTTCCATGAGGAACTTTTGGTTTGATTTGATTTTAGCGCCCCCTGTGGTCAAAATGGTGTCTCTTTTATTTTTACTGATTTTGCTCTGGACATGAGTACTAAGTATTTTTAACAAAACATCTCATCCTGCTTAATTAAAAACAGTCAAAAATGTCCATCATTGAGAATCTTTGCAGTTGACAACATAGACTGTATATAAAATAGATGTCATCTCGCTCGGATGCCACAAAAACTACTCCCCCTAGTGGCTGGCTGCAGTATAGGTAAAAAACTCTGTCTCCCACATGAATTTGAATGGGGCTGCGGTCAAACTTTAAAAGATAAATACATGTCATACAAACGTTTCTCACATCCGTATGCCGTGGTGATATGTAGTTATTATTTGACTGTTTTGTGTTCAAGGCCTCTTTTTTCTGAAAAGTTTATTTTTCGTTAGTTATCAGAGGTTAAAAAAAATGGGTTTTACATCCGGTTTTACTTTGATTGACAGCTGAGAGACACTCTGTAGGACCTCGGGACGGTACACTGTAGGGCGGAGCTTGTTACTGTGGAAACACACAAATTCCCTACTGTGCAGACTCTGGCTGCAGGAAATTTACAAGATGTCAGCGTTCTGGAAGAGAATATTTTGGCTTCAAAACCGTACAATGGGAAAAGGCAGAGCGATGCTGTCCATTATATATACAGTCTATGGTTGACAATGTTTAAAAAAGTTTTAAAGCAGCATGCAGTTAATCACTGACTGGCACCAAATAAATGCTGATGGTCTTTGCTTTTGTTATTCATAGAGAGGCATCAATATTTATTTCAGTCTGTTTCATAACCAGCTTAAAACTCCCAACAGGAGCTTTAATTAAAAGGAACACGTGACATTTTTTTCAAAAGGCATGGAGTTTTCTATGTACCCCGTTGAAGAGTTTTTCCAAAATACTGCATGGAAATGTGGCCAGGTTTCTTTGGAAGTACCACCACATAGTTATGTGTTGGACTTCCTTGGAAATGATTACAAATACAAAGAAAGTATTGTTAACAAGAAAACACAAAACATCATAATCATTGTTCTGGTTCCTCCTTGTGATTTCTCTGTTAATGTTGAAGCTAGGTTTTAGAGAAGCTGAGGTGTAGCTACAGAGCCCACACATGTAGCTTCTGTAGGTACTCAACGTCCCCATATGGAACACTTATAAAAAATATGCTTCATTTCACATTCTTGGTGTAAAAGCATACAATTTTGGTGTGGCATGATCTATGCTGATCATAAAACATGCTTAAATTAAATAAAGGCTCACACATGCACTAACTGTCTTGAAAGGTAGCTTTTGGAACATATTCACACTGGGCAGCATGGGAAAGCTTTAAAATATGGGAAACATTGATGCTAACACAGGAAGAGGCAGTACTTTTCCTCCTGCATCCTCTTTCTAAAATGTGTTCATGTTGGCTCAGGAGACGGCCGAATGACTGACATGTGGAATGACAAACAGCGTGACAACATGGTGCGTGTGAGCCGCCCTCCAGCACCGAGCCCTGCACAGCTGCACACTGCCCGCTCCACTGTACTAGACGCTATGGCACGGGTTCAACAGTAACGCTGATCTCATGGGTCAAAACCAGCACAGCCTGCAAACTGGAGGTAGTGAAACCATTGCTATTGCCCATAAATTTAGACGTAGGCTTAAGACAGACGGGGAGGCAACTCATTCATTCACTCACCACTTCTATCATTACAACACCAGCGACAAGTTTGGTGTGGGAATATGAGCTAAGCAGATAGTAATCCCATCCATACATCCATGATACTTTGTGCTAGCATTCCCACCCTTGTTGTTTTGTGACAAACATTTGCCAAGTAATTCAAATCCCCAAGGATAGCCGGGTTTCGTTTAACAGAGAGGTACTTGAGGATCTGTCATGGCGATCTCAACAAATGTGGCCTGCTGCTTCAATTGTAGCCTCTCATATGCACAGAAGAAAGGAAAGACCACATTGTCGGTGGGGGTGGGTCTCCATTTTGTGTGAATTTGGTCATTTGTTGGCCGAGGTCAGCTCCTTAAGATTAGAGTTGGTGGTGGTGGTGGCGGTGTGTGCGTTGTGTGTGTTAATCCATTGATTTAACTGGAGTTAACACGCTGGCCAGGGTCCAGCAGAGACTTAAGTCACAATTGGAGTAGGGCAGATAGATTGAGAGGGGATGGTGGGAAAGTTGAAATACCACTTTTCTTCGACAGAGAGGGGAATTTGAAGAGGAAATTGAAGCAATGGTCTGCGGTAGGTTTGTTAGATAGTCCTCACAGTACACTATTATAGTTGATTTGCTCTTGCAATTACTTTAAGATTACAAAACTTAAAATGTACACAGAATTTTTTGACATACAAGCAGAAGCAGGCCCCATTGGCAGCATACAGGCATTTGAAGCTGATTGTTGAAAAGACAAATTTTGCAAACACTGCAATCGAGCCTAACAATCTTAGATAAATGTTTTTCCTTTTTTGCAAATTGACAGACCAGTATTTCCCTGGCAATGTAAACATAAGAAAAGGTGTCATCATGCATGAAAACACTGTCAAATCATTTTAATACAAAGATAATGGAACAAGGTGCTCATTGTTTAACATGTTGACCTGTAGACAGATTTAGGGATTCTTGGAGCATGTTAAAACAGGACAGTGTGAGAGTAACCGTCCAGGACAAAGAAACATTCCTTGTGTCAGTGAATCTTGTGTTTTTTCACGTCAGAGTTTTCAATTACATTTAGCTGGCCTGTTGAGAGAGACAAGCAAGATTACCATGGAGGAAAAAAAAACACTCATCATGCTAGACAGCTATTTACGGAGCTGCTGTAGCCTCGCAGGAATGGTCCTCCACCTTGACTTATTGAATTATTGAGGAGCTGTCGACAGGTTGAGCAACTGTCTCCTTCTCCCTGTGTTTCCTTACATTCACTTAACTCAACACGACGCTGCAGCTGTCAGTGTGTGCTCCATTCCTTGGCTGCAGCCAGCCAGGGTGGATGAGTGCACCTTGCAGGCTTGAATCTCAGTGACCTTGGGTCATTATCATTCATCCTGCTCCTTCAAACACCAGTGAAGTTCCACAAGAAATTCACCTCACTACAGATAGCTTGTGCCCTGTAATCACAGATTGATCTATTTCTGAATATGCACAAAGTTTAAGGTGTTGAGGTCAGCGTGGAGGATTGACAGGTGTGGAATCACGAGACAAGAGATTGCATCTTGTCAAAAATGTTTGATTAATGATTTCCTTACCTTTCCATAACCTCAAAAGTACATGGTTGTGAGACGAGGAATTTAAAAAATGCTTTCAGCGAGTGCACCCTGAGGCTGTGCAAAGCTGTCCATTATTGTCTGGTGATGTTTGTGAACAACTTAGATTGACAACACAGATCATTTTGCTCTGCTACCATAATAATACAGTTATCCATGGATCAGTCTTGTGTAATCATTTCTCTCTGTGACACCATGCTGGAGCTGGTGTAATTGTTTTATTTTTTTTAAATGTACTAATTGATATTGTACTAAACTAATACATGTAGTAATTATGATCTAAAAGTGCTTTCACACCTGGAAAGTTCCCCCTAATGTGCCCGGTTTGTTTGGACGTAACATAACAATTGCACTCTGATGCGAAACAAAACAAATGAGCCAGGATTGCCTTGAAGTGGTTCCAAATGGACCCTGTAACGATTTGTTTTGCAGTGAGAATGTAATCAACCAACAACCTGAACACACAGTTGCTAAACTCATCACTAGTTGTGGAACTGTTATAATAGGTGCAGTAATACAGCGACTGGGAAACTTGGATTACAACTGATAGTTAGCATGATAAGAAAAGCGATAGATGTTATATCGTCAGTATTGTAAATGTTATTATCACCGTCATTATTCTTATTTTATTATATTAATCTTGTTGTATTTTATTTTACTTTATTTATTTTACTTATATTATTTATTGACTTTTCTTCTGGTCCTGTTTCTTGGCTTATAAGGCTGTTCCCTAAAGTGCAATTTTAAAGAAGGGCCAGTTGACTTATATGACTGAAAAAAGAAAAGTGATTTTAGAATTGAGATATTTGGATATATATTTTCATAAAAGTAAATTCTCACTAGATGTGTTAAAGACATCCTATTATCAGGTTGTGTTTTTGTTTTTGTTTTTGTTTGTTTCTACTTCATACATATTTTTTTTTTATTAAAAAAGAAAGAAAATGTCATGCTTTTAAGATGTATTGAAACGTGTTATAATGACAAGATATCTCAATAAAAAGATAATTACAAAAAAAAAGAAAGAAAAGCGATAGGCTATGCACTGTTTCTAACCGATTAAACATCACCTGATCTGTCAGTCAAATCAGCCACAACACTTATTCTGCCTAGCTATGCATGATTTGTAGCCTTCATAGTCAAAATAGATTAAATATAAGATTAATATATCTTCTGTACAGTTACTTGCATAAAGAAAGGAGGAATAACGAAAGTCTGTGAACATGTTTAATTCTGTTGTAAAAACAAACACTTTACAGTAATATTGGCCCTCATGGGATTGTCATGACTTTTGGACACAGCCTCAAGTGGACATTCTAGGAACTGCAGTTATTTGCACTCCTACATAGACTTTATTATTTTATTTTAACGACCGATGTCATCGTTTTGCAGGACATGGAGAAAAGTAACATCTTGGTACCTATTTTCTGCATTTCCAAAATCACAATAGTGGTGCTCTGTTGTTCTTTGGTTGATCTCTAAGTTAGTGCAATTTTCCTGAAAATACTAGTGACACTCTGGGAAGTGTATCATGTTCACTTTCAACTGAGTCAACAGCTGGCTGAGTCTAAACTTATTTAACATTGTGCTGATTCAGCAAGTTTGTACTGTACCACCTGCGGATCCAGCCAAAGAATACAATTAAGGTGTGTTTTCTGTAAAACCACCTCTGACATGTGCGTTAAATGTACACTTACACAAGCATTAGGAACCTGTTGTGGGCTCACAGCTGTCTGCAGACACTTTGCTGAGCTTGCTTTTCTTGAACAGTTTGTTGTTCCAGGTTTGTTGTTCTAAAACACCTATAACACTTTTAATGCAGGACTTGCAGGACTTTAAGATAAAGGTCAAAGAAAAGAGTACAAACAGCATTTCATTGAAAAAGCATGCCATGTCAATGTTTTTAAAGACTTTTTCACCTCAAGACTGAGTGTTCTGTTCCAGCTGACTTCCTGTACCATTTGGACAACTAGTGCACAGCGTAGGTATAAAAAGCAGAATGCATGCTGAGTTTAGTGGTATTTAAAGATCAATGGTCATTAAAACATGGTTCAAACTGTGATTACGTTTCACTTGTAGTGAGCTCTGGGCTGTAACTCCAGGAAGTAATGACGTCACCACACGGCTGGTAGAAGGGTGGCTGGAAAGGACCAAACCCATGGACCACATCCAGAAACTCTGTAACCTTCCAGTGAGGCTATATGGAGGGTTTATTTTCATCCAAGTTGATGTTGCCTCTGCCAAAATCCAAATTCATATGAAAGAGGTCTGCCACCATTTTGGTTCTACCTGCCGCTCTCCAGACTGCACACCCGATGATAGGCTGGATATGAGTGAAACTGAGCCTCTGCAGAACAGGCCGTGGTGCATGCTTGGCAGGAGGGAAAGGTGTGGCAATCGCATGTTGTCTTGTTAACTGGGAATATCCGGCAGTAGAGACCATTACAGATTAATGTGCAGCAGGTGTTGGTTGTCTAGACCGGCAAAGAGAAGCACACTCGCTGAGTAATTGAAAGTGCAGGTGCATCTTGGGCCGCAGCCAGAATGTGGGACTGCTGTAATGTTTCTAGCTGCATGACATCTCACTTTAGGGCTCCAGTTATTACATGAAATACCTCAGAGCTCGGATGAAGAACACGGTGCCTAAGGAATGCCTGATTTTTTATTGTAAACCAGCTCTCAGCTATTATGGACTATTGTTTCTCTTACACTGACAGCTATTAATGTAAATTCATAAGTTCAATTTTTGGGCTTGTTGAAGTGATACAAAGTGACTTGGCAAGAAGTCTGGAATAAAACCCCCTGACTTTGTCCACTTAATCATAAAAACCTGGTGGGTTTGGCTTCCTGAGTTTACTAAGAATGGTCCGAGCCAAAGAGTACAATCAAATGTTCATGAAAAAGTCAGTCATGGTGGGCAACGCAGACAGGATAATGTCTTCTGATAGTCAGTGATATTCTCATAGAAATGGTTACTCAAGTGTTACTGTAGACTTTCAATGGACAGGGTGCGGCTAATTTCTTCCAATTCACAAAGGATGGATTACAAAAAACACAGTTTGCAATGTTAAGTGATACATTCGTTTTTTAACAATAGTTATCACAAAAAAAGAAATGAATGATGCAAACTGCATGTTTTGCACCTAATTAGTGGATCAATATCAGATCTAATCTGTGTTTAATTTACTGTTGCTGTAACTGTGACGCCTGTTTTATTCCCTGACCTGTTTCGGCTGCTCCTGGCCCGAGGCCCTCACTGGCTATCACTCTCCAGGGCTAAGAGGATAATGTGTTAGCTGATATCTTAGCTCAGTGTGGTGCTGAAATGGGAAAAGGGGGAGTTTGGAGGAGGTAATGATGGACCACTTTGGTTTCTCCTGAGAAATAGGAAATTCAGGCCCAATCTCAGAGGGTCCTGGCTAGACTGAGACCTGCAAGCACACAGGAGCAAACACGATGGTTTCCAGCACACTGACATCGTTTATGTAAGATCTCTGACGGATTGCTGCTGAAAAGCAACAGCACTTCCAACATCTTTTGTGCTTTCATATCTAGAGCTAAAACTTTGGTAATGTTATGTTGTTTGAAATTTGATACATTTTAT
Organism: Notolabrus celidotus; assembly: GCF_009762535.1. Taxonomy (NCBI): domain Eukaryota; kingdom Metazoa; phylum Chordata; class Actinopteri; order Labriformes; family Labridae; genus Notolabrus; species Notolabrus celidotus. The sequence continues at coordinate 13,882,990 of NC_048286.1, read as the reverse complement.
CTTAGGCTTCAGATATAAAACAATATGAAAAGGAAGTTGTATATTTGTGCTCTTTGTGGCTGACAAAAAACCCTGAAACATGACTTCAGCACACTGCCTGCTGGGTGAAATGAGTCTGAATGTGGTGCCAGGCGAGGGTCCTCTTTCTCTCCTCACACTGAGCCTCTCCAGTCATGGATCACAGAGCTGGAGAAGCAGCTAATAGCTCTTTCTAGCTGGGCCTGTGCTAAATACTCCCTCCACTAAAATTATTCCTTGGGGAATCAATGGGCCCATTCTTTGTGAGCTGTAGTTTGCTTGATGGTCCCAACCTCAATGTGAAACATTAGACAGCAATGGGGAAAACATAAAACATAATACTTGTGTGACCAGCTTGTCATTGGCTCTTCGGTGGCTGTGTTAAGAATTTTGCCCAAGATAGTAGATTGAGTGAGGGAGAGGCTAGTGAGGGTAGCAGGCTCCCTGCAGATCAAATTGCAGCACTGATGCACCTAAAGGGAGGGGCTTTCGATGGGTATCACTGTAAATATTTTGGGTGCCTATTTTGTAGAAATATAAACAAGAAATACCTTATTCCAACATTATGTTTTAGCCATGCTAGTACTGTGGCTGTGGAGATAACAATGTTGGTCGGTCAGCTGCTTGATTCTCAATTTTTGTTCAAAATGAAGTATTTCAGCAACATCTGGACTGAAATACAACTCCATCAAATTGTATTACATTTAGTAAAAACATTCATAGCCCCCAGAGGATGAATCCCAATATCTTGGTGATCACCTTCTATTTTGTTCCAATTCAATAATGATGTTTATATTTTTCTGCTTCAGACTAATGTGTCTCCACAGTTTTGTAAGATATGCCCAAAAAATATATATTTTCCTTAAAGTTATTGGATGATTATTTCATACATTTTAAAACAGATATTCATGCCCCCCAGAGGATGAATCCATATCCTTTCATTGCCTGGTCATGGGTTTATCATTTGATCTGGGGGAATTATCCCTACAGTTATTGGATGTGTGCCATGAAATTTGATAAAAACATTCAAGCAGCCCAGAAGATGAACCCTTTTGACATTACAATCCCTTAAGTTTTCTTCTAACACGAATTAGATGATGATGTATTGAGACAAAACTTGGACCAGAAATTCATTGTCCCTGCAGGGTGAACCCCTCTGACACAGATACAAATCAGAGTTGCCCTCAGTATCAAGAGGTCAATTTTTTTTATTTTGAGTGAAATGTCTCAACAACTATTGAACAATGTATTACCCAAAGACTGTATAAATAATGGACGTAGTATCCGTGACGTCACCCTTCTGTTCCTGAGTGCTGTTTTGAAGCCAATCGACGGCGGCAGCCATATTGGAAATGCGGAACTCAACCAGTCAAAGTGTGACTTAAAGAGGTGGAGTTTGAGCCTCCTAGCCAACAGCTATGTGTTCTTGTCTGGGAGTCAAGTCAGTCCTGTCCTTATTTGGGCAAAAACTCTTAATCTTAATATCTTCTGAACCGTCACGTTAGAAAAAAATTCACCCCCCGTACAGTGTGTGCCGATGGAGAAATTAGTTACATAGAGTCAAGCTGTTTTGTGAACCAGGCTGTAAACATGTTTATTAATGCTGCAAATATCGTCTTTTTTAAAAATTGCTGTCTATGTGGTTTCCGGTGTTTCTGCAGCCAGACTCAAGCGATTCTCGATGAATTGCAGTTTACAACACTTCCGCATGGGCTTCATATTTTGATACCGGAGGTTGCCGCTTGGTATTACCATGAAACTTGACACTAGCATTAGCAATAAATGAAATGTGGTATGATCCTACCACCTGATTTGTAGTGACATCACCACCACACAGGCAAACAAAAAAAACCAAAACACATTCCCGACAGTCTCACCTCAAGTTTATTGCTACACAGAAGTTTTAGCATGCTAAATCCTAAACTATGATGATGAACATAAACACAAAAATCAGACCTACTTAGCATCAGCATGTGATCACTGTTATTGTAAATTTGCTAGCATAATAATATTATCATGTAGCTAAAATGTAGCAGTAACACAGCTTTAAAGGCACTGAAGCATTGCTGAAGACTGTAAGTCAATTTGATATTGAAGATGAATGTTTTTTTTTCCTACAAATTGTCTAGTATTTGGGATGAAACACACCCTACGGGATAATTTTCCAACAGAATAAAATTTCCTATTTTTTTGCATAGGGGTGAGAGCCAGCACCTCGAGACAAGGGATCAAAGACAACCCACAGTCTCTTTGTCTGCATCCACAAGCCTAATTGTTATAGGCTCCACAAAAATGTCCAACATGTGAAATGAAGTGAAACATTTAGTGGAAAAACAAACATCTCTATTTCATCCATTTATAAAGCTCATCATGATTATTTCTTGAAGCCTTATTAATCTTCCAGTAATTGTTTCTTTCATTCAACCACAAGGATCACTACCCTTCACCCTGAGAGTTTAGCCGAGCTCTTGACCACAACATCTCCGCTGTCTCACCACAAAAACCTGGTACTGGACGCCAGCTCACCAATGACTCAAAACTGCCAGGATTCCTAGGGTCTCTGGCTCCTCAAATCAGTTACTGTAGATCTGCTCACACTTCCCAGCTGATGATGGAAGCCTTCATTGTGCTCAAAGATTCCAAACCACCAGACCAAATTCTCAGAAACTGTCATCAGAGACTTAGAAAAAAACCCTCATGGCATTCCATGAATCGCACATTAAATATAAAGAAATGCATGATGACATAACAGTAAAACCAAGCATTGTATTATCTCAAGGGAATGCAAAACTCGCGCGGAGTGGCACAGTACAAATTAAGCAGATTTAGACTCAAGTGTTCACAGCAGACCAGCAGAGTAAAGTACCCAAATCAGCTTAATGTGGCTAAGCCTAAATATTTATAAAATCAGTTGTAATGGGCTTCTCCCCTGGCAGTACCATCCTGTCCAGTGTCACTGTGGATATAAGCTGGAAAATTGTGACTTCTGATGTCAATGTGAACTTCTACTGACCACATTTTACCCATAAAATTAAGACAGAGGGTTTTTTTGAGCAAAATAATCACACTGGAGCTGGTACAGGACCACTTGTCCACAGACTGGGTGCGGAAACCCACTTAAAAACTGTTACTTATTGTTTCTGGTAATGATAAGTGTCTGGATGTTGACTGAATCTGCCTCACGTTCATAATGTTCCCCAGCCTGTGCCAGACCACTGCTCAGCTTGTCTATTTGGTTACTATTACTGAGCCTTTGTTTGCACTTCAATGGAAGCTGATATGAGTAGTAAGAGGAGCCTGTTGCTACAAGAGTCTCTGCAAAGGTCAAACACGGTGGTTTGTTTTTTCTAGGATTCCTTTGGGACGTAGAGTGAATAACTTTAAGGCTTTTTACCTGTAGGCAATAAGGAGCAACAGCACCCCTGCCAGTTGGTCAATTAGAGACAAACATGCCTTTATGGACCTGCCAGATTGTGAAGTGTAAACATTTCAAAACAATGGTCATAATGGAACAGGAGTGAAAAGGGATTTGAAGAGAAATGTCTGAAACTTTATAACCTTTTTTACAGTCAATTTCAGACAGTTAAAAATAGAGGTTATAATAAAGGTTAACCGCTTATTAGACAAATTTCCTTATTACTATCATTAATATTTAACATATAAGTCAAATAAGTCCCACACTAACATGACACTGTTTTAAATGTAAATTATAAATGTAAAAATATAGCAAAAAAACTGTTTTGTGATGACTGATTAATGTGTATATTTAATTTATATGTATTGATCATGATTTGCATTAGATCACATGCCCCTTCATAGTAGTTGATAGTAGTAGTAGTAGTAGTAGTAGATAGTTTACAGCCTTATTTTGGGTAAAACTTGCTAGAGAGACAAGGCAGCATCTCACTCCTCCAACATGAAGGCCATGGTGGTACTAGCAAAAGTCGCCATGTGCCGCAGCTGTCACACAGCCAACACACTTTCAGTGTGAAATGGGCATAACTGTGAAGTTAGCAAGCTTTGCAAATAAGCTTTCCATACAGCTAGCTATTTTAACTTGCTAGCTAGTATAATTTGCTTGTTAACTTTGTTAAATTGATAATAAACTAATCAAAATGATAGAGTTGAATATTCTGGAAAGACACCAAAAAAAAACCAGCACATGACCAAAACTTTTTGAGCTATTCTTAGAGGGTCAAAAACAATGTGCTTATAAACTGCCCTAAATAGTAACCTAGGTCTACTGAATTTTTCAGGACATAGCAAACACTGCCCTAAGAGTTAGTGAACTGCTTGAAAGTCTTTCTTCACAAACTTAAGGATGTTTCTTTGCATTTATTGATTTTTTTCAGTGTCATTAAAGACCCCGTGCTGGTTGATTGTGTCACTGCAGAGACAAATTAACAAAAATAAATCTTCCACATTACCCTGAGGAGGGGATTCCTTCAACCATCAAACTGAACTAGTGTGAATTGATTCATTATATTCCCTAGGTGAGGCTGTGTGTGTACCACCCAGGTCAAGAGTACACTGACCCCACAGAGTCGGCCTCATTCCTCAAGCAACATCATCAAATGGAGACCTTATCTCAGCGGTGTACTGTAGGATGGCAAAGAGCCAAGAACGCATGCCTCTTCCTTACTTTGCTGTGTTCTCAGATAAGTGCGTGTTGCATGGGATATAACGTATTTGTCAGTCACATCAGCCTGGAAAGTGACGAGAAGTACATGTGGAATGTTAAGTGCATGGCATATCAGAAAACATCAAAGAATGCAGGGAGCCCCAGGAAGCCCGTAAAATTAATGATCCAGATTGACTTCTGCAGAAAACAAAGAGAGGAGAGAATGGGCTTCTGTATGATAAGGGTCACAGTGCAAGTTCCTGTGTGTTTTACAATCTGCTGAACCATGAGGTTTCACCTATTTAAAAGCCAGCAGGCTTTACATCCTGGATGTGGCGTCAATTCGGGAGGAATCTGGGCACCTGACAAGAAAATGGAAACTGCTTTGATTTGGTATTGGCTAACTGAGAGGATATTTAAAGTACATGTTGCAAATCCATTTAAAATCATGTTGTCTGCTTCTATAAACCACGAGGCAAGCATTCCAAGTTCTTTCAGGGAACTGAGTTCATGAAGCTGCCTTTGAGTTCATCAGGTTAGCTCAATCAATAGTCCTTTATATGTTGAATGATGAGGAGACTTGTGGATGTAAAACACTCTTGAGAAAACTAATAAGTGGTCTTCAGTTCAGATTTTATTTAGTTAAATTTCAGTTTCTAAGAACTTATTAGTTTTCTTTCAAAATGTAAAAGTATAAAAGTATTGTTGAAGTGATTCTACTGTTCTGACTAACAGATAATCTATAAATGCTCAATCAGTCAGTTGGTTTTGAAACTTATCTTCATGATCCTACTGACTTTCTTTCAGTTTTTTTGCTAATGCTGGTTTATATCTGAACAACATACGTTCATTTCTTTGAAATGGAGATATCAGTTCTGTTACTAAGTAACCTTATAGTTGCTGAGGAACGTGTTGAGATCATTTGAACACGCACTGCAACAATCTGACTCTGGAAGACATCCAAATGCCACCAGCTGGCCAGATGCTTCTGTGGTGCCTGGGCTCTGCTCATGTCCATGGTAACAACTTCTCCCACCGAGCAGGAGAGAAAAGCCAGAAAAGCTGCGTCCTGGGGGAGCTGTAGTGCCACTGGCGCCTGCTTGAGTGTGATATAAATCCCGGCTGCTTTGAAAATAATTAGTGCGGGGATCAGGGCAGGGCAGTCTCCCCGGCCTGGCGCTGAAGAGGAGACAGGTGCCACCAGTGGCCTAAGCTGCTGGAGCTGCACCCTTGTAGTACAGAGCAGGCACAGACTGGGAGAAAGAATGCCAAACTCGATTTAACAAAAGAAAGAGCCTCAACGGTCAGGCAGCGCTTGTTCCTTTTTTTGGGCTCCTACAGCCACATTGTAAGACTGTGGGAGTCCGCTGGATGAGGAATTTGTATGGAAAAAACTGCAGGAAAAAAAGGTGTGAGGGGTGGGATGTTTACATCCTAAGACCTGAGCATTGAACCCAACCCCCTTGTGGGATGAAAGCTGTGTTTTTAATAGGCCAGAACCTACAGACAGCAGTGGAGTCCAGTGCAAATAGATGATGAAAAGATTAGAGAAATGGTAGACTTCCTAAATATTAAAGAAAAACAGAGTACCGGGCTCAGATAGAGTTTAGTCAGATAGGTTACTTACTATTGTTTTCTATGAACAAGAGATGGCATTAATGCAGGGTGACCAGGTGTCCCACAGCATTTTTATCACTAGTCCAGAGTCCTGCAAATTGAGAAGATGTCCCGCATTGGCACTGGAGATGTCCAATCTCAATCAATCAGCACACATGAGGGGTCAAGGGATCACTGACCTGTAAACATCTTTGCTGTCCATGTCACACCCAACTGGCACAACAAAAGGCATGAGCTGTAAGGATGCACTAAAGATGTATAGTCAGGGAAAAATACGTTTTTCAGGATTTGGACCTTTGTGTGTACTGCTAAGACTGTGAGAAGGCAGAATCCTGTGTGCTTAACGATGCTTTTAAAGTAATGTAGTCCTGATATGTCATGAGTGATCTAGTGATTGATTTATTGCATCTATAAATTCAGATTTTCCTATGACTAGAATGTTTTGAAGAAGTCAGCAGCTCAATCTGACCACGTCTCCCCAGTTTGGCCCTGACTTGTAAAAGATCTTCCCACGTCTGCTTACCCTCATGGAAATTCCTTTTCCTTTCACAGCTTTGGAGAACAGGGAGAGACTGTCATTCATTGTCCATACAAATGTCACAGCAACATAATTTTCCACTTTTAAAAAGCGAGGGGATCCCTGCTCATGGTCATCTGAAGGACAGGGAGAAACAACAGGATGAGGGGCAGTCCCCTCTACGAAAGCGGAGGCTCCCTGGCTGGAAGTGGGGATCCCCTCACTGGTCTGACTCTGGGTGTTGAGTGTTGGAGAACCTGAGAACTGAGACGTTCCCATGTCATATTTTCTATTGTCTTCTGCACTGGGGTCAGGGATTCTCTTCCGTCCTGTGTTGGCGGAGAATCTGCTGCTGCCAGACTTACTGTTGTTCAGAGGGAGACAGCTGTCCTTTTCCTACTGCTGGGGCCAGGTTCAAACCCTGGTTTGGCTAACATCTACCCTGCTGCAGAGTCCTCGAGGAGGACACTCAATCCCCTGATGCTGACTCTGCATATTGAACCCTTCAAAGTGCTGAAACAAATGAAAGCAGGAATTAGGTTCAGACTTTTTAGAATGACTCAGAATCATAATCTTTTATTGCTTATTTTACCTTCTATGTGTCCCCGCAATCAAACAACATTGCCACCTTCAAGTGATCCAGGCTCTTCTGCGAGCTCCAAAAAAGCAGACTGCAAGCCCTGGGATTGGTCCACTGTTTAGCATCCTAATTTTCTGTATTTACAACATCCGAGGTATCTTCACCTTTATTGATTCAGCGGCTGTACGATCCATCTCCTCCAACGTCTCCTCTCTTTTCTTCTTTCTTCAAGCAGAGAATGTTGCAGTGCTGAGAACTGGAAATATGATGGCAAAGAAATCACACTGCCACCTAGTGTTTCGGAGGAGTATTGCTGAGCAACTCAGACACCTCAATGCACAGGTGTGTTGTGCTAATAACAGTTTATGCCACTGTTGCGTACTTATGGGGTAGAGTCAACGGCAAAGTATAAACCAGGTTTCAGGCTGTATGCTCCACCTTCTTCTACTCCCTTTTTTATTGAGGTAAGGAGAAGAGGAGAGAAAGAAAACAGAGTGAAAGGTCTGTCCAGAGATGATAGGAAGAGAACAAGGAAAGCAGAGCCACAGCCAGAAGAAAGGTACTCTAAAAACCTGAGTCACCTGTTACTTCAATTAATTTTGAATTTAGGAGTGTTCTTTTCAATGTCATGTTGTCCTTACACTCAAGTATATGGTCAAAGTATTCACCATAACCTATTCAGTAAACTCAACTAGGTAGAAGTATGACTTAGTTCACTGTGATATTCGGATGAAAACTCTCAAATGTAGTGTCTCTCTCTTCAAGGGTGGTCGAAGGAGTAATCACTCTGATAACTTGCCTGTGTAACAAGAGCCAGGATAGCTTATTTAGCCTGTGGAGGTGTCATCAGTCACAGGGATGTGAAGGTATTTCAGGCCTTCATGCCAAGAAACTCATACTTCATACTACCTTGATGCAGGGCTGCACACTGGCTGCAAGAATAACAGTGTTCAGAGATGAACAGGAACAATTAGACTGATGTCTTTTTCTTCAAGCTGGACTTTTTCTGTTTCACCTCATGCTCCAATATTTAGCAAGTGACTCCATACCACGGGGTCAGTTCCTATTATTACCCAGAAAAAACTCTCACGCTCTGTTGCTAAGTGTCAAGCTAAATTATGACTGCCTCAGTTTATGCCAAGAAGCTGTCTTTGCCAGACAGTTTCAATAACAGAATAGCAGCACCTGGCATATCATTGTTACATGCATGTGCCAAACACACTTTTCTCTCATTAGCTGCTGAGGTATAGTAGTACATTTTGTTTATTGAACTAGTGCGCTGGGATTTATTATTTCCTCTTACAGGGGAAACGTGGACACTTATTAAACACCTCATACTCAAGACATTTGTACAACAACGGAGGAAGCAGGAAAAAGCAAATAGAGAGGGGAACCCAGAGAAGAATGGGGAGAGTAAGTGTGCCAGTCTTTGAGGAAGTTTAATCTGGAGACAACACCCTACGTTTGCCAAGGGCTTCTCTAAGGTCATGATGCAGACTTGATGAGGTGATAAAGTACTCAGGTAGTTTTCATGCTCGGATGAAGCATCAAGGCTCCGTTTCTTCCATTAGGGTCAGCCATAACAAAGTTTCTTTAGCGCAGCCAAGGCACAGACATGACTGAGGAAGACAGATGTTCATGTTGAATAAAATATATTGATTTTATTTGAGATTGATGCCAAAAACCACATTTGATTCAGTGTTGGCAGCGGCCATGGGAAAATCAGATTTTTATACAAATAATTAGCACTGAGCATAAAATCGGATAAATTCTGAATGGACATCCATTCCCAGTTTTAAAAAATTACTTCTGCAAAAGCTATACAGTGATTGTTTTCCCAATCGGTTCATAACCGCAATTTGTCAGGACAAATCATACGACTGAGATACTTCCTTTCAAAACAGTGTTTAAGGAACCACTGAAATACAGAAATCAGCCCTTATTTTCAAATTAAAGGGCAGAAGTTTACAGTCCACATTACAGAGATTCTTGATCAATTTGTAGCTTTCATGTTCTTTTATATCACTGAAACCACAAATGTTTAATTTTTCGCTTGTTTAAAGTGCTCCAGGCTTAGCGTAATGATTGAACATTGTATGTAATGGACATGTTCCACATTTTCAGACTGTGGGATATCTGCAGTAGCAGCGCCTCACTGGTTTTCCCTCAGTGGATTTAAGAGTCGGCAAGAGGATGGCCGTTAACTTTGTGCATGCACTGACATCAGCCGCTGACCAAGGCTGTCAAACAGACAGAAAAACATGCACTTAGGCAAACTGCACACTCCCTTTTCCCACATCCCATCCCAGAGCCCTTTATGTTGTCCACACAATGGAAATCCAAACACACAAGAAAGATTTTTCCATGCAAATGTGAAATCCATACAGGAAAAAGAAAAATACGCAGCTCGAGATTCACCATGTGCCCAAAGAAAACAACACTCTGTAAAGTGCTTGTTAAGCCGCCAGCCCGACAATCTCCTGCCTTTCAATTATACTGCCAGCAGTAGATGAACATGACAAATACTGAAGGATGTGACCTCTCGATCTGAGCTGAACCCAGCCCTACCTCAAATTCATGGTCAGTCTGGGTTGACAGACACAATTTGAAAGAAGAGGGAGGTCATCTCAAGAGCGGCGATCAAATGGATAAATGATAAACAACTTTTCCAACTTCTGTTTCTCAATGTCACTTAGTTAAAAATGACGCAAATGTAGCTTTAGTAAATGAGATGTCTGGAAGGCCATCTGTAATTATATTCAAACACAGGGCGGGTCAGTGTTTGGATTAGCTCCATTTGTATCACTTTGTAGATAATATGAACTTGTGTGGCGTCGAACTTTCTCCTATAAATCTACTAAACCCAAATAATCACCTGATATTTTATGGACGACATATAAGTGCTGACACATATGTATACTTTATTCATGTGGTTTACTTCATTTTATTTTTTATTCTTAATGTTTTTCTTTAAACATTTGACATTTTAGATAAACAGTTGGTCAGAGATAGCATCAGTAGTCCCACTGGGCAGGGGACAGGCTGTGGGAAAGTATATAAAAGTGGCACTGAAATGATGATCACTCATCAGATGGGACTCTAATTGTTTCTGTCTGAACACCTCCTCCCAGTTGAAGAGACTGTTGTCTGAAACACTGGTGATGTTTACCATCGTCTGCTGATGTGCACTGCTTTCCCTCAGTCCAAAACTCAGAAGGCTGTACATGTTTTGAATTGGACTAACTTGATGTGTCACTGTTTCTCAGCAGAGGAACCAGATGGAGACAGATAAATCTGGATCTGTTAACAGGCAACACAAAGGATAACGGTTTTAAAAAATACTCAAAGATTGTGGCAAGTACAAGACATATCTTGAAATATACTCACAAAACAAATTGCTTATCAATTTCATTGGCTCACATATAGTGCTGATTCATACATAACAGGCATCTGGTCAGTAGCATCAGAGGAAAATAATCACTTTCTTGAGTGTCTGTTTTAAGTCATTTAAAGTTTGCACTCACACAGCAATGTGTTCAGATAAAGGATTTCAGTGAATTCCCCCTTGATTTTAACTAGATTACTGCAGAGACTTTCGTTAAGTTATTATTTCTGTGTTTTTCTGCTTTTCCCATGAGCTAAGATGTTCAAATATCCATGTGACCTGGACTAGCAGCAAAGCATGTCGCCTTGCAGATATTTAAGATTATTCTTTTAGACTCTTCTTTGTGTGCTTTCTCTTTGACTCTCACCTGTAACCAATCCCCTGAAGGAAGGTGGTTTTAATAGCAAGTAAACTTTAATTTCAAAAATACTTACAGAGTCCACAGCTGTGCTGATGGCTCTGTGAAGCTGTGCTTTACCGCTGAAATAATGTGAGCAAAATGCTACATCACGGGACAACTAAGAAGACCTTTTAAGGGTTCATCCTCTGGAGATCATGACTATCTGCATGAAATTGCATTGCAATTCATGATCCAGTAGTGAGATATTTAAGTTAGACGAGAAGGGGCGAATCTACTGAAAGATCAAAAATAAAACTTCCAGAGCTGTGCTTCTGATGATGCATTACAGACCAGTGTTTACTGGTATGAAGTAGCAGCTGCATTGATACAACTACAGATTGGATCTATGATGATCAATGATGTGATTTTTAATCCACCTTTTCTTTTTGCTAGGTGTCCAATAGTTTGCAGAGGCTGTTCATCTCAACCAAAACTAGAAAAAGAACACCAATGAAATACATTAAAATGCATTGATAGTCAACGTATACTGTACATTTTGGCATGTGGCTGTACTTCCTCCCCTGAGAGAGCTGGATGAAACAAATACAAACCTCTCAAGAAAGATGAATGTGTCATCACATTTTAAGACTACATTTTAACGGCTGAGCTCTCTTACGTTCATAGAGGTGTTCAGCGGTCCCACCTGTAAATTTGATTAGCAATGCCATAAAATTAAAAGCACCTATTGGCAGGGGCACGTTTGGCAAATTGTAAACCAGCAGAGTTTGTCTTTTCTAACCTCACATGTAGCACTTGTGAATGAGTCACAAAACTACAGTAAAGTACTGCCAAACACATTTATATGTTCCGTTAGTGTGCCAAATACAACACATGCATCCACATGAGTGCCAGACGCACCACACAAGCACACCCACAAGAAGAGCCTGAAAAAATACTCTTCTGTTTAATTTTAAAGATTATGTGATAGGTGGGTTATCAGGGGATTCTTCTCTTCTGGAGTATCTGTTATTGAAGGATTAAAAACATCACTGAGAATGGTTTAAAAAAGCTTACTCTTAATTAAGTATTAAATAAGATTGAGATGTGCTCTTTCAGGCTCTCTGTCACTTCTTACTCTTCTATCAGCCAACTACTAATTCATTCAGCAATTGTTTTTGATCAACTGAAGTATTTATTCATATTTGACAAAATACTAAAGATGCCTGAAAACTTTTATGCAATTATACTCATCTTGTACTGTTTATGATAATCTTTTTATAAATATAAGTGTGTATTTAATGCTAATTCTTTTATTTTTGCTGTGATGTTAATATAGCTGTAAAAAATCGTTCTGAACCACATGCTAATATAAAGTATTCATAAACCTCATGTTCATATTTTCTGCTTTTGGATATCGTTGTTGTAGTTACTGTATTTTTTTTACCAGTTGTTAGTATATTTTTGTGTTATTTCATTATTGATATCAAGTATTGTTTTAATGTGTGTGTCAATTTAGTGTTTTTTTTAAATAATTTGTGATATTTAAACATTATTTGGAAAAATAATCTGAAAGTTGTGAAAAAGGTGTTCAGAGGCACATTTCGGTTCACAACTGCTTCAATGCTTTGATGGATGTATGGCTTAATGCTAGAACAATGTCAATCTCATTTTACAGAATGTATTTATTTATTTTTTTTAAGTTATATTGTTGGCCTTTTTGCCTTTATTTGTTAGGACAACTGAAGAGAGACAGGAAATGTGGGGAGTAGAGAGTGGGGGAAGACATGCAAGAAATGGTCGACCGTCTGGGAATCGAAACCTGCGACCCCTGCGACAAGGACTGTGGCCTCTGTATGTGGGGCACTTAGACCACTGGGCCACCAGTGCCCCTACAGAATAGATTTTAACACATAAACTGTAGGTAAGTGACACAATGTTGAGTGGCAAATGTGTTATTGTGTTGTCCAAGTAGTAGCCTATTTTGCACGGGTCATATTGTACTGTATATCTGACTAGGCTATGCAAAAGAATCAGTGCATGTGTATGGAGACATATAGCTAAAGGGGCATCAGCTGTAATGTTTTGACAATAGTATGACGTCAAAACAGCTTTCCAGACAAACATCTGCATGCACATGCAATAACAATCTGCTCTTCTCAAGTTGCTTGTCAGATTTTAAACAATGACAGCACACTTTAAGCTGCTGTTGGTAGTCGTAATATAAACATCAGTTCGGAGAGAGATTATGAATGTCAACACTTCCCCTCCCCTCTCTACTGTCATAACCCTGCCCACAAAATAACCTTGTGCGCGTTCTATGAGGAAGTAGTGGCTTCCCAGCCAATCAAGGCGACACAGTGGGGCCGCCACTCAACCAATCAGGACAGAGGGTTGGGGAGTAGCTCTGATTGGTCCGTGATAATGGGAACGAGAGGAATAATAGCACTGCTTGCTATATTTGGAAAACACAGATTTCTCCATAATCTCAAATTACTTCACTTACCAATGAGTACCGATCGATATTATGACCTTTTCTCCAAACCCAGCAGAAAAAAGTACAGTTTTTTACACCATTCCTACCAACAGCAGCTTTAAATGGAGTGGAAATCTACACTGTAAGCCCTGAAAAGGCTGTGTTCCCAGAGATTCATCATCAAACATGTCATCAAACATTAACTTGGAAATAGGTGCTAACACAGCATCATAAGAGGATGACACTTTTCTGTGAGGGTATCAGTACGTCCCTCTGCTCATTTGAGCAGTGAAGCTTATGCCCAGGAATCTTGTTTATCAATTATTGTTCTTATAAAATTAATTTTCTGTTTAGGATCATTTATAGAGAAGCTCTGTATTACTTGAAACCAAAGGGATGCACCTGCTTGAGTCTGTCTGAAGTAGCTGCAGGGCTATACTCATCTTCGCCACTAGGTGTCTGCTGCGGTATTGTTTTGTTATGCAGAAGTCAACTCAGCCGTAAAGTGGAAGACAGTAGACACAGCAGCAGGAGATGCTGTAAGTGCACAAGAATCAGGTAGATTCTGGTTAAGTTAAACTCCATGTGTGAAGCCGTGTTTTCATGTTTAGAAGATCTCATGTTGGAAAATAAGGAAGCGTTAGTTCCCTGACATAAATGTTCGTCTTGTTTACATGTATGAGTATGACAGGATTTTTCATCCTGGATTCAGTCATAAAGCATTAGACAGTCCACACAGCTGTACCATATGATCTATGTTCATACAAGGCTGTCTGTCATGTTTGCAGGGACCACATTGTTCTCATTCAATGTGCACAAACATCAACAACACACTGGAGAAAAGGGGCTTCTTGGTTGTCTGAAAACATACAGTATCTGGGAATCCTCTGGACAAGGTCTACGTTCTTAAGTGTTTCTTCCATGGACAAGAAGAGCTTTTTGGACAAACCAGCAAAGGCTACAGGAAGGAGACTTTCCTCCAGAATCTACAACCTGGCTGAAAACCAAATCTTCTGGGGTAGATTTTTGATCCCTCAGACCACACACCACTGAGTACTGTATTTATATAATACACATGTTCCAGACATATAGTGGATGTGAAATGGACCAGAGTTATCCAGCAGAGAAAACAAGCCACACAAACGGCAGAGATTTAAGAATGTGGCCTCAGACGTGGCACAAATATGGCAGACAGTCACGAAGCCGAATGTGGGGCAATAAACAACAAGTCACGCAAACGTACACTTCACATGCACCACGTCGTGATTCACTTAAACAGTCTGGATGAAATCTTACTCCCTTTGGCCATCGCTTACATATGGCATCATTTCTTATTACAGCAAAGTGCAGACAAACAGAGAGGCTGAATGCAGGTTATCAATATAATACTCACAAATGACCAGCATGCAGCGAGAATCCATGTAAACCACTCCTCACTGCAACTTCATTTGAGACCATGGAAACCTTTTGGTTTCCCCTCCCTGTTGAGCGAGTCAGAACGCTGCTCCCTCCTTACGTCATGCTACTCCCCTATTAAAACAATATACCAAGACTTTGTGCAGAGACCTTTAATGATGACAAAGAACTAATAATGAGCCCGGCCATGTCTTATTTCCCACACTTTGAGGATCTTCAGTACAGCAGGCTCCATGACCACCATGGTCGTCAGAGCCCAAATGTTAACATCAGGACCTCCATGTTTCTCCTAATTGGACGCCTTTCATCAAACAATTACAGCTTGCCTGTGCCAACAAGCTGGGAAGGGAAGGGCTCGACAGAGATAACGCAATTACATAGAGTGGAAAAAAAGCAAGAAATGTCAGAGATGCTGGAGGACAGTGAAAGAGACATGAGGAGGGAGAACAGCTTAGTCTTAATCATCCCATGTCCTCAAACGAGATTTCTCGTAGGAGCCTAAGCTGTTTCTTAGTGAAAGTAGACATCCCTCTGTAGGATCTTGTCAACTGTGAAGATTTGCATCATTTTAAAATCATATTAAGGTTTGTGGGAATTAAGTAGACATTTTCTGTAGTTGGGATATTCTACAGTCTGGATAATTAGTTTATGAGTTACAATTCAACTTTCACTACGCAAAGATGGTACACTTTAGCAATTCATTCATGCTCTTCTGTTTAAATCGTTAAGTCAATACTGCATCTACCAAAGCACTTCATAAATACCCATAAAAAAAATCTCTACTTACACATTCAACATAGTCATTTTTACTTGACTTTCAGCATGGGAAGTATTCTGGTTTGTATTTGTTGTATGTCTGAAGTCTGAGTAGTATTTGGAAAAAACAGAGCGTGTGAAGAGCGAAAGCAGGAATAACACAATCAACCGTAATGACACCTTGGCCCCTATCTGTGGTAATCTGACGCATATTTAGTTATCTGTTTGAAACATATCTCAGCTAACAATTCATTCATCAAACATTTCAGCTTGAGCGATAAATCTGCTTGATGCTGTGCGGAAAAAGCTTACAAGAATTTTGACTTCCAGACATCCTTGAATGCATCAGGAATGATCTATCCTAAATCTCTTTTAACATTTTAAGAGTTGCCTTCTCCTCCTTTTGATGACAGACCTGACACACTTTTAGTTTTTGCTTTTTACAAATATGCATCATGATGCTGTTATTTCAGCAAACTAAAAACCTGTTGGCCAGATTCTTTGTTTCATACAGCTAAAATAAACCAGACGGAACTCTCAGTGTATTTTGTCTGGAAGTTGTTTAAAGTTAACCAGAATCACCAAGAATTTAGCACCTGTTCCCGGTGGCAAATCGCCCAATTCAGTCAGACAACAATGATTACCGATGGGTCCCAGGATTGCCCTTTAAGTAATGCATCTGCTGCATATATGTTGTCACTGTTGGCTGATTTTAGCAGGTCTAAGGAGTGAGTGGGCATATTCATAATAATGACACCTCCTGAACTCACTTAATAGCTTCTTGTTCTATTTATTTTAGGTCCATCAACTTGAACATGTTTACATAGTCCTCACGTAAAAATGTCTTTCCTGATAAATGCAGGATCAGGTGGTTTGTGGTCTTTGTCAGTGGAAGGTAGGCTACATTTGAGAATTTCATGCAGACTTTTATATTGTTTACTGCAATGAATATCAGAAAGAAACAAAACTAATATCGGACTCACTAAGACATTTGGGTAATCAAAAATATGGCAGCAGGCTGGCTTTGACAGGCATGTTTTGATGTTTATAATAGATGGCCTATGATTACTGTATTTAAGATACACTAAAAACCACCAGCACTATGGGCTACAGGTGTGTTGATTTACAGCATTGTAGGTTACAGTTACATGTCCTACTATTACAAATCAGAGTGTATGTGCTATTGAAATGTTCTCTGTGCATACCAGATTGACTTGAGAGATTCATGTCGGGTTTGATGGAGTTAGCAGGTTTCTGGCCCCCAGGTTCAAGCACCAACCTGAAACAAAGGAACATGAAGACTGACCTGACCCGGCTCTGCAGTGTGAAATCACTCCTAGGTCACATGTGTTTCTGTTCATCCTCTTCACCTTGAGCTTTTAGAAGATGGAGCAGATAGCACGCAACAGTGCAACTGGCCTGCTAAAGGCCACCTCGCTCCTCCAGATGCTGTCTTTCATCTTTTTTAGACCCACACTTGTGGTAATGATGATTTCTACACTGACAGAAGCCCTGTGTACGATCATAGCATGCTGCTGCTCGGGGACAGAGCAGGCATGCAGTTTATTATTCTGAATCTGGAGGATATTTCATGGAAATATTCTCTGCTAGTCATGGGGCGAAAACCTTTCACGCTATTATTGACAACTCCACCACAGCGAGCCAAACGACTCCTCCAGCTTGAATCTGCCTGTCGATTTCACAGCTTGGCCCATGTGTGGATATTGCAAAACAATAATTGTCCCATTCATCACATGGGAGGAATGGTGAAATCCCCTGGCTATATAAAAGTGGAAGGGGTCAGTAGTTGACAGTAGACAGTCCTTCGAGCCCCATCGAGATCAAATGAGTGCCATTATGCTCCAATTCTCCAAGTTTTCCCATGATAAGAGAAAGCACAGTGAGGCTCTCCAGACCAGCTTTGCGGTGCCTGCACAGATAAATGGCTTCCTCTTCTGAAAGGTCCCCCTCCTCATTTGGATAAGCAGCACAATCAGCGAAACACTTTAAAAACGATCCCCTCATTAATGTTAGCGCCGACTTTGAAGCGGGGCATTCTTGTTTGCACCCCAAGTCAGTTTGGATGAAAGTCCATGCTCTGTTGATCCTTTGAAGGGCTGAGGCCTCGTTGTTCACCAGCGGATGGGTTTAGAAAGATGTCACTCGGTCCAATTATTCTGCCTTTGATATAAATAACACAAAACAGAAATTTTGCAAGTTAAAAATGAAAAAGACAAAAAGAAAAAGTTTACATCTGGATTTGTATCTACCCAAGTGTTTTATGTCAGAATTACAAAGGAACATCCCAGCTGTGGATTCACATTTTTTAAATAAAACAACCCCTTTGAGTTTCATTTACACAACTTTCAAGTCTCAAAACAGACAGACCAAAACAGGGAGACATAATTCAGAGTGGAAACAGACTTAATGACGATCAGAAGCAGATGGCAGAGAAATGTCTTTAAATGCTGAAAAGATGTCCAAAAATAGACTTTTTCCTCTCTTACTGAGAGAAAAATTAAACCTAAAAAATGTCATCCTACCTTTCGGTGTATGAAGACCTCAAGATACATAAATGGTATTTAATCTGATTCTGTTTTTATAGATGTGTTATATGATTTTAACAGAACACACTCTGACATAGAAATCATGTTTTACCTCTTTTAATTTATTCCAAGAACTGACCAAAAACCATCAACATTTGAAATATGTAATTTAGTGAAGATTAAGTTTTCACTTGATAGCAACCATCAGCTGATCAATTAAAAAGCACCCGACATGAGGTCCCCTGCTGTTTCAATTACACTCTACAGTTATCCAGACACACTGAAATACAATACAACAGTGGTTATACTTAAATATGTGCTGTACTCATCTGACGTTATGCGTATAAAGAAGAAATTAATTATTCGCTTTCAGCTTTAAATGTATTTAATGTTGGCAAGTTAATGTGGCTGCATTTTCTCTAAGATAATGGGCGAAAGATGACTATCACAAAATATGTAAATGTACAGTTTTTTTTTAAAAACAACCCAAAACAAGTGCAGACATTTTTGTTAAGCATGCAGGTCTTCTACTGTATTAAGCACCGAAAGAGAGAAATGAAAGGGAACAGGAACATTGTTTGGTCATACTGGAGCTCTTTTTGACTCAGAGATCTCACTGGCTACAGGTGAAAGCAGATAAACAGGTTGTAAATAGTCTCATGAATGATGTCAGTAGTCTACTATGATCCTGCCCTTTGTTTCTTCCTCCTCTCAGGAAGTCAGCCTGCAGAGTGCTGGCTGCTCGTTAGTGAGACGAGGCTCACCTGGGCTGCTCAGCTGTTGACCTTTAAAGCTGAACTCTTTTCTCCGGTTCTTTTTCTTCCCCATAGATTTACTGGTCGGTTCTGTCTTTCTTAACAGACCTTAGTTTGTTTTCACAAACTGTATTCTTGAGAAATCACAATGGTTGTGTTCAAAAATTTTTGGCAAACCTTGGTAAATGATTGAGCGCTTTTGAGGCCACACTATCCATGCATTCCAAATTACATATCGAGGGACTCTCTTGAAAATTAGATGCTGCATCTCAAGGGGCTAACCTGTATAAATCAATCAATATCAGAACATACTTGCATTGTGTCCTCAACTTTGTTCCTCTTCTGTTGCAGCTTAATAGATATGATGTGAGGTCCCTTGTATCAGTCAATTAATCAATCAATCATCAATCAATCAATCATCAATCAATCAATCAATCAATCAATGCAATCAATCCATCAATCAATCATCAATCAATCAATCTATATTTATATGTGCCAAATTACAACAAACATTAGCAGGTCTAGACCATTCTCTTGTTAAATTAGTAACAAATACCCAACATCACGACAGAGTAAGACGCAATCTCATCTCATCATTCATCTACCATGAGCAGAGCATTTGCAGCATTTAGCAAGTTACAGCAGCAAGGACAAACTTCCTTTTAACAGCAGAAACCTTGAGCAGAACCAGACACATGTTTGACAGCTATCTGCTTTGACTGAGTTGGGGTTGGAAAGAGGGATAGAGGAGATGAAAAGAAAGAGAGAGATGATAGTGGTGAGACAGATAGTAGTAGTTGTAGCTGCTGGCACATTCGTAGCAGCTGGAGTCTTGAACGTCCACAGCAGCAGGCTGTCTATGGCAGCGACTCAGAGGAACCTACAAGACAAGGGAGCTCAGGGACTAAAGAAGATTGTTGATCAGAATAGCCCCCAACACCTCCCAAAACAAAAAAGCATACCTCAGTCTCCTATGTCAAGGAATCCTGCCAGTGAATTTGTGGGAGCCATGGTCTAACAAACTATCACAATCTTAGGGAAATGATCCTTGATAAGCCATACCATTATGAACACTGTTATGTGAGGTGAGTAATACTGATTTTCTCTTTCTAATGGCACCTGTTAGTGGGTGAGAAATGTTAGGTAACAAGTAAACATTTCCCTCTGAAGTTAAAATGTTGGAAGCAGGAAAAATGGGCAAAGGGAACAATGTGAGCGACTTTGACAAGGGTCAATTCGGTGGCTGGACGACTGGGTCAGAGAATCTCCAACACTGCAGCTGTTCTGGTGTTCTCGGTCTGTGGTGGTCAGTACATGGACTGTATAAAATATGGACGTAGTATCCGTGACATCACCCATCTGTTCCTCAGAGCTGTTAAGAAACCAATCGACGGCGGCAGCCATATTAGAAATGCGGAACTCAACCAGGCAGAGTGTGATGTAGTGTGAGCCTCCTAGCCAATAACTATGCGTTCCTGACCGTGAGTCACGTCAGTCATGTCCTTATTTGGCAAAAACTCGGAATCTTAATATCTTCTGAACTGTCACGTTAGAAAAAAATTCACCCCCTGTGTGTGCCATTAGAGAGCTTCGTAGGGCCAAGCCGTTTTTTGAACCAGGTTGTAAACATGTTTATTAATGCTGCAAAGATCGTCTTTTTCCCATTCATGTCTATGTGTTTCCGTGTTTCTGCAGCCAGCCTCAAGCGGATTCTCGATGTATGCAGTTTATAACACTTCCGAATTGGGCTTTATCATTTGAGGAACTGGAGGTTGCCACTTGGGTCATTACATACTACGAGTGGTCCAAGAAAATAAGTGAGCATTCATGTCTGATCAATGTGCACCATCTTGCCATTTGCAGGACTGAAAGGATCTGCTTCTGACATCTTGGTGCCAGATCCCACCAGACACCTTCAGAGGTCTAGTGGAGTCCATATCCCTTCGGATCAAGGCTTTTATGGCCCATGAGGTGAGGGGAACCTACTCAATATTTGGCAAGTGGTCACAATGATATGGCTGATCAGTGCATTATGTTTTTTGTTGGAACACAAATGAGGGTAATTTTAAAATTCTAGTTAACTGTTTTACACATTTGCTATCTTTTTTTTTACCCACATGTATTGATGTGTTGTGGTTAAACTGAAAAGGCAAGAAAACTTCAGTAAATGTACATCTTCCAAAGA
This sequence comes from Notolabrus celidotus, assembly GCF_009762535.1. NCBI lineage: Eukaryota > Metazoa > Chordata > Actinopteri > Labriformes > Labridae > Notolabrus > Notolabrus celidotus. Next base: position 13,861,781 of record NC_048286.1, on the reverse strand, counting down.
TGGCGGCCTTATTTAAGCTACAGCGTGTTTTGTAGTCCATTCATTTTTCCAGGCCACATTATGAACCATAATGAAAGCACTGTTGTAAGTAGGTGTCTGTAGAATTTCTTATCTGGCTGCCAAAAATAAAAATAAATATACTGTAATACAAGGGATGATAAGTATATTATGATTAGAATTTCCTACAAAGATATACATCATCTTTGTATTCCCATTGAGCTCCACTTTTCTCCCACTTCATACAGAAACTCACATCAGATGGATTGCAGACTTTCAAAGGTGTTAGCTCACTTCAGCTCTCAAGAGAAATATATGAGAAACAGAATTGATTTGGTATTTTTGATGTGAGGCCACACATCACTGCATTAGAACTAATGTTCCTTCATGAATTATTATGTGCAGATTATTTTATTCAAGTGACTAATGTGGACGGCACACTAAAGAAAGCTAATAGCGAAACCTTTTGTTAATAAGAAAAAAAGGCCCACACTTACCCTCTGTCATTCTGCTTTTAATCTGCACTGATATAGCCAGTCATAACACTGTTTTGGAAAAGAGTGTAGACTTAACAGTAACAGATTAAATTTATGGACACAATAGTCTAAAACTGGGCCCAGCCCAGACTGTCAAAACTAAATGAAACCTGAGTTTGGATAAAAAGGCTTAGAGAGTTCACAGAGTAGTTGTGTGTCGGGAATCTGCCAGTTTGTGTGCAGATGAACATTTTGTTTTTGTCTTTCAACATCGATAGTTATTAGGAAGAGCTGTTCTTCTACTTAACACTTATGTGTCCTGTTTCCCTTTGCCTGTCTCGATACAGAAATCCCCTAAAAATATCTCTGGATTTCATTGATCCGATTGAAGTAGGCAAATCAAAGCATTGAATACCCTCTTATGAACTTGAGAAATTGAAGAAATCACCAGAGGAGTCTCCAAATTCAATAAAATGAACATCTGACAGATCTTTTCTTTTATTCCCATTTCATAAAAAGTTTCTGCTGTCAGTAAATTGGGAAATAATAGGTTTCAAAGAAAATCGTTAGTTAAACTCAACAATCCAGATGAACCCAGTTGAAGATCTTAAAAAAGATTTTATATCAATTTTAAGACAACAATTATAAATGATTGAACTTGGATAGAGAAAAGTCTTATTTTTATTATTGAGTTTTCTTCCTTTTTGCAGACCCTTAAATTGGCCTGACACAGTTGTTTTGTTCATCTAACATAATGAAGTTGAATATATCTTCTAAACAGTGTCTTGTTAGCAGTCATTTAAATACTGTCTCCAGGATCCATTGTTCCATGTGTCAATTGGACCGAGTAGCTGCCTATAGTGTCTGCTTGTTTTCTCAGCTGGCCAGTCCAGTGTCCAGTCATTGTCATGTCCTCAGCCAGTGGTCTCTGCATTGTTAGACAGGAAGATAAATGCGACTGCTATGGGCAGCATCATTATTAATGAAAAGTGACATCATCGCGTGGTCGGCTTAACAGCAATCAGGCCTCTCTCTCTGTAACCCACAATGCAATCCAGATGTCCGTTTGATTAAAGTCTTAAACGAGATTGGAGAGGGTGAGAATGGGGGAAGGCACAGCACAGGTCAGCCTCTGGATTCTAAAACAAAGAGTTTTATAAATTTCTCCTAAAATAAAACACATGGATGGAACAACTGCTCTGTCCAACCTTGCCTCTACCCACTCCTCCTCTGATGGTTGACACCCGGCTTTTAAACAGCAGCATGTGATAATCTGCATGAAAATTCTTGGATCCACTACTTCAGACATTACATTTTTTGGCTCTAATGGTTGTGGGAAATTCACACACTCAGTTTCCACATTGCTTTGAGCATATTTGACATTCGGTGCTTGCTAACAGGGACGCTTTTTGTTTCAATTCAGGTTTCAGCCAAGCTAGCAGCATAGCTCTAGGTAGACAAGGTGTGTCCACAGAGTGATTTTACAGTTACTCAGTGCTCAGAGTTAGCAGTGCCCTCGGGTGCTAGCTACCTTAGTTAGCCACTGTGTTTCTAAAAAAGACTGTATTTGTTGTGATGGCTAACCAGGTATGGTATATAGAAGAATAAGGAATTGGAACATAATAAATTACTGCTGGCTTGTTAAAGTCCCTGGTGTGATAACAAAGTTGGTTAATGCAACAAATGAGCAACTTAATATAATTAGTCTCTCATTTCTATGACCAGACTTATAGCCAACAACAGTCCTACCATGCCTGTCTCTCCAAAAAACAACAACAACCTATGACACTGCTATACCTGGTCATTAGTGCCGTTATGTATCTAAGTGATATACTTGATTTTTACTCACTAAAACAACTGAAGCAGAGACACAATATTCTTACAGGAAGGATAAGTCAGCTATTAACATGAACATTTTTAAAAGGTACCAAAACACAAACACTTTTTTAAAAGTTTGATGACTAAATTAGCTCATAAACATGTAGTCAGTGTACAGTTTTCATTGAAAGAGAGACCAGCTAGAGACCAAGACATTTTGAGTGTCAGGCTAAGACTAACTCAAGAAGTTAAGTGTATTGAAAGATATATTAGTATTTTTTTAACTGATTTTGAAATAGTCCAGATGCTTCCTCATGATCTACTGCATATAGTAAATGAGATTATTAGGGACAAGACTGGTTATTGCTTTGTACTGAAAGTAGTGCCTGTGTTAGGGGGTGATTTTCCATGAGACAGGCACAGTTGCTGTTCCACAATTACTGAGAAGTGGACATGTTTAGAATTCCAATTGTAAAGTTTTGCAGTGAAAACTAAGTTATCTAGCAGGAGGAGGTTTTTTTAAGTTGAAGTGTTGTTTTAGATGGATACATTCTACAACCAGGCCTTTGCGAGGTAAAAAAGCAGAATGGCTATGAACAGGATGTAATGTTTACACACACATCGTTACACCAGAGCTGTGATTGATACCGTTGAACATATAGGTCTGGTAACCTTTTGTAAGCTAACTAACAGTGATAAATCAGGGTTTACAACGTTTTGCCATTGTCACAGTACAGTTAATAATTTTACGAAGCTACAAATGAACACATTGCCTCATCACTCTGCATCCCACAAAACGTTTTCTTTAACAAAGAATAATAGTTTTAAGAAGAAGACCTGTATTTGCTGTATTCTTATCTTCCATAATAAGTCAGCTGTCGCATGCATTTCCTCCCAAAATAACTCGACTGCCTTAAAGACAGCTTCAAGTGGCCACTTGAGGAATTGCAGTTTTTTGGCACTTGCTTATTGGCTTCATGTATAAGTGCTAGTGGTTACCACTCGATTTAATGTTATAAAAGATCACTCAAACCTCACACACATTTCAAGCAAGCACAAAGTGTATCCATTGTAACAAGAGGCAATGCTGACAGAAGTGAACGAAATGAGATACAGTTTTAGTTTTGTGAAGATTGCAATGGACGTGAGTGGTCAAAACCAATCGTGTCTCTAACTGCACTGGTATATGAAAAGTAATGGGACATGATTTTGATCTACCTAATTTTTTCTCAAAATAACATTTCAGCAGGTTGTCTAAATAAAACAGTGAAGGGGCCTTGAAAAGCTCAAAGTGACGGATGCAGTCATCTGGCAGTGCAGTAGGGGACTCGCCCTGTGTGCGGCAAAGTAGGATTTAGGTAAACCAGAAAACAGAAACATAGAGAACACACCTGTCATAGACCAGAATGAATTAAGTCTACTTACTTTTTTTCCCCCTTCCCCAATTAGAATTTGACCTGTGCTGGCCACAAGAAGTCGCGGGCGGTTTGGACCGACCGCAACCTGAACTGCCACATAAAATGACTCACCTGACGCTGACTGGGCGTGATCATCCTCAGCTCACATTTTCCTTCACAAGGAGAGCAAAGCCAAGGTTAAAACTTCAGCAAAACCCACCCAATGCTTTTGGCCCACTTGTTTTCTCAAGCGTATATGTTGCTGATGCAGGATGGTTACGAGGATGAAAAATGAGAATCAGTGACTCGCTTTATTTGCTTTATTCCGTCTAATGGCAGACATGATGTTATCATGTTACCATGGTGCCTGTGGGGCATCCCAAGTTCTATGACATGCAGTTTTTGTCCATAAATCCCATGGATAAGGGTCACTTAAATGTCACACCGTTACTTAATGATGCATTTATGTTTTGTTTTGACTATGCAGGTACTAGAAAAATATGCAGCTCCTTGGAGAAAACACTGGGAACCCCCCCTCTCTCTGTGTGTCAAGCTCCTTTCTTCTCTGGGCCAAATGTTAAACAGGGGAAACCATAACTCACAGTCTGTGCCTGTGTCAGGGTTTCAATGATGCTCTTCATGGGTGTTTGTTTGATGGGTGCCACACATGTAGGCTCGTGAGAGCGGAGGGCCACCAGCCAGCTACACAGGGAAAGGTGGTGCAAGAGGAGGTAAAAGATGACCTCAAGTGTAAACACAGAATAGACAGCTGAACAGGTACTGTGTGAGTCCTGTCTATAGACATGTTATTTGTTTGTTTACTATTTAAGTGTCTGTTTAGTTCTCTTCATGACACCTGGCAGATGAGATGGAACACAAAGAGAAAAATATTCAAATGTTCCCCTTATTTTGAAGAGGATACCACGCGTCTATAATAATTCTACCTTGAGTAGTCAATAACTTTCTTATGACTCTAACATCAGCAATTTAATGTCTCATATTAAATTAGGTTTACAACTTGCAAGTTCTTTATGGACTCAGAAGTTTCTAGGCTTGTCATCAAGTGTGAGGTAAAAACTAAATGGGAATAAAAACTCGCCTTCGATGTTGTTACAGCTACCTGGGGTATTTAGCGGATATCAAGATATCTGTTATTCTAGGAAATACTTTTTCCTCTGTTGTATTAAATAGCATTCGTTATATCGATTTAATATGTTACTTTGATCTTATGACCATATTTAAATGGTATCAAATAATGTAAAATAAATAGATCTGTTGTATAAAAATGATAATGTAACAGAAGCCTCTAAATGAGAGGGGAACTCAAATATTTAACATAGCATAAGATTGTAAATGTAGCATGATAAATATTTGAACTGGTACAGTGACTTTGAAAAGATGCAAAACAAAACTGCATCATTTAAAGCAGCAAAACACAACAAATACCCCTTTATCTCTGTTGAGAAATCTTAAATATATCTTATCAGAAGGGACCTCTGCTTTCTAAACACAGTCAAATCTCTCCTTCCTCTGTGGTCCAAAGAGACATTCAGGGCATCCCTCTTCTCAGGATGTCAGTCCCCTGTTTGAAGTTTATCTAACCACCATATGTATTTGTTTTCCCCAGCAGAGTAAATGATGATTCTCTCTGTCCACTTATCATCTGGCCCCCAACGCTGCACATGTTATTTATTATGAAACGACACCTCACTGTCCGAGCAGCCCTCTGCAGTTGGCATGATTCATGGAGGCAGACTATGAGACACAGGAAGACCATTAAAAATCCTATCAACATCATGTCACAGTCAGGGGACCGCAAGGAAGAAACTGGATAGCCAGGGAGAAGTTTTATGATCAAGTCTGTTTTTACTAACAGGGACCCCAGAAAGGAGACTATTTTACGTATCTTTATCCCAATGTGACATGATTAGACTTAAAGAGAGTCCTTTGGATGAAATACTATGACATTTGTTTGCCTTCTTGCTTTGCCTTCTTGTTTGATTAAATTCCAGCTGTCCCTCTCATGGGTGAATAGTAGCCAATGCTGTATTAAGCTAGCAGCCATTGGATGGTTAGCCTAACCTAGTTTAAAAACTGAAAGCTCTGGGAAAAGCTATTCTTGCTCTATCTGATGAAACCACCTATAGCCACCTATCAGTTAATAGCTTAACTCTCCTGTTATGTTGCGGGTCAAATTGACCCTTTTTAAAGTCTATTTTAGGCAATATAGGCCTTCCAAACCAGCTAAATGCAGCATAAAAATCTGGGTAGCATGTGACAGAAGAGGTGTCGTGTTAATTTATCAACATCACTTCATAAAATAATCAAATTATAAACTAAAATAAACAAAAATCTATGTCATGTAAAACTATTGTATTTATATTTAGGTCTTTCCAATGTACATTAAAAAAAGTTTTAACATGAATTTTAATGAAAAACGAGTGAGTTATCCTCATTGAACCATGATCTGTGAGAATTAAAGAACACCAATAGACTAAATATTGATTTAAATGGTCAGTTATGGAGTTCAAAATTAGATTAAAAAAATGTGTATTGGGATTTTTTTGAGTTCTGACACTTTTGGATAATTGAATATGCCCCGGGTCAAACTGACCCAGCAACATTATTGCTGTTCCAGAGAAACGAACATAACAGGATGGTTAATAAGCTAGCTACAATATCCACCTATAGGCTAGCTAATTCCGTAAAGGGTAATGTTTACAGGTTGCTACAGCTAGGTGAACCATAACAGAGTGAGCAGGATCCCTACATGAAGCGGAGGGGGCTCTTCCCATCTTATATGGCATCCTTGATAAGTAGACGTGTACTTATGTAATAATCCAATAGTTTTACACAAAATGTTGATTTGGAAATAATTTACTTGATTTAAAAGGGGTTTATTTCTTCTACTGAAAATAGTGTGTTACTCTCACATTTTGAGCTCTGTCTATAACAGTTTACTTTGTAGAGTTCTTAAATTGAGCTAACTTTGCTGTTATTACCTGAAATAAACTGGACATTTCCACTTATGGTGTAGTAAAACAAAAACAACTGTGCCACACAAATCAGGGACACTCCTGATTATCTCTGTCCCTGTCATGGTCTGTGACACTTTATTTTTTCATGTATCCTTCCATTAACACTGTTGTATCTCATACCATATCCAAGTGCTAACTTCATGCTCTATCTTCAGTTTTGATGATTTCTCTGTCATGGTTTACATTTTTTGTCTTTAGCCTTTCCTCTCGTTTCCCAACCATTTCCTTGTTTTTTCCCACTGTAAACAAAGCAATGTCAGAATTTAACAGCCATGCAATTTTTTTGTCAAAATACAAATTCATACAAAAACTGAAGAGTAATACTCGCAATTTGTCGTCTTAAAGTTAATTATTTCCTGGTGTATCGATGGTTTACTTGCAACTGTAGTCTCAAAGTAGCGTTGGCTAAAATTAGCCTTCAATATATCTCCACCTTGAACTCAACCTTTTGTACTTGAACATAAGCTTTTGTACTGATTGAAGAATAGTATTTTTTTCAATAATGTTAAGACATATTTATGTATATTTCTTAATGGGATCAAAGCAAGACTAGCCTTTATCCGCCTAGCATTTTTTACGCTAATTTAAGCTGCTAGCTACTTGTACTTAATTGTACAGATATAGACCCATAATTTTTCTGACTTATCAGTTTAAAGTTATTGAAAAAGCATTTCTGAAATGTAAAACAATCTGTGAGATCCTTTTATATTATGAAACAACTTCACATTTACAGAAAACGTCTGAGTGTGTTGATGGACAAAAATGGTCATTATGGCATTAGTTGCAAAATGGCATGACTTGCCTTGGCAAATACACAGAAAACATACTGACAATTGCAGATGCCTGAGCTCAAATGGCATCAGGCTGAGCTGAAAAAAACACAGTCAGTGTGCAATGTTTATGAAACTAAATCCTTAAGAGCCCAGAAGTTTCAGCCCAGTGATAAATTTCCTTTTTGGATTGTTTCAATCTTCGAATGCACTTAGATACACATTCTGGCTGCTTTGAAGACTGGAGGTGGACATATGGCTTTCCCTTTCCTCCCTTCAATTTACTGATACATACCAGGTGTTATACTTTTCATGTCGCCCTCTCAAGATAGTGGTTTCATTCCTAGGGGGGGGAAAAAAGGGAAAAACTCACATTTGGTTGGTTATGTTGAAAGAGGCAAACTTTTTTCTCCAACATAAAGTGTGCAATCCTGTGACAAAAGTGAGTTCTAGTTTTTTGTCCAAGAAGCAAAGGGGTCTGCTGCATCCCATGTGGCCCTCAGATGTTTCTGTTATCACCAATGTGCTGAGACAATTTATTATAGCTGAGTTCCAGGACACAAAGTGGAGGAAAGAGGCATGAATTTTCTCCAAAGACATGCTGAAAAGGCCAATAGTGCAAGGCACAAAATGAACAAAAAAACATCCACAAGAAAGACTTCAGTGCGTGGCTAATGAACAGATAAGAGGGAAGGAACGAGAGGCTTTGTTCCTTGCCTGTCAAGTTGTGCTGATGGGTGTCTCCTTTAGAAACTTAACGGGTGGTCAATATCACACGCTTCACAGAAAAATGCATGGAAAACGCGGAGTGAAGTTTTGGTGTTGGCTGTTTGAATTTATCACAGTGATAAACTCATGGCTGTCATACCACTTTGGTATGGATGGACAAAAGAAAAATAACTCAATTTCTGGGCTAATTTCAAGTCCCTGCAGATCAGAGGGTGTGTTACAAAGAGCTGCATGACTTCTTTAGTTAGGTAATGGTAATATCTACAATTAGATAAAGTTGCCAGGACTTGTCGCTCTCACAATAATTAGTGTAGGTAAAACAAAACACCAACCGAGGATGAATCACCCCAAAAATCAAGGAAAACAAAGGCATGTCCTCATCCAATACAGATGAATCATATAGGTGGACTCCCTGGCCTTAAAGTCCTATTACTCTCTGTATGTTTTACTGAATCCAAGCTATCCAATACCAGATGTGCAAATATATACCAGCAGCTCTCTAACTCTCTTTCAGCCCATATTGGAGCGTAAATCCTCACAAAAATGTCTCTTAAAGCTGTAGTGAGGAGAATTATAGTAACATTAATAGCCCTGCCCTATCAGGAGGGACTGTTAAGAACAAACCCGGTGGATGTCAACACTCCTGTGAAGTCTGTGTCACTCTTTTTCATAATCACATTTAGAGTTTTAATCAGATTAAGCATGTACAATACAAGCTTACCCAATGTGTGGTCTCCTGCCCTAAACTCCCACCCAAATCCTATTATCACCCATTTTAATTACAGGATAATACCTGTGGGATATTGTATCATTATTGTTGCTAATATTATTAATATACAACTGATTGACACCTGCATCACATGCTCTGCTTTTGAGATGCCAGGACAAATATGTGGATGGAGACGGCTACTGTTAAAACAGTAGGCATGTTTTTAAATGGGGGGGAAAGGAGCGACCACTGAAAACTATAAATTCCACAGAAGCTTTGGTAGTCAAATGTCAGCAGACAGAAATCAAAAGCTTAAATTAGAAGATAACTGGTCTTTTATTTTCACACCATGTATAAGATGAATTCAGTCTGTTCCAATTTTGTTGCTTAATGCAGTATTATTTTAGATTTAAACTGCTGATCTGTAAAGCACACCACTGTAAATGTCTTAATAAACTAGCCTCCTGTTATTTTATCCACCGTGTTCAGCCCCGCTGAATCAAACTGTTTCTAATTAGAGCGAGTGCAGGGAGAGGCTGGGAGGTCTGAGGAAACCCAGCCACCAAAGGTGTGAAAGATGAGGACAGATGTTGTGTTGTCTCTGATGGTGAGGTCACTTTGATGGCTTTGACCTCATCAGCACGAGTCAGCAGGACTCTCGCAGCCAACAGGTCATAAATATATGCCTGGGATCGGGAGGCAGACATTACCGACATAGCGCTGAATGACCTAATGATCTGGCAAGCCAACGTCAGTGTTGTGTGTTGTTTTGGTGTGCCCGTACTACCATTCATTCACTATGCAAAATAGATTCACTGTTCTGGTGTAACAGGAGCATAAGCCATACCAATCATAGTTTTCCAACTTCAATTTTGGGAAAAATATACAATATTGAATAAAATAAAAGTAAGTTAGATTAATATTTACACATGCATGGTTAAAGTTGGGAGTGTTTTTGAACTTGCCATAAGGGTCATGCCAACAAGAAGTCCTTGACCTAATACTTGCATGATGGCTTAAATTACAAATTGGCTAACTGAGCACTTAAGACTCATTATAAAAATGAGTGCTGGTCTGGCCATGACCCCTTAGTCTGTTTGATAAATTACTAAGACTCATGAAGTATGAAATAGTGACACCGTTGGCAGGAATGCATATTTACAATACGTTCACTATAACACCACACATCCATCACCTTACACTGTGGAGCTTTTAGGGAGGTCTGCTTAGTGTGAGCTCTGTCCTCTTCAGAGTACAAAGAAGTTTGATGAGCACAAGTCTAATGACGTTCACAACCGCTCTCAAGCTCTTTCCTGTAGTTTAGCAGAATGACTGTATCAGTGATCACGTCCCCAAACAGGTCAGGCAATTCCAGTTGTGAAGCCGCATGGTGGATTTATTAGAACCAGATGGGCTTTGCTGCCTTACAAGCTCGGCTGAGTTGAAAAACACTGGGCTGGCTTCTCCCAGGCCTGCTCTGGGAGAACGGAGAGAGTGGCTGGTCCACCCATTTCCTTTCCTTGCCCTTCCCAGGCATGTCAGAGAAGAGCCAAGCCAAAAAAATCAGACCTGCAGTGGCTTTTGGACAGGCCAGGACTCGAACAGTGTGGTAATTACGGATGGCAAAGGGGGAAGGTGTGCGGTGGAGAGGAGGGGGGCTGCCAGGCGGAATCATCCTGTGCCAAAGGCTTTAAAAAAGCCACAAAGGAACTAAAAGAAAAATAAACAAACAGATTGCTGAATGCTTTTGCACTTTTTTTCTTTCCTTGACACTGACTTTTAAAGCAGAAGTAGCTGAGTTTTACTCCTCTGAGATGACCGATGGCATGACATAAGACTCGAGAGTTCAGTAGTCAGGCAAATGATAAGAAATCTTAACACTCTGCTCCCAAGTAACATGTCCTACTGTCTTACATAATTTCTACAAGCATCATCCTATCTTGAATACCTTGTCTCCCCAGGATATCTACCGCCTCGCCTCAGCGTCCTTCAATTATTGCCAATAGCAATTTGCACTTGTCCTTAAAACTCTTTTGCTCATGTCCAGCCACCTGTTTTTCATTGGCCAGACAGACTTCTGGTATTCCTCCACATCTCTGAGCTGAGACAGCTGAGCTTAAACCTGCCTGGCAGAAGTACAGTTCACAGCGGTTAAAAGGCCTTTCCTTGCACTGTGCAAGCCCACCGTCTGTTATATTGCTGTTATATTAGCCGTCAAAAATGTGGACTCTAAAGTTAGGCTCAAGAAATACCTAAGCTCCTAAAAAATGCCAGTTTGAAACTCAAATATTGTCAAGAAGATAGCTTTTGCATATCCCAACACTTTATTATTTAGACCCGTTCCTTAGAGGGCACACTGGCCAAGTTTACAACTGGAGTTATCATGCATTTTAAATGTTTCAAACATCAGCGGACAGCATGATCAAATCACAGAGTGTTTGGAGAGGGTCCGTGACACATTTGTAAGCAATTGTTTGAAAGTGTGTAGGTCTTTTTACGCTTAAAGAGATTAGGCCTGATTGAATGTTTAATTTTGTTTGAATTAATACCCCTCACTGTGTCTTATAAAAAACTTTTGGCTTCATTATTTTTCTTGACATGCCAACATAGTGTATGCAATGACATGTATGTAAAACGTAGAAATAAAAACTCAATCATTCAAATGAAGAGAATACAAGACAAGAATGGGGCGACTTACTTACTTTACTTATGTGAGTAACTTACTTATATGTCATCATTCATCCCTGATAATGTTCAAAATCGTGTTTTATTTGGTCAGCAGCTCTGCTACTTCTGACTCGTCAACTGGGCTGTATGGGAGGATTTAAAAGTGAAACCAGTCTAAAGTGCAGTGGTGGCATTTGTTTTCCCATCATGGCAGCAGCAGGAAGAAGGTGCACCTGCTTAACTACAGAGTGCTGAAAGGGACAAAATAGTAGGAGATTTTTTTGAAAATTAAGCGTTAATTCTGGATCATAATAGCAGAAGAATTAATGCATTCACACTGACAGCCCTAGTTCTAAACCAGACCATGGTCTTTCTCTGAACCTAATCAGGTTGTTTTTGTGCCTTTGCTAAACTACTTACCTCAGTGTTGTCACAACATTAAACTTCTCCCCTTTCAACAGTGTTTGATAGAAATTATGACACAAATAGTAATGCTGATAGGGGCATCAGCTGGACTAAAAGATGTGGACAAACAGTGTTCAGTGGTTATCTCATTTAGATGATTTTTTTTCAATGATTAAATTGATAACACAAGTTTTTTGTGTCCAAAATGGACACGTATCTGGACTCTTTGTGTTCTAGAGATTACACCAAAAGATGTTTTATGTGGCGGAATGTCTAGTATTTCAAAACTGTTATTTATACAGTGTCAATGTACCGCATATCCACTCTTCAATCTGTTCTAGCAACAAGTTGGGTAGTGTTAGTGTACATCTTTTAGCTAGATTTATTAGATTTGGACAAAGCTACAGCACACAAGGCCCAGTTCTCCCATTCTCCCACAGGTTCCCTCTGACTTGTTTGCATCACAAACAATGTTAGGTGTTGCAGAAGACGATTCTACAGAATGATTCATTTCCCCCAATTGTGAGTGCAAAACATTGGCAAACTTTATTTGCTCATTAAGAGCTTACTTATGATCGTTAACAGAGACCAAAAAGATATTTCCAAAGAGGTGGAGAAACTTATGAACGTGGGTGGATTTCCAGAGGAGTAGCATAAAATAGAGCAGAAAACTGGAAAAGCAGCTCACAATCTGGCTCTTTCTCCTGTTTGTAGTAAAGCAGTGGAATAATCTAACATTGCACAATTTTGTTTTGGGTGGCCTTGCATATTCCCCCATGAAAATAAAAACAGCCGCTGTTCAGGGAAGGCCCAAACATAATTCATTGCTTGAGGAGAGGTTTTTCCTTGCAGCTGCCATATTTTGCCATGACAAGCTCATGTCTCAGAAGGATCATGGAAGAGAAACATTGGCTGGAGGTAGACTTGATTTACTCCATGAGTTGTTTAAAATGAGAGGGTCTTCTGTTGATGGACACAGATTGAGGAAACAGGTGAGTATGGAGGACAAATCCTGAAAAACAACTTATTTCTGAGCTGCCGTTTCCTGACGTCAAGGACAGAGGCATGTCCTCAGGGCTAGTTTATGATGGACAGTTTTTTGTGAAAGTAAGGACAGGGCAAAGAGGAAAGTGACAGGAGACCTTGTAAGAAAAAAGTTAATCATTCTTTATTTCCCAGAGGTTTTAAAATATAACAAAGTATCTTAAAGTATCTTATGACTTATGCCATTTGCATCTTAAATCGAAATGTAATTAAAAGAAAATTGAACATGTTCTTTTAAATCATTTGAGAAGCTCTATACCATCCTGTCTTTTCAATAGTCCATGCTAAGTGCCATGTTAGAGACTGCAGCTGTTAGCTTAGCATGAAGAGAGGAAGTAGGGGGAAATAGCTAGCCTGGCTAAGTCAAACATTTTCCTACATGAGGCGGAAGACCATGCAGTTCTCTTGGGCTGTGAAAAGGAAGAGAAACTGGTGAGGTTGTGAAGAGAGCAATGCATCTTTTTTTAAAGTCTTCTCCCATTTTTTACCACTACTGAGTGGAACAAAAAGTCTGTAGAAATTGCTGCAGCTGTTGATCACTCAGTGATATTGCTAGCCAGCTAACAGGTGCACCACTGTCCCTAATGGGGCTCTTAATCTAGTTGTGGTCTTGCAGTTAGTGACCTTTTGGGATTCTTAGTCTTTGCAACATTTTAAGCCTGTCTTTGAATATGACCTGTGACTCCAAAACTTGCTGACACATTGTATTTGTGTATGAGAATGTCACGTGTTAGTCTTTAGTTTTCTTAAAGAATTTGTTTTTGCGACTTTGTGCTCCTCCACTTTCAGAGGGATATTCATATTTGCCCCAAAACTAAAAGCCAGTCCCAGATTTATTCTTATCCAGTCCCTTACTCTGTCACTTTCTTTTTTTCTAGTCTTAGATTCATCTGTCAAAGTCTGTCTCTTTCTCTTGGTCATGTTGCCTTTAGTATACGCCAAGGTACTAACACGTACAAGAGCAGTTAGCCTCAGACAATTTAAAAATCAACTGTTTAAAGTTTTGCTGACTTTTTGCTTCATTTCCTAATGTTTTGGGCCCAGTGCTTGTGATGGACTTAACTGGTTTGTAAAATAAGTTGTGAAAAAATAGTCCAGACTAAAACCTAAAAGGTCACAGACTCTGGATGGAAATTGTAGAGCCCCATAAAAATAATAAAGTAACCTCTTTGCTCCTGGTGAGAGTCTGTTGAATGTGGGTCACATCATATGAGTGACTCAGACATGCAGTGCTGCCACTACCTACATTCACAAAAAGCAAACAAATAACATGCAACCCCCTGTTGAACATGAGAGTCTCCTCTCCTGAAGGCTGGCGTGAGCACTCCTCCCAGAGCAACAGAGAGCCGCTTGATGTGGTTGGTCATTTCCTCTGAGCTGGCCGTGCTTCAGCATAGGGGGGTTCGAGGAGTGTGGGAAAAACCAGTGCGAAAGAGAAGAGAGGAAGTGTGTATTTATCTCTGTTGGTGGGGCATGATTCCCACTTTGATCTGTCTGCAGACCAGCTCCTGGACTGCCTTGTAGGCAGCAGAAGCCATAAGGTTATTGTGTCAGCCCCACGGGGTCTATGTAGACGCTTGGACCACACCTGTATATATCAAAGGGAAAACACTCCTTTATTTTGTGGAGTAGAAACAGGTGCATCCAAATCATGCAGCTTTAACAGTTGTTGTAACACTGTAGATTATTATGAAATCACGCAACAACCACCATACTCTAGGGCTGCCAATAGTAAGTGTCTGCAGGTTGTGGAGCTGCACTTTCAGGACTGCATCTCTCGATCCTTGTGTTGTTGTGACAGTTACAGTTATGCAAAGGGTTACATTAGACACGGAAAATGTGGTCATTGGCCATCCACTGCAGTAGTTGGTGCTGTCGAAAACAACAATGGCCTCAGAATTGCCGTCCCAGAGATGTGGTCCTGAATCGGCTTCCTTAGAGTCTACAGACACATGCTACTCTGCTCATTGCTACTCAAAAAATACAATTTCGTGTGTGGCCACTTTAGGCTGGCTCCAAAAGTGAATCAATCCCCATCATGCTCAATATGAAAATGTCCAACTTTACAGCCAAAGTAAACTATTTCACAACCTTGTACAAAAATGACTCTTGTCTTCATAGATAGCCTCTCTATTCATGCCAACCATACATTCGATTTTTGGTATTTGTTTAGACTATACTAAGGCTTAAAGTCCTGCATAACTTGGGGCATTGAGTGTTAAGCTGGTGCAGCCAGCCGTCTGCTTATTGCAGTCCATAGACATGACATTACAACTGTGATTGCATTTTAGGTACATTTTTGGTATATTTTTATGAAAATACAGTAAAACATCATGGCTTGCTGTGCAGTTTCTTGCACTAATATTAAAGAAATATTTGCATTGCTTTTTTAGCTTTTCTTTTGTTATTTTTCTTTTTTATTTATTATTAAATTTTATTTTTGTGAATGTAAGTCCAAAAATGTAACATGGAAACAGCCTCAATGCTTCATCCAGGGCCTGAAAAGGGTTACCAAGAAACAGTAGGTAATATCATGTTGCCAATGTCTTATAATTTAACAGCCTATGGTCCAGAAACATATCTGCTCATGTTGCTGTTTTGTTCAATGTAATGACAACTTTATCCGAATCAACTATCGTACATTAATGATCACTCATCAACGGCAATCAACGGATTTGAACATAATGAATGAAAAGGTAGGATCTGTTCAGCACTAATGAATCGTGAAGGCCTTTCCATTGAGGAAATTTACAGTATAGCATATGATATCATGGGGTTTGGTCTCCATCATAGCCATCCATCTTCAATCTTAGTCACTGAGCAAACAATCCTTTATTTGCTCTTCTCGTTCAGACAGGAGTGGCTGATTAAATGATCCATTTTCCATTGTCTGGAAATTGTAGATTTAATTAAAGCACAAGCTTCATGTCAACACCTCCCCCAGAAGTACAGGATGAGATAATGTCGTTTTTTAAACATGTCATTGTGTCTTCAACCTGTAGGCGACCCATGCTTAAGTCTACATTCAAGGTGGTTTTCTAAACGGGGGTCCCTCGCCAGGAAGTGCGTTTCCCAGAGTTCAGTTGTATCCAATGTTTGGAAATCCTCTCTTCGTGCATGTATATCTTTACTCAGGATTTCCAGCTGTGGGTACACCCAGACCCTCTCCACCTTCTTCTGTGTGCATACAGAGGAAGTCGGTCAGCGAGAGTGCAAGTGGCACATTGTTGTGAATGGTGGCCTTAGAGCAGATTAGCTGCTCCTGTGTCTATCTGGTGCTGACAGTTCACACGGGCCGTTTTTTCCACTGGCCCTGGGCGTATCAACACACTGTTTCCCTTCTCAGAGGCTCTATCTCCTGGCCTCAGGGCTAAAAATGTGAAGGCGTACTATATTCACGGCTAAAAACACAGACATGGCTGACAAAAAGAAGATTATCAAGTTAAATTGGCTGATTTAAAAGGGTGATGCTTGATAGGTTTTCTTTCATGTTTATTTATTTTTGCCACTTTCGAACCCCTAAAAGAAACACAAATAAAACATACATTAAGAAATTATGGTTAATATGGCTTAATGTGAACATTGATTCTCAGAATCTGTAAGTATCAATTAAAGAGCAGGTTAGAGTGTTGAAGAACGATGCTGCAGTAAACAGCACTTCATAAGGTTAGTGTTAAGTGTCTGATTAAAGTTCGAGGGCTGTTTATCAGTACAATCAGGAATCAACTTGACTTCACTCCAGTTCATCCACCTGCAGAAAAAAAGTAATGTAATTATCTCAGAGCATGATTAGTTAATCAAGTACAGCCTTGAATCAAAGATGGAATCCGACTTCAGATATGGCTTCAAGAGGGCCTTTGTGGTTATCTTGTAAACATACAACATTTCTGTATACATCTAGTATTACTCACCAGAACACAAAACGTTTCCTTGAGTTCTTTTAAAACATCTGAAACTTGCATTGTTTTCGCCAATGTTCTCTTGCTAACAAAAGCTTCTTGTTTCCTGCCTTAGCTGGCAGATTTCTGTATTTCTCTTTGCTGCATGTTGAAAGGTAGAAGAAAGGGAACGAATGACAAAAAAATTGCTTTATAGCTCTTTAGTGGAGTGATGATGATGATTCAACCTTAAGCTTAACATATACAAGATGAAAGTTACATACATAGCCTTGATTTTGTATATCAAGGCTTTCTCCGAACCTCTGTAACCCCTGCACCTGTGTCCACTGGCCAATCCAATCATTGGATGGGACTTAATGTCACACAAACATGAGCACAAACGGAAAGAGGAAATTGTTTAATTTGTTTCTGCTGCTTGTCACATGACAATGGAATTTAAACACATTGACTTAATTTTTGGCAAAAGTTGGCCAACATATGTCCGTGCGGTTATTTAAGGTCAAACACATGCTTTGGTAAGCATCCGGTCTCTGTATGCGAATGTCTTCTTAACAAGTACCGTCTCTGCTTTCACCTCTGACTGACTCTCACTTTTTCAACTTCAGCCACCCATTAGAGCACTCATTTACTTCATTATCTTTATTAATGAGTCCTTTCCCTCTCTGTCACATCAGAGATTTTCTCTAAAGGATCTGGTCATTAGGAGCTCAAAGTGTGAGGCTCCATCTGGACTTCCTCACTCAGAAGACTGTCAGTCCTCCGAGGCTGCTGAGGCTCCAGCAAACTTTCAACAGTCAACTCAACCGGGTCCCCGTGATGTGGAATATGGGGCTCAGAGAGACAGAAAGTCTGTGGGTTATAACTCTCCATAGATGGCTCACAGGAAAAAGTAGTCATATTATTTGGAAAAGCCTTGAAGGGGAAAATTAATGAATATTCGGGGTGGATGTAGGGGACAGAAACAGGCGAAGAGAATTCATCACAATGGAATGAACTTCTTGTAAGATTAGCCAAAGCATGAAAAAATGTAACATGCCCCTCCAGCTTTTAATTATTTAGACATATCAGATGGCAAATCACTCAAATAAAAGTAAAATCCATTTGTTACTGATTAGCATAAATAAATGAGAAGTAAATGTTAACGTTAGGGGCCTTGACGATGATGGAGCGCTGTAAAATTTCCATTTGCAGTCACGCACAGTAATGTCATCACTTTAAGAGAATTTCACCCCCCTGTAGGTTAACAGTCCCACAAAGCTTTGGAGCACAGGTTCAAGCACCTGACGTCACGTGCTGGTGTGGGAGCGGGGTCTTTTAATATAGCGTGGCGAGGGTGTGGTGCTGTGAGCGGGGAGACCATTAAACTGTCACCACTGTATTTGTGTGGTGGGACTACAGAGGGTTTCCTCTCGTCCCCTGTAGCTCCGCTAATGATGAGATTTGAGGTTAGTCTGCCACTCTGCCGCGTGTGTAATCAAAACTCAAGATTGCATTTGCAGCTACTGTTGAGCCGCAGCAAGTACGTGCATTTGGAGGTGTAGCAGGCGAGCACATGTTGCTCGTGCGTGAGTGTGTGTGTGTTTGTGTGCACGCTGGATGAGGTCAGGGAGGGCAGAAGCATACAGTAAGTCCACAAGAGCAAGCTCTTATGCCATCTGATTGTAAATCTACAAGTCTTTAATAAAGCAAAATTATAGTCCTTTGCAAAGAACAATTAAAACAGATTGAACATAATTGGTGGGTTTGTCTGCGCCATAATACAGGCATCTCTGTTACACACTGTGCTGATCAGTTACCATAGCAGCAAATGTTTTCCTGCTAATCACTGTCAACTTACAGTTTACAGCTCGCACAAATAAAGGGTTTCACTGCAAAGTGCACTTCTGCTCTTATTACCATCTTATTTTAAGACCTGGGTGTTGTAGTCTAACCTTTCATTTTGTCACATGGAAGGAAATATCGGTTTAATTATGAAATGAAACATTTTCCGAGTTGTGCCTTTACAAGAGGAATCGTCGAGGTGGGTAGAGATCAAAGATGAATGAACAATCTATGAAAAATGATGTAGCTGTAGCTTTTGGGAATGCATTTCAACCTCAGGCGGTTTAGTCTGAACACAGAAATATGTACTTAATCATCCTCCTCTTACAGGAAGTCAAATTAGCTGCTGAGATTATAAAACAGTGCTGACCATAAACACATGGCTCTCACCCTGTTATGCCTGTTTGGCTGTGATGCAGGAGCGCCACTGCATAGCAACTGAACAGGAAGATACAGTAGCACCACCTTGTGTTGTGGCACAGTCAGAGGTTAAAAGGTCTACAAAATACCCTTGTGGAGTTACCCTCCAAGATTTCAAAGGGAAACTTTGAACAGCAGCATTGTAGCATTAAAATGAAATTGAAAAAACTTTTTAGAGATACAAGGGAAGAAATGAAAACCAACCAACATGTACCACACAACATTGTGACGATCGTCTCATTCACTCATGAGAAGTTCTCCGTCAGTGGATGACGGAGCTGGGCGGTGTGAGGGCATCCCCTTGGCCTTTATGTCTTACGCACAGAGACGAGCAGAATGGCTTGTGTTGGCTCTTCCTCCAGCCAAACCCAGCCAGACACTGAGTTGTTCTGGCATAATTAAAACCTGCTGCAGATGTCTGGAGTATTACCTCACTGCAAAGAACACGGCTTCCCCAGCTAGCAGCCCCAGCTGGCAATTGGGAGCTCCCTGCACTTCCAGCCGCCGCTAGTGCCGTATATCGAGTGAATCAAACAGGAGGGGGATAGAGTTTAACTATTCCATCAAGTGCTTTGATGAGTGGGAGCTGGTTCCTTCAAACTTTCGCAATTTTTTTCTGTGATTGCTGCAGCCTAAAATGTCTGATTTTGCAGCAACAATGAAGCCATCTACTGGCTCAGTGAACTGTTTGACTTTTTACTTAATTTGTGGTTGATTTGTAGACAACACAGAAATGTAAAATCTGAATAAATTAACAGTTAAAAGCAAAGGAATTCTTAGTGCGCTCTGTGTACTCATAGCAGTGTTTTTTCTACATGCAAAGGGACATTGCTTAACACATTTATCTTGTTTTACTCATTCATCAGGTGCTGTGCTCAAATTTTGTGACAAACAGGGAATTAGTGTCTCACTTCGGAAGTGGCTCTCCGTGATCAGAGCTTACACACAACAGTAACGATACCTGTGGTTGGTGGAAAGTCTGTTTCAAGAACAGAGACAATCCTAGCAGAGCTCTGTTAAGGACACTGCAAATAAAGTCATTGTAAAGTAGCTGAGACTGAAAAAAAAATTGCTGGGTGCACATGGGGATTGTTGTTGTGATCAAGACATTCTAACTTCCTGGTGTGACTTGTGGGAGTACATCTACAGAGGCCTAACACTGATGGTCATCCAGAGGAAACTGTTTCCTCAATACAGATAAACTTCATGGATTACGAGGACAGGGCTCTCCTCTTTTTCTATAGTTGTAAATGTGTTCATCCAAACACAGGGAAGTCAGTTAAGTGAGTGCATGCTTCATTGGTTGAGAGAAGAAAACAAAAAAATGTTCCACTACCATTCAGTAAGTTCTCAGAATTCATTAATAAATGAGTTACTACAGCTCTTATATCATACCAGGCCTTGTGCTGTCATAGCACAGGCATTATAATATCTATGCACACTTCCCCAGTGGTGAAGAATAAGCAGAGTCTCAGAGTTTAAGCCTGTGAGGGACAGCTTTGGGATCAAGGCCGTCTCCAAGGTCTCCTAACTGCCTGAATCTAAACTTAAGGTCGTTCCTCTGCTGCTCGACCAATTACCCACAAATGCAGCTCTGCACAGTCTCAGCCAGGCGCTTTGGCTGAATTGTTCCAGAACGTCCTCCTGTGGGTTTACTTTGGAAAATATGGACTGCCATCTACTGACATTTTTTCATCAACTCACCGATACACAGGGGACACGAGGGACTGATTTTGCGCTTGCAGGTTGCAGTAAGTGGCATGTAGACGGTAAAACTGCTGTGAGCATTGGAGTGAGAATTATTTCTTAACTTCTTCAATTTTCTTTCCGTTGCAATCACTTGAGGGACCTTTAGGAACACATCACTGCAATGGAATATTTAAATGCATTTTAATAATTTCCATATCTCAAAGGAAATGTGTAATTACTGCCCGATATGTGCCGGATGTCAATGACACCACGTCTCGGATACTAAAAGCATTCATCTCCCTGAGAACATATTTGTAAACGTAGTTTGAGGGTGAGTCATGTCATGACTCGTCTGTATGTGTGTTCCATAACCTCTGGTCCCTGCAGAGAATCTCATTACAGGGAAAATGGTGGTAATTGTTTTCAGTGATGAGAGGAGGAAACAAGATTTGTCAAAGCACAGACAGACACAGTGTTGGAAAATATGAGGAGAGGAAGTAAAATTATTAACCAGACATGACAAAAGTGTTGTAGCACTAAGCTAACTGTTTTAGCATATTTTGCTGAAGTGTTTTGGTTAAAAAGCCACTTTTATTTTATTGTATCGTTCGCATTCTTGCTATAATTATTCAAAACCCCATTCCCTACCAGCACAACACAATATCATAGTATCAGCTAGCTAACAGGCTAAGTATCCAGATATACCCCTCAGGCTGACAAAGCTAAAATACGAGTTAGTATAGGCCAGGAGAACAAAAATAGAAGTATGAAAAATGCTGACATTTTTTTTGTCTTTTCAATAAACAATAAGCAACTGTTAGCATGTTTGCACGGTAGATAAGGGGAAAATGCTGTTTATAGCTTGTTGTGCTATTTGAAGAGTTGCCCTTGTGGTAAGTATTTTAGGAGTCTCTTGTTTTCTTGGGAGTGGGCTACTAAAGCTAGCATGTTCACATATAATTAAAATAGTGAAGTCAGAATCTCCTATGTGTACAGTATGTGCTTGTGTAAAACCACATTCAGTGCAGCCCCCGAAAAGTTAATTTCAGCCTCTTTTTTATTTAAAAAATGTACATGCTCTGTTTCTATTGAAAGCCCCCAGACAGAGCATGTCCATTTTGATTTATGGAGAGGAAATACTTGTGCTCTCCTTGCGGGTGGGCCTGTAAAACCCATGTCCCCCCTGGCTCTGGTGTGGCGGCCTTGTGTAAGCTGCAGCGTAAGCCCAAATCACAAGAGGTCATCACCTCCAATAGTCAGTTGCAAGTCTTAAATTACAGCTTGGTCACTGTAGAGAAATAATCCCAGATGTAGCTTCAGTTTGAGAGTTGAACCGGAGAGAAGACACTCGATCACCCCCAAACAGTCTATAGAGGAAGGGCTGTGCAGAGTGAGTCCCTCGAGAATCTGGCTTTGATTCAAGAAAAAAAAAATCAGCAGTCACTTTAAATGAAGTGCAAGACAATGAGCGTAGAGTATTGACTTGTTATTAGGGAGTAGTGTGTGAACTGACATATGAGGGGGAATAATAAAAGCAGACATGGTGTCATAGTTGAACACTCATTTACTGCTTCTCTGCTCCTCAGTACCTTTTCAATGGACTGTAAAAATGCAGGACGTGTCCCATGAATTCACATTATCGATGGAGGTTATTGCCTCCCCACGGACCGCCAGGAGAATGTATTGAGAGCAGGTGTGCTCACATAAAAACCATACCAAAATAATGGCATATGACTTTGCAAAATGAAGAGATTTAATAACTTTATTAGACACCTGGAATTTTTTCTTTGTGTAATAATACCCCGCACTGGGCATATGAAACTGAGGCAATAATCCAAGGAGGTTAATCTGGGTCTATAGCCCTGAAGAGAAATATTATCATAAAGCGGTCCAAAACAGTTCAGATATCGTGCGAGTCTACAAGACATTTTCTTTGGGTCCAATTTACTACTTACGCACAGCTGTGACATCTTTGTTGGCCCACTCGTTGTAGAGACATGATGTAATTTCGATTAGGTGGTTGGTTTTGGTATCACCTCAGCGTGATGTTCTCATGTCGTCATTGAGTGATGTGTCTCTCTGCTCCAACAATTGCAGACACTGATGGCCCTATCTGCTTCACAACTGTCTTCATAACCAACACAAATTTAACTTCTCATCCTCTCAAAGGTCCGGCAAATCTCTCTGGAAAACATATTGTGAGAACCAAAGTAATAAATTCTAACTCTAATACAGAAAGAAACGTTACACCGCTATAAATCAAGTTAAGGAACTTGACAACAATGGGTGTGAGCACGTTAGTGACCCACCAAAACTCCAGTCTGTCCCTCTCTGGAGTTTCATAAGAATGAAATAATGCACACCATATTACATACAGTATGTCGACTGCAATACAATGTTAACAAACTGAACTTTAAAGCTTGTTTTAACATCTGCTACTTCTTAAGGAAATCATACATATAATCACGTCTGAATAAATGATGAATGAAACAATGAAATATTCCAGTTTTCTATCTTATACAAGCCATGCTTCTTGACATAAGCTATAAGGCACTGAATCTTTTGTACAAAGTACTGCAATTAAATCATTGAAGTTGTTTCAATATGCTATTTCAATGAGCCTATTTTAAATATTATAGAACAGAAACTAAATTATTTTAAATCTTAAAGTTCCTGTGAGGAACTTTCAGTTTGTGTTGATTCTGGCGCCGCTGATATAATATTTGATCTGGCGCCACAGGAGGGGCCAGATCAAATATTATATCAGCAGTAGCGAAGTGATGGGGCTCAATATAATAGTTTTCTATGGGACCTAAAATCCATGGCAGCATTCCTGTCTGCAGCAGATTTACAGTTTAGGAGCATTGATGAAGTTGTGTTAATTTAAATAGTACTGTGACAAAGCAGTACCTCTAATCTTACATTTTTACCTGTATATTTGTTGATACTGATTTTTTAAACAAGAAATCTCTACAAAACAAACGATTTGAATATATTTTAAATCTTAAATTAAAAATAAATAACATCTTAAAGCTCCTATGAAGAACCATCAGTTTGTGTTGATTCTGGCGCCCCCTGTGGACAAAGCAGTACCTCCTAACTCTTAACTATTTTATCCTATGTATGTGTTAGTAGCATTTTCAACACTTGAAGACATCATGAATCATAATTCTTTGACATGAAAATTATTAAAAAACAAAAAACAAGGCTGTTTTGGTAGCATACAGTAAATCTTTTCGACTGACACCTAGCCTGCCAGTAGCTTTGGACATTACAAATAACTATAGAGATAATGTTTCTTGTCACTACTTTGTCTAGTTTGCTTTTGTTTGTCATAAAGAAAAATCAAGACAAATTTCAATCCACTTCTTAGCCAGATAAAAACTTTAAAGTTTTGTTGCGCTTTAAAAACAGGAAGATAACAGAATTTTACTTAGGATGCATCTTTGGATAGGAATGGGGATGCAGATGTTGTTTACCACGATATAATTTTGTTGTAAATAATCCTGGAGCGATAGTGTTCAGGAATAACCTTAATTATTAAGTGGCCATACATAAGTTAAACAATTCAATTACTTGAAACCGAAATGACTCTACTGCTGCCAAGGGTGCTGTGTGTGTGGGGGGAAAGTTAGGATGTTCTAAAGGACAATGTTTAACAGGGGCCCTAGCAATAATTACATCAGCAGTGATGGGGCCCAACGTGATATTTTTTTCATGGGGCCCAAATTAGCTGGTGGCACTCCTTTCTGCAAAGATGTATCTGACAGATTGTAAGTTCACACCCAGATGTACAGTTTAGGAGCAGTGATGAAGTTGTGTTAAATCTTTTGATTTAGATGATGGTGATTGGAAACACAATTACTACTGTCATAATTATTGCATTTTTGTATCATTGTTTGCTACGTTACAGTAAATTGCTCATATCAGAATGGCACTTCCAGGATGGCAAACATCCAGAGCATAACATGAACTAAATGTCAGCCAGCTGTTTTATTAAACAGGAAATTCTCATTATATGTGTCCCTGTTTGCAGACTTAAGCAATATTTAATGAGTTAGCCCTCTCATTTGGAGATTAAAGCTCACCACTAATGACAGAACTCCACGGTAACTCACAGTTGTCCCTGTAGTCTTGAAAACCACAGAGGAGGAGAGGAGGACGCAGTGTGACGCACTTTGTTGTATATATAGACCCGGTGATTCCACCTCTCCTCCACCAGAATGGAAGGAATGTCGTGATAGATCCGCCCCACACATACATGCACACAAGCAGGAGAATACCACTGATGAAGGAGCTTAAAATTGAAGTAAGTGTAATGCTTATTTAATGGGCTTTTCTTATAGTCAACTGACAGTTATCAAGTCAAGCCATGAAAACAACAGAGTATGCGCAGAGCTTGTTTTCTGTTGAGGCCCTGACCTTTCATTTGACTTCGCATGTCGGAAAAGTTTCCCCTGGTGGCAGGTAAATGTCTACGGAAGCCCTGAGAGGCAAGTGAGGAAGAAAAGTCCATTCTTCAAGGGTGCCTTCACACCTCAAGCTTGGTTCATTTTTTTCTGTCACTTTGCTGCATTTTTCTCTTGGATCATTTTGTGTTAACGCTGTATCGTAAAGCAGGCCAAAGCACACACCATCGCAGGGCGGACCGTCCTTCATTGCGTCACAGCCTACTTTTCAATCATCGTAGAGAAGCAAATCCCATGTGTTACCTTAACCACCGACAATATGAGCCATGCGTTGGCTTGAATCAGCGAAGAGGTAGATGCGCATTTGTTAAACATTGGACACAGATCACATAAACACAGAAGTTTACCAACTTGTGTTCCAGTGCATGAACAAGAGAAATTTTCACCACCTCTCAAGCATTGTGCTAAAACTTTGATGAAGTATGTAAAAGTAGGAGACCAGCTTGGCAAAACTATACAAAACCTGTTATTGAGCCAGTTTTTGAGCCCTGTGGTGTTGCCCAGCCCAGTACCAGCTCCTGGTAAACATTGAATCGGATAGAGATGGTGATGAAGATTTAACGTTACGTGCTACATGAGTGTGAGCAGCTATTACAAACAGCTCCAAGGTTCAATTGGATGCAAGCTCAGATCACCTCTTCTAAGTGATCTTGGCTCGCTAGTTTTGTATTGCATGAGAGTGCAATTGCTGTGTTCAACTACGACCCAACCATCCAAGCCAAGGAGGAAAACGACCCTTGTTTTTGAATAACCTCTCCAAATGAGCCAGGTGTGAAAGCACTCTAAGTGTGATGTAATTTTGTTCTGATGTCTGTGACCAAAAAACAGTTGTATAATCTTTCTAAGATCCTGGTTGTTCCTGCCATTAGCACATAATTGTCTCAAGATCAAGCCATGCAAGTCTACATACACACAGCTGCTCTAGGGAAACAGGGATTGGCTTATTAAATCAGCTATCCAGGATTTTTCTCTTAGGTATGTTTTAAAGCTTTTATGTTTTACCTGTTCTAAAATCATAAACACAGAATAGGAAACAGTTTAATTTTAGACTCAGAAAATGCCACATTGTTTTTTCTCTTGCCTCTTATTTCTTCTGCGTGAAGTATTATCACAGCAGAAACTGGCAACCAGGAGATGAGATTAAACTAGAAATAAAATACTTCAACTCCACTCTGCCAACCAATAAATGTCAAAAAACAAATTACGACGTTGGCTCCATTTATTTCTGACTGAGCATCAAATACTTTGTTAAAGGGAACTTCAAAGCTTGAGTTGGATTTTAAGAATAGTGAAATAAAATGTAATCTAAATCCTGGTAGCAACAACATCTGGGAACTCACTGCAAACATGAATAATTCATTCACAAAGCCATCTTGAGGACTGATATCCTGCTGCAGTAAATGAACCAAGTTATTACACAGGGTGTGTTGGACATGATGTATGTTGCATCATGTCAGAGTAGCAGTGCAAATCATACAAACTTCCTCCAATGGTGCTATGACATAATACTGGATGTGTCAAAAGGTTGACGTATTTTGCTTAGACAATTACGTAATTTATTTTAACACTCAGCACTGACAAGTAATGGTTTAATCAAAGTGCATGGCATCAGTGTTGACTTTTACAACAGTGTTCAACAAGAAGTATGAACTTCTGCTGAGCTTTTAAGTGGCTGGAATCTAAGAAATTGATAACACAGATTGTTTGTGTTGGTTTTGAAAGCCCCATAACTCATGTTAAATACTTCTTAAATGGTCAAGATGAATGACAAATTATATCCCAGTATGAAGTCTAAAGCTCAAAATACTTCCAGTCATTGTGTAACTGTTTTGTTCCAGACAATCTTACACATCAGATCCCGTCTGGAATTGTTTTTTGGACAAAGTCTTGCTCCTTCTCACAAGACGAGAACACAAATATTCAATGTTTCTGACTCTCAAAACATCGGTCTACCACAGGTGCAAGCTTTCCATACCAATTAGCAAATGCTCCACCCACAAATTTTCCGTCAAAATAAACCAGGAACACATAAAATATGCACATTAAAATGGGAGTGATTGTCTTTGATATTCAATGCTTTAATTGAAACCAGGCAGCGGAGCTTTATTTTGACGGCTTCATGGTTTCCATCAGTGAAAAAGGGGATTCTTGAGTGATATCCTGAGGAATACTAGATTTCCTTTTAGAGGGAAACCAAACAGGGTAACACGTCATTGTTTTGCGTTGGCTTCATGGTCAATGGGCCGCAGATTTTTTTTCAGTACCTGTAATAGACACGGGGTCAAATGTTCACACTCCTTCTGTCTGCCACTCACACATCTTTCACATAAGTTCAGAAACCAGCTCACATATGGCTGGGCTGGGTAAACATCTGGTAATCTTTGTTTCACCTTCTCAATAGCTCACCAGACTACGCTCTTTCTCTCTGTGTACTCAATCTTCTCCAATTACATAGTCGCTGGCTGCTCCCTGAGGTTACGTGGACAACCTTTTGGGATTGCGGAAGGAGTATCCACAAAATAGGTGTTGTCCAAAAATTCCTTGTGGTTATGGAAATAAACCCACAAAAAGAGAACGCAATATAGACACTGAAGAAAGAAGAGAGGATGAGCTTATGCACATGACTTTGTGTAGGTTTAACCAGACTTTTGTTGTTTATATCTCTGTCCAAAATCGGCAGTGATGTGAAAGTATTAAAGTGGAAAACAAGACCTTGACATTGTTAAGGCTCATTTGTTTGTAAATTAATTAAAGAGGAAGAATTGCTACACCGCAAGCGTTTCATTGGCTTCCCTTTATTCTTTGATTAAACCCATTCTAAGGCCAAAGATGGTTACAATTATTCTTTCCGTTAGTGGTTGTATTGACTTCAAAAGTCCCAGCCCATGGTATTAGACTGGCGGCTTCCTTTTGGAAGTTCCTCAAAGAACACGTCATAACAATCCCAACCTGAACTTGCTGGTCCACACCCTCAACACAGGCCCGATCTAATGTCCTGGCACCACTCTTCACACGTGTTCCAACATCCCCTTTGCCTCGTGTTGATGCAAATACACAACCATCTCTGTCCATTCATGCATTTTCATAAGTGCATCTACCAATTTCTCAGGTCCCACTGTTCACACTGTTTCCTTCCACGCTGGCAGGGATCCAGACGAGGCCGCCTGCCCCGGGCTCCTTTTCCCCGAGTCACACCCAGACGCTGCGTGCGCCGTCATCCTGCTGAAATGTAAACCCCACATTCAGCTGTGTTTGTTATGCTTGTAACGCTGTCACAACGTAGCTATAACAGCGGGGCAATATTTCAACAACAATCTATTTGGTCAGCTGCGATGACATCACAAGGTGGTCGACCACATTAGCTTGCTGGAATGATAATGAGGATTGTTTCACGGGCAGTCTCAGTGAGGGTCCTGAACACTGGTCTGATTCCCTCACACACCTTGACATTTAATACAGAGGTTGAAGTCGAGTGTTTTTGAGTGTGACTTTGACTTCTCTGTTCACAGCAGCACAGTCCATTACTGCTTGTGCCGGGATGCTCTGTGCAACAGCAGGGCTGGTTTTACCCTGCTGTCTCTTTTAATAATCCAGCTACAGTATAAACAATAGTTCAGACTGAACACTAGTATTGCCCTTAAGATCAATGCCCTGCTGCACTGTAGGCTATTTACTTTCCAGGGACAAAATAAGTAACCAAGAAAGTCTATTTTTATCCCCAAATGACCCTGGAATCAACCCCAATGAGGTGGAAGAGAGGAGGAGAGACACATCCTTAACTTTAATCAAACTGCCGGCCCTGCAGGCTGAACGCTGGTGCAACAACCTTCGCGTGATTAACTTTTTTCCACTCCTCATGTAAGCTCATGTGACCCAAAGTCACCATAACCCAGCAGATTCCAAGAGGATTTACTGTAAAAATATAAATCTATAGTCTGGGGGTCTGTGCAGTGTGGCATCAGTTGGGTGGGTAATTTATTGTGGGGGCTAAGTGTTTCCATTTGCAGTAAGAGCCACTAAAAACAGACTGGCTGTAGGTTTCTGGGGGGCCCGCTTGTTAAAGCACTGATGCAGTGTGAGCTGGCTTGTGGCCTGACAACCTGTTTGTGGAGCTGTGTAGATGAGGCTTTAAAGAATACAGAGAGCAGTCGTCACAGAGAAATGGAGTCCTCCTCACGTGGGCCAAAGGTGCTACTCTGGAGTGTCTAGTTCACCTTAAACAGAGGGTCAGGGAGTATGTAACAGCGCTTTAACGTAAATTATAAACTTAAATATATGACCCTTAATCCAGCAAAAGGAAGAAAATAAATAAATAATTTAAATGTATTTTATAATTTGGATGTATTTCACAAGTACATGCGATATTCATAACCAATAAACACTACAAGATTCCACCTTAACCTCCAATAATGCTGTCCTAATAAATCATATTGTCATTTATTTTTGTTGTTCATGAATAGAGACTGACTGTCAGTAACTTACTACTGCTCTCTCCTGCAATAAAAGACATGAACAACATTTGACATTGTTTGAATTGAATGACAAACATTTTAGCATCTAACACTTAATACATGCATTCTGATGAATATTTATGTGACAAATTGTGGGGGAAATTGAATTATGAAAATAGGAAAAACACAATACTTTTTATTTATTTCTATATTATTTATTATATTACAAAATTAACACAAAATATCATAATTAACTACAAGGGCATACAGAGGGCACTTTTTTTTTTACATTGAACTTCCTGGAGAGGCATCCCAAGGGCACTTTTTGAGTTTTTATACATTTTAGGGTACTTTAGCGCGGTTTCCTTTGGACATGAGGCCACCAGGGGGGGTCGATCGCCACTGGCTTGTGAGCTAGTTCAAGCAGGCAACTCGAGCTGCACTGATTTCCCACTTGACATGCATCATCTCACAATAACCTTCCAAATTGCTGCCCTGCACCAGTACTGCTCTCATTCTTTAGCCTCACCACCTCCCCAGCATCCACCTGCAGACTCCAGCCAGGAAGTTTAAGATATCATCCCATCATGACTCAAGTTTCTACAGTTACAATAATGAGCAATGAGTGATGGAGTCGAAGCCTAGACACCAAATACAAAGAGTGTTCTGCTACTACAATACAAATTTCAAACCATTACACATGAGTTACCTGACTGAAATATTAGTGACATGCAATGATCAATATTTGTTATTTTAACCAGATTCTTATGAAATAATGTTCTCTACAGTACTTATAAGTCATAAACAGTGTCCAAGAATCAGAACCATACTGTGCAGGAGTAATAAGGCTAAATGAAGCAGCATTAACAGAGTGTGTGTAACACAAAAACTCAAGCACTTAGCAGACTTTCAGGTAGGTTGCACATGGGATTTCACCTGGACTTGATTTGAGACTGATACTACTGTATAAAACCACAGCCAAGTTTGGTTTGGCCACTGAGCTGTTAACTCTGTTGCACAGAAATGAGAAAAGTTTGTGAAACAAAAGCCAGAAAAACCCAAGTGTGCCTCATAGACCAAAGAAAACACAACAATAAGTGCATGAGCAAATGATATCATCATGCTGCTCAGCATCTGGGAAAGTACCATATTAACAGCCACGTGGAGCACACTCGTGGCTTGACTTCAGCAAAGAGGGACCTAAATCCAAACAGTGTATGTGCAGAAAATGTAAATCCTCTTCTGCTTGTTGAATGTCTAATACAGGCGAGAGAACTTCCCCATGCTGACTGACAGAAGACAGGAATATGATGTCGATGTTTCGTGTCATATCACTTTCTGTTGTAGACTACATATACACCCCCCAGTTGGAATCATGAGCCTTCTTTCCAAGAAAGTTTTCTCCCAGTTCTAACATTAACCAACAGGCCTTATTTCCTGAAACCAGAAACTCCCTCAGCAAAAAGGAAACCCGGCAACACCTGCAATAGTAAGAGGCCGGCCAGGACGTGAGTCAAAAATCAGCCCATTACACTTACACACATGCAGTCCTAATAGTGCCTTAGAAGTGAAATTTCCCTTATATTTTTTTAATATATTCTAGGTCTGCTCAACATCAACAATTACTCATGAATATATTAGTAGAAGTGATGACAGATTGCTAAAATACATTAAGAAAATAACGATAATTGCTAGATTATTCAAACATCGCCAAATAAACAAGAACAGCAGAGAAGTGCTCTGATTGTGAAGAAATATAACCAATAGACATTGAAAAACATACTCCTGTGGATGATGACTGCAGTCTATTTTTTCTGCAGTCACATGGCTCCGTATTTTGGAGCAAAGTGCCCTCGTAGCCCACAAACTTTGTCTGTTTTTTCCCAGCAAGAGTTGATTGATTGGCCATCAAAGTTGACACGCTCCTTCAATGAAAGCGCTCGCCGCAGAACTATCGAGGTAAACAGACTTGGAAGTCAAGGCCAGCAAGATCCCTCGTGTCTCCATACCATCCGTTTGGAAGGCAAGCCGATCTCATGTATCTGTGGTCAGACGAGACCGCCACCACTTCCTCGTATTGCAAGGCTGCTTTCAAAAACCACGCCAGTGTGCACTCTGTTTCCCTAACCCTTTTTTAAAGGGTTGGAATTCACATAACCATGTGGTTGTGCTTCTGGAGTTTGGGACTTCCAGAATCTCTCTGTTTATCACTCAAATCAACCAAATAATCAGTCCACAGTGAAAACAGTTTCCACCAGGCTGGAGGAACTTTTCCTCATGCCATCGTTAGGGCGTCCCTTCACTGTTATCATGTGCTTTCAGTCTCTCGTCTGTCACAGTGGGTTTGTTTAATAGAAGTTATAAGTTCATGCTAACTGTTGAGTGAGACTGTCAGTCTTTAGTGTAAGGAGTCTTCCTGATTCATAATTGATCACTCACACACATGCCAAATCAAATCTGCTCCACTGTTGACATTTATAATCTCCTTTTTCACTGAAAGCAGTCTGACATCGAGGATCAGCTGATTCCAATAAGACTTAAGGCCAACAGGATGTTATTATAGTGGAGGGTGAGGGACTTCAATGAAACAGCACATGGTGGGTAAATAGTCATTAAAATCTGTTTTAATTTGACTTTCTTTGTCATAATCTGTCTCCTTTGGGAGCTGAACATGTGGGGCATACGTTGTTGACTTTAGTCAATGAATGAATCCTGGTTAGAATTCAGGAGTTTTTTTTTTAGCTATCTGTTGACAATTTACATTCCAATTCTAAGGTAAAAATCTGCTTAAATGTTTTTTCTTTTTTAATGGTTTCTTTTTGTTTGTAACAATGGAAACACTTTTCAGGATGCCGCAAACTGAACCCTGATTCACACTAATCATGCAGTTAACCAGCAGCTTTACATTAAGAGGGTATGATAATCGTGTTTATGTGGATTAAAGAGAAAAAGGTAACAAAATTATATTATATTTTCAGAAATGCTGCTTTATATCTGTTTTCTGTTTATTTGATGTTCAATATTCACACTCCTTTTTGCTCTGTTTTTGCTTTTCATTTGAGGTGAAGGCAATAACCTGTCCTCTGAGCTGCTAAATAATCTGCTTCGCTTGTTTGTTAGCTGCTAACTATGTCCATCATCCATTTGGTGTGGACAGTTTGCTGGTCAGTATGATGAATAAACCAAAATACTGAGCTTATACCGCAGACTCATAGAGAACTGGAGTCTGATAACTACCGTAATATCTAGAATATACGTTGAACCATAGGGAAAACAGTTTAAACTTTTCT
This sequence comes from Notolabrus celidotus, assembly GCF_009762535.1. Taxonomy (NCBI): domain Eukaryota; kingdom Metazoa; phylum Chordata; class Actinopteri; order Labriformes; family Labridae; genus Notolabrus; species Notolabrus celidotus. The sequence goes on along the minus strand of NC_048286.1, from coordinate 13,828,692 downwards.
TCTAGATGATGATTTTCATTGCATTCAGCAAGTTCCACGATGTTCACTTTCTCTGAAAAAGTGTAGCTCGTTCTCTTACCATCTGTTTTTCACCATATGGAGTTTGTAATCTTGCTAGCTAGTCATATGTTATATTATGTGCTCAGCCATCAAAATCTTTGAGTGTTGTGAGGTATGGGCCTACGATCAATTTGCCAGTACCCTCTGCTGGTCACTTGTTGTCTTGTTGTCTCTGTATTGGAGTGCATGTCGCCTCATTTCCCCCTATTATGAGATGTGAAGCCAAAAGGCTGCCTCAAACAGGTGCTGACATATTGCGCAAGTGCAGTCCTCTAAATGCATGACTATAACCTAATGAGGGAGAAAAGCTGTTAACAAGTGGCGCTGCTATCCTGGTCCACGTAGGCATGTATCCCAGCATTCTGCAGGGGAGTGATCGCCTACTTTTGGAGTACCATCTTCTCGGTGGAACGCTGCAACACATCAAAATACCTCTCTGCATGTTGCACTGATATTTATAAATATTTACTTTTGTTTTTCTTTGCAACTGAAACCTTTTGCATGAAAATGAACATTTATGTGTTAATGCAGAAAATGAATTAAATCAGCTTAGGCCAAAAATCATCAAAATAATCAAATTAAAGATTTTATTTAGGATTATTTCAAACCTTTAATGCAAATTATATGCAGACAGACTTTAATGATGATGACTTCCCAGCCTATCAAAGGAATTTCTCCCAGTACTTATAATGCTCATTGTTTTGTGAATTGATTCATTTGTTGACATTAAGAAATATTTGAGTTTTTATATTTGAAGGCTTATGCATGAATGCATCTCTCATCACTGATATCATTTGTTTAAAAAACATGATAGAGATATTTCAAGTCCAACATACAGCTAAATGAATGTTCACAATGAGAACAAACCACGTTAAAATCACAGAAATCAAATAGTCATTTACAGATAATACAGTTTTTAAATAGGATCGGTCTTCAGCAGGTACATGTACAGTTGATGTGGTCCTCAGGAGGGACTATTCTTCAAAGAGCATCTCACATTCACTTTTTGTGAGACCAGGGAGTGTTTCTCTCTTTACAGTTTTGAGTCCCACAACTTAGATGCACATTTACAGCCTTTCTATATGTTTATACAGATGGATTATTTTCATTTGATGCAATACAAAACAGTGAATGGGACATGCAACATGAGGCCACAGGGAAACTGTGTGCAGAGAGGATAAATGAGATATGACCTGAGAAAGACATTCAGAAATATTTGATAAAAGGATTTCTTATTAGGATTATTAGATAGTAGGTGATGATACTGAAAAGCTTAATCCACATGTCTTTCACTTGAAATTATCTTATTAGTTCCCCTTCATGTGTCTTAGAAATAACGGCTATGGACACAACATGCAGTTTGTTTTAAAGTTTGTGCAAAGCGAATAAATAAATGCTTCTTTTTCATATTTTTAATGTCCATTTAGGCCTCCACTGCTTTGTCAACTGATCCACATAGAGTCTACCATATTCTACGACCAATCAACAGAGGGCACTAACGAACCAACAAAGAAGTGATCCCTCTCTGGGTACCGACTGGGATCAATCTGCTGCTCCAAGATGCACCCCTCTCTTCAAGACACTGACACTGTGTGAGTTACTTCTCCTCTGAGTTAATCAGGCGCTATTATTGTAGAGTTCTAATCATTATTACTGATATTCAGAAGTGTATGCACATCCAAGAAATCACTGCAACTCAAACCCATGTGGTAATGCGATTATAACATCCACTGCAACAACAAAAAAAGCCCACTTAGAGCATACTCTGGGTCCCTGCTACGTGTCCTTGTGTTCTCACAATGTGCCAAACCGCCCGTCCCTTGAGGACGACCAGAGAGCTTACTGTGCATGTCTGAGGAAGGACACGGTGACCTCATGTGTCCTCTCTGTCATTCAGTGCTACAACAGTCTCTTCATGCGGCAGGTGTGCTTCTCTATGTGCATGGTGGCTCGGTCGGTGGAGGTCGTCAGCACGTCCAGAACTTCGTCCTGCCGTTCCAGCTCGGTTTCTGCCTCCAGGGCGAGATTCTTCAGCTGCATCAGCATCTGCAAACACACACACACACACACACACACACACACACACACACACACACACACACACACACACACACACACACACACACACACACAAACACACACGCACACGCACACGCACACACACACACACACACACACACACACATACACACACACACAGACTCATTTGTTTAATCAATTACACAGCGGCCCCTGGTGAACATGGACAACTGAGGAGCAAGACACAAATAAAAAAAGATTAAAAACTGAAATCTACAGAAAAAAAATGGGGAGCAGTTGCAGGGTGGAACGTGTGGACCATATGTGGAGAGGTGTTTGGACGGGGTCAGTGAGGTAGAAAGTGAGAGCGTTAATGAAGCAGAGAAGGATGAGTTGATGAGAGTGAATTTTTCACTAAATAAAGATTTTTCCCTCCTTTCTTTGGCTTTAAAGAAAACAGCTTGCTGCTTTACATACACAGATCAGACAGAAACGTTACCATAGAACACAAGCTATGGTGGCAACAACAGCAACCGTCATATATATAACAACACTTCATGTTGTGCTGCATATAGAACATAAGATATTCAGAGAGAAGTATTGGCTTATCTGATGGGATCATTTTATTATTGTTTTCTGCTCTTAGTGGATTTCAAGAGCTGTATATGTTGTGCGCGATGGAACAACTTAAATATACAGCCATGTGCCAAGCAAAACCTAATAAACACTCCTCCAGACTCTACCACCACGGTTTCTAAACTAATATTATGCTATGCTACACACACTCACACACCCACTGACATTATGTCACTGAGCACAGAAACGGCTCCAGACAGCAGTTTTGAAAACAGATAGTATGTCAGTACACACCGCGGAACGACTGCATTCGCTCACCCAGGTCTCTGACTTTACAATTTCAAGCAGGAGAACATGATTGAGTCACACCTTGGAGATCGCATGCACAGGAGATTTGGTGTGTCATAGAAAAACACATAAGACGAATATTTTTAGTTGCTGCTTATACAATGGTTAGAGGACTTAAGTCATGTAGAAACCCCCAAAATTAAACATTTAGGCTAGAGTTATTAGAAAAATACATGAGCTAAATGCTTAGTGTCCTGTGCATGACTGCTGTAATGTCAGAGTCGTGATTTCATAAAAAACACAAACCTGAAACCAAAAAGAAAAGCCTCATCACATTTAGAAGTGAGCTGGTTTTCTGAATTTCCAACTCTGTTTACAAAAAATGCTCACACAAGAGGGGAATATCAGCTAAAGCACTAACAGCATTGCATTAGACTGAGTGACCCTCTGTACAGTCGCACAGCTGTAGATCTAATCTTGACATGGATTACAGTAAGAGCAGGGGTGTTACAGAAGCGTAGCATGAGTCCAAATTGGCAGTCTTTGAAGTCTTAACCAGTATCAGCTGTAGACGATATACCATTTGTGAACACCACAGACGAGCTGACCTGAATGACTAGCCAGCAATGCTTTTTATTACATACCCTGTTAACAATGTCTCTCCCAAGTTATAAAGTGGGAGGACAAGACAATGTATCATCAACTGCACACACACTGCACACTGCATTTCTTTTTCTCCACTAATTTTCTATAAAGCTCCTGTGAGGAACTTTTAGTTTATGCTGACTTTTGGGAGCCTGGGTATAAAGCGAGAACCTCTTTTTTCTATAGCTTTCAAAAAAATAAAAAAATCGACTTGATTCCTTTTAACAGTCAATGCATCACACATTGGGAATCTTTGCTGGGGGAAAATGCGAAAAAGAAGGCTGCTTTGTAGGGTGCTGTAAAATGTCTTGTCCGATACTTACTCTGCACATCTGTTTCAGACATTAATATAAATTATGGAATATGATAAATATTGCTGGTGCTGTTTTTTTTTTCTTTTGTAGGTCATAACAGACATCAGTGTTTACTTAGCCTGTTGTATAACCCGATAAAAATTCACTACAGGAGCTTTAATATACAGTATTAACTACTTCACCATTTTTATCAAATGACTGTAACAATGAGACAAACCAATCATTGTTTTATAACTGAATCAGCAATGATTCATTAATATTTTTAGAACTATCAATCGAGTAGCTATGCTTAAACTGGCTTAGCCAAATACAGGCTAATGTTATCTTATCCTGAAGTATACTGTGGTAATACGACCTTGAAACAGCAGAGAAAAGCAAAGATTAGTTGTTATATAGGAAAATATTTTCAACAGAGAGCACGGAAAGTTAGGTTTTGAGTTGTAAAACTGTTCCTCTCAGTATATATTTCAATCACATTTCAAAAAAAAAACTGTTTTTAGGGTTTCTTAGAAAATGCTGTATCAGCAAATACACCCACAGCATGCTTTTCTAATTTTCAATGATTTCTATGTATTAGAAACTCAAATTGTCAGGTTATAATTCTGAATGACAATTGTAGCAATGGTGTTTTATGTCTGTAGTGGATTTGATTTTTCTGCAGTACTATTTCTTACGTTCATAAGAATATGGCACCAGACAGTAAAGCTGTGGTGTTTGTCTAATAAATCCTACATTCATTTATTACTATAAAACTACATGTGGTATTTATCTAACCATCCTGCAACAGAAAAATGGGTTTGAATGAAAATATTCTTTCTGAAAATTACACTTTACTGTACCACAACCACTGGGCTCAGCAGATAGAGCAGGTCCCCCATGGATACAGGTTAGGTGGTTAGAACGCACATCTCAGGCAAGACACAGATCAAATTAGACCAGACCTTAATCAAAAACTTTTTGTAAAAGTTCAGTACATGAAATATCTTGCTCTTAGCTACTATATATATAAAAAAATTGTCTGATTCATAAGCTTGATTTGCGTCACCATGTAGGTTTTGCCACCACAGACCATGTCTGTAACATTTCTCATGTTGTGTGCTTCTGAATGGAAAGACACCGTAAAGTCTGACCAAATGGCTGAACAGATTTCTTTCCCTCTCTTAAAATCAGGATGGACTTTGGTTTGTGGTCTCACTCAATAACTTTTTAAACATACAGTAAAAAAATGAAAATCATTATGGTGAATTATGGGTTTGAATGGAACCATCAAAACATGGGTTACAGAAATCATGGAGTTATTTACTGTTAGTACAGAAATATAAATGCCACAGTAGTGCATGTCAGATTTTCACACAAGTCTCACCTGTTTAAGCTCCTGGGCCTCAGTCTGACTGACAGATGGCTGGAGAACATGCACCTGCAACTGGGACAGATCTCCTGCTGGGACCTCCAGTGGGAGCTCCGTCTCTTGGCACCCTGGCAGCAAACCTGACTCCATGGGTGGAGGTGGTGAAAAAGTGCAGAGTACATATGTTGTTTATGCGGAAACCAGACGGTAAACTCAGAGTACAGCAACTGAGGCAATCAGGGTGAAGTGACTCATCAAAACACATTTCTGTCAGGGAGAGACACCATAGACCATGTCCAAAAAGTAATGTGGATGAAATGTTTTTACACTGGGCTACAGGTCTATAATAACACAGAGCTGGAAACATAAAGCTGTACTGCCACTTAGTGGTGACTTTTATACAAGGCATGGAAACAGTGAGATAATGCAGTATTTTCCATATTATTTGTTTCTTACCTTCATTCCAGCTTTTCCCTTCTGTGTCACATGGAGATGAAACTGGAGTAGCCTTAAATGCAGCAAACTGACTAGTAAAGTCCACCTTCTTTTTGTACTGCATCTCCAAAACTGAAAGTGCCTCTGGCATCTTGGCAGATAGGCACCTGTAGCAAATATCTGGCTTCCCAATGAATCTCTGTCTAACAGTGATCTCATAAGGACTGTGCACCTTGATCTCATCCACTTCATTTCGCTCAAAGTGGTGGAGAAGCTGGCAGTTTGTGTCTCGCACCTCCAGTGAGGACACCAGCACCAACAAGCATCCAGGTTTCAAGTCAGAGTCCCCACCTTTAGTCACTACAGCTGGGATGCTTGCAATCACCTTGTTTCTACCAGACCCTTTGCCAGATGCGGCAGCAGCAGCAGCAGTTGCTGCTCTTGCAGCGTCTTCAGCCTTTGCATCCTGCTGAGTCTTCCAGGGGACTTTACCAAAGGGCCACCAGGAAGGAGACTCCAGCTCTGACAGAAGTCTGCAACACAACAGAAAATGAAAGGAAAGATACATCAGTGTTTGAACAGACTTATTTCACTAGTACTAATATTTAAGGCCTGTTTTTGTATTGCAGCTACATAGTTAAAATAATATAAATGAGACTTCTCAAAAAGTAATGTAATCACTTATCAGCCACTCCCAGATCAGAGTCAATCTTCTCCAATCCATCCATCATGTTGTCAAACTGCTCTCCTTGGTGACTGAGGACTCTGCCAGTGTCCTCAAGTCTTCTTTGGGCCCCTGCCACCAGGCTGATAAGCTCTTTGCCTTTAGATGGTTGACTCTCGGCCCCTCTGGCCTCTGAGCCGGGGGACAAAAGGCGCTCTCCAGAAATGCTCCATCACATTATAGACCACCACTCTGTTGGGCTTAAGGGAGCCAAACCAGTGTTTTACATTACCCTCTTCAAGCACTGTGAGAGTGCTGAAGATGAAACTAGAAGACTCCATCTTGAACTCCATGATCCTAGAGAGGCGGAAGCTGGCTAGGCTTTCCTTACTCTGAGAGGAGACAAAGCGCACCATGGTCCTGGTGAGGGAAAGTGTGCCACTTTCCCATCGTTTGTCACTGTTGATGTAGTAAGATCCAGGCCAGCTGTGGATGGGGATGTCCCGGCTCATTTTGGAAGGACATTCACTTTCTCTCCTAGAAGAAGGACAAATGAGCTTCAATATTGCACATGAAAAAACAAATGCTTTGACACTTTGAATCTTGTATTACATTATATTAACTGTGTTGAGAGTATTTCTGTGTTGTAAACATACTTTCTTAAAACCCTAATGTGTAATGCAGGTAGCAGATGAGCTTCTCCAAGGCGTTCACACTAGCAGCCTGAGTGAGGAGCGACCTTTTTATCCAGCCGACCGCATTATTACTGCGTCATTATGACTGCGTTAATTATCGATCCGAGCATTTAGACATTCTTGTCACGGAAATAACATTAGTCTCGAGAAAAACAACAGGAAAAACACTGTCTCTGAGGGTTAAACATTTCGTAACCGCATAATTCTCTGCACCGAGGTATCGATGGTGTTTATTACGGAAATGACGTCACATATGTGTGTGTCTGTATTTACTGTCCGGCTGGAAACTTCTGCTGCAAGACAAGGCTGACACGAAGGGTTTTGAGAAAATACTATTGTTATCGCGCAGGAAGGTTTTTAAACGATCTAATACGACATTCAATAATATATTTTAATGTCCAAAACGCAAATACAGGCAGTGATATGACAAACACAAACACTTGTTTTAATAACAGCGCGTCGATCAGGAACCTGCAGCTCGGGTTGTTTCCATTTGCAGCGACCTGTTGTCAGAATAGAAAAATCTAACATTTTAACAGAACGTCAGCTTTGTAGCTTCACTAAGCTTTCGTTTCTAGCAACTGTGAGACGAAATGTCTTCTGTCATGTTAAATCCCTCGAATCGGTAGCGTATCTATAACCTTATTTTTCAGTCCAATGGTGACAGCTCATCTAGCTAACTGGCTAGCCGAGGTTGAGTTTACCATCATGGACAGGGAGGCGTACCGTAACTGCTGCAGCTTGGCAAAATCACAAGACAGTCTTATGAACAGTTTTGGTCTTCACATTTTTTAGATTACATCGACAAGGAGCTAAGCTATTCCAAGTTTTTCAAGAAATACTTGCTTCCAAACCACCCATGTATGTTTTCGAAGAGGTTTAGAGGACTGGAGGTGTAGGAAAGAGTGGGTGTCTGAGGAGGGGAAGCCTAATTTCCAGAAACTGCTACAACAGTTTGGTAATGAAACTTATAACTCTTGCATTAACCATTTACCTCTCATTATGTATCTGCTGCCATGAATTCTGTGATGTTATGTAGATGTGTATGTCATCACAGATGAGACTGCTGTTCCTGTTGCAAACTGCAATGCAAAGGAGTATAATGCAAACCCCAAACAAGTAATGCCTTTTAAAGAATTTATACAATACTGGAAGGAATACATCCAGAATGGTCACTCATCACCGAAAGGATGTCTATATCTAAAAGACTGGCACATGGCAAGGTATTATTTACTATTGTTATTACTCATTGAATTAAGCTTCATTTCGTACTGCATGTTGAACTAAATATGTGCACACTACTTACCTGTGGTTCATTTTATTGTCTCATTTTACAGGGATTTTCCTGAACATAATGTTTACACCACACCCGTCTACTTTTCTTCTGACTGGCTGAATGAATACTGGGATACACTTGAAGTAGATGACTACCGGTTTGTCTACATGGGACCCAAAGGCTCATGGTGAGAAACATTCTAAATGTTTGCAAAATACAGTTTTCATTTTGTTAGTGTTATCTGATTTTGTTTTTCTCTATGAAACTCTAGTACAGGGTTGTCAAACATGCGGCCCGCGGGCCAAAACCGTCCCAAGTGAAAAAATTACAGAGAAGACATTAACTAGAATTTTTCAATAAAGGTTACTACTATTTCAGCTGAGGGGTCCAAAATAATCAACCTTGTTCATTATTATAATCTCTGTTCTTATACAGTAAACATTACACACTGTGTCAGGTGAATGGATAACCTGTGTGTTTGGTGTGTTCGCAGCACCTTTCAGGGCTTAAAGAGTAAAATATTCTGCCCACTATGAGACTCATCATGGCAAAAAATACAACAGCTGTTTTTGTAGAAAGATAGTTAATTAAATGTGAACATTTTCAGAACGTACTTTTTTTGCACTAAAACAATGGGGAAACATTTGAAGTTTTCATTATTTAAGGTTATTATGTTATGATTTTACTGGTCCGGCCCACTCCAGATCAACTTGGGCTGTATGTGGCCCCTGAACTGAAATGAGTTTGCCGCCCCTGCACTAGTGTGATTTTCATTCAATCAGATTCACTTTCTCGTCACCAGGACTCCGTTCCATGCCGATGTGTTCCGCTCCTACAGTTGGTCTGCAAACATCTGTGGCAGGAAGAAATGGCTCCTCTATCCCCCCGGTCAGGAGGAGTTTTTACGAGACACTCATGGCAACCTCCCTTATGACATCACATCAGCTGAACTTCGAGACAAGGACCTTTTTCCACACTTTGAGGAAGCCTGTCAGCCCCTTGAAATTATTCAAGAGGCAGGGGAAATAATTTTCGTGCCCAGTGGTTGGCACCACCAAGTTTATAATCTGGTGAGTTCTGTAAAAGCAACACATGCATTGTAAATTATGGTGTGTTTAGTAACTGTGTTATATGTTTACCTTGCAGGAGGACACCATCTCTATTAATCATAACTGGCTTAACGGCTGCAACATAGACATCATGTGGCAGTTCCTTCAGAATGAGCTGTCATCAGTTCAGAAGGAGATTAATGAATGGAGAAACACAATGGACTCGTGGCATCAGCACTGCCAGGTACTGCAGGGACAGGACTCTGTAGCCTGAAGGCTTTTGAGCAACTGACTTCCACTATTAAAATTTACAATACAATAAGTCATTTTGTTTCTTTTCAGGTAATCATGAAAGCCTGCTCCGGTATCGACTTTGGAGAATTTGCCTCATTCCTGAAAATTGTTGCCAAGAACAGGATGGCTTTCCTGAATGCTTGTTCCTCTGGAGATCCCTCCGATTACCCCCGACATCTGTCAGAGACACTCACCACTCTTGGACCTTACCACGCTGCCTTTGACCTGCAAAGAGTGGCTCACATAATCGAATGCCTACTCTGCAACGAAGACTTCAAGCGGCTGGATCATTCAACTTTGACTTTGCAGCCAGAAACCATGCTACAGCAAATTCGTGACACCATACAATCCACCAGGGGGCAGCATCTCCTCTATCAGGAATAAGATGTGCAGTGGTATCACAACGATGTACTCATCACCTGGAAATGGCTTGAATGAAAAGTGCCAATTTGTATATTCTTAAAAAAAGATGATGATTAAGGTGTTGCTTCACCTTTGGTTTGAGATGGATCTCAATTTCAAGTGATGCCTGGGAATGTTTGGATTTTGCTTTTGCACTGAAAGATAATATGGTAAATAAAAACATGATGGAGTTTTGTTGTTCCGTTTTAAATATTTATTCAATTAAAAAAAAACAATAGCATTTATATAATTCTTTATCTGATATAGTGCTAAAAATAGATCTTTCAAAAGCGTACTTATGTTGCACATAATCTTGACCATTTGAGCACAATCAATCACTCTTAAAATAGTTCATATTGCAAACAAAAACACTCACATATAAGGACTGGTGCCACACAGCTGTAAAACAATGACAGTGTAACATACTGTACTTCAGGGTTCTGTTTATGAGACGTCTGTCAGATTTGATGTACGTCACATTTGAGGGAACTGTAAAGCATCCTTCTCTTCAGTTGACTTTCACGTCTTGAGGCCACCAGTCTGGCACAGCAGCCTCAAGTGTCACTGCTGTGTCGTCAGAAGACTTAAGCATCAATACCTCTTTGGCGTGTGCCATACGGATTAGGCTCAGACCCAGATCTCCAACCCCTGATCGGTGCTTCCCAGCTGGCTTGCCGGACTGTGTTTGCAGGGAAGCGCCTTCCTCCAGGTCTTGGACTGGAGCTGACAAGTGTACTGGCATCAGGCGTTTTCGAATCACCCCAGTGTGATGAGTCCTGGCTGTGAGCTCCTGGCCAATGTAGCAGCCTTTGCTAAAGCTGATACCCTGCATGTAGACCAGATTTGACTCTAGTGGTAGTGCCACCCCAGGGGGAAGGTCCTTCACCCCCTCAGGAAGTCCTAGATGAAAACAGCAGCAGAGGAAATAAACAAAACTTGCAAATGTCAAGAGCGCAGCTGCATACAAATCCTTTACCCAAGCCTTTGTACTTTGAAACAAAAAATTTACTCAAAAACATTTGATATTTGTACCTATTGCATAGCGATGTCTGTGATACTCCTCTGTGTCACCTTTCTGACATGATGGAATCATATCCGAGGGGTCAACTTGACTATTAACCACCAGTCTCCAGCCCATCTCCTGAGTTCGAGGATCGATCTCCCATACCACAGCTTTGTCTGGGGAGGACAGCTCTGGTTTACTGGCCTCTTCATCTGCTTGTGCTTCGGAAGCACCGCCCATACGGAAAGGTCTGAACAGGGGTTAACATTGACCTTTCTGCGAATCTTGTACACCTTCAAATGTCTCAAGATTGAGTCTTTAAGCGTGCTGTCACACTCCAGGAAAACCCCTTGTCCTGCTTCGGCTTCTTTTAGACTGGAAGGAAATACAGCAATTTTAGCGACTTGTAATACTGGCACGGCATAAAAATGGAAAATCAAATCAAATTCTGGAAGTAATTTTTCCTATGGTGAGCATTTTCCCCCCATGTCAATATTCATGCATGAAAAATTACAGGCAGCCATTGACAAGCTTTCAGAGATGCAGCAAATAAATAGAGTAGATGTCAACAAAAACATTCTATGCAGGAATTAACCATGATTTTGAAATGGCTGTTTTATATACAACTTGATACTGTTGCATTAAAGAACAAACAGCTGTGTCGGTCCAAAAATGGTATGAATGATATCTTCTTTCATTTGAGGGGCTGAAACAGGATGAGATGACTAGCTTGTCAGACATGATTCTAGTATCTAAACAAGTCTATGTAATCCAGAATCTGCTGAAACTTGAGCCAACATTTCTGATAAATTAAATGTGCAGTATTAGTTTTAACTGACAGACAACTGACAGTCTGTTCCTGTAACATTACACACAAAAGTTGGGGCAGCTGTGGCTCAGTGGGTAGAGTCGGTCCATCTTTCAATCGGAAGGTTGGTGGTTCGATCCCAGCTCCGGCACTCACATGCCGAAGTGTCCTTGAGCAAGACACTGAACCCCAAATTGCTCCCCTATTGTTCAGCAGTGTGTGAATGTGTACGATTGAGCTCAGCTAATACTGATGGTCACTTACATTAGCAGCCTCTACCATCAGTGAGTGAATGGGTATGAATGGGTGAATGCGATGAGTAGTGTGTAAAAGCGCTTTGAGTAGTCAGACAGACTAGAAAAGCTCTATACAAGTACAAGTCCATTTACCAAAAGCTTCTTAATACTGCAGAATTTTTTAGTCTGTGACTTCTTTGTCATATGTATTATCAGGGTATTACGTTCAGACAGCCTCCATCTATATTTCAAGTTGAATACTGTGTTCAAAGAAGACACAACACAGAGAGTAGTTCAGAAGATGGTGCACTGACCTCTTTTTAAAAAAAATACTTTGCGATGGTAGTAAGTATAAAACTGAGAAGACTTTAAACATGATTGAAAGGAATTAAGACATCACTAGAAAACTTAAATACTGCATCAAATGCAATGACATGCAAATATTTTGAGACAACACAGAAGCCGAATAATAGACACCAATAAGTACTTCTTCTGGAAACTTTAGATTTGATTAGATTAGATTAGATTAGTATTTTATTTGTCAACAATGTGGAAAATTGCCTTCGGCCTTACACAGACAAACAGACAATACAACATTTGTAGACAAGAACAGAAAGAGTGCTTGGGGTTCTTCCTATACGGTGATGGCCAGCAGAATTCCTTAAAGGAGCCGATATAAAATAAAAACATATATATGTACATACATAAAGATACACATGTATACATACATATATATATGTATGCATGCACACAGACACATCTACATATACATCCTACAATTGAGGTCATAACAATTAGGAGAGCCCCTGTAAAGGGGGATGCCACAGTTTATTATTTTAAGAGCTTGCTAAAAGCTTGTTTTCTTATTAAAGCTGCTGTGAGGATCTTTTGATTTATATCAATTTTGGCACCCCATTGTGGACAAAGTGATACCTCTTATCTCTTGTTCTGTACATGCACAAGTAGTGTTTTCAACAAAAACCTCGCCCTGCTGTCTTTTAACAGCCAGATGTATCACTCAATGTGATTATTTGCTATGAAAACAGCCAAAAAAGGATGATTCTAAAGCCAAATGTCAATCATGTGGTCTGACACCTACCCCTCTGAGTGGTTTAAGGCACTAAAAATGACGACAGAGAAGGTATAAGTGTTGTTGTTTCTGGTTTTGTTTGCTTTTGAAGGTCCTAAAGAGGTATCAGTGTTGGTTTCAGTCTGTTTCTCAGCTGGTGAAAAACTCCTCATAGTGCCTTTAAGTAACAGGACTTTTTGGTAGCTGTGCAATTTAAGCCAGGGCACCAACATCTGCGTGACAAGATAAGTGGCCACACCCACTTGTTAACTGTAAACATGACGATGTAATGAAGTAGACTGTACCTGTACAAGATGATGTCATACAGTGTCCTTCCCTGCACATTTAGCATATGTGAGTACATGACTTTCTGAGCAGGGTCCTCCAGCAGCGCCATGTCGTTGGTTATAATTCCTTGAGAAACGGGCTCGTGTCCTGTCCTTGGATTTTCAGTAAGGTCCTATGAGGAAGGTGATAGCACAGAAACTGTCCCGGTTCATCTCCTCCCTTATTACTCCCCTGGCTGCTGTACTTCTTGACATGAAGCCCTAATGGAGCTGAAGCACCAGAGACGTTCAACTTTACGCACAGATACCGAGCGCAGTATTGTCTGGAATAAACACCGAGATAACCGGTGGACATGAGCGCTCCCCTGCCCAAACACCAAACACCCATTCTGCAGGTTGACCTAGTGAAATTTGTGTGCAGGTCAAGTGGTTCAATCTCCTTTTCATCACAGTGGTGGACGGCTACATAACACTGCACAGAGCAGTAGACGGCTCCATTTTGAAGTCCCACAATGCATTGCGCGATAATATTGGAGCCTGGAGCACACGTGTGATGCTATTTTGCTCCCCCTATGTTTGGCTCCTGTTCTGTGGACAATGAGCTTGTAAGTACTTTATGTTACTACAGTTTACACTTTCAGCCATGAAGTTCACATAATCAGCATTTCAGAAAAAAAACTGGTGTTTATTATGGAGCCAAAACATAGAGCCAAAACGATGACTTTAATGTTTGTGTTATTGAAAATCAAATTTGGCATTGAAACCACACCCTGAAACTGAAAAAAGAAAAACTGGCATTGAAACACTTGTATTGTAAAAAATTGTAACGGCATCAAAACAGGTATTGGCATTGAAAACGTTTCCACACATCAAATGTTATTTAATTTCTAGATTTTTTTTGTATTCTATTATTTTTTCGAGTGAAAATCATATTATATTTATTTGATGTCACTTTTTTTCAGTGACAGATTATTTTTTCCCATTACTTTTTTCTGTTTTTGAATGCATTTTTTTTTTCAATGATTTTTTTTAGTTTCAACATTTTGGTACTCACTAAAGAAAAGTAAGTATTGTACAGTTTAGTATTTTGTATTTTGTTTTTGTTTTAGCAAGACACTTGTATTCCTCCAACAGTATACATTTTCATATTTTTTTTAACAAGATATGTACACAATAATTCCCATGTTAATAAAGCCCCCCTGAGCTAACTAGAAAAAGATCTTAATCCTTCAGAGAATATGCTGAAATGCACTGGCATAATTTAATGCTGCTTAGATGTTATGCCTGGGTCTTCTTTTATTAAGTGTACTATGAGGAATTCTGAAATTATAGAGTCATAACAAAAACAAGCAACAGCATGGATGCAAGTTCTGTTCCTGATGTTTATACATTAGCAGTGGTTATTTACTATCATCTTTAATTTACTGAAATTCTACTCATTATGTATACTAAGAAGTGGAAAAAGAGCAAACCTGGACATCTGATTAATTCCTCATTTAACCAGGAAGTCCCTCAGGATTGAAATCTCAAAGGAAACCAGCATAGACAGCGCCCCAGCTGAATTTAAACAAATTGTAAAATATTGGATCAGTAAAAGAGGATATCTGAACTGGAACTCTCAATCACCTCAGATATGGCTACATTAGAGTTATGGCTTCAATTTCAGACACACTATGGATACGAAAAACTACAACTATTAAATGTCAGATGATTATAATTACAAATTGCTCAGAAAACATCATATTTAGTTTGGTGTGCCATCAAAACTATGACCATGTTCTGCCTGATAAAATATAAAAGCCCTATAAAAAGAAGAATCATCTCTCCAGACTTTGAACTGTATAAAAACATGAACAGCACAATGGCTACCCAAAATTGAAGCCAAACATTTTGGCCACACCCTGGCTGCAGTATAGGTCATAAAGCCTGCCTCCTCCATTTCAACAGGTGAAACATTTAGGATCTAAAATCTTCTCCAGGACTTCTCAAGCTTCCTGTGTAACAGTTAGATCCTTTTGTAACAGAGTTAAAAATGCACTTTATGATTTAGCTGGTTTATATTAATATTTTTTAATATTATCAAAATGACTTACTTTCATTTACTTTGTCTGCTTTGATTTGATTTTCGAGCATTAAGTTTGTACACTTTCAGCTTCTGTACCTCTTGGGTTTCCGTAGCTCCTCCTGTCAATCCCTCACAGTGCAGTTATGCTATACTGAGGGTAGGTTGTGTGAGAAAAATATGTCACGTTCATTCTGTTATTAACCTAAAAAAATCCGCCTTTTAAAATGTGTTTTATAGTGTAAACAGTTAAATGTGTCCCCCAAAATGTTATGGTCCTGTTTGGCTTAGTGTCCGACAGGTTGAATTGAGTTAGACGATGTTTTAATGTTATGTTTTAGGCGCAAAATTTGCACTGCAGCTAGCGTTCCATGTCACGTGATAGAGATGCTACAGAAATTTCAAAGAGTGTATCTTTTGTTTTGTATGTTCAGGAGCAGAGGTGCAGAAAGCCTAGACAAGAAGACAATTTGTGTCTGTTTTTATTGTCTTCTACAGGTATGTTGTCTCCCTTGAAAGTGTTGGGTTCTTTGTTGTTTGTGTTCAGAGAATATGACACATGTATGTTTTTCCTTTGCCCACTAGATGTCACTGTTTGACCAGTCAATGTACAGTTTTTCATAGTTTCATGACAAATGTTATAATTCACATATTTACCAGTTAATGTAATTTAAAAGTTACTGTATATATTTATCAGCACAAGTAGCTCCAGGCAGTGCAGTTATGCTATACTGAGAGAGGAGAGGTGCAGAAAGTCTACACAAGAAGACAATTAGTGTCTGTTTTTATTGTCTTCTATAGAGAAAATAAATGCTGGAAACCAGTCCCTGTGTCAGCTCCTGCTATGCCCCAATCACATCCGTTACACTTTCATGGGTTTATGTCCAAGTTTACATTTTTCTGTGAGGCTTATTTTTTATTAGTTATTGATGCTAAAACGCAGGGGCATGATATCATGATTGACAGCTCTGATGAAAAATATGGGCTCCTGCAGCGTGTTTTTTTTTTTTTTTTTTTACCAGATCAGCAGAGTAGAGGAGAAATGGTGGAAGAAATGGTGGTAACCCAACACGAGAATCTGTTCTGCTGTTGACTGTACTGACTTGAGGAATCTTTGAGCTTTGCTTTGCTGTTTTATCTGTATCAATCACCTCTGCTCATGTCTTGGCTTCAAAATTTGTCACTAGCACAATACGTCACTCCCCTTTGCTGCAGTGCTTTGGGTTAATGTCTTTACAATTTTAGAACACGGAGACCCACCAATTCAACAGCTGTATTTTTTCAGAACAATCTTGTAGTTTTTCAGATACCTGTCACGTAGTGGCTGTGGCTCAGTGGTAGTTGATCATCTTTATCTGAAGGCCGGGGTTTGATCCCAGGTCCCTATGTTTACATAATGAGATGTCCTTGTGCGAGACACTTAACACCAAACTGCATCCAGTGACTGTGGTTTGTGAATGGGATGAGTTAATACTGATGGAAAGAAAGCAAAGTGTCAGCAGTGTGGGAGTATTACACTGTCTATGAGAAAGATCAGTGGCATGTAGTTTGTAAGACAAGTCTCTCATTTTAAGCAGAGACTTCTCCTAACAGTTGCTATACTTCAAAACTCAAGGCTAATTTGAAAAACAGACATTAAGAATCACAATGCAAGAAACATCAGAACCAGAATATCAGGTAATCGGTGCGTCTAGAGTCAGATGTTTGTTTCACAAGTCTCTACTTTGTTTCACACTCTCTATGCTTGTATTTGGCATTTCAAAGTGGAAAATTTTGTCTTTATTTTGTTTTATTTACGAGTTATTACCATACAACCTTAAATATTGTCTTGACTTTAACTATTGTTGTATTGTTGAAATATGCTCTTTTTCATTGTCAAGGCTTTGCTCAGATCTCTTCATTGTTACAATGTATGAAACTCCTTTGCTTGAGCCACAGACTTCACATTGCATCACATGTTAAAAACAAACCTTTGGTATAAATGTACAAAAGCAGGGAGGCAGATGGATGTAATAAAAGCAAGAAATCAGAGGTTTCAAATAAGTTTATTTCTTCGTGAATAAAATACTTGAACAGTCTTTAAAACTTTGAGGCACTTTGAAGTTTGACAACAGTGAAGGCTGGATTAAATATTACTCTGAAACCAGTTCAAGACACATACTGCTTCAATGACAGAAAACATGCCTAAACACACAGGGTACATGTAGCTGTGTAGCTAAGTGTGGGGTTTTCTACTGTAACCTATGTGTATACTAAATGTTCCCAGTTGTAAAGCATGCATCATCTGCTTCAGATTGCAGAAAATCAATGTTTATTTCAGAAAATAATTAGATGTTCTATTCACTAAACCTTGTCCACTAATGTGAAACTGCAGAGATTTGGAAATATAGAATAGATAAATGCTTAGCACGTAATGACCTACGACCAACAAACTGAGCAGATGTTAACCAGAAGAACCTACAGTGACTCTGTTTCATTATCTTTATCAAAATACTTCACATTTGATCTGCTTCCAGCAACACTCACCCATTCTAAATCCAAAGACACTTCCCCAAATACCCAACACGCACCCCTCCAACAACAATCATAGTGTTTCCAGACAAGCCTTGTGCTCATACAGTGCTTCTCACTGCATTTTCAAATTTGGATTGAAGGTACAATCACACACTTCCAGAGGTTAAGTTTCATCATGTTAATCCAGTTCAGCGGCAGTCAAGGGTAGATCAGATAAATAGCTCCAAGCAGTTTTTAATACGTTGACGTTTTAGTTGGAATTAGAGATGTTTAACTAGGTAAGCACGTGTCCAAAAACTATGTTAAGCATAAGATGACACATAACAGTAACAAAGAATATTCATGATACTGGATTTGATGATTCCTTCAAGCGTTTTTTCTTTTTAATTCCCACTGTACTCCATCAGGTGTGATTGAAGTTCTCGGTTGTTATTGTCTTAAGTTGCAGTCACACACAGATCCTCCAGCTGTGTCATAATGCAGACTCTGTCCTTTAATGTCTCTACTTTTATTTTAAATTAGATTGACCTCTATATCCAGACAGAGGTCTTTCCATTCTTTACAATAGTTGCAGCTTTCTCTGTGGCTGATTTAGGCCTTGCTCCTTGTTTCTCCTGAACTGTATTGACTCGGTTTTGCTCTGTCATGGTGCCCCCAGATACAGGACTACTTGTTCTGGAGTTCTGCGTGTTATTTTTGGTTTGATAAGTTTGAAAGGCCATGTCGAGCTGCTCCTGCGCCACCCGGAGGTGCCGATGAAGACTCGCCAAATCAGATGGGATGTTTTCATCTGGGCTGATGCACTGCTGTTCTTGGGCAACGTTGGCCACGTTCTGCTCGTGGGTGATGAGGCTGTTGGGAATCCTGCTAGGTTTTTCCGTCTTCATCACAAGGTTGTACCCTGGTGGAGAGCCTTGGATATTTCGGGTAAATGAGCAGCCATAGGACGTCCGCCGGCCTCGGTTCCTCTTCATGCGGAGGGTGTCTCGAAAGGTGCCGATTCCCAAGTGAAGCATCTCGCATACATTTAGTACAAGACAGAGACAGCTCACCACATACATGATGAGAAGAAATATGGTTTTCTCTGTAGGCCTAGAGATGAAACAGTCCACTCTATGTGGACAGGGGATCCTGTTGCATACATATGAAGGACTAACTCGAAAACCATACAAGAGATACTGTCCTGCAAGGAAAGCAATTTCAAAAATAGCTCGGGACATGAGCTGCAGAACGTAGATTCATCAGTCCTTCTTGCATAATTCTTCGGCGGCCATCATGCTTAGGCGGCTCTCTGCTTGTGTCTCATAGGTTCGGCTTTGGCCTCCTGAATGTCCAGTGTGTCCTCGTAGATCATTGGCTCAGCATCATCATCTTCATCTTCCTCTAAGACGTCTTCCAGATGGTGGTTCTCCCTCCACCTGGAGTGAGAGGCAGCTTTTTTCTGAGCCTGTTATTCTTCCTGCGGTCCTCCTCTGATGTCCGGGCAATCTTGTGGATGGCATAACCCATGTACATGATGGAGGGAGTGGAGATCATGATGATCGGAAGACCAAAGCGGACATGGGACAGAGGGGCGAAGGCATCGTAGCCACATTGTCACAGCCCGTCTGCTTGGTGTTGCAGGTGAATTTTGTCTGCTCGTCTGAGTAGATGGACTCTCCTCCGACTGCTGTGAGCACGATGCGGAAGATGATGAGCACAGTCAGCCACACCTTTCCCACAAAGGTGGAGTGGTGGTGGATTTCTTCCAGGAGACGAGTGAGAAAGCTCCAGCTCATGTTGCTCTAGCAAACTTTTCAACTAGAATCTGGAAAGAGAGAACAAAGAAAAGAATTGATGTGAGCTTGGATGGGGCATAAGTTGCAGATTAAACCTTATTTTTATTTTTATTTTGTGGTACAATGTGGTAACTCCACAGCCTTATCAAAGCTGAATCACGTAGGCTAAACACACATGCTATTTGTGTTCAGCCCAGGGCTTCATCTAAAAAATGATAGTTATCTGTTGATTGCATCAATAGTACATGACTACCTCTCTAAAATCCCAAAGATATCTAAATAACCATTATAGAACCAATAATTCCAGCAAATAATCACGTTTGCAAAGTTGGCGCAATTCAATATTGGCATCGTCGCTCGAAAAATGACTTCAGTGTCAATAAAGCTGCCAATTCATTCTCTGCCAGTAATCTAAATGCAATTTCATGTTTACATCAGGCTTATAACTAGGACATTTAGCATGCCTTCTTATTAGATTGATTGGTTTATTTTTCAATTCATGAAATTACTTTTATGAAGGATGCTCCCATGTTTATGAGCATACTGTCTTAATAACTTGTACCCTGCAAATGGTTTAAAGGTCAACTGCAGTTCTCTGAACAGCAGGGTTTGTAAATGTAGTGGTAACATTAGATTTTACTTGATTGCTCAGTCAGGTCAAGGCAGCGGCTTGTGTTGATTCATGTCAGTAAGCAAGGTAATGTCATTTAGTCACTCTATCTGAACACAGCGTGCTGAATTTCTACTATTCCTTTCTAACAGATTGAGTTGAAACGGCAAAAGAAAGAATCAAACATGTAGCAAAGACACTCCTTCAGCAAAGCAAAACCCCACCAGCAACAACATTGACTTTGATTGTAGCTTTGACCTAAGAACATGCTGAACACCACACCACTGTGACAGACTAAAAACACAAACTGAAGCTGACAGAGCTCTGAATGTATGAAGAGTTTGCTCCACTCAAAGCGCCACTTCAGAAACATACAGTACTCGATGCTTCAACACTTCATGCCAGGGGTCATCCACACACATTTGCACACACTCGCACAGTAAATCAGATGACATGAAACCTCACAGTGTCAGAGTCACTGCAGACTCTGTGAGGTGAATGAAGCTGCGAGGAGGAGACAGCGTAGGGCTTCATGGGGCAGAGCTGCGAGTTCATGTTGATCTCATGACTGCGGCACTGTGTTCCCTGGCGTGGGATGTGCCATCTCCCCTGCCATCTGAGTGAACAGGAGAGGCTTGTTGATCTGCCATGAGGCCTCCCCTCCAGATCCAGCCCTGCCGAGGCTGGGGAGGGGGGCAGCCACATGGAGACAGATGGCACCTTCGGTGGGCTGCTCATGTGAGCCTCAGGATGGCATGACAGGAGGAGGCTGAACCCAGGATGTACAGCAAAGTTTGAATGAAGCTGTTTATCATGGCTTCAAAATCATACAGTAACCTTACTACTACTATACCACAGCATTACAGCAGATTTTGAAATATCTGCCTGCTGTTACGGTTAAAATATGTTTTCAGCTTTTAATGTTTATTGTTTGCCAACATGTCTGTCTTTAATTATCTGAACCGTTAATTTAAGTGGGATTTGCATTTTTGATTTAAAAAACACATCACATACAGATAAGCAATATTAATGCAACAATGCCTATAAAACATGCACATTTCTATTTATAATAGCTGATGGTCAGTTTTCGATTTCTGATTATTTCCCTCAATACAATTTTCTTTAGTTGTCATACTGAAGTCGAATTCATTTTTGATTTCTAATATTTTTCTGTATGCTTGAAGAAACAAAAGATGAACTATTGAGCTTTGAAGCCGTCAAACGTCTGTCAAATAGTCTCATTTTTTAAGCGTATATAAAATGGACATCAAAAAATGTATTCTAGTGCAACAACATTACATTCAACTTAAGTACAGGTATGCCGGGTAGATGAGAAAATGCTGCGAGTGTAAGACATTTTTTGACAGAACTACAGGAGATGATTCATAGATGTAGATGCAGGCCTTACATGCTCAACATAATGAAACATGATTCTTTAATATTGTTGACTAAAAAATGACTCATCATAATGCTATTTAGATTACTGCGCTTTAATAGCAATTCATTGCATTATCTGATTATCATCCAACAGGCTTAAGTAAGATGCATAACCTCGCAAACAGTCCACAGTTTCACTTTGGTAGAATGTGCATCTCCAGGGATACCACAGGTTTGTCAAACAAGCTGGGACACTGTTTCTTTAAGGAAAAGTTATATTTGGAAAAAAAAGGTGAAAAAAAATAACCCACCTGGAAAAGTTGCACATGCATTTCCCATCCCGAAGGTCTCCCATGCCCTCTCTAGATATCCCCTCCACCGTCTGATACATGAAACAACTCCTCCATCCTAATGTCCTGGCCTCCTCCGTCTAATTGACTACTTCCAGAATGGCAAAACGAAGAAGACAATTTAGGGACTTTGTCAGACCTGACTTTCTTTTAATCCTGTTTCCTTCACTCAGTGAAGAAGTGAGTTCCTGCTGCTGTAAATGCCTCACATTCTGGCTTGTGTCTGGTTTCTATTACACCAGCCTTCTGTCCGAGAAGGAAGTATAAAAAAACAGAGAGGCGGAAAAAAATCATCCTGTGGCGAGTGACCCTCATCCCAGGGTTCAGACTTTAGGATATCTCAGTGCAGATTGAAACGAACACCCAGCTGAGGGAGCGTGTTAATCGCAACTCAGCCGACCTCCCCCCAACGCTCATGTGCAACACTTCTAACACAGATGATGAGGGTCTCTCTCTCTCTCTCTCTCCTCTCTCTCTCTCTCTCTCTCTCTCTCTCTTTCTCTCTCTCTCTCTCTCTCTCTCTCTCTCTCTCTCTCTCTCTCTCTCTCTCTCTTCTCTCACTCTCTCACTCTGTCACTCTCTCTCTCTCCATCCATCTTTGACTCTCAGCTTCTTGCAGGTTAAAGTCTTCATACCCTCCAACCATCTGCACAGCACCAGAAGAAGCTAACACATTTGCAAATACTCACAAGGTCCTCCTCTCTGTGTCTTTGTAACACACACACACACACACACACACACACACACACACACACACACACACACACACACACACACACACACGCACACACGCACACACACATACACACACACAGGCACTTAAAACAAGATGTTCTCTTAAGTCTTTTTTTGAGAGCTGGAGAGAAAACTTTACATTTGATCAGTTGACTGATCATCATCATCCAGAGTGAGTGCAGATTAACATCCTCTATATTGTCTGTCAATTGCATAACAGTTTACAGTGTGTGGCAGTTATGAAAAAACAACTTTAGGGAGACAAATACAGGGAGTTCGAGGACAGAAATGTCACAGAGACATTAGCCACCTTGCCTCAGTGCAGATCCGCTAGAATGTAACCAGCAGGTACGCTCAGTCATATCAAGTGTCATAATATTTAGATCTTCAATCCAGGCAGATAGCCAGATAACAGAACAGTGGATAGGTCACACTCTGCTCTCCTGTTACACATCTTTTTACCATTTTATTTTCATTCTTAGACTTAAAGACCCGTGGAGCACGGTAGCACACATTGTGACTCAAAGGCATGTGATGGATGACAGCAAATTGCTTTCTTGCACACAAACTTCATTAATTATTTTGGGGTCTGTAATGACACGACAAAGTACAGATGAGGAGGGGATTCGTGCAGGATTCAAATCAGAAAGGAATTTCCCCATTCCCCTCCTGATGCCAGATCTTGCCGTCCTGGGAAGTGACTACTTTTAATCGAGAACAGATAAACGGGTTAGTGTCTGGCTTGCATAAATGAAAAGTGTCTGCTCATTGTCACAGTGACCATATTATTATCCCAGGGTCCTTAATAACCGTTATTTATGACCTGTATACAGCTATAAAAGCGAAGAGTAACGTTGAACAACACCGGTAAGGTCACCACGATCGATCAAGTTTATAAATGATGATGAGAATGTATTCATTTCCTGTTTTTAAATACATAAGAGAATATGAGATGGACCTAGGTTGGTGGGAGAGCAAAGACAGTTACAGCGAGACATGTCAAGCACATGAGAAGTCATTTAGATCTTATTTAGTCTGATTAGTTTGTGGTCTGAAGAAAGCTCAGAGCGGCAGCCATCTGGGCCCTGCAGGATCCGTCCTCCTCTGGCCTAGCCTCCGAGGCTTCCCTCTCCGTCTGACGGAGGAGATGTGGCGTAGCGAGCACCCCTGGTGCAGCACTGAGGAGAGGGAGAGGGGGGATGCTGCTGGAAAGACTAGAGCATTTGGGGTTTGGACATGTGCTAACCCTAAGGGACGGATACGCACGTGTTTTTAAGTTCTAGCGAGTTCGTTTTCATCTCAAATCTTCCCGTTCTCAAAAAAAAAAAAAGCCCACAGATGGTCCAGAGGAGAGCGTTAATAAGTGAACGTTCAACTAAAAGTCAATTAGAGTTTATGTTCCTAGACAGTTGGTGGAAGTTGCTGTCATTCACAATTAGCACTTGCTGAGGTTATACTTACTCTACTGTAAATGAATAAGTAGTGTAAAGATCTTTAACATGAATGAATACATACTGATATGTCTAATATCTGTTTGTGTAAGTCATATTTGGCAAGTATAAAGTAGAGGACTTTTCAATTTTGATGATCTGTCTATACTTAGTAGCCTGAAATAAATGTGCGGCTTAAAATATTTTAATTCTATATTTAATTTTGGGATTTCAACCAAAATAATGAAAAAAATTTAAAAAATCAATGACTCAACACTGTGCTCTTTCTTTTTTTGTAAAAAATAGAACTACATTTATGATAAATGCAAATTAAACAACAAAAGAGTTTGAGAAAAAATGTTTTACAATCAATTCGTCTGTGAAAGTGCATTTAGATTTATGAATAGCTAAGCTCAGAAGTGCACCATTGCATCGAGTCAACGACTTTCTAGTTTAGAAAATGTTTCAGTGTCCTCGACATCTCAGGCTATTCTAGCTTTGGGAAACCGCGGTTCATGCTGATAAATATTGATTGGACCGCCGAGAGCCAGGAAAATATAACAGCAATCCCCTGTGAGACATTGTTTGACATTGCTGTTGTCACAAGGACTGACATCATGTGACAGCCAAATAGGAGTGTTTAATATTCATTAGGTCAAAGTTATATTTAATGTTAAAGGGAAAAAAATGAGGTAGCATCTGTGAGAAAGAAACAGCTTTGAAAAAATCCAACATGACAGCTGACAAACGTGACAACAAACTCAACTGACTTTAAGGACAAATACATTAAAGCAAAAGCTGTGCACTTCCTGTATTTACTTTTCTTATTAACTGACTCTTGTAAAACTGTTAAGTTAGTCAAACAGTAGTCAACGTATGTATTGTTTAATTCCCAGACAGTTTCACCTCTAAGAGGTCAGAATGAGCTGTGAGGGTTTGCAACACAGAGGAGTGAACATCTCAACAACTCTCCTTGGCCGCCACCAATGTCATCACAAGAGTTTTCCCCTCATGTATTTACTGAACAAAGTTGATGCGAGCAGACTGGGGGCTGTGGAGGTCTGCATTTATGTAACAGATCAAGCTCCTACCATGTGACTTAGAAGTCCCCCCCCCTCCTCCCCCTCAAGAGAAAAGAGTGACACAAGACACCAGAGCAAAAACATGCAACTTGCTGCTTGGACTCCTCCTTTCTTTCTCCCTTCTCTCTTCTACTATCATTAAGCTGTTCTAAGCAGGCTGTGGGGGGCTATCCCATAGGCAGCCTGAGAGTGGTGGCAGTCCCATCTCATTTGCTCATTTTTCTCTCAGTTTCTCAGCTGAGATGCTATCCTACCCCCCCGGGGAGAATGCGTCCCGTGCCAGTTTTACTAAGGCTGGACTCCACTGAAGCGACTGAGATGAAAAGCCTTGAGGAGGATGCCAACAACTTCCTTCAGCCAGGGCTCCGCGTCTCCCACAGACGAGCTAAGGAACTTGTTTTGAGTTACAGTACACTGTTGAAACATTACACTCTCATTCTCAGTGCAATTCTGTTTAAATACAACTTTCAATTGCTAAACAATCAGCCATGGCAACATTTCACCAGTTAACAAAAAACTCATGGCATTTGATTAATGATTCTTGAAAGTATTAACCCTTCTGTTATGTTGTGGGTCAAATTGACCCTGTTTAAAGTCTATTTTAGGCAATATATGCCTTCAAAACCAGCTAAATGCAGCATAAAAACTGCGCAGCATGTGACTGAAGAGGTGTGTTAATTTATCAACATCACTACATGAAAAAAAATAAAAATGAAATTAACAAAATCTATGTCATGTAAAACTATTGTATTTATATCTAGGGCTTTCCAATGTACATTAAAATCAGTTTTAACTTGAATTTTTGTAAAAAAGAGTGAGCTATCCTCATTGAACCGTGATCTGTGATAATTAAAGAACACCAATTGACCAAATCTTGATTTAAATGGTCAGTAATGGAGTTAATAATGAGATTGCAACCTGGTGCAATTTTTATCCTGCAATAACTTACCTTATCTATTTATCAGATATAAGTGTACATAGTGTGTATAATCTGTAACAGTTGCCATATTTATTTTATTTTTACTTTATTTTATTTTATTTTATTTTATTTTACCCTTGTCATTGCTATTATTACTGTTATTATATTTTTTTAACTATGTTAGCACATTGTTGTATTCCCCTGTCCTGTGTTGTAAGCTGCTGTAACAAAAGAATTTTCCCCTAACGGGGGACAAATAAGTATATATTATCTTATTCAAAAAAATGTGCATTGGGATTTTTTGGGGTTCTTACACTTTTGATAAAATACAATTGTTGGACAAACTATTCCCCCCAGGGGTTAAAGGAAAGAATAGCACAAAGAACAAAAAAGGTGAAACCAATTACACCATAATTAATATAACAGATAATCCTTACTCATCTGAACCCCTATCAATTGTAAGCAAATATGAAATCATGTCATAAATTCACTCACTACTTCATGACATAATTTGGTCTCAATGTGACCCTGATCTCTAGAAGTATACTGTCCTTATTATCAGCTAACCCCTTCAAGGTCATCTTTTATGTCCCATTATGTTTATGAGTGGGAAGTCATAAGCTTTGTATCACCGTTGCCTTACCACTTATACACACATAATATGAATCATACACACCACTCTTATACCTCTTCATTTTTTAAACAGTGTTCTAAGTTTATAATTCACAGAAAAGTTGTTAACAAAGTGTGTTCAGCAGGTTACAGTGGCCTCGACCGAGCGTCAGCCATATGATAATAAATGAAGATTTGCACCTGTTAGGGCTTACATTTATGCACTTCCTGCAAGTCTTAAATATAACTGTCTTATTTTAACATTTAACTTTACATTTCAAGTGACTGTTTATTTATTTGGCATTATATTGGTACATTGAGGCTCAGTAAAAAGCTAAGATTAGATGAAGTAATTGTTCATTCAATAAAAGTTTTAGTTTATTATGAGTCAATTAAAGCTCTAAAAAAACAAAAGCTGCACACACTGATTTAGGTGAACGTGATTAAATTTGACATTATGATGGATGTATTATTATAAGGCAAACTCAGAAAATGCAGTTTGCATCTTTAAACCGCATATAATGAAATTCTCAGTCAAATCAATTCTGTATTATTGAGCAAATAAAATTCAAAATATTTTGTGTTGTTTTATTTCCTGCTATATCTTCCACTCTTTCACTGTAAAGGTGGTAAAACACAATACGAAACCACCCCTCAAAATAAACAAAATCGCAGTGCTTTGCTTGCAGTGCTGGAAGGCCT
This sequence comes from Notolabrus celidotus, assembly GCF_009762535.1. NCBI lineage: Eukaryota > Metazoa > Chordata > Actinopteri > Labriformes > Labridae > Notolabrus > Notolabrus celidotus. Next base: position 13,801,053 of record NC_048286.1, on the reverse strand, counting down.
TAATCTTTGACATTATCTTGTCTTAACTGCCTCTGTCATGGGCTTATCTTGGGCAGGCCCAAAGGAGCAGCAGACCTAGTCAGGTCATTTGGACTAGCAGAGATATGTTTACTGCAGCTCCTTCCTTCCAGACCGCCTTTGTGCCGTTGCCCTTCTCCAACTCAGTGAACTCCACACACTGGTAGCAACGCTGCAGGACCCCCACTGATAACAGCAATATAAGCCTCTCTTTACTTATGCAACAAAAGCTCTGATCAAAACTGCAAGTGTGCATACAGTATAGTGAATAGTGTACTACTTAACATATGTTGCAGTTAAAGGGATACTGTTAAGCCTGGGAAATGACTCTTATCTACTGAGCAAAAGGCGCTGGTTAGAATAAATGAAATGGGCAGAAAATAAGCCTTTGAGGTAACCAAGTGATCTGTTTTCACCTGAAAGGAGGAGCACCAGCTGATGGTATTCAGCAGAGTTAAATGTGTGATTGATTTGAGAGCCTTCAATAGTGAAGTGCTCGTCTCCATCCGTATGTCAGTGGATGTGTTTCTCCACTAGATGGCAGTGATGTTCTCAACCATCACTTCCCATAACTTGTCACTAACATGTTGAGAATCTGTGACTTTCACTGAAACTACCAAAGGCTAATGACCTGTCTGGAGTGATTTGATCAAGTGAATGACTAACAGTGATACTGGAACAATGACCAGGTTAATCCTGGAACTTAAAAAAGCATGAAAACACAAGAATCATGGTTAAACACAAACTTGTCCCTGTGTAACGATCTACTGTAACACCATGTCTATTCAAATGTGTAATCGCTGCTTAGTTCACATTGTACCTTTGACATCAGGGAAGGAACAGAGTGTCCATTCAAACAGGATAAAAGACTTTGACATGTATCAATATCTTGAAATCAGCTGCTTCAGACAAATTGTGCTAAATGGATTTTGGTATTTGCACATTAATAATCCATTATATTTGAACACAGCATAATAATTAGAAGTCTTAGATTTTTTTAATTCATAGTTTTTTTTTTAGGGTGAATGCCCAGTGTTTGACAGGAAATATGAGATGTATAAGTCTGATTTTCCAGGGAAAATTGAAACAAATACTAACACCATGCAAGACAACAGTTTTTTTTTTTAAAACCAAACATCTCAATTCTGAGTTTTAGGTCTTTGTAAGCATTCTTCTTTTAATTTAAAGGAAATGCACAGATTATATACGCCTAAAAACAAGCAGTCCTTTGTGTTTCCTTCCATTGACTCAAGATCCAGTTCAGTGAAGACACTGGTAAAGATATCAGAGCTTTTTTGTACATAAAAGCCAGCTAGCCATCAGCAAAATCCACAAACAAAAGGACAAAAACAATAACAGTGTAAGGCAGTACCTACCTGTCCATGTGGATTTATCACGAACTTCTTCTATGCTTTATGGGAGGTGAGCCTGGGCGAGCATCCAGAGGCATCGTTTCACTGCTCAGGCTAAAAAAGCAGGATGAGAGAGACAATGGGTCATTTTTCTTCAAAACCCTCACCACCAAGTACAGGCAGAACGCTCAGGAGACCAGCATCCTGCCAAAGGCCCCATTGTTTCCCAACCCGTCCGCCTGCTTTGCCACGTCTACTGATTGTTTGTTTATTTCATTCAAGATGACTCTTACTACCATCCCATTCATGCACCCAGAAATCAAAAGTGACGTAGCTCTAGACCGCTAAACCCTGTGACTCCTGATTTAGAAGTACTTGTGCTCATAAAACAAAGGAGTGCTAACAAAGTAATCACCAGAATACACATTACTTCTGATGTTTTAAAAATATTTATCCAACCTCAAGTGTAAATTTGGATGTTATAACAATTGTATATATCCAATCTTCACCTTTCTTCTGATGCAAGATTTACTGAAGGACTATTTGGTTTCATTTTGTAGTTTTCAAACGTTATTTTCATGGCCAAGAAGACTTGTGTAAGGCTTCTCCTTGGCTGGATGCAGAGGGGAGTGTGCTGTTTGTTATAATTGATAGAAATGTTGGATAACAATGCCTTTCCTTGACTTTCAAGGGTAGGATGAACATTTCTTTGCTCTGAGTTTGACTTTTTGTCCCCTTCTTGTAGTGCTGTAGGCTTCTGGAAACAAGTGTGCTTAATGCAGTTAGACAGGGCTCATACAGGTCTTCATCGCTATTCAGAAGAATCACATTTTGTAACACTACTGTGCCAATATTATGGGGGCAGTAGTGTTAAAATGAGAAGCACATTTTGAGCCAAGTAGGAGAGCATTAGTCATACGCCTGACTATAAGTCCAGTAAAACAATAAACCTTGTTGATGATTAACATAATAAAATATTTCCATCATCATTTTCAACGTCATTACTCAAAGTGTTTATCTCCCAAAAAGGACTTTTTTAAAAAGACCTTTTTCACATTGATAATCGAGCAGCTATATTCCCATACAGGACATGCTTAGACTTGTATGATACAGCTGATTAATGTGTTTGTGCTCCAGTGCATGTCGGTTTTGTGCTCCCATGTGTCAGTTTTATACGGACCAGAACAGAAATATTCTGAGAAAAACTAGGCCAATAGTTCACAGTGAACTCTTAATGTTTACCGTACCAACAAGGCTTTTCAGCACCAGAGAGTAAAAGTCCACCTCTGTGTACAAATACGTCTGGTAGTTAGATGGTGCTTTTCAGCGTATCCTTACTGAAAGCCATGATCTAGAATTTACTATAAATTGAAAGGGGTGATTTTTTTTTTTTTACCTGTACTTAACATTTATGACAGATCAAAGACATGAACTTATTTGAACTTTGATATGACCTTGACTGATACCACTCTTTGTTTTGCACTCTTTGTTTTGTAAATGTCGGCATGTTTTCACTTTGATTTTGAGAGAGAGATTAGTTTTGTTTGTTCTAATCAGTAACAGGAAAATGGAGTTTCGATGATATTTGAAATTAAAACTGCCGTTCAATCTTATTGAGAGTGCTATGGATGGAACTAAATACACTACTTAGAGTACCATGAAAATGTCTAAAAGGTTTACAGAGTTTCAATGTGTGACCAAAAAAAGCACCAGAAATAACACACTCTTTTTGGTAGAAATTAAATGAAATATAACATAAATAACATTTAATCATAAGGAGCGGTCCCTTTCCATGGAGGCCCCCATCTTGCACCGCTATGTATCTGCAGTAGCACAGAACGGCAAGCAATATGACTTGTACATATTTTTATTTGAAAAATGCGCCTCGTTGTAGGAGGAAGAGCTGTTGTTGTTGTGTACAAAGATTTTGTATTGATTCATGTTTTAATTGTAAAAACTTGATGATGGAGGATCGTACTTATAACTCATCACAGGAGCTTCTATTCCTTGATGGCCACCATCGCTTTACCAGGAGGGGTGAGCAATATCTTTAATATTCCTGTTTTAACACATTGTATCTCTGAGATACCTGTGAGGTCCTTTTCTGTCAATCTAGAGTTTTTTAGGCCTTATATGTTGACAAAATTATTCCTATCAGCCTTGGTGACTATTTATTATATGCTCCATGTTCATAGGAAGAGCTGTGTCACAATTCAGGGGCTGCATCCTAAAAAGGCCGCATTTGAAGACCAGTTGCATCGCAGCTGCTCATTGAAGGCTTTATCATTTTGAAGGCTCCTTCAAATGTGGCCAACACATGTGTCCTGCTTTTCCGAGGCCACACAGGACGCATCTGGTGCATTGGGTGCATTCTTTGTGGCCCTGTGATATCTTGTGATTGATTCTTCAAGCGCCAATTCAAACAGATAGAGCAGACTCTCAAGCGACTGAGCAATACACTGTTTCATAAGAGTATTTGGTTGTCTTTCAATAGCGAGCTGTGCAAATGTTTAAAAAAGACCTAACAACTTAACATGTTGGTGATGGTGGTAGGTTACATGGATGCTTGCTGTATAGCCAAGTAGCCAGCTAGCTACCTGAGCTACCTCTTGCAATGTAAAATAGGCTGCGCTATTTTTACTGAAATAGAATCTAGAGTAACTGGACAGTTAGTGCTTTTTGTAAAATAATACATAAAGAATAATGTGTTACAGAGGTTGATGTGTCTAGTAGAGAACAGGACACTTTGTTCCCACCATTGTGACGACAGGCTTAATCATTCCAAATTTTTAACCTGTAATCAAAATCTAGTCGTTTAAGAAAAGGGCAATATTCTTGGTGTAGTCCAGTTTCTTTATCAATTTCATAAACTAACATGAACCAATGACAAAACACAGTAGAGAAGAGTATCAGAAAACAGAGAACATTTATATTTCATATTATAAATAGATTAAGAATTTATTTTCATTAAAATAAGAAGACAAAGGTATCTTAGCAGAAAAGAAAGTCTGAACTACAGACGTTATTAAGATAAGGCTGTTCAAGAGTTTTTGCAAATTAGGCAAACCTCAAACATGCATGAAGATAAGTGAGGCTACACCAATGTGTAGTAATCTTATCAGCCTCGTACCAGCATGGCCTCTAATCATGGCAGTTGAGAGCAGTACACCCATTCAAGGAACTGTGTTTGTAACCTGTTCCTTTCCAAATGGTCATCATATTTTACAGATTCTATCAAATGCCTGACAAAGTGAATACTGTTTCAGTACTTTATTCTTCTGGCCTCTCAAATATGCAATATTATTTTTGTAAAAGTTATTTTTGGGGCATTTTAGTCTGTATTAGATAGGACAGCTGAAGAGAGACAGAAACATGGGGAATCGAGAACGGTAGGGGACATGCACCTAACGGTTGACAATGATAGAAAGTGACAGTAATATTAAGAGCATAACCTAAAGTCAGCAAGAATTTCTGTTTCAGAATGATTCATCCTTTCCCACACATTCACTTCCCCTGGTTTTCTCATAAATGAACTCATATGCAGTATCCTTTTTCCATCTACAACTCCAGCAGGGGTGGATCCAGAGGGTGGCTATAGTTCAGCTGATTCATCTTTCTGAATCCTCAGACATTTTAGCTAAGAAGATTTAATTGTTTCTGTTTTGTTGTTACCTTTTAAGGTAAAAATGTACACAAGAATAAAACACTTTCTGGCTCATCCCCTTATTTCCAGGTTTTCTTTTTAATTGAAGTGCTGGAGCTTTTGTATGTGAACCCCTCCTAAATAGACTCTGTGAACTTGGAGACTTTTAGGTGGTTGAGTTTGTATGATGGAGCAGTTAATGACTTGAAAAATGGCTCATTGATTAACTTATGGAGAATTCAAACTGTGTTGAAAAAAGCAATCAACTCATTCAAAAACATTTATAATGTAAATTTAGAGGGACACTAGCAGCAATAAAAAATCCTCAGTGTAACTGTAGGATATGATTGTGCCCCACACTTTATTTGGCAGAGTTTTCTGTTGACCCTGCCACTGAGTGTGTTTTTTTCAGATAAAAGATAGACCCTGGAATCATCATGTGTGCACAGAGTTCATTATCGTACAACTGCTGAATAAAAACAGTACAAAAACAAAGATCCTGACAATGACATTTGGTAAGGCTTGTTATAGCAGTCTCATCTGGTTTAAATTATTGCCAGATGTGTCTGGTAACTGTGTGTGAGAGAGGCGGAGAATTTTTCAAGACTAATCAAAGCAGCATTTTAAAGTAAACAGCAGTGAGACTGTGGGGTTGAAAACTTTCTCTAATGTGAGTTTTTTAAGAATTTAAATTCATAAAGCTTTTACTGAACAAATGTTTCCTACAGATTATATCCAGGGTTTTTATTCCAATATAGAACACTTTATATTTTATTAACTGTGTGATACGTGTTGATGCAGCAGTAACCTCAGTTCCTCACTTCCTCCTTTAGCTCCTCTTAAAGAAAGTGCAATGCTTTGTAAGAATTCACACCCACTACAGGATTTAAGGTTGATAACCACAGCCACTTTTAATCAAGAAGTAAATGTAAGGCTTGATATACAACGCAGAAAAACAGTGATATACAATGTCATAAATTAACATGTTACATAGAACATATATACATCTACATGTAAAATACACCATTGGTTTAATTGTTCCAAATAAAGATTTGTATGCTGATGTCAGCTGAGTAGATAAGGAGTAAGCAACAACTGATTATGTTGATTATGTTGTAAATCCAGCGATAACTCATTTTTTATAGCTGTTGAAAAAACTTGAAGCCACTTTAACACGGTGCCAGTAAGAGCAATTACACTGTAATCAATGAAGTAAGGATTAAAGGCACAGTTTCTGGAGCATAGTGGCATTTCAGTTATGCACATGTCCTGAAAACATTGATTGCTATCTTGATCAACAGATTCAGTATCATGCAAGACTTCATGTGAGACCGGAGCTATAATACTACTAAAGTAATTGCATCTTTCTTCAGAATGAAACAATGGCTGTCCTCATAAAATAAATCAATTTAACATTCACTCAGAGCAAAGTGCTTCAATATCAGAATCTACCACCATTTTTTTTGCTTCTTGTGTTTCATGTAAAGCTTTGCTTTTAATTGTACCTACTTTTTTTTTTTCATTTTGGACATGTTGCGGTCTTTAATGATTGGTTCATAATCTGAGTCTGTACCGAAACTGAACGTCTTTCTGGGGTTGCATCGATCCAAAACCCCATCGCCTGAAGTCAATTTCAGGTATCTCCTCATCAGGATTCTTCAGCTCGAACTCGAAATAGACCAACATGAGGAAGACAAACTGTTTCAGCTCGTTGGTGGCAAAGAATCGCCCAGGGCACATAGAGACCCCAGCACCCCAGGGCATGTTGTAGTACTTCACCTTCTTTCCCCCTTTGTAAAAGTCGGTTTTCTTTGTGCCGTCTGGATTAAGGAAGCGGTTGTATTTGAATGACTGTGGGTCAGCGTGGATCTCTGGGTCAATATGAACAGAAATATAAGGAAAGAGTGCAACTCTGTCGCCCTTGCGAACAGAGTACTCACTTCCGTCAGCCATCTTGATGGTCATATCTTGGAGCACTGCTCTGGTCAGGAGGGGTGCAGCGGTGAGACGCAGGGTTTCTTCCACAGCGCTGTCCAGGATTGGTGTTTTCATCAGCATATCACGAGTCAGATCAAGTAAAGGACCACCACGTTTGACTTCCTGCCCAGACTCCTTCACTACCTTATCCACCTCTTCCTTCACTGCTGCCAAAGCTTCTGGATGTTTCATGAGTAGGAGGAGCAGCCAGAACGCAGATGGACCAGTGTTTCCCTGAGAAGCCCACAGAAGCACGAACAAGTACCTGTCTATCATCGACTCACTCTCACCCACCTCCTCTTTGGCCTGCTGCATGTCCCACACCCAGCGGCTGATGTTGTCCTTGATCTTCAGTTTCTGCACAGACAGAGTGTTCCAGAAGTATCCCAGAAGTCTCCCTACTTCCATCCTTCCACTTGGTGTCAGGACACCATAAGCCAAGTTTGGAAACAGTTGGTCGTATTTACGGAACTCGTAAAATAGCGCTTCAGATTCTGCTCTGTCTTTCGCTTTGGCTTTCTCCTCACCTCCTTCAGACTTGTGTGGCCAGTTACCATACAGAGACAAGTATCCGGCTCTGAACACAATATTGTAACTGTACATAAACAGTCCGTCTTCCACCCAGGTCTTTTCGTCTGTAGATGAACCCATTGTGTTCAACATCAGGTTCTGCAGATTACTCATCATGGATTGTGTCATTACCTCCAGGCCGTCCCCTTTTAGGTGCTTGTTGCTGGAATTCTGGAGAATGCTGTGGTCAGCCTTGTCAGCTTTGTACCCAAACACCTTTTGCACCAGATGCATGGCAAACTCATTAAAGTCCAGCTTTTCTCGACTCTCCTTCACAAGTGCCCCAAAGGACAGAGGGTCCTGAAAGAATGTGATGTAAAACCCTCCCAGCTGTATGGTGAAAACATTGCCATGCTTCTTTATCATCCTCTCAAGGAACTTCAGTGTGTTCCTGCGAAATTCCAACACATGGCCCAGCCAAGGGATGAGCCCTTTATCCAGAGGGGGCTCTCCTGGTCTACGTTGTCGAAATACCCCGAGAAGGTACAGCCCTCCTATCAGAGCGGCAAGAAAGCCCAGAAAGATTGGCAGCAGCGCCATGTCTGATTACTCTCTGAGCCACAGAAGGATGTGGAGGGAAGGTCGAAATCTAGCATGATAAAGAGGGTTTTGCTCCTCCCTTCCTTCCCCCAAGTAGCATTCCAGGAATTACTCAACCCTTTTTCTATTTAAAGAGTAAACAACAGCAATCGCACATGTCAACCTTGACATTTATATAAGGTTCTAAAATAACTTTTCTTAAATGATCAAATCACAAAAAATGTTATGTTGGATGATTTGTTATCTGTTTGTTGCGTTTATTTTAAATCTTTCTGTAAGTGCATCTAAACAAACAGTGGAAAAACTATGATTGGTCTCTTTGAGCTGTGGTTTCATAAAATTAACTGTCACAGTTTTTACTTAAAAATAAAACTATTACCTAAGTTTCAGTTCAGTGTAAATCCTCTACTCTGTGTGCATGAACAGAGATGACTCACAAGACTTCATTAAGTAGAAGTAGTCACAGTCAGAAGGTAGAGCAGACATGGCTGAGTAATGGTTTTGGTGTCTAAAGGTGACAATATTACAAAAGCTTCTGATAAGGAAAGCACACTGAATGTCACATGCAACTGCAATTGAAAGGTCATTATGCACTTTGCAAAGTTTGTGCAGAGATGCAGATTGTAGTTTTGGATTGTGTTCACTCAGTTGTATAGTTCCTCAAATTTTTATATTTCAACACAGAGAATGAAAAGTGACATAAATTTCCACTATCAGACATCCAGTAAATCCTGACTCTTACAACTATTGATTGTATTGATTCAAAATGGCAATATTTAATTTATTGTAGTTTCAGGAAATCACATCATTCAGCAACATGAACCTGTTAACCTAACCTTAACCTTGTGTCGTTGTGAAACTAGTCCAGTGGAATCTATTCTATGCAAATGTTCTTGATCTCTGATAAGTTCTGACCTGTTTGACATGGACTGGTTTAAAAGTATTTAGATGGAATCTTTGCTTTTCTAGGACATTGTTAACATTAAGCATGTTTTTTCATCTTACTGCTGTATGAAGTTAATGCACTAAAAATAAATATAAGGGTTTGATAAAATGAAAGAAAACAAAATCAAGTTTTTGTAGCAGTATCAGCAGCACTGAATTCACCACTATGTCTTTTTATCAGCAACATTAAAAAGTAAAGAATAAAGTCAAATAATATTTACATGTAAATACCTACCTAAGACTTCCCAGTGGAGCGTCATCTGCTGGTTCTGTAGTTCTGCTAAGTGATACAAGTTGACCCTTAGCACCACCTGCTGGATTGTATAGTGAAAAACTACTTGAAAAGCAGCTGTGTCAACGAGAGAGCTACACAAAGTCTCCCTTATGATCCCCTGCTTCTTGCTTATGAAATACCCCAGGGGCCAAGAGTAACGAGGACTGGGAAGTCTTATTCTGGCCAGCATCTCCTCATTGGATATCAAGTTATTTATGGGCTGTTATAGCTGACTGGAATATTCTGTTATATTTCAACAGATGAAGTTTTTTTTTACCAGAGTAAAGGAAGATAACAGATTTAATCAGCTATTGATCATGGCCAAAAGTCTTTGTTTCCTGTACCACTTAGACCACAAATGTAAACTAAGAGGCCAAACCCATCCCTGAAAAAACAGCCCCAGAACTACTCTTTAGTTAACTTTTTTATTTTACAGTATGCAATCTTTACTTTTTAGCTTTTCCTTGGTTTCAGAAATGTGTCCATTGGACTGTAAGATATAGCTTGATTGGTAATTCTACATTTCCCCTGCTCCAGAGTCCGGTTTCTGACTAGTCATTGTGCATGATGTAAGGCTTGAGCTTTGTTGCTTGGCATGAAAACACATTTCATGACCTCTGGAACCACATCTGTATCCACAGGTCGTGTGCTGTTGATGCTTCAGTGAAGAAGTGTGGTGCTTTGTACTCTCACAGGTCAAACGAGGTCATGAGACAGGAAATTAGCTACATGAAACCATTGAGCCCAAGGATGCTGAGAATATCTTGAATATGCTCAAAATAAAATGTAATGCTTAGAAGATAATTTATTTTAATTTTTTTAGACATAAACTCTTTCCTTTCACTTGTCATTTAAAAAAAACACCTCACTCGTTGAGTTACTGTGAGCTACAGAAATACAAGGTTACGTAATCACATGCACTGAGCTCTTGAAACACCAATACTCTTTGGTAAATGTACTCATTTAAATGATGTAAATTTAGTGCCAGATATGAATTTCATCCGACATCTAACCTTAATACTAATTGACAAACTCACCACTGGAGGGAGGTGTGTTCTTTATTTACAATGCACTGCACCGCCCTGGCCTGTTTGAATAAGGCAGTTTCATTTTATAACAGTTATTTACTGAACAGTGCCACCTCCTTGTCTGTACACAAGTCACAGTGAAGAATTGCAAAAGCTATGCTGCCATTCAGGTGTTGGCTAATAGTTTTCAATCGTACTCCTCTGTCAGCAGAAAGTACATTATATGGTATAACACCAAATAACACTGTGGAATTGAAAGGAAATGAATAGAGAATGTATGAATCTACTAATGTGCTTAAACTGATTGTAGTGGCCATTTGTCATAGAAAACTCAAATAATAATTAAAATATCAAACTCAAACTTTAACTAAACTTAATCAAAGGGTCACTGATGCACCGTGGGGATATGATGTACGCAAGCCATCAGAAGTCCAATGTCCATGCAAAAGTTCAGCAGTTTCCAATGGTTTATTTTGATGGCAAGCAAGCAAACAAAAGGAACAAAGAAAATCACGGCTCCTGTTGCCTCTCTTGCGCTGGTAAAAAAACCATAGGCCCACCCAGGTGCATGCTGGCCTTCTGCCACCTACCTACCTAAATAACCTCAGGTGCCCACAGTTCCTAATTACCAAACAAACAAACAAAAACAAACAAAATAAATACTAATTATACAAAAAATCTAAATATACTAAACAAATGACTAGCAAAAAATATAACCCCAAAATCTAACTTAAATGAGTTATAAAAAGAAAAGTTTATTTAAATCTAACAACTAATACTACTTATTAATTCTAAACTAAATCATCAACAACTAAATACAAAAAATAAACAAATAGCTACAACACTGTTGTCTGACAGACAGCACTCCTTCATTCATCTCTGTTCTTTGATCTACAGTCCATCAGGGCCTGGTACAGGATAAGTGGGAACAGAGATGTCATAATTGCATAAATGTAACGCCACATGCTCATTAAGCCTTCAAAGCTGTTTTTCATTTCTATTTGAAAAATTTAACAGAAGCTCTGACAAAAACATGGCATGGGATCATTTGTTAAATTACCCAAGATTTGAGCCCTGTTTACAAAGAAACATTTTCGATCGAAAACTGTAAACTATTGTTGTGATAAGGCTGTTCATGTACATGGAAATTACGTTTTGAGTGAGTGAAAATGCAAACTTTTGAAAATAGGTCCCCTGGTGGAAATGTTCACTATTCAACCCGTGGCTGTTCTATGTTAACAAGCGATGCTCATCTCTGCTGAAAACAGAACAAGAACCAAACACTTATGTGACACGATATGTTGATAGCAAACATGACAATGTGCATATGTCCCAAGTCAAATAGTCATGTGCTGAGCTGTTTGTGATAATCACTCCACTGAGTTAATCAACAATTCTCCAGACAAAGTTAATGGGTTTCAAGCTTGCATTCACCCAAGTCTTCTTATATGTTTATAATCACTGCTCTGTTGAAGACTTGCATACTCGAGTATTTTCATTGATCATGTGTACGCACATTTTTTTTGTAAACACAAAGGAAAGACTTCTCTGTTTTTAATGGGGCTGTTTTCGTTTAAACAAGCCCTGAATCATACTTATGGTTTCCTCTTTGTGTGGTAAAGTTTTAACATGCATTTTATAGATGCAGTGACAAACTGGTCACAGACAATATGTTTTGGAAGTGATTTTGAGCCCATGCAGTGATTTCCACTACAGAGTCATGTCTATTTTTAATGCAGTATTGTCTTAGGGCCTTACTAACCTGTTGCAAGTTAACCTCATTTGTTGGGAAATGTTCTGCTGAGCATTTTTTCAAGCATTACACAAGCTTTTTTTCAGTGTTTTGTTGAAACACATTTCGATGTGTTTGAAACCTGTTGCTTGCATCAAGTTTAAAATAAGAATTTTGTTTTCATAGGTGTTGGTTTTTTTCAGTGTCAACATGTTATATGTTGTCATTGCACTATTTTCAACAGAAAAAAAGGTAAAAATTAGTTGCAAACTATTAAAAAACAGTTATATCAACATTTTACACAGCATCCCCCCTTTATTAAAACTGGGGATGAACAAAATGTAATCATTTTGACAAATATAAAGAGTAAACGTGCATTTACTTATAAAACTACATCTCCTCTATAACTCAAAATTAGGTTGTTTAGCTAAACATTATTAATATGAAATTAAATTAGGCTACTAATTTCGTGACATTATTCTGGGGCTAATGCAGCACGTTGCAGAAACGTGCGGCCACGAGCCTCCATGATATGACCACCGTTACGTCATTTCAGAGATCAACACACAAAGCAAGAGGATTCCCCGACAACTACCCAATCATTGTGTGAAAGAGGCGTTTAATGGCTCTTTTTTAAAACGTCCTGCGCGCCACCGTGGCCGGGAGTAAGATATCTCATTAGTTTCACTATCTTTGATTCGGTAAGAGGTTTGTACAATTTGATGCTGCGTTTAAGACAAATCGGATTTACCAACATCTTCAACCTGTGGCGCTGTTATATATGCTGACTATAGTCAGGCGCTAATGATAGGAGCATTCGGTTGATGTGCTACCAAAGGTTATCTTGTGTTATCTTTTGAATCCTCTTTGAACTTTTTGTCATTGAGTTTTCCATAAACTTTACCATAATACCTTTTATTCGCAGCATACATTGCTGGTAAACAAATACAAACAAACATAGAATAGCTGCTGCAGTATTTAAGGTGTCCATTCCCCTTCCATGCCCCATCCTATCCCACCCCAGCCTTGCCTTCAACCCCACAGCCCAGATTTAACATGATGTGTAAGTAAGCGAAAGGGGAAGCAAGACAATATATTAGTAAGAAATAAATAATGACAATAATAAATAGACACAGAACAAAAATAAATTAAAATGGAATTAAAATTGAAATTAAATTTGGAAAAGAAAAAAAAAGAAAGAAATTATTCTAATCTGCTATTGTTCATCTCTATTCAGAGGGAATATTCTAAAAAGGGGGTCCAAGTCTTACTAAAATTGTGTAAGGAGCCTTTCAAGGTGTATTTAATTTTTTTCAAGTTTAAGAAAATACATGGTACCTCTAAACCATCTAGTGAAGCTGGGAGGTGTTTGCGCTTTCCAGGAAAGAAGAATGAGACGCCTGGCTATTTTAAATAGGTGGACGCAATTACTGCATGAGCGTTACTTTTAAGAAAAGGGATCTCCTGGCTATATCCAAATAGGTTACACATAGGATTTGGAATTAAATCAATTTGAAACATCTTACTTTATGCACCAAATCTTTTGAATACTTAGCCACAGATTGATGATTTAAAAGACAACCCAGCAGCTTTTTTTACAGTTTTTCTCAGTCGCTTTGGTACATTTCTCGAATCATCCTCGACTTCTGCAAAATAATAAGTGCATTTCTCAAAACAATTCGTACAAATAGCAAAACACCATGGATTACCTGCAAAAGCCAGTATCTTGCTCAAAATCTTTAGTTCATCTCTCAAAAGTAAATATCTGTGTCAATGAACATGTCAGTGCCATCAGAATGACAAGTCCTTGTGTCAGTGTGTACGGATAAGACAGTCAAACTGCTTAGTCATGTTGTCAATATAACAGTGTACTCTGGAGGGACGTTCTGATGTAAACAATTTGATGACAGTTATTGCAAATTGTAAGTTACACCTTAGTGTATTGTGGCTCTTATCTCATAAGGAACACGCATACAGTATGTCCTCTGCCTCTTCCTCTGTTTTTCCTCCCAACTCCTCCACCACGCAGCCTCACTCTTCTTCCTCTTCTTCTTCTCTCTGGCTGTTGACCCAGTCGAATTCCTTGTCCTTCCATTGTCAGACATTGTAACATTGTGTTGTGCTCCGGCTATATATATACACTTGCCAGTTGATGGTTCATGACATGCACATTTGAGCTATTTCAGAAAACTGGTTGATCATTGGTTGATCTAATGCTTCACACATTTCCTTTCATTAGAGAAAGTCAAGATTCACCTCGGAGAAATTTACCAATTCAGGACAGATTTAGAAAAACAGTCTCATGGAAATGTACAGAAATATGACTGACATATTCTGACAACATGTTCAACCATTTTGCATGTGAAGACTTATGTGATGAACTAATGTCTAAATGTTGTGGAGGGTGAGACTATTCAACAGAGACCCATTATAATACATTTTGATCAACATGACATGAGCAATTGATAATGTAGGAAACAGCAGAGAATTGTACATAATCAGATACAAAACTCTAATCATCACTTACAAAGCGGTAAACAAAACCGCTCCAGTTTACCTGGAACCCCTCATCCAGGTCTACTACCCTTCTCGCCTGCTACGCTCAGCCTCTGAAAAGCGCCTAGTGCTTCCAGCACATAAGGCCTCAAAATCTCTAGCTCGACTCTTCTCTTCTGTTGCCCCTAAATGGTGGAATTAATTGGCCAACTCCATTCGATCGACTGTTCTCCACTGTTGTCCCCAGTGGCAGATCATGTCTTCCAGCTACAATTGACTCACACTGTCCTGCTCTACTCTGGGAATCTGTGTTCAGCTCTTGAGTGACCCAGCACTTGGTACTTTGGTCATTAATGTGGTGATGTTAATTGTTGATGAAGATAATGGAAAGTCTTAAATGGTTTGGTTGCTTCATTGTAGATGTTCCTTATTTTATTATTATCACAAAAAAAAATTAAAATAAAAAAATTAAAATAAAAAAAAATCCTTACTTACTTTTGTGCATTGCCTTTACACTGCTTGGCAGTACCTGCACCCAAATGGACTTGAAGCACTTTGTTACTCGTACTGATCTTGTTTCCTCTTGTCTAGATCTTTGCTTGTGTTGTTATTGTTCTCGTATGTACGTCGCTTTGGATAAAAGCGTCTGCTAAATGACATTATAACATTGTAACATTGTAACATTGTAATGGAAATGTACAGAAATATGACTGACATTCTGACAACATGTTCAACCATTCTGCATGTGAAGACTTATGCGATGAACTAATGTCTAAATGTTGTGGAGGGTGAGACTATTCAACAGAGACCCATTATAATACATTTTGATCAACATGACATGAGCAATTGATAATGTAGGAAACAGCAGAGAATTGTACATAATCATTTGCATGGATGTACCAAAGCATTTGCAACTTGTTCAAAGAAATGAGAAACTGCTTTTTTGATGTGCACAAGTGACCCAATGATGTGAAGATTGAACAAGTCGTTTTGAGCATTTCAATTAGGGCCATCATGAAAAAAAAAAGGGCAAAATTTTGAGCTTATAAAGTCGCAAATGTATGAGAAATCAAACTCGAAATTTTCGAGTTTTTAAAGTCGTAAATTTTTGAGAAAAAACTCAAAATTTCTGAGATTATAAAGTAGATTCTTTTAGAGAAAACACTTAAAAATTTGGAGTTTTTAAAGAAATGCCTGCAGAGACAATTACAAGTCATGTTTTTGTAAATAATGCATCCACGAAGTCCAAAATATGAGCTGACAGCAGGTTGTGACTCTACAAAACATCAGACACTAACTTTATGGGTTGATGCATAATTCGGCAATACTGATTTGTCTGCCGAAATATGCAGGCGTTTCTCGGCACAACACTTTCAGTGTCTTTTCAAAGTCCTGATGCTTACAATAATGTGACGATTGTGGGCTAGAATCAGTAGTATCTCCTTATTGCTCAGTCCAAGTAGGAAGTACAATTTGATGAGGCCATCAAGTAGGTCAATGATGCTTGATTTCTCACAGATTTATGTCTTTAAAAACTCGAAATTTTGAAGTATTTTCTCGAAAATCTACGACTTTATGAACTCGAAATTTCCAAGTTCCTTTCTCGAAAATGTACTCTTTTTTTTTTTTTCATAGTGGCCCTAATACGCCGTCGTACAATTCTAATCTGAAAAATGTACCAAAGCGACTGAGAAAAACTGTAACAAGCCTGACATTTTCTTTGAGCATTTCCTCCTGTAACTTGAACGCACCATCACAGCCGACGTCAGACCTGCGTGCAGGGGTTGTTACATCACGTAGGAGCCGGCTATTTCCTTCATACAGTCCGTGCGATCTGTGGCTCGTTAGACTCGCTAAAACCTCCTCTGGATAACTACTAATCAGGAGATTTAGATCACAGCTCACAGTTACAACAGGTAAGAATCACTCCAGCCTCTTTGATGTTATTAAAAGGTTTTTAAAAGCGGTTTTAACCACAATTAACTCGCTCGACATTGTTACATTCCCATTGGTTTCTGTTCATTTGCATTTGAACAAATTGTACCTGCGACACTTGAAAATACGTAAACTTCTCATTACACAGAGATCGATGAATCATTCAAAATGTCCGCAATCTAGAAGTTATTTAAGCTTATAAAGGGGTGTGACTTCCCCCTGCCCTTCATGCGTAACCTCTGAGCTGTTCATGTGGTAATATTAACATTAGCTCAGAACATCGAGTAACAAAGTATCACCAGTATTAAAGTACAAATTTAAAGTATATCCACAACTATAATACAGGTTCTCAGTGAAGATTTGACTTAATGACACACTGTACCTCCTCACAGTGAATGAGCTAGCATGCTGTGTTTGGGTAATACCACCGGCTAAACAATACTTGACTGTCTAATTTCTATTTTTCTTTTCTATTCAGTCAGAATGTCTGATTATGAAGAAAATGACTCCAAGTTCTGGAGGAAGGCAAAGGAAAATCCATTTGTCCCAGTGGGTAAGTACATATTGTGCTCTGTTACATCATGGGGGGAGAGCAATACTACAGGTTGTGGTACAGTACTTGTGTTACCCTAATGTCCATGTGTTTGGGTTGTACAGCTTATCAGCCTCACTTTGTTTTAGTTGCTCAGCTATGGAAACTGATGTATCCTTTTATTCCCCATGCAGGAATGGCTGGATTCTTCGCCATCGTTGGATACAGACTTCTGAAAATGAAAAGTCGAGGTGAAACTAAAATGTCAGTTCACCTGATTCACATGCGTGTGGCTGCCCAAGGCTTTGTGGTCGGAGCTATGACTCTTGGTAAGTAACCTAATTAAAACGAAGGGGCTGGATTTCCTCATGTTCCTTTACAAGCATTTTACAATAAAAAAATAAAGCCTCATTGCACTTTGTACCTCAAGTTTTTAAGTAGGTATAAAGGCTGTCATGCAATTAACCTCTGATTTTTCTGTTTTCAGGGGTCATCTATACAATGTACAGAGACTACGTTGTCAAACCCAGAGAACAGCAGAAAGCAGTGGAACACAAGTAAACATGGACTCTTGACCTGATATTTTATGTCCCTTAATATTACCTCATATTAAGGTGTGTAAAACCTTTACTTTTTAGAGATGTGTCATCATTTTTTGTATGCACACGTCCCTTCGCAACCTCACCTCAACTGTATATATTTATAACCCATTGATTACAGCTCCTATCTTTTAGATAGTGCACCAGATGGTCAAGCCATCGCTTCTGTAATGAAAAGGAGGTACAATGATCTCGGCTGTTTTTACTGTGGTTGAACTCTGTGTGTTTGCAGCCAGCTGATCTGCTGGTACTGTGACAGGTGACACAACAGACAGAGTTTTGTTGCCTTTTTATTTGAATGGTGTGTGAATAAATACAAGCGTTATACAGTATGAGTTGGATCAGTTCAGTTATAAACAGCAATTGCAGGTTGTGAGATTTTTTTTCTTCGCCATTGTTGTATTGTCTCCCATGAGCGATATTCTTTTACAAACTAATCATGTCTGTTTTGCCAAATTAAGATACTTGCACCTTAGGTATTTTTTAATGAGTATAGCAGAGCACCGCTTGACTTGATTCTGAAGGCTTTGACAACATGTGGTCTCCTGAAAGCTTTCAAACTCAGAAATTGACTCATTAAGTTATCAGATTATCCGCCAAGCAACTATAGGTAAAAGTAATCATAATTTCCACACTGTTAGAAAATAACAAAGTCCATTCGTAAAAATAAAGTGGTTGTTTCAGTAAACAATATTTCTACAAATTGATTTTAAAGACTATGTCCTCCATTATCTTTTAATGCACTAGAGTCTAATGTTTCATTACAACAGCTTTTAATTTTCATGAGATGTGCAAGCTCATCTACCTGATGTTCACCCGCAGACTGCAGAATAAATATCATACTGTATAGGAAATCTTGTAATATGCCTTGTTAAGTTATTCAGAGTTGAGTTGAATTGTGTGCAAATAGAGAAGAATATTTTTGAAGTTTTAAATTTTTCTTTGGAATTAAAATTACCTGTCTTGCCATTCTAAAACGGTGTTGTGTTCACTTTGTTTAACCTCTCTAAGTTGAACTGAAAATGCATATTTACCATTGTTCGTATTTCTTACCAATGCCAAGATACACAGTGTTGCTTGTTTATGCACACCTAAGAGTAATGCAGTCCCAATACAGAAGTCATCCGTTTTGATTGAGTTAAAACTCTGTCAGCCATTTATAATTGAGATGGTACTTTTTCATCAGTTGGAACTGGTTTTAGCTAAGTGTATCTTACATACTGACATTAAAGTGAACAAATTCTTCCTTGTATGGAAGGTCAAACTTTGTGCTTGTTTTACTGACCAGGATAAGTTAAGGGCTCATTTGATTGTAAAAAGTCAAACCAATAAAACCATCACACATTTAGAAACATTTCCCTACCACTCCCATCAACTAAGATTTATCTGCCTCCTTCGCTGTGTACTCTCCCAACCCAAGATCTTATTTAACCAGGAAATGCATCACCGAATTACAGATACCAGAATGCAATTGGAGGGATGTGTCATTGTGACTTTGGAAATTCAGTGATTGCATAAAAGGCCTACTGCTCATGTAGGGTGTGCTTGAAATCCAGGAAACAATTTGCAGTTAGTATCTGGTAACTGAATGTTTACTCAGAGATGATACAATCAGAGGGCAATGCTGTCAAATACTTGTTTTGTCTGTTAAGAATTACAGTTTTCGACAGTGTATGTGACTGTGCAATTGCATTGCTTGAAACAGTCCCCACAAATGAAACACACAGTTCTGCTAACTCATCTTTAACAAGGATGTCTCTTACCTGAAAACCTGGCTCCATTACTGAGGTACTTCATAGCTTCTTTTGGAGTTTCTATCAAATGACAAACATCATATCACCTTTCTGTATTTAGACTTCATTATTGCTGAGAACATAAACACACTTGGAAACCTACTGGTGTTCGATATAGGTTAAGCACTATATTGTGTTGTATAATGTGCTAAAACAGGGGTTCCCAAACTTTTCATCCTGCGACCCCCAAAATATAGGTGCCAAAGACTTGTGACCCCCACCGTCGAAGTGGTTAAATGTAGCATCAAACTTAATTTACTTCATACTTAAAAATTAGTTTACCTGCATGCACACGTGGCTGTTTCCTCTGCTGCTAACGCTCAGCTAAACCTAACCCTAACTTTAGGAGTCATCTGGAAACAGAGAAAGGAAGAAAACTAATGAAATGTACTTATTTGCAGGGATTTATTTCAAATGTAACTACTATTTGTGTCTATATTTTTCAATAATTGGTGAAATAATCAAATTTAGAGTACTTAAAAAAAAAAAAAAAATCTGGAAGCAATCTCATGACCCCCTATTGGTGTCTCACGACCCCCCAAGGGGTCCCGACCCACACTTTGGGAACTCGTGCTAAAACATGGGTTCCCAAACTTTTCAGGTCGTGACCCCCAAAATATAGGTGCCAAAATCTCACGACCCCCACTGTCCCTGGATGTAATCAAATGTTGCTTCATACTTCAGTTAACTGGTCTGCAGAAAACTAGCCTAGCTACATGCACATGTGGCCGTGTTTCCTGTGCTGTTATGAATGAACTGCTGCTACTGATTCTTTTGTTAATTAACTGTAAATTAACCCTAAACTTAAGAGTCTAAAGAAAGGCAGAAAACTAATGAAAAAATTCATTTGCCAGGCTTCATTTCTAAATGAATTACTTTTTACGAAATATATTTACAGTCATGGCAATATATTAAATTTTTGATTACTTAAAAAAAATCTTGCGACCCCCAACTAGTGTCTGACGACCCCCAGGGGGTCCCTACCTTTTTACAGTCTATGGTCCCTACCCACACTGGGAACTCGTGCTAAAACAGGCTAAAACACCTGAATGTGTCACTGAATAATCTGACTCCCTGGCTAAAACCAATGACAGCTGTTTAGTAGGCTATGTCTCCCTCTCGTGGTCAAGTACACAAAGATGAGGGCTTGACTTGGACATGCATTGACTGCTTAAACAGATCTCTTCCAATTTACATTTTCAGGGGATACTGGTCAAATTAAAGCTGGGCAACGCTCTTTTGGCTAACTTTATGCTGCATCGGTCGAGTTGAAATGCACCTGTTTATGGGGCGCCGTTTGTAAAGTTGTGCACACTGAAAATTACAGCTACCATTCTCCACATTTAGTTCCAAAATGTCATACACATTTAGAGTGCAATTTTAAAAGTCACTTTTTTTTTTATCACATTTAGAGGAATATTTGTGATCTTCTTCACGTCTAAATTTGTCGTGAAAAATATATTGAGTTAAAATCAATGCTAAATCTAAATGCTAAATCTAAATCTAAATGTTTAATACAAATGTAACTGTTAAATATAAATCTAAATGTTCAAAGTTAAATCTAAATGTTAAATATAAATTTAAATGCTAAATATAAATAGGTGTACTCTAAATTGTTATGACATTTTGGAGGTAAATGTGGAGAATTGTAGCTGTTATTTTCAGTGTGCACACCTATTAGCCAACATTACTTCTCGTTTCCTGTCATATTTAATTCTGTGAATCCATTTGTAAAAACAGAAAACAGTGGATAGATCACATACCCAGAGCTTAATGTCGGATACTTGAGGGTTAAAAGGAATAACAAATTTAAGCGCAGGGGTTGTACCTATGGGTAGTAACCTATGGTAGTACCCTCTAATTCCCATGGCTACACTTTTTCCCGCGAGATCTTGTTCTTGGTAATGTTTCTACCGTTGCCAAGGATACAACAGCGTCGCAGTCTCGAGTCTCAGGTCAAAACAGCATCCTATTATTTTACAGAGGCCCCGTTTGGATAAATGAAAGGTGAGCTGTCTCATGAAACTGTAACTAATTACTTTTAATAAGGAGTTAGAAGACCGGGAAAGAGTAACATGGAAGTGAAGGTATTATTACATCGTTTTATAGCCTGTTGCGTTTATTGCAGCAAGTCCTGCTTGGCCAAATGTGTTAATGTTCGCAGGTCGTGTAATGCAGACTGCGAGGGGATCGATCATAGATAACCCAAGGTCCGACAAAGAACGAGTCTTGGTTAACTCTGTATAGGTGACTTAAAACTTAAGACTTACCTTTTTAATCTAGCTTTTAATTTGGAGTAGTTTATTTTAGCCCTGGACTGCATTATTTTTATTATTATTTTTATTATTTTAATCATTATTATCTAAACCATTGTTTTAACATGTATTTATTTATCTTATTTATTTCTTGTGTTCATCTGATCTTGTTAGCTCTACCTTATTTTTAACTTTTCTTTCCACTCTTACTTATTCTATTCATTTTACTGTGTTGATTTTCTTTTTTAAGTATTTCTTTTTTAATCATGTCTTTTATAATTTTACCATTGCTGCTGTTTTCTGACTGTCAGTTACTCTGTGAAGCACTTTGGGCTGCATGTTTTTAAGTATGAAAGGTGCCATAAATAAAGTTGAGTTGAGTTGAGTTGAGTTGAGTTGAGTTTATTTAAAAAAGTATTATAACTTGTTCTGGAAAAGTAAATGTATTTGATTGAGCAGGAATGAAGCTGGCAAAGACAGAGGATTTCCATTGAATAAATAAAACTAAGTGCCAGAAAATGTAACTCTTTATGCTGATAACTTACTTATACAATAAGTAAGTGGAATGTTTTCCTTAATCAGAATCAGAATCATAAATACTACCCGGGGGAAATTCAGTTCTTACAGAATGCTCTTATGCACAGTATGAAAAAGTCAAAATATTAATAGAAAGAAGGAATGAAATAAGATATGAATACGAATTAAATACTATAATTTGGATTAATAATAAGTATATACAGAAATGCAGAATAGTTACAGTTTGCTATGTACAAAAGCACTGGGAATGAAGGTATTATATACAGGATGTTGAAGTAGAAGGGATATTGCACAGTGTATTGCAGGTAGAGTACAGAATACAGTTCAGTCATCAGAAGGAGGAGTTGTACAGTCTGATGGCCACAGGCAGTACATAATGTAATACAGTAATGTTTAGTACTTGTACCTTACACAGAGATCATGGAGCAGGAAGATGAACTGAATGATTTGAGGCTTCAGTTCCAAAAGCTACAGAAACAGCAGGAGAAAAGAAAACTGGAAAGAAAACAGGAGAAAGAACAGCTGAAGTTTAATGCCAGCGCTTCACAGGATGATTTGGATCTATCTGAGCCAGGAGTTCAGGCAGACAATCTTGAAAATAGGTGGGTGAAATGCATAATTCAGTGGCTTAATTGATTTAACAATATATGAAGCAAACAATGATGAAGGCTATGGTTATGGATAGGCTCAATTTACACTCTTATTTAGTATCTCTTTAAAATATCTTTATTATAGGCTGCTACAAAATGAGAATGAAAATTTGCTGGACCAGCTAAGGGGACTCAAGGATGAAAATGGCCGGCTCATTAAACTCCTCAGTGAAAAGGATTTTGAAATCAAACACTTGCAGAAGAAAAGAGAAGAGGACAGACTGGCCTTTGCAGGTACAATACCATAACTGTCTTGTATTTTGTACCACAGTGATGTGCTTTTAACACCACAACTTCCACATGACTCATCCACTTGTCAATTCAGACACACCAGGCTTGACAGGAGATAATGCAGCTACCAAGATTGTTGAACTTTCTAGGAAGAATAGAAGGCTGACTGCTGAAGTAGAGCGAGAAAAGATTAAATCCAAGCATAACAGCAACAGAATTAAAGATCTTGAGAAAGAGGTAACGTGAATCATTTAATTCCATTCTTTGGATGGACACACATATACTATGGAATTTATTTTGTAGATTTGCTTTTATTTATGAGCTATACATATAAACATATGAATATAAACTGTGTCTGCTCTTTCCTATAGCTCAAGGCTGCTTTGATGAACTCTCAATCTGGGCAAAAGACTGATAAAAAGTCACGTAGTAAGAGCTCATCTGCAGACTCTGAGGTAATCAAAGACAATGAACTTAAGAGTATAGTTGTTTTTTTTCTTAAATGATTGCGCCTCAATATGAATATTTCTTTACTCTTTCACATAAGCAGGAAGATCCGTTGGTGAAATCTCTGCAGGAAAAACTAGCTGCTGCCCAGCTGAAAGTGATAGAGTATCGCAATCAGGTTCAATCAGTTAAACAGGAGTTGAAAGTAGCTCAGAAGGTACAGTCCTATTTTATTTTCTCCTCTAACTGCTCAATAATAATGTTTTTTATCACTTAGATTTTATTTCCATTTTTTTTTAATTTAAGCACAAACAAAAGACAGAGGAAACACAAAAAACAAATACAAAACAAAAACATCAACATTATTCCAGACTTGTAATATTCACAGTTTCCTATAAGTTCCACAGTCATAGGTTTTGTACAGTTAAGTGGAGGTTAGTAATGTTTTCAACAGTAAGAAGGGGAGCAGCCACCACACACATCCTCTATTCCAAAAAATATAGTGTCCATTTTTTCCACCGTGTAATGTACACAAATATATTCTTAATCTTAGCAGGAACAATGATAATGTTACATGTCAAATCCCACATACATAGCTGTGAAAAAAAAGCAAGAGTTTCTGAATTTTGGAAGTATTCAATGGTAAAAATGTTACTGTACATTGTTATCATTGCTTACTAATTCTGTCTTTATAATATGGTTTGATTGACTAATTACAACCCTGCATAACAACCAATGCCAATTTTACTTATTTCTTTGTCAAAGCTTTTGAATCATTGGTTTCAATAAGGATGGAACAAAGAACTACAGCATAGAATAAAATAAAATGCGTACTGTAGCTTTAATATCATTAAGAATCTAAACAAATATGTGTTCACTAACATTGACTGTTACTCCTGTAGGTTTTGATCAGTGAAGTTGGGGAGGAGGTCAATTTTCAGCACCTGCTTAGTTGTCCAGGGACCTTTAGAGGCCGTTCCCAGCAGATTCTGGCTCTTCAGATCAGGGTAAGCAAAGAAATGATTCTTTAATTTATAATTTAAGATAACATGTTAGAAGATTCAAAGCTACAATTAAACTGAGGATTGTGCAACAGGTGAAGGATCTGGAACAGCAGCTGCAACAGTCATCTCAGCGAAGGCAGCCGAGTGTCCTGAGTGGAGAAGAAGAGTATCTGGGCATGGGGGCCTTACAGAAGACCCCTCCTCAAGACAGGAACTTCAGCCACATCCGCACCATTGAGAAGGAGAAAAGAGAAGCTTTTGAGGTGTGTATACATTGAGTGTAAACAAACAGAAAATTGTACTTTTATTCACTAAGGCTCTCTTTCCACATATGTACAGAGAATCTCAGCGGACTATGAGGCCCTCCTGAAAGAACACGAGGATGTGAAGAAAAAGCTGGAAGCTTCTAAAGCCAGGAACAAAACTCTGACTGCTGAAATGAAAACTCTGAAGGTCCAGATCTCCACCCTCTTTGAGAAGGGCAAACATGATGATGAACTTGTGGCTGCTCTGCTGGTAAGGCATTATCCCAAAGGTAAATATGGTATTTTAATACACACATGACTGCACATATTTTTTTGTAAGACAAACAGTACGTGGTGGGAGAGCTACAGAGCATATTCAATGATTATGTAAAACACTGTGTATTCTGTGAACTGACTTCTTTTCAGAAAGGCAGTTTTAAGACCGACCTTTGTGTGAAATGTTTTTAAAAAAAGCTGAAACAGAAGTCAGGTTCTTTAATGAAAAAGCAAGAATATCTTCAATGCTGTAGCTTCATTGATGGGTTTACTGTGATGGTGGTTGAAGCCCATCTTAGGAGCAGCTGCTTATTGAAAGTCTGAAATGCCTCAAAAATATAACAGCCCATTTTTGTAAAAATATATTGTAACACAGAGAGAATAACAAAGAGATCAGAGGTTTAAAGTCATATTAACAAGTTTAAATGAGCTACAATGGGCAGAAAGAAGGATTTTTTTGGAACATCTGCATGCTTTACTCTTTACCTTTCCCTCTGACAGAAGCAGCAGAGCCAGATGCAGGAGGTGCTGAAACAGCTCAGCCAACCGCAGAACATACAGAGCAAAGAGACTCAGCTAACCCCGAGACCACAGCAAAACAGTGAGTCTTCAGAGCACAGCGCTCTCATCAAGAAGCTCAAGGAGATGGTTGCTCTGAAAGATGCCAAGATAAAAGAACTAGAGGAAGAAATCCAGCAGCTCCCTGTCAGGGTAATTAAAAAGATGAGTACACCTAAATGATGAGTGAACTCACATCACTTCAGTTTTAGTGAACAAGTTATTTTTCCACCACTCAAACTTTCCTCTAATGCTGCATCACTCACATGCATTTAATGCAGCTGTTGCAGGAAGAGAGCTACGAAAGACAATCCAGCCTCAGGACAACAGACTACAGTTCAGGTTTCCCCCCTGAAGAGGGAGACATTTACAAGAGAATGACATCGTCAGGGTATGTGTGTCAATGAGAATCATGCTGCATTATAAATGGAGGATGTATATTGTCAGTTTAGACTAAATTAGTAGCTGAAAGTAATTTGGGTGTTGTAATACATCCCTCTTAACTGTCAATTTAAGATTTGGAATCTCTGCGGCCAAACAAGGGTTAATCATTTGTTTTTGCAAGGCGGGTTATGGTCGTCAGGTCACGTTGTTTAAGATGTTTGATGCTTCAAAGCTGTGAGAGTGTTTTCAGTTTGGATTTTGATCGACTTTTTACTTCTTCTTTTTAGATCTGTCTCTAAATTTGGTCATAAACTAGTACTGCCTGCTGTTGGAAGCAGTATAGAATCCAAGTAAGTGGACAACAGATACCGTACTTTCAGCTTTTTTCCTCATACACGTGTTACATAGCTACTGATGTACTACTGTTAAATAACCTAATGGCATCAGTTACGTTTAATGTTATGTCCTTTGTTCTCAGGAGTTCAAGCCCCTTAAATTGTCCACAATGTACAGCTGATGTGAGTGCACTGATGACCCATAATCAGGAGTATAATACACTTTGTGCAGAGAGGGATGGACTGGTTAACACACTACACATAAAGTAAGATGTCCTCTTTCTCAATTTAACTTATCTTAATGCTACATGTTGAAATATTTTCTAAATGTCAGTGTATTCCTTTATGGTTTTTCATACATTGTTTTTTTGAGCAATGATTATAGAACCACACTAAACCACATCTGAAAATAATCTGAAAAAATAGGATTGTCTTATATATTCAGGTCTAGAGTTTGAGTGCCAATATTCAGTCAAAACAGTCACCACTTATTCTGACGGAGGCAGCCATCACTTACAACTACCATGCCAAGGGAATGAAACATGGGGAGGCACGTGACCAGACCACCCAGAACAGAGTGACTTAAAGTAGATAATTGCCCAACTGTCACTGAGCTTGAATACAGTGTCACAGAGGGTACAGTCCAAACATAGGGATCCCAAGAGGACCATCTTAAAAATACAAACAGTCAAGATTTTGCCATTGTCCTAAACATGGCTTTTTGACTGGAGGTTGTGTGAGTATGGTTCTGAAAAATGAAACAAATTCATCATCTATATGACAGCCTTGGAGATTCCCATTAGAGCAGTTGTTAGTTTGAAAAAAAAGATGCGAATGGCCTAAGGGCTGTCAAACTCTTCAGTTTCAAAATCTCAATTTCTCAATGAATTTCAATACTTAATTGCTTTTAATCCCAATTTTTTATTGCATTTTCAAAATTCTATATTTTTGGAATTAAAGTTCATACTGCAAGTCTATACTCACAATGTAAAGCCTTCTCACGGGTGTTGTGATTTGTGAATGCAATGAAATGTACTTTCATCCTCAATGTAGCTTCATCCACACTCCTGAGTAGCTGCACCTGTATGCTTAGCTCATGGTCGCTCAAACTCAAAGTATTTTAGTGGTATTTGAATTCCATTTGACAAAAAGTGCATATCACTTTTTACTTGCCAACCCAGCCATCTGGGAGATTTTCAAAGAGAAATGTGCTCTTCAGAAGTATAGTGGTGTCATTATTTTTCAATCATGGGGGCAGCAGGAAGCAGGAAGAAGCTGCGGGGGCTTAACTACTGTGTGCCAAAAGGGTCAAAATATCACAAGATAAAAAAACGGTTAAATTTGGACCTCAATCACATTGCATTAACATGTTAACACTGATAGCTCTAATTTAAATCTGTCCACTCTTACCATTAAGAGGAATGTCATTATTTAAACTCATCAGCAGCTAAATGGGGACCTTGAATCTTTCAGGGACATGGAGGTGAAACAGAAGCTATTGGAGGCAGAACAGAAGTACCAGGAGGCACACCGCAGGATTGTCATCCTGGAGCAGCAGCTAGAGAGGACAAAATAAGATCCAAAGTAAGGACTTGCATGTCAAAGCCATATGACAGCATGATGTAACAGTTTCAAACAGTTATATGTTATTAAAAAGCCTCACTCATGAATTTCCCACTTGTCTGTCTTGTCTGTGGCAAAGTCCCCCAGAGAGGGTTGGCAGGAGTCTCTGAGCAACAGTGAATGTCCAAAGACAAACAAGCCAGTTTGAACATTTAATCCTCGTCTTTTCAACCCCTTGAACTGGTTCTGAAAATGAGGAAGATTTTCACTTTTTCCAAGAGTTAAAAGTTATGCCAGACCACAGGAATAATGATGCATGTCAGTGGTCACTCTGCCTACAGACAGAGCTCAATCTGACCCTCATGTCTGGGCTGCACAATGATGCTCATGCTCATATATGTTGTATTCTGGCTGGCCAGTGAGCTGGAGTACACAGAGGTGCTGAGGGCACCGCTAAAGAGCGCTCTCCACCGTGACCTGCGGCTCGGCTGTGACGTGATGAGACAAGTCAAGCGTGTTTTTTTCCTGCAGGCTCTGTGACAGCCTAGACAAGACACTAACCAGGGGAATAGGCTGGTCTCTGCTCAGCCTCATGTCCAGCTGAGCCCTACCTTCTCCTGTCACAGTGACACACAGCAGGCTGCAGGAAACAGACTCCCCTTTTCTGCCACACCAACATCATATGGATCCCCCCGAAAGAGCTTTTGTGATGGTTTCTTTGTTCATTCTGTGACCTCAATTTAACCACTTGAGTACCTTTAATAGCAGCCATTTCAACTGAACCCTGATGGCATCAGACAAGTGCTCCTCGTTTCACAAGTATTTGATACTGACAGGATGTCTCCCTGTGGTTAATTTTTTTTTCTGCTTGCTGTTTTATAAATGTCACTGTCACATTTTTTAAATCTTTAGATGTCTTTTGCTGCTGGGACTCAGTGTTTGACAGGTAAAAAGAGCAACAATGCCTGCTTTATGAGAATGTTGTTGATTCATCTGTAAACCAGTTCTATAAATGAAAGAAAAAACAAAATCCTTGAATAATTTTATACATTTTAAACTTTCTTGGTTAAAACCATCCCCAAAATTGTGTCTCCATTTTTGGCTCCAGATGGTTGCCGTAAATCTCTGACAGGCCAGTCCAAACAGTATAAACCTCAGTAAAGCTCCCAAGACTTCTCTATTCCTTTTTAATATTACTACTAATCATTTCTGACTTGAAACCAGCTATGTGGGAATAGTGGTTGAGAATGAATCCGGAGTCAAGCTGCACAAACTCCCACTATAGTCCTCCAGAATGCTCCCCAGAGCATGTCACATGTACGTGCACTGTGTGATCTTAGCTTCTTAATCCAGACGTTGTCTGGATATGCATAGCCTCTACATTTACACTAACATCCGAGTTTTTTTTTCTTTCTTTCAATGTAGCCAAAGGGATTTCAGCAGAACCCCCCCTCCCTTCCACATCACGCTTAATTTAAAACCATGGCTGAGTTAGTGTGCTCCTTCAAATACCGCACTATTTCTTCCAGGACCCTGTGGGAGATTGGCAGGTCCCCATTGGACTGAGCGAGAAAAGTGCCACAAGACAAAAATATCAGAGTTTGGATGTGATGAAGAAAGCCTTTATGCTCAGGGTAACAAAAAACAGCTTGTGTTGAATACCTCCTGGATGGTAGGTGAGGCACGCTTTAATGTAGTCAAGTAAGATGTGTCATTGGAGGAGAAGATGTGATAGCATATTCCTACATAGCCTACAGCACTGCCAAATGTGTATCACATGTAGCAATGAGCATCAGGAAGAGTGTAGATGGAGCACATACTTGTCATGGTCCCCTTACAACCAGGGAGAATGTTTCAATTAATAAATGATGTGACTTTATAAACTCGGCACAACTTCATGTTTTAAAGACATCCATGTTCTGAGTATGCTTGATATATTCCTAAATATGTATCCTAAAACCTGTATTTTGACCATGTGCTAGTTGATAGAAAACAGGCCAAAGTTACCAGCTTTTGATTTGAAATAAAGTTCCTTGCTTTTCATTACTCATTTGTAATTTCCCTGAAAAATCAATGTTGACTCAGATTAATTTGACCACTCTTGTTGACTCCAGTGATTAAAGAGTGTCATCACTTTCAAATAAATTACACTTCACCAAACAATTTTAATATTGTTTTATGTAGCTGTATTACGCAGAGAGGTGTAGATTTATTCCAAAATGCCCAATAACCCACCAAACCAAACACAAACTTATGTAAACACAGCATACGTAAACAGCCTCACCTATTTGTCATTCCAGGTTTGAATGACTCCTTTCTCCATCCTTCTCCTCAGAGGTATTCCCTCGTTCTGGACCGATGCTTCCTGCAGACCATTGACTGCATCCAGAAACTAAAGTAAATAGTGGCGCTGTGAACGCAGAGGTTAAAGTTAGCCATCAGTATATGAGGGATCTGTGAACTTTACTCAGGCCAGAAACGGTTTGTGCCCTCTATGAGTCTATTCATCTCCCAGAGCCTCTCATTTACATGTAATGGAAAGAAAATAAACAGCAGGGTCCTAATGTGCTCATTTACAGTAAGTAGAAATAAATTAATGAGCTGTTATCTTTAAAGAGACAGGGAATTAACAGTGATGAGCATGTTTTGCACAAGTCACCCGTAGATCAAAGTCTGCAGGAAGACTCGAATAACTGCTGATGTTGTATCTAAAACCAATCGTGGAGGTGTTTACTGTATGCAGTCCCTCATATGGACAAGAAAAGATGTCAGATTTTCTGATCTCCATTTTGATCTGTGCTGCTGCTCTCTCATTTCAAACGCTTGCTTATTTTCAGACATGTTTGTGCGCTTAGTTGGCTGACAACATAATCTGGAGGTGTCATGGTTGTACTGTAAGCCCCTTTTAGCTTTTGTGTATTTCAGCAACTTCAAATAGATGACATCGGCAGTGTGTAGCTGTGTGTTTGTAATGTACTGTCAACCACTTCTGATGTGTTTTTTGTCAGCCAGTTGCTAGTAGATTTCCTGCGTTCGTTAAAATGGCTGTCGAGAGCCAAAAACACCAATCAACACATAGAGTTTGTCAATTGTATTGGATTGGATTGGGAATCTTAGTTTGCAACAGAAGCCCACACAGGCAACTCATCAGAACGCAAGCAAAATACATCATAAATAGACATAAAGACATACGTATAACTCCCACAGGTGTCATCATGGTGGTCAAGCAGTGACTTATATGACACAGAGTCAAACAGTCCTTAGTATGTGTAATGACAACAACTCCTACAGCTTGTTTAAGAACTTAACTGCAGATGGAACAAATGATGTAAGAAACACAGCAGTGCAGTATCTTTTCAATGCAATACATTTCAAGAGCTATAAAAAGGCAAGGCAAGTTTATACAGCACATTTCAGCAACACATCAGTTTAAAGTGCTTTACTAAGAGGCCGCTGTGGTCCTTAGGCACAACACCGAGCCCCAGATTGATCCCAGTGGCTGTGCCCAATATCTACACAAAGCAGCCTCTGCTATCAGTGTATGAATCTGGTGTGAATGGGTTAATGTGACATGTAATGTAAAGATGCTTTGAGGGATCGACTCAAGACAAAAAAATTGCACAACATAAATACAGTCTATTCCATGAATCATTTCACACAAGACATCAAAAGCATTGCAACAAAAGGGAAAATAAAGACATGAAGCATTGTCAAAATAATAAAACAAGTTGTTAAACATTCAAGAGGGGATCAAATAAAAGTAACAGTTATATGATAGTAAAAGAAGCAGTACAGCAGGGATATGTAATTGAGACACTTCAGTGACAGGCAACTGGAAACAGGAGTCACTAGCCTTTATTTAAAAAGATTGGGCATTTCAGCACACTTGCATTTTTCTGGGAATATTTGTTCCAGAGATACGGAGCTTAAAAACTAGAAGCTGCATCTTCATGTTGGGACAGAAAGCAGACCTGTCTCGGACAGTCTGAGTTGTGATGGTTTATGGGGTATTAGAGGATCAATGATATAATTTAGCCCTAAACCATTCAGCGCTTTATAAATGGTGTTTTTAAATCTATTCTCTAACAGTTGTTCTTAGTGAGAACTGAAGCAGCAGCATTCAGCAGTTGTCTGATTGATTTACTTTCAGAGAGACTGTAAAGAAAAGTGGCCTTTGTGCTCCTGCAAGCAATGAAGTGAATAGACAGGACAAATTAACTTGTAGGAACTGTCCGTCTTTTAAAAAATTATGATTTTTTTTTAGAAAGCATAAAATACATCTGTGATGACTCTATGGTAGGATCTAACAGCTTAATTTTTTTTAGTCTGCAGCAGACAACTGCATAAAAGCCTTAAGAACAAACTGACTCCAAAACAACCCTGAAATAATGATATAGTCTTTGAAAGATTCACTCTTTTGAAACACTATAGCTCC
This sequence comes from Notolabrus celidotus, assembly GCF_009762535.1. Taxonomy (NCBI): domain Eukaryota; kingdom Metazoa; phylum Chordata; class Actinopteri; order Labriformes; family Labridae; genus Notolabrus; species Notolabrus celidotus. The sequence goes on along the minus strand of NC_048286.1, from coordinate 13,768,699 downwards.
TAACAGTTTGCTCCCACCAAGCTGTGCTTTTAAGACTGTTTTCTTCACCAGAATATAACTTAGCTGAAAGTCTTGACTGTTTGTGTGACCTCGCTTGACCGCCACCCATAAGGCAGAACAATTTTCAGACTCTAGATTGAAAAGCATTCTGTTTTCTGGCAACACCAAAATAATCAATACCTCCTAAGAACAAAGCATTTAATATCCGGTGATCAACCTGGTAAAATAGAGTTGCCTTGAACACTGATATTGTTGCACTTGATGTACCACAACCTTTCAAAACAGATGTATGTGCAGTTTATATATTGGAACAAATATTATTTATATATAGCCAACATGCACCAGAGCTGGATGTTTGAATCACTGGCTGTGACATGTGTGTCCATCGTCACTGGTGCAGATATCCTCAGGGTTGTCAGCCAATGAGAGGGAAGGTCCCTTAATGAATATAGTTGTTTTACAAAGCCTTTAACACATGCTGACACAATGAGCATTGACATTTTGCTGCTACTATCTGCTGCCTTCTGGAGATGAGTGCATCAGTGCCTCTGATTCCAAGCTGCTGATTTCTCTTATGTTCTTACCTTTATCTGGTAGTTCACAGTAGAGAGAGAGAGAGAGAGAGAGAGAGAGAGAGAGAGAGAGAGAGAGAGAGAGAGAGAGAGAGGGAGGGAGGGAGAGAGAGAGAGAGAGAGAGAGAGAGAGAGAGAGAGAGAGAGAGAGAGAGAGAGAGAGAGAGATAATTGGGAGAGACAAAGGGGGATGACATGCCAGCTGAGCCACCTTGATGCCCCAGGAGGCTTCTTTCTGCTCACTGAAACTCTCTCTGGGTATGCTCTGTGAATAAAAATGTGTAAAGCTTTGTTATGATTCAACAAACACATCCACTAATTGATACTTAATGGGTATTATTAAGTCTGCAGAGGATTTCCAAATAAGAAATACTTTGAAAAGAGGTCATGCAATAAGGTCATTTAAGATTTATAGAAAAAAAAACAATGCAAATGAACTGTATTATTAAATCAGAGCCAAAAAAAATATTAAAATGTATATTCTGTTCTTCCCTTCATTATTCCTGGAACAAGTAAGCGGCAAAACATATAGACTGTAGTTCAGTTAAAAAAAAGGAGATATATTTTGTTAAAAATAGAACAGATTCTAATGCCTGAAGCAGAAGCTCTATCACCTTACTCGTTCTCCACCCCTTTGATAACCAGCTGTAATGGCTCCAAGCTTGTGCTTTCTATCACAAAAAATCTCACTCCGCAGATGTAGAATGTAAAAATGTCAAACACAAAATCATCCCCGCTGAAGGAACCCTTTTGACTTGCATGTATTACAATCAGACAAGTGTTTTGACCTTCTGTGTGAAGAGTGTGGTATCCACTTAAAGTGAAGCAGCAGGAGAATACCTTGCATCATGTTCTGGAAGGGATCAGTGAAAGGATAAAAAGAAGAGGACTGACTGAGGAGCAGAGAAGCTAAAAAAGAGCAGTGAGAGATTAAGAGGGAAAACAGAAGTCAAAATTGGTCGGAAATGATTGCTGGACTTTTTCCTCCCAGACTGATATGTAATATTATCTTATTAATGAAATACTTTAGGGGAAAAAGCTGTGTACAGGAGCTCAAAGGCTTATGACATAACATCCATGTCCTGCTACAGGGCTAAAGATTTATGTTAGCTTCTTATTTCAAATACGTGGCGTTAAAAAGTTAATACATAAAGCTTAATAAACAAAATTACAATTATTTGTCCGCTGAATATGTTTTCTGCTGAGCAGATGTATGCACTAAAACAAAGTTTCACCACTGTCCTTCAAAGGTAATAATGCGATACAGCCTGAAACGCAAACCCTGCTGCCTTTCTACTCTTCATTCTGAGAGCTGAGAAATGATTGTACTAAGAATTGTATCTTTCTGTCAGTTGCTTAAAAAAAATTATGCACAAGCGAGCCAGACCAAAATCTGTACATTTTGTGAAAATCCTTTTTCTTACATCTTTTCACTAAGCTACCCAAGTAGCTAGCAACAAGATAAATACATTCTTGAACTTCTTGAACTGTTTTTAACACAATGAAACGTCATTTGTTCATTCCTGACCTTAGAAATTTGTTGAATGCTAATCCCCTATTCATGCAACATTTTCACTGTCTTTTCACTTCCTGTCCATTGCTACAGCTGCCAAGCTAGCTTCTCACACCTGTGCTGCATGCTCTACACTGGCTCCCAGTCCGCCACAGTATTGATTTTAAAATTGCACTTTTAACATGCAAGGCCCTAAATGGATTGGCACCATCCTACTTGGCTGATCTTCTTCATGTCCATAATCCAGCTCGAGCACTGAGGTCAACAAACCATCTGCTCCTGGATGTGCCAAAAACACAGATTGAAACCCGGGGCGACCAAGCCTTTGGAGTAGCGGCCTCCAAGCTCTGGAATGGCTTGCCACTCCAATTCCGATCGACCCCCTCTGTTGAATGTTTTAAATCTTTGTTGAAGACCCATCTCTTCTCTTTAGCCTTCTCCTTGTGAGGAGGACATTAATAACCTGATGTTGTGTTGTTTGTTATTGTCTTCACGTATGTTTTACTTTTTACCTTGTAAAGCACTTTGGCCAACACTGGTTGTTTTTAAATGTGCTATATAAATAAAGTTGACTTTACTTGACCTCTCAAGAATAGCAAAGGATAGCCGTTGTTACAGCTCGCATCATGACCATGACAGCATTCCTCTCAAAATACTCTGGTTGGCTGAACGTTTTGCACTGCTAAGTCAGAGAAAATTCATTTGTTTGAGTAGTTGGCTTTGACATTTTATGTTTTGGATACTTTTGAAATGTAGCTTACATTTGTTAGTTTCTCTGAAGTGTCCTTCCTCAGCTTTGCTAGCGGGCATATTTCCTCTCATCATAGAGAACTTAGCCCTTATTGTAGGAATTAGAAATGGAGCATTATGATGGTAATGAATATTAAATACACCCATTCAAACATTTGAATGATCTGGTTAAAAACTAAAATATTCAAATTGACTTTGCTAATGCATCATTCATAATGCTTCAGCCATGGAAAAACAGACATGTGAAAATGATTATCTGTGATGGCTGGACTGGCCGATTAAAGTCTAAAAGCTGATTATGATTGGGATGTAAGGACAGAATAATTGGCCTCATTCATCAACTGTTCTTAGTAAAAAAATGTCTTCCAAAAATGTTATTACAGGGTATTAAGGAAGTACTTTAAATTTTGATAAAGAGCAGTATGGGAGCAAACTAAAGACCATACTTGGGCAAATAGGAGTGCTTACCTACCTGAGGAAAATAAACAGTTACTGTATTTTCTTTGATTCTGAAACTTTTAGGCTTTAACCGTAATTTGATCATTACAGAAGGTTAAATTAATCTCCAGAAAGAAAAACACAACTTGAAAGAAACACACATCATTGTGAAAATCTTGTTATTTGTTATGGATGTTCTCTCTTGGTTCAACTTAATTTCACCTGAGATTAGACATGGGAAAGTTACACTTGCCTCAGTGAACACAGGAAGCAGCTGCCTGCGAGGTGCTAGCCTCTGCCTCAGCAGGTGGTTGCCTTAGCTAAGGTTAATCTTTTAGTGCATGTTATAAAGTCAACTTTTATGCCAATTCATACATCGTTTGGTCTGAGCTGCAAAAGTACTGGAAAGTGTGTTATTTCTGAATTCAAAATAAGCTCTCATGTAACACCTTGACATGTTGAAAAAGAGAACACTTACTCAAATGAATACTAATTCAATTACACACAAATATTTACACAATACATTTGACATTGATCAATTTGTTCTTCCCTCACAAATTTTTTCAGTTTAAACTTTTTATTGCATTTCTATGATGTGAATACCTTCAACGGACACTGCAGAATATGACAGTTCAATTACAATTCATCCCTTAGAAGTATTTCAGAAATGCCAAGGTTTTTCTTACATTTATAGTAGTCCAATTTTCTTTGAAATCTCGGTTGGCTATCATTGCTTTGTTTACTTTCCTCTTCAAATTGTGAGTTATATCTGTCTGCACATGCCTCAGATATATCTTTTTTTTTCTCATATTCTTTGTTACTACGTTGTCAATTATATATTCAATGACAAAACTTGAAAACCTAAAGACGTGTGCACATCCAATTTAGTATTGGTTTGGTGATTGCATCAAACACCTCTGACAAAAGCCAATCACTGGGAGCTTCTTCTGAATGAGGCTTAAGAGAAGGATTCTCATTATCACTTAAACACTGAGTCAGAGGAGTTCAGGATGCTATCAGTCGTTATCAAGGAAGCCACACTCAAGAGTGCTACACATTGTATCAAAGTACATGCACCTTGGTGCCTATTTTAATACACATTCTATGTCTAGGATTGAGAAAAGGCTGGGGAAAGTATCATGACATAGAATCCACTTGGACTAATGGAATTTCCCATTATAGGGCCTTCTGTGACACCTAAGGATGATTTTCGAGTCCAAGTGAAAAGCACCTCTCAGCAGGCTGCAGGCTGCAGGCCCTCTCATTACAATGCTTCATCTGAAATCTTAATGCAATCTGCACTGTAAGTATCATGCCTGAAAGTCCTTTCAGTAGGAGAGGAAATGGATATTGCATTCATAATGGTGACATGAGATAAGAAAGCTGACCCTGAAAGACGTGCTGGCAATTCATATCTTGTACTACAGTAAAAATCAGATACTTGAAGAGTCTTATAGATGACAGCAACATATCCAAGTAAAGTTGTGTGTGTCTGTCTGTCACATATAAGGCTACAGTAAAGGGATGGCTAGCTTAGCTTAGCTTAGCTTCAAAAGTGGAGCCTGGCTCTCCTTAAAATGATATGACCTAACCTTACACCTTTGTGTGAAACGGTCCATTCGCTTTTTGCAGGGGGTCATGCACAAGACTGGTTATTGGATGTTAGTAATTGTAAGCAGACGCCAGGACGTTTAAAGGGCCAAGGAATAGGTCTACAGGTAATCCCTTAAACAATATTTTTTTTATCACTTTTCATAAGCATATTTCATAATAGTATGTATTTAAAAAAACGTATGAATTGACTTAGTGTAATGTAGTGTAGTGTAATGTAGTGTAGGGTAAAAGGTGTCAGACCTGTTGAGTCTGTTTTGTGCTCTGAGCGTTTTTTTTGCACTGAGGACACTGAGCAATGTTTACGCTAAACTACATTGTTTTTTTAAAGAATGAAGGCACTGTTAACTGAAAGAACACTGTTAGTGGGAACAGGCCCTTATAATCCGACTTTAAAGCATTTATAAAACACCCTTAGTGGCCAAAATTATTGTGGAATTAATTCACTACTTGCATGTTTCCTGTTTATTCTTTTTTTTCATTCATTTGTATCTTTGCACTATGCATCTTGGGTCTGTTGCAATGGAACACCTTTAACATTTATCTTTACTCGACTTTGTTAAGTACTAGATCATGACTGGACAATACACCATAGCATCGGTGTGTTATTTGAAGATAGCACATTATCGTTATGTTATCATTGTTAATTCAATGCTTCGTTTACAGTGGGGACGCCAAGAAAAGAGACAGAAAGAGCAAAGAAAAGGAGAGGCAGATTAAAGACACACAATAGGCTATAGCAAAGAAATGTACTAAATTGAAGATGGCGCTTTAAGTTAACACTTACAGGAACACTGTATGGGACATAGTGGCGTTTAACGGCTGATTAACGGAAAAAATATCACAGATTCTGACAGAGACAAGGCCCAAAAAGTCAAATAGAAACAGTTGATTCTTGCTGTCCTGTTTACCTTGTTTTGCTTCACCATAAGTAGAAACATTCAGGTTATTGTTAGTGGAAGCTTAGTTAGCTCATTTTAAGGCTAAACTGTGGAGAAATACAATCATTTTTAAATCCATAAAATAGTTTCCTAAGAAATATTTTGTTTAAATGATAGATTTCTTGCTCAAGTTGTGGAATGTATAGTAACCAGAGGGGTATACTACAAAGTGAGTTCAACATATCCCAGATATCTTCTCCTGGTCCGGCTTCACTGAACCTGACAAAGGAGATCACGCTAAACTGTCACACGAAGCTGGTTATCAACATGTTGAGTCAATCTAGAATTACCCTGAGTGCGTTCACATGAACGGACGGAGAAGGCAATTTATGACCAACCACAGACACGGACAGTCTGCCGTCAGCACATCGACATGTTTTTCAAACACTGCACTGATGTTAGAAAAATAGGAACAAGTTAAACACATAATCCAGACTAACATCAACACAGATGAGTTGGAAAAATGAAAGAAGAACTGAGAGATAAGACAAATACACAGTTTGAATGCTCAAAATAAGTCTTATTTACCTTCATTAGTGCAGATACTGTATATCTGACTATAATAACTCTGTTTATTCCCTGACAGCAATCTCTCTCTGATTTAATCTTGTGTTGTGTGTGACAGTTTTAGACGTAATATTTCAGCTGAAGCCCTGACGGTGTCAAACTGAGCGCTGTGGGGAAATGAAAACATGATTCAAAGTAATAAGCATGCACAGTTTTATATTTAATACAGTAGTCCTACAACAACTTAATCTGGCTAGTTTATTTCAGACTCTGTTTATATATGATGTCAGGAAAGATAATCAATAACTGTCATCAGTATTTTATATATAAAATCTTACAGGTAGACAAAGTGTCCTGACTATCTCACCCTCCTCCCCTCAGCTCACAGAGCTTCGTGATCGAGCCAGCGAGCGAGCGAGATCACAAGCATAGCAGGTTAGGAGTTCAGCATGAGTAACCATGGTGATCTACTCATGTAAGACAGGAACCACCTTTGTAGCACTGAAAATCCAGAGTTAACCCTGAAGTTACCTCGATAACCGCAAATCTGGCTTCGTAGTATACCCCTCAGGTTGTTATCGTGGAGGAACCCCGTCAAGGTGAAACAAATCTGCTGTGACACACCACTCACTTTACATTTTACTTTACATATAAGTTCTGATATACATCACAACGAAAACCTGTTTTTGATGAACTGTTATTTTTTTGTACATAAAGATATTTCAGTTCAGTTACGTTCCTTTTTTTCATATAAGTTAAGAATGAAGAGTTTTTACTTTAAGTCGATTTCCTTTTTCATTATGGTGTGCTTCTTTTGCTAAAACAGTCCCTTTGTCATCAACCAAAACAACCTGGATTGGAAATAGTATATATATATATATATATACACTACCGTTCAAAAGTTTGGGGTCACCCAGACAATTCTGTGTTTTTCATGAAAACTCACACTTTTATTTATCAAATGAGTTACAAAATGGAAAGAAAATATAGTCAAGACATTGAGAATGTTAGAAATAATGATTTTTAGTTGAAATAATAATTTTGTCCTTCAAACTTTGCTTTCATCAAAGAATGCTCCCTTTGCAGCAATTACAGCATTGCAGACCTTTGGCATTCTAGCTGTTAATTTGTTGTGGGAATCTGAAGACATTTCACCCCACGCTTCCTGAAGCACCTCCCACAAGTTGGATTGGCTTGATGGGCACTTCTTGCGTATCATACGGTGAAGCTGCTCCCACAACAGCTCAATGGGGTTGAGATCTGGTGACTGCACTGTCCACTCCATTACAGACAGAATACCAGCTGCCTGCTTCTTCCCTAAATAGTTTTTGCATAATTTTGAAGTGTGCTTTGGGTCATTGTCCTGTTGTAGGAAGAAATTGGCTCCAATCAAGCGCTGTCCACAGGGTATGGCATGGCATTGCAAAATTGAGTGATAGCCTTCATTATTCAAAATCCCTTTTATCTTGTACAAATCTTCCACTTTACCTGCACCAAAGCAGCCCCAGACCATCACATTACCTCCACCATGCTTAACAGATGGCGTCAGACACTCTTCCAGCATCTTTTCACTTGTTCTGCATCTCACTAATCTTCTTCTGTGTGATCCAAACACCTGAAACTTCGATTTGTTTGTCCATAACACTTTTTTCCAATCTTCCTCTGTCCAATGTCTGTGTTCTTTTACCCATATTAATATTTTCCTTTTATTGGCCAGTCTCAGATATGGCCTTTTCTTTGCCACTCTGCCTAGAAGGCCAGCATCCCGGAGTCTCCTCTTTACTGTAGACATTGACACTGGCGTTTTGCGGGTACCATTTAATAAAGCTGCCTGTTCAGGATCTGTCAGGTGTCTATTTCTCTAACTAGAGACTCTACTGTACTTGTCTTCTTGTTCAGTTGTGCACCGGGGCCACCCACTTCTCTTTCTACTCTGGTTAGAGCCTGTTTTTTGCTGTTCTCTGAAGGGAGTAGTACACATCGTTGTAGGAAATGTTCAGTCTCTTGGAAATGTCTCGCATGGAATAGCCTTCATTTCTAAGAACAAGAATAGACTGTGGAGTTTCATATGAAAGTTCTCTTTTTCTGGCCATTCTGAGAGTATAATCGAACCCACAAATATGATGCTCCAGATACTCAACTAGCTCAAAGAAAGGCCAGTTTTACAGCTTCTCTAACCAGCAAAACCTTTTTCAGCTGTGCTAACGTATCTGCACAAGGGTTTTCAAGATGTTTCTAATCATCCATTAGCTTTCTAACGCGATTAGCAAACACAATGTACCATTAGAACACTGGAGTGATGGTTGCTGGAAATGAGCCTCTATACACCTTTGTAGATATTCCATTAAAAAACAGACGTTTGCAGCTAGAATAGTCATTTACCACATTAACAATGTATAGAGTGTATTTCTGATTAATTTAATGTTATCTTCATTGAAAAAAACAGTGCTTTTCTTTCAAAAATAAGGACATTTCTAAGTGACCCCAAACTTTTGAACGGCAGTGTACATATATATATATATATATATATATATATATATATATATATATATATATATATATATATATATATATATAACAGCAGCAATAAACAATACACACAACAATTACAAACCAACATACTATAAACATCCTTAGGTGGGCTTGTTATTGTAAACATTGGTTTTCACAGCACATGGGCTTACATTTCATCACAGTGAAGGGGCGAGGCTGTGCACATTTTTACACTTTACATTTAGAGGCAATAAACATGATGACGCTCACAGCTATATGCCTCACTGTCCTGCGCAGGCCAACCTCATGGTTAACTGTACTGCCCATCCCCCCACACTGTGTTAACTGCCTGTCCCCAGCAGGCTGAGCTGGCTGTAAACCACACCAGGTCTATTAATTAATTAATGTACCCTAACTGCAGGGTTGGCTCCCTCCATTGTAGTGAAGCAGTTTTGTTCTGCCTGCAGTGTTAACCGCTGGTGTATCTGGAGGTATCTGCAGTAGAAAGGGAGAAATACAGATAGAGGAGAGTATCAGCAGACAACTGTGGATGGGGAGGAAGCCGTCAGCACCATTGTAGCCATTAATCACCCAGGGCCATTGTGGTCCTGTCCTGTAAACGGCGCCAGTGCAGGCAGGCAGCAGACAGAGAGGCTGAAGAAGAGGCAGAGGAAGAAGGAGAGCGAGGGGGCAGGGTGGCTGAAGGGAGGAAGACGGGCAGAGAATGGCTGGGGATCAGCCTGTGTGTCCACCTCAGCTCCTGCTGCGGGGCTGGGGAGCAGTGCTGCTGTCTCAGTGCTTGTCCTCCGTGTTCTCCCAGGTCCCGGATCCTGAGGTAAGAGCCTGAAACCTCACGCCTGTGTCCTCCACAGGTCTCTGTCAGGAATAAACCTGAGGCTTTCTGTGAGATTGTTACAGGTGTTCTGCTTTTATGAAAAAGTAATGATTGTTTGTTTGCTTGGGTTGTTGCTTGCCTTACTTGGGGGAAGTAAGTGAGCATTTGTTAAAACATGATATGTATTGTGGTCTTATACCTTGTACAGCCCAGCCTCTGTTTGAATGGATACAAACAGGAGGATGAATATGACGAGTCTGGATTCGACAAGTTGTTTTTGTGCCTTAAGGCAGAAGAAACAAGGACTCCATTGCAGAGTTCAAAACAAAGACCTGACCTAAAAAGCAGCTACATCCTCTATGTTTTCCATAAAACAAGCTTTAAAAATCTGCTCCTAAATATAGACGATCTTCTCACTGTCTTTTGAGAACAATGTGCACAAATGATTCAGAAAATGTTAGCAGATTTAACAACAAACTGGCCATGTCTAAGGATAATTTGCATGTTGACTACCTGTTGTACGACTCAAAAAACTGTATCATAAATAATCCTGTACGCTTACATAAGGAGGCCATAGACACAAGTTTATTGCTGCACATTTATACCAGTCTGACCCTGCTTTGCATGTGACATCCATGTCCTCTGAACGTTCTTCTGTAGCAAGCAAACACACGGTTTAAAAGGTCAGAGAAAGCACAAGAAACTTCTCGAACAATGTTTATGACACACTCAGAGCCTTTAAAATGAGATAGAGCAAAGCTGGCTTTGATGTAAGCTTAATGAATGATCTGATGTTTTCATGGGTTTATTCTGAGGACAAGATCAATATGATCAGCCAAGTGCATAATAACTGCATGGGTGACATCCTTCTACTTTGATGTGGCTCACATGGTTATTTAACTTCTCTCAGGTAAAATCACATATTAAATGAAAAATGAAATTAAAAGAAACACTGCAGGCGTGACATACATGTTTATGCTAAAACACTACGCCTCTCTGTTTTGTTTTTGTTTTGAGAAGTTAATCCTCCATTAAGGTAAACCTTATCTCTATTGATTAGTCACTAAAGGGCACTCTTAGAAAAACAAAACGTATTTAAGGAAGAACATCTGAACAAAACCAACCAAGCTAACAGAAATCTCAAATAAATGTGCTTATCTAATGATTAACTCAAAGTAATTTGAGGTCACTACGCAACTGAGTTTGTGTTGTTTGTTGCACCAGAAGAAAACTTGAGGCTTATAGCCACTAATCTCGCCTTGTGAAATGGCCCAACAGAGGAAAGGACTTAGCATTGCATAATCACTCTTGAGGCAAAAATTGGTTTTATCCAAGAGCAGAGCTGCAAATCTGTACCAAGGTTAATCCTGCAGCAGAAATCCATAAACATGAGTGTAACTTATGGAGACAATTTGTTTTACAGCGTCTTTTTTTTGAAGATTTCAGCACCTCTTGTGTTCTGTTTAGAAGATAATTGCGGAATTTTGGCCTTGACAGCATCCCATACTTTCAACTTTAGCAGTAAGGGAAGCTTAAATCTCAGATCTGACTAAACCAACAGGTTCTGTAGTCCTGTTGATGAGACATTAGATTTAAAGCAACTCTGGAAATGAAGAGCATCCAACTCCCTTTTTATTTTCCACTTCCCAAAAATTCAATCCTTCATTAAGATTATATATTTTTTGTTTGTTATTCCTGTGTTTTACTTGGTTTTTATACAAGAACACTCATCTCATTCCCTTTTTTTTATCCTACCTCAGCCTTTGGTGTCGATGATCTCATCAACACAGCTTATTCTTGGAGCACTTTTCTGTTTAACCACATAATGATGTTGTCAGTAGAGGGAGTTAATGTAATAAGCATCAATTTTCTGACACATTTGTTGTTGTTATATGGACCCAAGAATAGAGTTTCCAAGACAACCTTGTATCATTCATCAAATGATCGATATACAGTAGACGAGGAGAAATCCTGATAATGATTTTTTTATCAGACCAGTAATGCTCTGCTGGCTCCAGCAAATAGATCAAACCATTGATTTAACACAAAGGTACACACAGCATTTGTAGATTTTGCTCCCCAAACCCCAGCTCTGGTGAGAGATGTCCATAAAATCGAGACATTTTGGACAATATGGACTGACATTTGGAAATCAGAGAATTGAGACTTGCAGAGAAAGTTGGAAGAAAATCTGATGCAGGGTCTCATGCTGTAAATGTTCATTGACTTCAACACTTGTTGGTGTTGAGTAAAAGGTTTTTAATATGGAGATAGAACCATGTAGGTGTCTGTTTTATTGGCAACTGCTTAAAAATGATGAAAAATATATTTTTTAAAAAGCCTCTCAAGAATTTTGGCCTTGTCAAACTTGTTAAATGATTGAATTGGTGCTCTCAAGAGCATTTCTCTTCATTTCTTTAAATTTTTGTGAAAGCATGACTTATACTTATACAAACAGTAAATTATCCTTTCATTTCCACTTTAAGTTAGACAGATGGAGCTGTGACTGGAAATCTTAACACCAATTACTTTACTAACACACCACACTGTCCTAAGATCAATAAATCGCACAGCATAATTGACGTGATGTGAGTTGTATAAATAGTTTGTTTACATCCTCAGGTTTGCTCCGTCTTGTGAAACACAAAGTGGTTTATTTGTGGAGCGCAGGTACTCTGAAAAATAACAATGTTGTGCTTTTTTTCCCCCACAGCTTTTACCGACAGATCCTCCAAAGAAGCCCGATCCTGTCAACTCAGAGACTGTTGTTTTCTGGGGGTTGAGGTTATGGCAGGTCATCGGCATCTTCTCAGTGTTTGTTCTAGCTGTTGGTTAGTATATTCTGAAAAATCCCTTTGTTGTGCTTTTAACAAACCATTCTCTAAGTAGACCATTACCATCAGACATAACAGCAGGCCATAGATGTTTAAGGATGTATTGCATGTCCACAGTTTAAGTACCAAGGACAGTGTGACTAGTGGTAAAATTATGTCATGTATGAGAGTGATCAGTTCTGTTTCCTGCATAAAGTCTCTCTTTTTCTTTGGTCCCAAAAGCATTATTGTTGGTTTAAACAAATGTGTTATGCAGACTTGTAGAGTATCTGATACACATTTAGAAAAAATATGAACAGCCTAACATCTATGCATTCTACTCCAGCTTTCTTGTTCAATGCCAAAAGTAAAATAATGAGAATTTAAAATAAACAAAAATTTCAAGGCAGCTTTTTCATAGTCAAAACTTGGTCTCTGCAAATATGCAACACATTTTCAATAGTATGTTGTCTGTTGTATTACTGTATCAATACATGATACAGTGTCATAGATAGGCTACTGTATGTCTATCTATATCTACATCAACGGTTCCAGGATGATTAGCCAGAATTAAAAAGTCATCCATGGTTGTTTTGAGCAGGAGTGAACATGAATGTAGGAATGGCTTTTTCTTATCGCATCACACAATATCATTTCGCGATGCAGATTTAATTTGTGACCCTCACAGAGGTAAAACAACCATATAAGCTCATGCAGCTAGAGTGAGCAACTTTGTCTTACACTAAATTCTAAAACTAGCATGCTAACATCACATTTATATATAGAGTCTGTAGCTTTGTCTTGAGATAAATTATGAAGCTAGCATGCTATAGCGGTCACAATCAGTGTAACAGTTGTATCAGTTATTTTGGCTAGAGTCTGTCACTTTGTCGAAAGCCTAATGATAAAATTTGCAAGGTAACATGGCCACAATAAATGCAACGATTCATTTATCAATTATATGTAGTGACAGTCTGAAACATTTCTTGTGCTACATTCTAAAACTAAGCTATAGTGGTCATAATAGTCATGCTAGCTTGCTGTTTTTTTTTTTTTTTTCTTCATGTTAACAAGTAAAGCTTAAGATGATGGGAATGGCATTTGAAAGTCTTTGAATTGAACAATACACATTTTCATATGATGGTGCTGGATAGAATTGTTGCCAGACTCTGAGACTCTGTCCTAGGCTAAATTTTTAAACTGGCAAGCTAACATGCTCACAAAAGAACTGTTGTAACAAATACATGTAGTTAATGCCTGAAACTTTGTCTTAAGCTCAATTCTAAAACTGCACGATTTGTAAAAAAAACAAACAAAAAAACAAATATATCAAATATATATGTAGCCAGAGTCTGAAACTTTATCTTGAGCTAATTATTTTAAAGCAATATTCACAATAATGGTCACAATGATCATGCTAGCTTGCTGGTGTTTTGCAAGTAGCCTACTAAGCTTTTCATTTCCAGATTTACAGAGTTAGAATGTTACAATGTTACAATGTCATTTAGCAGACGCTTTTATCCAAAGTGACATACATACGAGAACAAGAACAACACGAGCAAAGATCTAGACAAGAGGAAACAAGATCAGTAAGAGTAACAAAGTGCCTCAAGTCAATTTGGATGCAGGTACTGCAAGGTATTTTTTTTATAGCATAACCTCTTCTGTTATGCTATAGAATGCTAAGCTGTTGGCTATATAAGTAATATACACAGAGAGGACAAAAAGTAAAGTTAAGGATGATAGGTGCAACATTTGAGAATCTCCAAAAATTGGCCAAATACAAATTATGTCTTGATGATGGTGATTGATGACAATCTGACCAAGTTATTAAAAATAATTCAGTGAAGGAATTTCTTGAAAAATGTCATAGCAAGCCATCTGATAGTTATTTATACATTCTTTGTTCACCAAAAAATATAGTTTCAAACTCTGTGTAGGTTGCTTAAGAAGTCAGGGAGTCACCAAAGTCACAAAATTTGATGACAATTCATCTGAGAAGTTGTAGGCTGACCGTTTGACCCTAGGGCAGAAGAATTGTTGACATTCACAGTCCGAGCCACTCTGCTTGAATGCCTGAAAAAAATCAATATGTCTTGAAAAAACAGTGTATTTGTTTTTGGTTGATAACCCACAGACCTCTACGTTAACAACTTTCAGTTGGACAATATTTTTGGCAGGAAGTGATTTCAACTGTGTTGTCCAAAGTAATGGGAACAAATATATGTTTTCTGTCAGGATTTGAAGGGGAGTTTTTCACAAGAAGTTTCTCAGTGCTGTGAGCACCACACAACATTTCTAAAGACAGATTTCTCAAACATGTAGGCTTGAAAAGAAGGCTGGAAATCAAGAGGTCAAAAATATCCATTTGAATATATTTACATTTTGGTAAATGACACATTAATCCTTGTCATGCAATCACATACAATGCAGGAATTATACTCCGTACTCTTCAAGTTAACTTTTTGTCTTCTCTTTGCATCCTCTTTTTCAGTCATCACTCTATGTTGTATTTTTAAATGCCGAATCCCGAGAACAAAAAAGGAAATCGAGGCACGACACGCGCAGAGGCTGGCCGCCAAAAAATATGCCAACACATTAGAAACTGTGCCGCCTCTGAATGAGCTGACTGAGATCCCGGGATGTAAGTAGCTACTTTTTGTATCTCTGTTATGTTGTTATGACTCTCTCAATTGGTAATAAATACCTAAATTAACTGACTGAGAAACACAAGCTGTAAGTCTGATGATGATTGAAGGTTGTTCTGCATATTGATTCTTGTTGCAACAGGTGGTTGACTTCAGTTAAGAGAAACATGACATATTCTGAAATCCTTTGACACCAATGAATTAGGCAGTGTATGTTATACCCCTTTAAATCAGTCTGGGATTGCTTTTCACAAAAGCTTTTAGAGGCAGAAGAAATATTTGTGGTGAGGAAAGCCTTCTGCTAACGGGTGGCAACAATTTGGGTCTGCAAGCATGCATACAGATGAGCATTAAATACGAGAATGACATTGTTCAGAGCTACAGGAGCTTACAAAACTCTTTGCTGATTCAGTCCTACTTTTTGACTGAGGCAAAGAGAGGACAACTTCCTCTTTACATAACGTCTTTTCAAGTCTATTTCATTTTCTTGAATTTTGACTGCCCTTTCTTTTCATTATCACTGCACTAGTTTCAATTCTTCTGCTCTGTTTGTGTGCTGTTATACTTACTGTCATTCCCTTTTCTACTCTTCTCCTCTTCTTCCCTCCCTGCTTTTCTTCTTTCTCTTTTCCAGCTACCCCAGATGCTCCTGCGGTGCAGACAGTCTCAGAGCAGGTTGAAAGTGTTAATAACAGCCAGCTCTCCATAGTTAGGGTCAGCGAGGAGCAACCCAGCTCACTCACTTTGTCAGACACAGGATGATATTTTTCCCTCCACCCATGTATTGTCTCTTACCATTTTTCAGAATTTTCTTCTGGCTCTGTCATTTTGCTAAACAACGTATCACCAGCTTATCTAAAGGTTGGTTAAGTGCAAATATCAACCAGACATCCTGCCATCAGTCTATCCAGTGGGCCTCTTTAATTCTATTTCTGCAGATGGCGCGCAGAGAACTGTAAGAGTGTCTGCAAGTGCGTCTTTCATTGTATTGCTTTTCGTAAGACTTTCATGTATAGACAGGAAAATCCAACTTTGTAGTGCAGCAGTGACAATGTGCGGCAAAAAATGAATCTTCTTTTGTGGCGGTGGTCTATGAATTGTTCAGCATTTATCAGTATAGTTTCTCCAGGGCAGCTGGACTTCTGTAGATAACAGTTTTTGTATTTTTTATGCTTTCATTTTTCTTAAGGCTTGTGTATTTTTATCAAAGATAAACATATCTTGCATTATGCATGACATTTTCAAAGTAAAGGAGTCTTATAACTCTGTATTCTAGTATTGAAAACTGTCTGTACTTTCAAAAGGGAAATTGGTGCATGCAGCATGCCTGTTTGTGCTCTGCGGTTGATTATTTCACAACCTGTCTGACCGTTTTCCCAAGATACACTTACAGAAAACATCATTCCATTTTCTTCTGAAAGTGTAAATAAAATATGATCTTCCTTGTCAGCAACATGGGTCTCAGCTGTTATTCCATGTCCTGTTTTTTACTTATCTGTCTCTCAGGAATCTGATGTGTTGCCGTTTGTGCATCTTTGCTCTCTCAGCTGCTTAGCTATGGCCTTTTCAGGTGAAGAAATGTGACAAATAGGGACTGACATCTGTCTCTGCCTGTTCCTCATGTGCGGCATTATGCATTCTTGTGCACAATTGCATCCATGGATAATTGTGTAATTAATTATAGGAGGGGGGGGGGGGGGGGGGGGGGGATCATTCAGCTGTCAATATGCTTTTCTTTCACTTGATCACTACATCAAATAATACCAAATGGTAATCCTGCTGGGGCGAGAGCATATAACTCTTCAATTTCCATATCACCACAGAGAGTTGAGGTTTAAATCCTCTTCCGTGACTATATGTCTGATCATCCATGTGGATGTGGCTGGAGGGGATGTGCACTGGCTGCAGCGTGTTCAAAGAATCAGCATGAACACATATTTATTAGCTGATGTCAACCGTAAACTCCAAACAAACCATGCTGCAATATTAGCTTTTATATTAACCAGGAGGAGAGCAATATTAATGTACAAACAAATTGGTGCTTTTATGCAACGATTACGTAACACTGAGAGTGCACGGAGATAGATAATGAAGTAAAATAATACATAAGAGTAGAGAGTGAATACAATATTGAATTATATGTTGAAAAATCTCAATAAAAAAGTGAAATAATCAAAGTTTATAAGTTCTCTCTTTAGAATGAAGGCCTGATTATGCAAAATAACAGTGCACTCGCAAAATGTTTGTTACGAGCATAAGGTAAAAAATAACATCAAACATAGCTTAATTAGATTTTGCAAATGAGGATAAAGAAAGGGCCAGGCTTATCCTCTGGTTGTGTGCATGAATAACAGTAGCGCATCCGTTCTGTTTACTTGTTTGCAGATGGAGCTTACACCCTTAAAAGACCTAAGTTAGCTTCAAAGATCAATGATTTGGCACAATACTTTTGCACATACTAACCCAGCTGTAAATAGCATCCAAGTCTCCCAAGCAGGGAGCTTCATTAGTTTCACAGCCGATTTTGTCTTTGAATACACTGAGAGAATACAATTAAAGGAGCATTGTCTCTATCCACCAGCCTGTTTTCTCTACACCTCCCTCACAAGCCCTCACACAGGTACTGCATAAAATAAAATCCATGAACTGAAGAGACTGAGTTATGAATCAGTCCCTCTCTATCTGACACCATCTCTGACTTATTGCTCCCCTGCTTTCCTTTACAGTACAAAGTGAGTCATGGCAGGTAGTTTGAAATGAAGTTGTCAGTGTCATCAAACGCACACTGTTTTGTGACTTATCTCAAATAAATCTTATACACATCTGTTCATTGAATGGCCAGTTAGAGAAAAAAATCAGTACACATTCACAGCCCAGGCGGTGGAGTGACAGACACATGATAAGGTTGGGCCGTGTTAAGATTTAACTCCCCCGGAGTAGTACACTTTGATTTTTTGTCACAGTGGCAGTTTGCTGCTGTCTGTCTTCAACCAGCTCCTGAGCTATGATTGACTATTTCTCCAGTTAGTCACAACGCTAGGAACCATGTTAAAATAATCTATTTGGACTATGTCGTGAAGGCTGCTTTCTCTGCATCAAGATGTTGCAGATTTTCTTTTGTTGGTACTTTACTCGATAAAATATGTGGACATGCCCCTGGTGATGAGTGATCTTTAGAGGCAATATTAAAATATTTCACTACTACTCCTAATAAGTCAAAGGCAAAACAGATCTTGGTTTTGTAGCAAATAACAAATGATCTTGCTGGTGATCTCTTTGCTCTCATTGCTCATGTAGAGTCCCCATATAAAGGTCATTTTAACATGTGTATAACATGTCCTAGTTGTTTTTTAAGCAAGGTGTGAGGCCAGTTGCAAAAACATCCCAAGTTCCCAAATATGGTGACCGTGCGAGGGATTTGAAGGTGGTGAGCACTCAAAGATCATCTTAAAATGCATGTTTGAGTGATGGATCGAAGGTATGCCTATTACCAGACTCATCATCCATCAGTTAGACTGCAGGTCATTTCGTTTTTTATAGTATTTGCATACCAAACTATGCTTCATTGGACATGTGTTTATATTTTTTTCCACATAAATCTGTCAATGTCATATGAAAAGACATGAAAACAAGATTTCATTTAAGAGGTGTTAAACAAGAACCTACCTCATTGCATTTACTAAGTTTATTTAATAATTATTTTCATTAAAAAATGTTTTCTTTATGAAATCAAGATTTGGTTTTCAAAGAAGTTAATAATCTTGAAAATGGTTGATTGTCTTATAATAAGGTTCATCTTGTGGTCAATATGCTCCTTAATATGTGAGTATTATTCCTCCTTCCTTTCCATTGGTCTGAACTATATGTAGTCAGATCTTGTTGTTGAAGCAGTTTGAGGTGAGGTGGTCAGCTAAAAACTTCTCAAAGGTGTTTTGATTAAGCCTTCACCAAACCATGCTGGCTTCTAGTCATATTTGTGTTGAGCCATCTCTCCAGGTTATGTTAAAAGTGGACTTGTATTGAAAAACAAAAAAGATGAAGAGACATCAAAACATTACCCATAACTGCAAGAGATCTGCATAATGACAAGAGCAGCAAACAGTTTCATGATTCTTCAGTGAAATTACAAAGAAATCCATTCACAAACAATCTGATGTTTGTTTGATTATTTTAAGTCAGCTTACACTGAAAAACACAGGACTGAAATAATTTCAGGTTTACTTTAACCCCCTCTAGCAACGTTGGACATCTGGTGTATGTTAGTTGTTTGGTTTCTTGGCCTCCGTTTGTGTATCCAGTGTCACTGCAGCATTTGTAAAGCAAATGTTTGCGTTGCTACTGGGAAAACATACCAAAAAAAGCTATGACATTCTGTTTGACATCGACAGAAATCTCTCCTTTGAGCAATTTTCACAGCTTTTACACAATAGTTGCTGAAGTGTAAAATCAAACCAATGCTTCTTGTTGATCTGTATCACAGGTGTAGTGTGCAGAGTCTCACCTGTGGCTGTAAAGTGTCTTTTGGAGGGTTTGTTTGAGTCTGATAGATCTCCATGCCAGCTTCATATTAGGGGTGTACCCTGTAAGACATAACTGTGGGCTCAGGTTGTAAGTGAAACAAATGACTTATGCCATTCATATTTTTACCCCCAGTCTTTGATTTGTAGACCATCAGAAAAAATAGTTTGTATATCTAATTGGTGAGAGTTCATTTAATATCAAATGAGAAAACAACCTCCACGGGGTAATTCCTTGTAAAATTTGCAGTGCGAGCTGGCTCTTGTGTGCTGCAGCTGCTTATGCCAGCTGCAACTTGCGGCTATAATTTTCAACGTCTATGAACACCACCTACACAAGAAAAATGTTTCAGCTGCTACACACTTTTATCTAGCATCCTCATTTGCTCAAATTGGCCACCATGGAATACCACATTAAGTAGTGTTTACTTCAGGTACAAGGCTGAGCTGCTTACGCTGTACTTGATTATGTCACCCATAGATACATAGATACATAAATACATAAATACATACATACATACATACATACATACATACATACATACATACATACATGCATACATGCATACATACATACATACATACATACATACATACATACATGCATACATACATACATACATACATACATGCATACATGCTTGCATTCATGCATACATACCTACATACATACATACATACATGCATACATACATACATACATACATACATACATACATACATACATACATACATACATACATACATACATACAGACATGCATATACAGACATGCATACATACATACATACATACATACATACATACATACATACATACATACATACATACATACATACATACATACATACAGTGTTCAGCATGAAAGAGTACACCCTCTTTGAAAAGTAAGATTTAAATCAATTTCTCAGTTAACACAAGAGCAATTTTTAAAAAAGTGTACAAAACTAAGTTCCACAGAACATTTGTTTTACTCATATCATGAAAGAAAAGTTAATAATATAACTTGGATAACAAAATCTTCAGTTTTGCTCAAAATAATTGTAGCAAAAACGAATACACCCCACAACAAAAACTACTATATCTAGTATTTTGTATGACCTCCATGATTTTTAAGGACAGCACTAAGTCTTCTAGGCATGGAATGGACAATTTGCTGATGTAATGCTTCATCAATCTTTTTTTCCATTCTTGGAGGATGACCTCTTTTAGTGCCTCATCTTGTCTCTTAAGAATTCCCCACAAGTGTTCGATTGGGTTCAGATCAGGAGTCACACTTGTCGACTGAACCACTTACACCGTGTTCTTCTTCAGAAATTCAGCTGTGGCCTTAGATGTGTGTTTGAGATCATTGTCATGTTGGAAAAGTGCACGAAGAGTGATGGCAGCATCTTCTCTTTCGGTATTGAGCAGTACATATGTGAGTTCATGATTCCATCAATGAAGTGAAGCTCCCCGACACCAGCAGCACTCATGCAGCCCCACATGAGGACACTGCCACAAACCAGGTTTTACTGTGGGCACTTTACATTTCTCCTTGTACACCTTTACGCCGCCATACAGTTTTGGTCTCATCACTTCATAGTACAGTTTCCCAGTCGTCTTCACCTTTTTCAGCATGGGCCCTGGCAAATGCTAGACGGGCTTTTTGTGCATGGGCCTTAGGAGAGGTTTCCTTCTTGGGCGACACCCATGCAGGCCGTTCCTCTGCAGCGTATGCCGTATTGTATCACAGGAAACGGTCACTCCAGTTTGACTTTCCACCTCTTTAGCTAACTGCAGTGAACTTGCATGGTGGTTTTCTTCGACCCATCTCAACAGAAGACACTCCTATCGGGTTGTTAATTTCCTTGAACGGCCTGGACGTCTCTGAGAGATTGTTGCAATTCCATCCTTTTTAAATTGCTGGATCACTTTTGATACAGTATTCTAACTGATGAGTAGCTTTGCTAATCTTCTTGCAGCCTTCACCTTTCTTGTGTAAATAAATTGTTTTCTTTCTCAGGTATTGTGACAGTTCTATTCCATGTGGAGCCATTACTGACAGCATGAAATGGGAGAGGGTTTTCTTTGTTAAATAATGCCTTTTTATAGTCAGGTGTCTGCTGATGAGTAATAAGACTTGCCTGTGGTTGAATTCTTGTCAATTAGAATTTTGTAGTCCAAATTTAGCTTTGCTCCTAAGACTTTCATTGGGGTGTACTCATTTTCGAAACATGGTCTTGAATGAAATTGATAGAAAAATTATTTTTTTCTATACTCAAATTAACAAATCTTGTTTGCAATCAATATGTCAAAATGTTTCATTGTAACATACTGATCCTGAATGGACAGTAAAGGTTTTCTAACAAATCTGTTAGGGGTGTACTTATTTATGCTGAGCACTGTATATATACATATATACACGCATGTATATATGTATGTAAAGTCTGTCTGTCTGTCCAATTGCCGTCTGTCCATCCGTCTGTCCGTCCATCTGTCTGTCTGTTTGTATGTACTGTATGTATGTATGTATGCTGCTAGCGAGCGTGTACCTTGTCTTCTCATTGATTGTATTCCTGAAAATATCATTACTATCTATCCTGATATTTCTCTGTACATTTTCTTATTTGTTGTTTAAATACACATTTCCTCAACCACAGTTTATACCTCAAAGGAGAGGAGCTATTCTTGCCTCCTGCTATCTGTGTGCATCCTGAATACTAATGGGAAAAACAGTCTCACACATAAAGCTGACTGTAAACTTTGGTTCTCCTTAACTCACACTAAAACCCCTTCCAGCCACGCCATTAGAAAAATAAATAGACCATGCTTATTAGACGAGAGTGAAACAGATGTGCCTTCATTAGATTCAACCTACTTAACCATCCTTCTGTCAGAATAAATTCTCTTTTCCAATTAGAACTTCAGGCAGCAGGACCCTGGTGATACCTGGTGATTTCATGAAGCCTTGACTTGTTTTTTCTTGTGTGTTCATAGCTGCAAAGGTAGAAGAGAAGGAGGAGGTAACAACAGTTTCTGGGAAAGTGGATGGTGAAAAAGGAGAAAAGAAGACCAAGGAGGGCAAGAAAGAGGGCAAGGGTGCCAAAGAAGGGAAGGGAGATGAGAAGGATGCTAAGAAAGGTGAAAAGGGTGAAAAGGGACCATCTAAAAAAGATGCCAGTGATGGGAAAGGAAAGAAACCTGGAGAGAAAGGTGACCGAGGGGACAAAGGAGATAAGGGAGAAAAAGGAGGTAAGGGAGGAGCTAAAGGGGGAGCAAAGAAAGCTCAAAAGTGAAATCTGCTTTTATGGACACACTGAAGATACGTTTTTTAGCAATTTTGCTGCGCCTTTTTTTTTTTTTTTTTTTAAATGAATTTATATCATATTATATATATAAAAAATAAAAACATTGTACCTAAGAAGTGCATCATTTGTCTACATCAGAATCATAAATGCTGCAACGACATAAGAGTTATGTACAGTAAAATTCAAGATTTATTGTTGTGTTCACAATTCACTGATGAACATGAAAGACCAGAAACAGTTTACACTGATATCTACAGCGTGCCTTCATCACTACACTGGAAGGTGAAGTGTGTTTGAGCCAACACTCCCCCGACATACTGCATCTGAAGCACAAGACCCATGTCGACTCCACGGAGATAAATAAAAGACAATGATACACATTTTTATACTTCCATGAGAGGTATTTAAAAACAGAAATACAACATTAGCTCTATGGTTATTGGCCTTACCGTACACTTATATCCAAAACACAATCATTATACATGATACAATCAGAACAAAATACTGTTTTAAAGCATATTAAAGTGCTTACATTTTACTTTTAATTTAAGATTTTCATGCCCCCTTTTGACTAAAATATGTCTGATTAACATGACAGAAACATAATATTTACGTAAGCTATGGTAATTAGTGGAAAGCTGGGTTAAATATGAAGAAGAATCACTTCAATCAACTGTAATTAGAAATGTTTATGCATCTCTGCTTTACTTTTAAACTTGATCAAAAATCAGATTAAGGTTCTCAGAGAATGGTTAATAAATTCCAGATAAAAGGGACCAATTAAAGGTTAATAGTGAGTCTCCTCAGTCTTCAGTCACTGTAGCCTGCAGCAGCATGCATTAAAGTTTTAGTCAGTCCACTCAACCTTGATGAGACGTGATGATCAATTTTCACGGAGATGTTCAAGTTGGGTCTAATTTGACTACAATGCACTTCTCTGAGCTCTAAAAGGTTTGAGTGCATACACCCCGCTTTAAGTGAATGCTGTAAATATTTCACATTGTTAAAGCATTCATTTCTGTTGTTGAAACTCAAATATGCAAGCCCCTAGGACCTAAATTTACCATAATGAAGCATAGTGACATACATTGTACCAGTGTGCCTTCGTAATGTGTTTTTAATAGTTTACGGACACCAAGGGATGTCTGTGGCTCAGTGGTAAAGGCCAATCAGACAATACTTGAAAGTTAGTTTACTCTTGTTTTTGATCTTTTCACAGATTTTGTTGACAATTAAGATAATCTGATTCTACTCCAGACTTAGCCATGAAACATTTGCCCTATGGGAAAAAGGAAGGGAGCGTCTGATTGAAATGCCATCTGCTCTAGAAGCTGACCTGCTGCGGGGCCTCTTAGGCTGTAAAAACCAGAACACACCTGGTTCCAAACTACCAAATCTGACTTCAGCAAACACCTTAATGGATCAAGAATCAGAATGAATCATCCAATGCTGGTCAGTATTTCATGGTGTTGAATGAATACTGTGCACAAAAAAAAGTTTGGGTCACATTTGCTAGAATGAATGTAGCTAGCTGAACCTAATCGAAATCCCTCCTCCAGTCCAGCAAAGGAGCATCTTAAGTTAAGAGGAAAACTGAAAGCAACAAAGATGCCTTTAATGCTAACACTATCTGCCCACGTCAAGCTGACACATCACACTGGTTTCTTCATCCCTCACTGCTGTTTACATGCAAGTACAAACATATGAAGCAACTTATTTCCTAGATTCTCTGTTTCAACACTTATCTTGACATACTCCTACACTACAAACCTGCTGCATTAATTTTGGAGGGCAAATTTTACTGCAACATTAAGACTTTTGGTCACTGTAAACAAGATCATACATGAAAACATAAAAACAGCTGGAAAGAAAACCTTTACTTGGACATTGTATCATGCCTTTTCTCTTTGGTGTGAGATACAATGTAACCTAACCTGCAAAAAGTGCAGGCTACGTATGGTAAATGACAAGTTACAGAGTTGGAAAAAAAATCAAGGAATGCTTGTTTAAATGCCCTCTGCCACCTGTACATATATTCACCAGTTTTCTTTTGGACTATTTACACCATCAAATATTGCAAACATTCCGTAAAACAACACACAAGAAGAAAAAATACATAGAAACATAGCTTTATAACATATCCATACACACGAACACTATTAGCTCACAATTAGAATGTATTTCTGATCTTTGTAAACATTGTGACTTGTAGATATTTACACAAAAAAGCAGCATATCACTGAACAATTTACCGTGTGTTATTCATTTCTGACTTGTCCTTCATAACCTGCACAAATGTTTTTGTTAAAGATTTTCTGAGATTCCTCATTTAATTAACATTCCAGTGGAGTTGAAGACCATTTCCTGCAAACTGTGTTTTTAAAAGGGGTTTCCTGCCTCCAAAATGTGTGAGTACATGTGATACCATTTTTGTACCATTTCCATAAAGTTCCTCTTTACCTCAGCTAACACTGAACCCAAAGAGAGACTGTCCTCGAAAAGGAAACTTACTTTGGCATCATGGCATGTGTGTGTGTGTGTGTGTGTGTGTGTGTGTGTGTGTGTGTGTGAGACAGAGAGCGAGAGAGAGAGAGAGAGAGAGAGAGAGAGAGAGAGAGAGAGAGAGAGGGGGGGGGGGGATTTTTGGAGAGAATTTAAATATGAAACATTCATTTGAACTCTTCTACATCTGTATAAACGAGGGAAATACAAACCAGGTTTTTTTTTCGAAACAGCAAAATTGGTGGAACATTTGGGAAAAAAAACTTATAACAGCTTTATATAAAACACCATCATCCTCAGAGAAATGCTGAATACGCTGTAACAAAACTTTAAAAGTATAAAAATAGGTGTGCAACAACAGAGGACTTCAATTACCTGAGTACCTTCCCTTTAACACTGAAGTGGACTTGAGCCATTGCAGAACAAATGAGATGCTATGCTGGAGAGCATGCACAGATGCCTCACAAGGTAGAATTAATATTTTCAAGCAGAGCCTAAATACGTAGTCTACGTGCTGACTCGTCTGAAGTCTTGCTGATGGAATTGCCCCAACATGTGCCTCTAAGTGCACTCAAAACTCCACCTGGCTTTTAGGTGATTAAGGCCATTCCTGGCAACTGCTGTAACAAATTTATGCATGAAAGCTGAGCTCAAGATATTAGCCAAAAAAAGCAATCCCAAAAAACAAGAAAACAACAGTTCTGGCAGTGGAGAACAAATGAGAAATGGCAGTCGGTTTTCATCCTATTACACATTCACCGTGGCAGGCGTTTGGTGAAAGAGCTGAGAGAATTTGCGACAGAAATGAAGGTTGCTCTCTCCAAGATAAAGGCAGCCTGGCTCACAGAAGTGATACACCCTTTATGCCACGAGCCTCGTCACTCTGCCAGTTTTTCCTCCTGTGAAGCGAGCCAGAACATTGCAGTGTTGATGAATGCAGCGTGTTTTTTCTGACAGTTTCATATCTTGACTATTCCCAGTTTTCATCCCAATCAGCCTGGCGGTCACATGACTGTCTCCCTCTCCTCCTCCACAACGGGGGAGGGTTTCTCATCCTCGCAGGGCCGCGTGGCTGCAGAATGCTCCTCATCAGGGAGCTGGAGCTCCTGTCCTGATGAAGGTATGGAGTTCTCAGACACTGAGCCGTTCTTTACGTACCCGGGCAGGTTCCTGTGTCCGTTCACAGGCACGGGGCCTAGCCTGGTGGTGAGGTGCAGGGCCAGAGGTCCTCTGGCGGTGACATTAGTCACACTGGTGTGAGACACCATTGGTCCGTAGCTGTACGTGTTACTGCCGCTCCGAGCTTTTCTTTTGAAGTCCAGAGCCAGAGTCCTCCTACTCCAAGACTTTTTGATCTCAGCTTGTACCTGAGAGAGAAAAAGTTGTTTAGACAAATCAAAGCTGAACACATCATGCAGTTCATTTAGGTTTAAAATGCTAATAGATCTTACCTCTCCGTTGCAAAAGCAGTAAATAATTGCCACCAAAAATCCCTGGAAGGGAAAGAGAAGACAACACTCTTACAATATGGATATATGGCAGCTAGCTCCAGTGTGCAAAAATGATTAAATAAAACATTATATCTAAGAGAGAATATGATATAAAATATATACAGTGAATCTTTTTAGTGTTAATAGAACTGTATAGATTGTGCCTTATGGAGATCTAAGCACAACCCTTATATATTTATGATAAAAATTTCTCCTCTGGATCTAGTCAACTTGAAAAGAGACAGGATTTCAGGATCCATCTGACCTAAATGATCATTTCTGAAACTTCGGCCACAGCAGCTTTACCTGGAAAGAGTTAAACAGCATCTCATAGTGCATCTGGATCAGCCAGGGAACTCCAGACACCTCTGTGTACGGCATGGCGTTGAATATGATGTAGTGGACACCAAAGAGCGGCATCAGCACCAACGTGGACTTCAACAGTTTTCTGTAACAGCGACATGACGGTTACATTTTGACATCCTGAGAAAATACTGAGTTTTGCTAAACCTTTAGAAGCAGTCACATGATGCCAATGCTGCTTGTTTCATAATAACATTCGTGGTTATATCACACTTCTCGCACAATGAATGAATCTAGAAAATAAATGATGAATTAGCACAATGCTAACACTCAGTACCTGTACTGTTGTCTTGTGTCGCACCTTCCAGCATTTGTTTCTCGTAGTTTAGTTGCCAGTACTCTGATTATGTTCAGAAACAACATGAAATTGACCTGTGGTAAAAATAGAAACATAATGATTTAATGACATGTCTTGCACACCATAATAATGGGAGGGAGGGCTAATCCAACAGCTGCAGTGCCACAGGTGCAGTCAGACATGCTTCTTTCCTCCACAGCAGGATAAAATTGCAAGCAGAGGGCATGTACTCACCACGACAGCCACCAGGATAGGCACTTGATAAATCCATTTCAAATTGCCCGCACTTAAGTCCCAACACCTGCAGGGATCAGCAACAACAAAATGGATCAGTAGAAGATAAGTAAGGATCAGGCTGCTAGGTGAGATGGTTCAAGCACACAGGTAATCCTTGATTGAGGAAGGTGAAAGAAGGTCTGCCAAAAGATTTAGAAAGTCTACGACCATCCCTTACCTTCCACTCACATATAATATCACATGTGGAACTGTGGAAAAATACATCTAATGAAGTCCAAATGTTCTACATATTATCTAACCTAACAGCTCATGAATGGTTTAAATACATCAGACTCTTTGGAAATGTTTGCATATATGAGGCCTTGGAGGTAACAACAATTGAAGAACATAATTTGTGCCCTTCTCTGGTTTAATGAACTTCACTGACTTTATCAATCAAAAGTCTTTGACTAGAGCTCGGGTAACAGGGAAACAGATGTGTGGACAAAAATCCTGGTGGTCGATATTAGTCCTTGGGTCTTTTTTTTTCTTCCTGCTGAATGTCAGAGCTGTGATTATTATCATGGTTGTGTAGTTGTGTGATGTTGTTGAGCTGTATTGGGAACAATGTATCGTGTATTTTCAGAGTTGTATGTGTACTAAAGCACAGGCTTTTATTTTAAAGGTAGCAGGTTAGCGTTTCTGCCAGCTGAAATGATTTGTTCTCCATGTGTCGAGGATATGAAGCACGTAATTTCATAAAACTTGTAATGTCGAGAAACTTTCCCCAACAAGTAATGAAGAGGTAAATGTAGAAGTGTGGCAAGTTTGAATTTTCTTTTGCTATTATTATTATTTGAAGTTGAATTTCCCCATGCAAGCCTTTGAAACGTTCTTCTGTTAGAAGTGCTACAGTGAATACATCTTTGTTTGAGCATTCACATTTGTTGAATAAAATAAAGCTTCTGACATGAACTCCACCATGACTCAGTTTGCACCGGCCTTCTTTGCTTCGAGGAACACTTAACCTTTTGTATTTATGTATTCAAACTCAACGAGAATAATGCAGATACAATACTCGTGCAGATCACTTACTCTGTGTCTGCAAATGTGGCTCGCACTGTTGCCCAAACCGTCACAAACATAGCTGGTACTCCTGAAAGAGAGAATCAAAGATAAAGAAGACATTCTTGTGATAAAGCAGCGATCACTTTGGAGAAAAGTCTAGATGATGATTAAAGAAGTGCATAAAGTGCTAACATAGGTAGAACCTGGGTAGCACAGCATCCACATTGTATGCGCTGTGCTTATGTCACTAATACGCACAGTGTGTACAATGCAGGAGCTGTAAAGCCCGTTTTCATGCAATAGTCCTTTTCCTCTATTCTAGTCTACCCCGACAGTGACTCTGAGTTTTACCAAAAGGTTTTTGCATATGACTTAGACTATCAAAACATCATGCCAAACATACCATTCATGATGCATGTAATACTCTGCTGTGGCACATACTTGATTCTGATTGATCAAAACTCCAAAATGTAAGTAATTCTCAACAGCCAAAGTAATGCCATGGAGAACCTGATCCACTACGTCACAATAAATTAATCCACAAAAGTGTCTGTTAGCATTCTGAATCAGTGGTTTCCAAAGTGGGAGCTTGTGGATTACGAGATGCCTTCCAAAAAACACATTTGCAATTTTAATTGATTCAAAATTCCATATGTGATCCATTATTGTAAGACTTCATACAGAAATAGTTCAATTTGAATACAGCCAATAAAGCTATGCAAGTTATGTTTCAATAGTTTTTGCCGTTAATAAACACATGACCACCGAGGAGATTGTGATGGATTAGCATCAGTTGCAGCAAGTATATCTACTGTAGCACAGGAAACACAGCAATACGTACACATAGACAGGCACTTTTTTTTGCAAGTAAGGGAATATAAAGTATTTGTTGCTTAACGCCAGTGTTAATCTCACAGCTATACAAGGACATCACCTTTCCTCTTGCTTATTGAATGTTGTATGTCCACTCTGCGTCACAGCCTGAACACAGAGAATACTGCAATCTGCTCCTCTGCTTGTTAAATTACTGTAGAATAGTATTATGATTGTTTGGTTGTTGTGTTCTTTTGAGGGCCAAAATGTTTAGGCAAAATAAAATGGAGGATATTTTTACTATCACTTTTAACTCATTTGGAGAAAACAACACTTCTGGTTTGTGGTTAACAGTGACCAGTCACCAGCAAAGAGTGTAGGAACCACAAGGGAGGTTAAAGAAAAACAAGGAGCTGAATTAAAGAGATGTTGACCAAAATGATGAGGACAGACTCGACGCAAATGCAAATTCAACATGGTAAGGGCTTAAGCAGTGCTGAAGAACTGATTGAAGGAAAATGTTGACAGATTTTTGAAAGTTACGGGGCAGAAGACCTTAATTCAGAGTTCAAAATGCCAATGGGGAAACATTTGTTTGGACTCTACCGTGAATTAAAATGTTTAGTTTAATGTTACTTCCACCTGCAACAATGCTGGTCCCAACCATGGAAATCTGAGAGACAGTTTTTTGGCTGCATAAAAAAAAAATCTTAAACCAATAAAATCATCTGTGGCTGGATAATAAGCAGGATAATAAATAGTGAGTGGGTGGTTATGTGGATTAGGATTGCTTCAGGGTGAGCGAAGACCCTGACTAGACAGGGCCTTATCTCACCCCGAGAGGATCCTAATCTGAATAGCCACCTGTTCACTACATAATACCTCTTACAAAGTGTGATCGTACACCTGCAGGTAAAACAAAGCAGTACTCACCCCATCCAATCAGAGTAAATCCCCAAAGATACTTTCTGTCAGAGAAGAAGGTCATGAAGATGAGGCTGTGCAGGTACAGCCCCTCCACCAGGATCCAGTAGTAATTGGTGGCCAGGAAGTACATGAACAAGGTTACAACCACCTTACAGCCAATCTGAACACAAACAAGAGGAGAACGAGTTCAATCCACAGTCACACTGACAAACAGAGTATCAATCATATCTTCGTATCAATCGTATATATCAATCTACTCTTTCTGACAACACAAAGTGCGTTTACATAACATGTCACATTCACTCATTCCCACCACTTTCATACACTGGTGGCAGTGTATGAATATGCTCTGTAGGGCTCCCATAAGTATTAATTCATAACATTCAAACACTGCTGGCACAGCAACAAATAAGAGTTGACACCTTTCAAAGAGTGAAGCTTCTCTGTTGATGCAGCTGTCATGTTCTTTATTCACTTTAGCACTATGAATAAAACTGTAGGTGAGTTCAATTACAGGGTCTGCAGGAACTTCCTTAGAAGCAAAGTCTCAGTACCTATAGCACTCGCATCGACGCGTCATCTCAAGTCTAATACTTCATCAGTCCACAACTCAACACCTTTGTGTTTCAGCCTTTTAAATGTTATATGGATGATTACAAGAGGTTATCATGACAAGTATCACATGTTTATTACTGATGACCTCCAAAACTAAAATATAACTTAAAAAAATAATTAAACTGCTTTAGAGGTTTTTTTTTATTGTACTTTGTTTTCTGTTATTGTAATTGCATGCCTGCTTTGATATGAGCCAAACTAATTTGAGATATTTACCGTTTATAATTCAAAAAGACAAAAGAAAATTCCCCTTGCTTTTGATAAAGTCAAGTTGCAAATGAAACATAATTCTACAAAATGTAATTCCACCTGAATTTTTTTTTTTTTTTTTTTCAGCACAGGTACTCATTTAAAATATTTCTCATTGCCTAATGATTTATTTAAAAAGGTGAGAAAAGCACAATGAAATGGGTATAAATCACGGTATTTGTATAACAATGCAACTGGGGATGAAAGGAGGAGCTTGTTCTCTCTTGTAAAGCTGTCGTTCGCATGGGGCTCCAGCTCTTCAGATGTTGCTGCTGTTTCATATTCCAACATTACACCAAACCACTTCCTCTCAGTGCTCTTGTGTCTCTGCACTGATTACTCATCATTTTCATTTACATCTATCCCCATCAGCTTGTAAAAAAAAAACAATGACCCTTCAGCTGCAGCTGCTGTTATCCCACAGGGCTGGGATACATGCTTAACTGCTAAGATAAAGGAAAACTTTAATTTTTAATCAATGACACAACAATTCTTATCTGTTGTTCCAAAAGGAATCCCCAACCTTTACAGCTTGAATGCTTTTCACAGCTATCTATCACCCGGCCACATGCACTGACCTTTCATTCCACTGCACAAACAACACACTGTTCTTTCACACTATACTGCTTGTTTGAACTGAACAGTGGTGTGAAAGGATTTGAAGGATTGTGTACACAAGAATCATCCAATATCAACATAATGCCCATGAATGCCCATCTGTTTCTACGATGCCTGTGATGGTCATGATATTTAACAACTAAAGCACTCAGTGCTGTGTTTAAAATGTGTTCATGTCAGATTTAAAGTCCTTTATGAGTAGATACACCACACAAGGTGATTATTGGGCGGTAGTGTTCCATACTAAAGCTCTCTCTTTGAAAGAAGAACATCTTTGTCTTTGCTCTCTTTGTGCTACTCCATTTTTTCAAAAGCACTTCACTCTTTTTTCATTCTTACTGTGACGTCTACCTACACTTGTGAAAGGCCGATCTGTTGGAAAGTGCTACCCCTTACATTACCTTAAAGGTAAAGGTAATTGAACATTTTGTGCATCAATATGATTTATGGTGTACTGTTCTTTGACTGTCAGGGCAGGGAATGCTGGAAAACAGAAGACGCCACAGCAACAGGAGCAGCTTTTTGTGTAACAGTCACGCTTTTAAATTGCTCTATTGACCAAGTGAGTTCCCCCAGGGAGCTGCCAGCTTGTTTTTATATATTTATTTGTATCACTTGACTAATGAATCAATGAATTCCAGGTTTAGGATAAGTATCTCACAACACAGCCTTATATCCAATATTGAAGGGAATTTATCTCCATACCTATAGATCCAACAGCCAGAAGTACGCCTTGTTTTATTGATTGGTAGTGGATAAATTCCCAGAATCCCAAACTGATTAAGTCAGCTATTGATTCAGTGGACCTCCACGCTGCAATCTAGCTTCAGCTGCTCTTGCTGAATGGTCAACTCCTCTCACTGTTCCTCTTTTGTCCCTGCTGAACATCAGTCTGATCATTTCAATCTCAATCACTCCAAATCAGTTTGTGTTCTTCAAAGTTTGGTGTGATGACAGCAGGGATTTAATTTTAACATTCTGGATGTCAAAATCTTTCTTTACATTTTCAAGATTTAAATACATTTTACAGCTGTATAACCTTGCCACTGAGGCTTTACTGCAGAAGCTTTTTGTGCTTTTTAAATTTGTGGAAAAGACAAAACCAAAAATTAAAGATCTGAAAAGAAGGACAGATTGTAAAAGGGTAATAAGAATAGAATTATGATTAATATGCATTAAAAAAAACATCAAATTGAAAAGTACCACATGAAAGGTGTGTGCCAAACACTACAGAGAGTCATCTGTGAAAAAGCTTTGTCATATAAGGTCAATTTCATCCAGACTAACAAAGAGCTTGTATTTTCAATGATACAGCCACAAAGGTTTTGAGATTTCAGGTTTAAAGAAGGACATATCTTGTGTAGATTAGCAGGCTGCCAGGTCTTATTTGCAAACACACTGCAGTATACAGTCTGCAAAGGCACAAACATCCATCTCCTTCATTGTGTCACATACAGTATCTACCACTTTACTCGTTAACTTGTTATGCAGAGCCACGGGATAAAAATGTCAACTAAATATGATGTGCAAATTATTTGTTTGCATATTAGAGCATGCATGAAATGTTCCAAGTCTTTACCCAGTCTTTAAACCCGACTCTGAAAGGGAAAGCCAAGTCCTGGCTCTGTAAAGTTTGGCATGCTGACAAACAGCTCCGTTTATTTGCTCCGGCGCTGAAAAAGCAGGTGAGACATAGCGAAATAACACTTCCTTTTAGAAAGCAAAACATTAAACGCCTGACTGCTAAATCAGATTATCTGAGCATGCAATGCCATGAAAGAGGGTTGATTTGTTTTGTGACTCTACTGAGAGAAACTGTTTCCTCTACTTCTTTTGTACCTTGCACTAAAGCCCTTCCACAATGACTGTTTGCTATCTGAAAGGAACAACTAGTGTTCCTCGTAGTAGCACACAATTGAAAGACCCTTTCATATAAGAAGCTCAAGGATTAATTTATCTTTCTCTGATTATCCTGAAAGAGACTGTGTTTGTGTTGACCCTGTCTGGCTGTGCTTGTGTACTTACAAACTGTGTCTTGTTGGCCGGAGGAGCCTCGGTGATGGATTTGAGGTCTTCCACTGTGACTCTTTCCATGTTTTCCAAGGCCGAGCCGGAGTAGAGCACGATATCTTTCACGAAAATGCTGATAGCTCTTAGCATGTAGGACACAAAGAGGTGCATGTGGATGTAGTTCCTGGTGCAGTGCAACCGTCTGGGGAAAAAACAAACAAGAGCGGCAAGGTCAAAAGACTGATGTGTTGAAAATTGCTTCTGTATATTCTGTGGGTGTGTAAATGTGTTTGTGTGAGCTGGCACACCTTCAGGTAAATGTGAGTTTTCACACACTCACACACTCACACACAAACACACACACACACACACACACACACACACACACACACACACACACACACACACACACACACACACACACACACATACACATACACTCACAAACAATACTCATCTTAATTAGAGCCAGCTGAGTTCCACGCTGACTATAACACATTCTTTGAGATTTAGGGGCTTGAAACGCACAAATATTGAATTGCTCGCCTCAAAGTGAGCTGTAAAAGTAAAATTGCAAGCATGTGTTGAGAGAAGCATGCAAATCTCCCTCTCCAGACGAGCACAAGTTTATCTGTCAAAAGTTCTCCCAAAACATCCTGTCTGAGCGTTTACCGTGGAGCGTTTACTTTGAGGTCACACTGCAGGATTGGAATCAGGTGCAGAGTCAATACCAGTAAGAGATAACATTATTAAAAACTCAAAAAAGATAAGTCAATTATAATTTTTACCAAAACATTTATTACAGCTTTAAAAATGTAAAAGCCTTAGCATTGAGTTTAGGGCTCTGATATCTATAATTAATAACTTCTTTCTCTGAAGCCTCTTTAATGAGCTGAACATGTGTCAGGCTACCCTTTTAGAAGTATTGATTTAGGAGTGGGTGGCTAGAACTAATCTAGCCAACATTTCCCTGGTGAAAAACACTGAACACAACTGCTAATGTGAAATATCCTTTTTCTCTCTCTGGAAAACATTTACGGGCTCTCCTGTCTAAACACTGACATGTTGACGGGGAGACACGGAGCGCTCCGCAGCACGGGCCAGAATGTCAGATGGGCCCCTGGGATAACTTATTAAACTCATTTGGCCCGCAGATTTCCTGGTGCCAGTTGGAACGCGCACCTGAAGCCGCCTGACTGCTGGCCTGTATGGAGAGTCACGCTGGTAGGACCACTGGTAAACAGCCCCTTCACATTGATTCCTAATACTCTCCATGTGAAACAAAATAAGCAAACAGTGACAAATCTGCTCTGAATTAATCAGCTGGGAAAAAATATGAATTTAACCTTGTTTGAGGGCAGACCTACTCAATGAGCCAAATCAGGTGATAATATCAGTTAATCGTTTAGTGCATTGTTTGAGCACAGACATGCATATGAACTCAAAGGTTTGCATCTTAACTCACTTGTTAACACACAGCTGGAGCCGCAGATACACACACACTCTCAGAAATGCACATACACAGCATAGAGAGGCATCACAAAGACTCCCAAATGAATGATTAATTCTAAAAAAGCACATATTTGATGATGGTAGTTTAAAGAAGAAACTCCGTTGTGTTGGCGTAGCAGGGGATTTCGTTGGCATGCCGTGATGCCGTGTCGAAGTCAAAGGTAGGGGAAACACGGAAGTATCATATTAAAACTCCCTCAGGTTTCATGATTGTAATCCCTGTAAGCTTGGTTGGATTGCAAAATCATCTTCAGAGCTTTGTTTCTTTGTTTTAAAGCCTGAAATCAGCTTGAAAATAACAGAAGATCCTAAATGTCAAGCGATGTAGCATGTAGTCCACACAAGCCTGGAGGCAGCCTCCTCCTCAAACGCAGACATATCGTGGTCTTTTAAAAGTCAACATAAAAGTCAAAGGTAGTGTTTGATACAGTGCATGGCTTCATGTTTTTGCCTTGACTGATGATATGCTGCATCGCATGCTTATACAGCTGTGGCTGATTGCATGATTTCATGTTAAAGCCTCTTTTTTTCCATCAAGTCATCCTGAAATTAATATGCCCTCTGCTGTGCTGCATGATCACATCAGGATCAGAAATTGTGCCATCATGCTATTAAACATTTAGACTCCCTGTTCTGATCCCTCCTGCAACTGCTCTAACCTTCAATTCTGACCCTGTTTCTGCTAATCCCTGCCTTGGGAGTGTGTGTGTGTTTGAAAGGATTGATTGAGAAAATTGCAGCAGGAGCACAGACTCACCGGAAATATCCCAAGATGACCACAGCCACCATGAGTGATCCCAGAGAGATGGAGTAGCCCACTGTGTAGATAAGATACAGGCGGTGAAAGACCTCCTGTTGGGAGAAGATTATTTGTTAGAATCTCAGCAGGAAAGTAAAATGAAAAAAATAATAAAGTTCCAATGTTCTGTAGAGCTGAGGATATGCATGTTTTAGAAGGAGTATAACATGTTTAATATGAATCGCTGCTGAAGAAAAGGACACTTTCAATATCTTCTACTTTTCAGCCACAATTAAAGGAAACATCCATCTATCCATCCATCTATCCATCCATCCATCCATCCATCCATCCATCCATCCATCCATTCATCCATCCATCCATCCATCCATCCATCCATCCATCCATTATCTATAATGCTTTTCTCATTCAGATTCACGGGGGGGAACTGATCCCGCCTGGGGGGCCAATAGTTGGCGGGAGCCATATTGCTGCTGTGGAGCGATTGTGCCGTAAAGAGGCGGGCTTTGAGCCTCCGAGCCAAAAGCTACAGTGTTCCCGCCTGTCAATCAAGTCAGCTGTGCCTCTCATTGGAAGACTCGTAATCTCAATATCTTTGAAATTGCCGCGTTAGAAAAAAAATCACCCCCCCTACAGTGTGTGCCGATCGGGAAATGAGCTATCCAGACTACACTTGTCTTTTGTACCAGGCTGTAAACATGTTTATTTCTGCTGTAAAGATCGGCTTTTTGGATTGGTGTGTATGTGGTTTCCGGTACTTCTGGAGCCAGCCTCAAGCGGATCCTCGATGAACTGCAGTTTTTAGCACTTCTGCATTGGACTCATATTTTTAGATGGAAGGTTGACGCTTGGGTACTGTAGACAAGTCTTAAAAATTGGCAATTTTTATTTTAACGTTTTGCAACTATAGGCAGGACAGGAAGAGTTTGGGACTAATTTTAAGCATCAACTAGAGACAACTTATAATTATTGTGTATTTGTTTTGCACATTTGTATATACCAGTAACAACAACACACAAATAGTTGTGTGACTAACCCTAACTTGCATTAAAGTCCCAGTCAGGTTTTTTTTGACTAATTTTGAAACAGTGACACTCTTATACTGATGCCTCTTTGTGACCTACATCATAAAATGAGATTATCAGAGACACGATTGTTAATTTCTTCATTCTGAATTTGAATGCCTGTTTGCAGGTTTTCCAGCAAAAAAAGCTGTCGTTATTCAGTATTCACCAGGAAGTGTCTATGTTTAAAGTTCTGCTGATTAAGTTTGGCAGTGAGAAGTAAATCAGAAGGCGGGAGGAGTTTTCAGGATTCAATGTTTATGCCAGCGTCTGAATGCAACACTGCTTTTAAAGACAAAGAGGTTAAACTGTGTGCATATTCGTGTAATTTGGACATTTACTGGGACACCAGAGCACACATCACAACACTATGGCTGTTACAGGTAATGTTAAGCCAGTCCATACCTGTTTTAAGCTAGGTGACAGTAATAAATCAGAGTTTTCAAAGTGTTGTTGTTAAGTAACATCATAATTTTACATCCTTACAAATCAATACATCATCTCACCGCTGTGCATCTTGCAAAAAATGTTGTCTTGAATAAAGAGAAGTAGCATTGAAATTAAGATTAATATTTAAATCATTAGTTTCCAAAACACATGCAAATTTTGGCACACACATCTTTGACAGTGGGTAATGGTACTCATGGGAAATGCAGTCAACATCCTGGAAAACACCACCTATTTCCTCCAAAGGACTCAAAACAACATGAAAACTCCTCACAGTGCCTTTAAGCGGTATGGCAATTTAAGATTGTACTGTTGATTTTACATAAGACCTGAAAGCATTGCGGCCTCTCTCCTGTTTTCCTACTCACAGGTGTCAAGTAATATATGGAAAGATAGTTGTGGGCATCACACTATGGAACATCTAATTACTTCTAATTACTTTAACTGTCAGATGGTCTATATATGATATGCCAATGTATAGTGAACGAGGTTCAGGGGACCTTAGCTAATCAAAAAGTTTCCAGTATTCATAAAGTATTCCCTTTATCTTTCTTCTTATAAATATCCAACTGTTGAAAAATCCATATCATATGAGCTTATTAGAAGTTGAAGGGAAGCAGATGCTTTATAAAACTAGAAGCATACAGTTATATGTTTTTGTTGCATGCAATATTATGTAGTTGAACAAAGTTTAAGCTTCAGGGTTATCTCTGAAAAGGAGATACAATTCTAGTGAAGTTTTAACTTCACGTGACTATAACGAAGAAAGAGGAAGTGTTCATGTTTTATTGGCATGCAAAACTTAGCCCCTTAAAAATATGTTACCATCAGTGAATTTCAAAAACGCGTTGCCTTTTGGCGACCAAAACGTCTTAAGCACCCAGAAGTTACTGATGGAAACAACATTTGACAAGGGTGGTGGAGCCGAGAAAGGCTGGGTGGAGCAGTTTGATCTTCCAGCAGTGAGCTGGCAGCCAGAGGACACTGTAAGGAGAGCCACTAACCAGACCTCTCTGTGCGTCAACAAGCACCAAGAGGCCAAGAGCCCTGTGTGATGTAACCAGATCCTCCACTGCTGTTATCACTTAGCATCAGGATCCCGAGCCAAAAAACAAACCCCTCCAAAAAAAATCTGTGCATCTCAGATGTGGTGGTGGTCCGCGGTATGGCACTTGATCTGTGTGGGGCTTTCGTTCGTGCATATGTATTTGTCATTAAGTGCTGCAGCCGCTCTCTCTGGAGCCCATCAACACAAACATCTGATGTCAGAAAGAGATTGAAGGGCGCCATGATGAGGTTATACCCACATCCTCTTCTCCACATGCAAGCAGGGGAGAGGAAAATGTGTCTGTGACAGCTGACGCTTTTATTGTTTCATGAGAAAATTCAGTGAAAAAATTATACGAGAGCCTTCTTTTGTCTTAAGCCTGTTAATTGGCCTTATGAATCTTTTTAGCTATTAACTTGACAATAACACTCATTCATTTTAAAGCTGTATTGTGCTATATGAGATCATTGGATTGTTTCCACATAATGCTTCTAAAGCTATATGATAAAAATTCCTCTCTGCATCATTTCTGTGCGTAATACTAATTCTGTGCAAGACAAACTTATTCATGTTCACACAATACAGCTGATTGTTAGTTCTTCTGTCAGAGCCAACATCTAGCTGTTTCCACTCTTCTTACAATACCCAGTGCTCCTATTCATTAAGTGTTATGACATATAACGCTCACACAGCTGGAGACCAAGAAACACTACACTATCACATCCTCCTCTTTCAGTCTAACATGGGATGATGATGATGATGATGATGATGATGATGATGATGGGAGTTACAGGCTGCTGTGTTTGCCTTTCAAAACAATGTTCCCACCATGCGCAGTGGTGTTCTGGTGACGTCAGTGCTGTTGGTATTTATGATCCCAGGTTCGACTCTCTCATGCTGATTTATGTTTCAGATGGTTAAGCTTAATTATAACGTATAAACAACAGACAGTTAAAAAAGTTTGTGGTTTCAGTGAGGGAAAAAAAGGCGTTGTAGTTATTCTTAAGCAGAAGTTTTAATTTGGTACGTGTGTGATGTTTGGCAAAAGCAGTAACCTGGGAGAATCATTGACAGTCACGTGACCCTCATTGTGAGGTATTTTTAGAGTCTCCCCTATTGTTTTACTACTTTCACCAAGTTCTGCTTGCATTAGAGATAAAACATTGTGTTACATCATTAAAATAATACAGTGGAAAACAGAGGCAATGAATAATGGAGGTATAAAACGAGCACTGCCTCCTAATTGGCTCTGTCACTGCAGTCTTGAATAGCTATTTTAGTCAATCATACCAACAGCAAAACAAAAGTGAAATCAAATCACATACCCTGGAAAGTTTGACTTGACAAGCCTTTGGGTTATAGGTATGACATTTACAAATAAACTTGAGGCCTTGTCACTAAAAATTGTGAACTGATCCATCAAAGCAGGATTAAAAATAAGCAAGATTTTACACTTTCCTTTCAGATCTTGCTGTGCCACTCATCATGTCTTAAGAATGGGATGAATGGGAGGTAACAGTGGCTTTCAACCACATAAATCTAGTAACCTATGGAAGAGATATTCATAATAGAACACATTCAATAAGACGAGGTATGCTGGTTTAACACCTTTTACATAAAACTGTTTTCATTAACTTTTAGATTCAAGTGTTGCCTTTAAACTGAATCAAACTATAATACGTGTGTTAATGAAGCACTCGTGGTTCAAGTATTTGCCTGTAATACCATAAAAATCTAAATAACCTTTGTTTTTTCATTGTCCTGATTAAGCACGACTCTGATTATAAGACAACGCCCTATTTGAGAGACTTATCTTAAGAAAAAACTCTTTCTGAATAATTCATCTTGTGTTTATAAAAACAACAATAATGATAAAACAAGCACATCGAATGTTTTTTAAAATTGATTGTCATATTTAAATAGAATACAATGTGATCATGTATAAATGGAGGACTGATTGGATCTTTTTTTAATAGCATAATGATTAAGATAACCCGGAGTCTAATGGACGGATGACGGGTGTGATAATAGTCATACCCTTGATTTTAAGACGATCTTATCGGGCTTGGCATCTTTGAACCTGCAGCACCATAGCAGTGCGTCACAGCTTGCCTCAGACATGAGGGGAATACTTGCTTTACAGATAAGTAGTGCCATCAGTTATAATTAATATTTACAATGAATCACTAAACCCTGAATATAAGAGGATATCATTGTATTTCAGATGTATTTTAAGGAAGACAACTCTGTCTTATATTCAGGTCAACATGTAGCCTCTGTGGCCATCTCCAAGGCTTTCAGCTAGATGACCCTCTGGTTATGGGCAAACCTTTGATCTATTTTTCAGTAACATTCACACAGACTCTGCTGTCAGTCTCTTAGAAGCAGCTGCTTTGAGGATCATGGTAAGATTTTGTCTGACAGTTAGCATTTTTGTCTTCTAGTCTAGCCATCTTTGGACATTACAAATCCTGACACCATATATCTAGGCCACTTGGCATTTGTTTCATGACTCCACTGCATTGATTACCATTTTCCTATAATCGGCGTAATATGTCCACCTCAGTTGTTTAAAACTTGGCTGACTTTTAAACCACTTGGTTAAGAAGAATAACCAATACATGTCTACAATAATCTTTCAGCCACCAGGCACCAGTTGTGAGTGACAGCTGGCCTCGGTCATGAGTAGGGTGTCCTCACTTTACAGATAAGTGGTGCTCCACTACTGAGAACTAATATTGGGGTTCCAAAGTCTAGACAACAAACTTTCCAGAAGTTTTTCAAGGAAAGAAAAAAGTACCTCAGAGAGATGCCGAGTTATTTTACCTGAAAGAACTCAGAGGTAATAATAGCCAGAAAGCTGTTTATCTGGGGCAAAATGATGCATCACCCTTAACTCTTTGGAAAAAAAAGTTTTTCATTATTAATTCATGTTCAATGGGAGAATAAATTCTTCAGCTCTAGCAAAGCATATTTTTTTTGAGGGATTGCTGTGACCGTTGACCTTTATCAGCCAAAGAACAATTTGAAAGATTGTGCCAAATTTAAGGAACTCTCTTAACCCTCCTGTTATGTTCGTTTCTCTGGAACAGCAATAATGTTCCTGGGTCAATTTGACCCAGGGCATATTCAATTATCCAAAAGTGTCAGAACCCCAAAAAATCCCATACACATTCATTTTGAACTCCATTACTAACGATTTAAATCAAGATTAAGTCCATTGGTGTTCTTTAATTCTCACAGATCATGGTTCAGTGAGGAGAACTCACTCGTTTTTCATTAAAATTCATGTTAAAACGTTTTTTAATGTACATTGGAAAGCCCTAAATATAAATACAATAGTTTTACACAACATAGATTTTTGTTTGTTTAATTTTAAATTTTCTTTTTTTTATGAAGTGATGTTGCTAAATCAACACGACACCTTTTCGGTCACATGCTGCCCAGATTTTTATGCTGCATTTAGCTGGTTTGGAAGGCATATATTGCCTAAAATAGACTTTAAAAGGGTCAATATGACCTGCAACACAACAGGAAGGTTAAAGGTGTTCTTAAGGTATCATGTTTGAAAGAATGGGATAGATGGAAAACCACATGTTTAAAGGTGCATTACACCAGAGCAGCACTTTTTTTGTATCATTCATGAAACATTACATGGGCAGACTCCAGGTTTTCTCTTATCTGTGTGTGTAGTCACTGTTGCAAAGATTTT
Organism: Notolabrus celidotus; assembly: GCF_009762535.1. Classification (NCBI taxonomy): domain Eukaryota; kingdom Metazoa; phylum Chordata; class Actinopteri; order Labriformes; family Labridae; genus Notolabrus; species Notolabrus celidotus. Next base: position 13,726,062 of record NC_048286.1, on the reverse strand, counting down.
TCATCATTGGTGGGTGCCTTTCTCCTCTAAGAGGAATGCTGTCTGGCAAGTTTCACAATTTGCAATTAAAACTAATGAGAGCCTGTTTTGAGTTTATGTTTGAGCGGACATTTACCTAAATGCAGCCTCACATTATCACAAAGTGACCACAATGCCATCCTGTCTTTACCTCCCACTGTCATCATCTGGACATTTCATTAAACATGATTAAAGTTCACTCACACTGTACATTACTGAGAAGGCATGTCTAAAAATGTGTAGTGCATACACAAAAGGATTGTAATTGTGGGGTGACTATGGTGCAATAGATGCCTAAAAGGCTGTAATATAAAGTGTGACAATTCAACCCCGGTATGCATTCATTGCTTTTAATTACTGTGGAGGAAGGAACTCTTAGTGTGTCAATGAGCATTTCAATGGTGATTATATTCTCCTCACCTTTTCATGGCTGTTGTTGTAAGGGTAGAGGAATTTTGCACATTCGCTATAATTTGCCCACGTCTTGTTGGATGAGGTCTGCTCCCATGTTCCGTTGTAGTCACACCGACGGTACGCCAGTCCTGCACATCAGTGGAAAAGTGTATTTTTAATTGCAAATCCTGAGCTGTTTGTCAACACTCATCTCCAGCTTGCTTCAAAATTAAATCTGCATAATTATATACATTGCAAGAGAGGGTTCAGTGATGAGATAAGGGAGATTACAGCAGCGCAAGAGGCTTGGTGCTCTCTCAAGGAGTAAAAATGAGCTTCAGGGCGTGACTCTATCCACGGCTGATCTCACCTTTGTGGTTGAAATCGTAGATGTACTCTGGACAGGACGTGGATACAAGTTTTCCCGGAGCTCCTTCAGGCCAACAAACAATCCCGTCCCATTCTGGAGAGCAGAAACCATCTGAGGAGACAAAAGCAGAAGTGACTTTTAAAACCACCCTGCCTGATTCCAGCATTGAATGACTGCAGGCTTTTACAAAAGCAGAGAGCTGGATGTAAACTGTTGTCCTTTAAAAGCAGGCCAGATACATGAACTTCAAACTGTGCACAAATGAGCTCTGTTCAGCAGCATTGTACTATGTGGTAACTCTGACTTTAAATTAAAGCTGGGGTTGGTAATCAGATTTAGATACACTTTTTGTTATACTGGTGAAAATGATCTTTATGTCCTGATGGCAATCAATACATGATGTGTTCTTAAAAAAGAGCAAAGAAAAGCTGCTATCTACAGCTGGAGTAAACCTGGGAAAACACCAACCAATCAGCCTTTTTTGGGTGCCAAAATTTTAAACCATTCAAATCCCGTCCTGCTGTTCTGCCCGCCTCCTGCGCGTACATTTCCCTGGCGTGCATTCTGAGTCCCCGTCTCCTGCCGCTGCTTCCCCTGACTCTATTTACTGCCCCTCTCGCTCGACCTCGGGCCTGTCCCCTCTGACCCGATGAGGTGCTTTGCTCAGGACTGTAGTCTGGATCAGAGTCTAAAAAGCTCTCACCACGGGGCTCTGACAAGCAGAAGAATTAATGACATTTACTAAGTCCTACAGAAAATGTATATGTATTGTAGCGTCCGTCCGTACGCTGTAGTGATGACGAGCCGATTCGTGAACACGTTTAGTTTTACTAACCGGTCACTGTCGGCCGTGATCACGCCAACCAACAAAACAACAATCCATGTTTGAATGAATGAAGAACTTCTCCTCTTGTCTCTCCTCTCTCCCGCTCGCACACGCTACACCTCTCCTGATACCTTCACTGACTGTCAACACTGTAGGAATTAAGAGCATCTACACTGAGCACGTTTAACAAACAGTAGAGCTGTTACAGTTTTATATGTGTTATAACTTTTCTCCTGATATCGTGTCACCAGTACAACTGGATAATGCTAGAAGGACAGTTGTGAGTACTAACAATAGACATATTTATTTGTGTTTTTAACTTTCACTATGATAATGTTTTGGTGAGGACCGGTTTTGAATCAGTCACCATCATGTGGTCGCAAGTCAGCGGCGCTCATGCATGTGAGCGGGGGGGGGGGGGGGGGGGGGGGGGGGGGGGGGGGGGGAGACGGAGTCCTGAGGAAATGCTACATTCAAATTCATGCTAGTTTTCCGAGACTGCCAACCCCAGCTTTAACACTGTTCTTGTTTTTGTTTTGTTTTTTTGTTTTTTTAGAAAGACAACATGGAACAAAACCTCCATCTATTGTTCTATAATTGAGACTGGCAATCATGGGATTCCCAGCATGCTGAAAACAAGCTGTCCGTTGAATCAATGTGTTCATTAGGGCTTGTTTGTTTGTCACAGCAGGTTTCCAATACTGCCACATTGTTGATAGTGACATACTGTTTTTATTTTGGACTGAATTTGTTTCAGTATTGATTTCATTGAAAAGATACTCTCCCACTCTATAATACAAAAAAAAATCTGGTATATTGAATTACAACTCACGTCTTCCTTTATAATTTTTATTTCCCAGTATTGCATTCAGCTTAATGAACACACATTTACACATTTATTGATTAGCTTTTTTAGTCTTTGAATCAATTTTTTGCTTTTTTTGTTTGTTACAAGTCTGTTTTTTTTTCTAAAAAAAAACAACAACATATATAATCAGTTTCACAATAGTCATAATTCATTTAGCTTCGGCATGATTTATTTGCTTTTTTGCTCACTTATTAAGGAGCCCAGTTCTCTAGAGGTCTTTTTGTTCAATTTGCACACACACTGAATTCATATTTGTAGCAAAACAAGAAATGTGTAGATATGTGATATGCAGGAGAGGTATGAAACCCAAGAGGGCTTCTATGGAGACTTTCCTTAAAAAAAAAAAAAAATGACAAGAACTATTTCTTTCAGAGAAAAACTTACAAAAGCAGTAAGAAGTCAATAAAAAATAATAATATTGCATAATAAAGAAAAATCTCGAAGCCAACCACTTTATTCTAAAAGCCATCTGGTGTACCATCCTATAATAACACTTTGCAAAGTGTTGCTTTAATTACAGAGAAAGGTTTATTAAATAAACTAAGAGAAATATTTCAGTTCAATTGGAAAATTATGTGGTGAAGCACAACATTTTAAATGCAACCACTGTCCTGAGAACATCTTTTTATTTCCCCAAGTCTCTGGAGATTTGTAAAGACTGCTGATGGTGAGTTTCTTCCAAACATTTTCATCTATTTTTAGAGAGGGTTGTAAAATTCTGTGTAATAATACATCTATACTTGGTTTAGACAAAGAGCTGCATATTTCAAAGGGGGGGGGCATTTGTAAGAATAGAGCCCCATAATTGTCAGCTAAACCCTGGAGCTCAGCCCTCAGATAGTGGGAGCAAAGACTGCTTCCCAACAGATTCCTGGCAAACGCCTCCCTCATGGTTTGGCATTTTATGTTGTATTATTGAAACCATCTGCCCCACTGTGACCACTAATAAGTAGCTGAGGATAAAACTAAAACTATCCTCTCTTTGCAGTAGATCCATTATTTTCTCATTCCTGTAATCAAACTTGCAGAGCAACATGTGAAGGAATGACGACATGCTTTTTATTTGCCTGTCACTTGGAGCGCAAAATTAAAGAGCAGACTGAGCGGAGATGACTGATTCTCACTGATCTTTGAAGGGAGAGAAAAAAACAAGGAGTTTCGTTTTTTGAAAATCACACTGACCACACATCCTGAGAGTAAAAGTAGAATTGCTTTAGGTTCTGTTACCATAGGACCACCTACTAACAGGCTCAAATTAAACAGCGAACACACACACGTATAATTTCCCGTATGTTTCTTCACCACATTTAAATATAAACGTGACTACGCAGGGACTTTGGTATTAGTGATGTCAATGGGGTTTTTAAAAAAGGTTTTCTTCCCCCCAACTCATTTACTTCTGACCTGCAGATGTCAAAACACATACTGCATTTTCTCATGATACATGCAACCTTTTTATAATGATTGCTGATGTTGTTCTTTGCCCAGACCACAAGCTTGAAGGCTGAGCTATTTTCACACTGCAAGGTCTGGGGCATTGAACCCACATCCCTCCACTGTCCTCTCCAGGCAAACCTCAGTGTTTCCCTCAATGAAAACCCTGTTTCAGCCACGTAATGGAGACTCTTGTGTATTTTAAGCACAAATGAGAAATAAAAACAAGTAGATTAAACGTTGAAATGAGACCAGGATCAAGGTTTTAAGCTCACACAGGATTTCATCTTTTCTTAGTGAACCTGTAATTGCAGGATCAATTCATTACTCAGAGAAAATCCCACATTTCACACCAGTGTTTTAAAATAGTCATCACTCCCATATCCTATAATAGACCAGCAAACCACCAGTTTACAGAGCCAGAAAAAACACTCCAGGGGAGGTCAGGCAAGACAAATACAGATAGAAAACTGGCGTAATGACAAAATACAAGCTAGCAGCCATTCTTTGAGTTTATCTCAACCCGTCTGTTCAAGGCTCCGCTGCAATACAAGAGAAAAAAAAAACTGTGAATTCAGTCCAAATCCAAATAAACACTTCAGGGAAAACACTTACATGGGTCATCTGAGAGTTCAAATAATGTTTTCTTGAACTTTATCTCAAATCTTGGCAGTTTCTCAATCTTATTCAGCATCACAGGCAAACCCTGACCCAGATCTGTAATGATTTCCAATTTGCATAATTACGAACAAACAGCCAGATGAGATACTATGGTTCAAATCAATTTCCAATGAAGTGAATCCAGAGCAACTCATGTGATATTAAGAATAAAAATCCCAAATTTGAGTGCAAACGTGCTTGAACAGGTTCAGAGTTCAATCACACAAATTTTTATTTACGTCTTTAATGAGCTAATATGTTTACTTCGTGTCTCGGCAATCTGTGGGCGGAGTGAACAAATGCGCAACCTTTACAAATAAGGTCAAAAAACAGCTCTGAGATGAAGAATGAGTCTCTTTCAATGTGTGTCCACATCATCAGGTAAGCAGGTCAGCTCTTCTGTGCCTCAGAACAGCTTCTCAGAGCATCAGCCAGACGCTCCTGATGGGCTCATTAGAGTCCAGATTCATTGCTAATATCCTCCCTATCCTATCCAACCTGATGTACAGACAGTGGGCAATGCCAGAGAAAGACCATATATAGTGCACTACAACTAGCTATTTATTTTTCTTCATGTGTCTAAAATTATTAACCTACAAAGAATAACACATTCAATATGCTGCTGGAAAACGTACAATCATATCTACAGTATGTTCACTTTTTAAATTATGTGAGCACATAATCCACCATTTTCCCACAGCAGCCATGTGTCTGAGATATCACCCTCAAGGTGGGACGCTCAAATGTTCTTAGCATGATTCACTGCTTTGTTCTAGGTATTAAGTTGTACAGAGCATCTGATTTTTTGTTCAATATACCACTTCCTTAAAAGTGACTACAAAGACAATGGCTAGTTTTTTTAATTCATTGAAGATTTAGGAGAAACATAGCTCAACAGACTAATTCCCCCTATCAAATAATGTTCTCAGTGGTGACAAGTTCCTGGGATTGTGGCTATGCACATGTGCAGAGTACACCTTGATAGGAAGTAGGGATGCACAATATAATCGGCACGTTATCTGTATCGGCCGATATTGGCTTAAAAATGAACTATCGGACATCAGCTAACATGCCGATATCAGCCGATATAATTAACCGATAAAATAATGGGCTGCTGCACACTGTTGGGATCATGTTTTAAGTTCAATTTTAAGTTAAGCAGCAGTCTGTAAGGTACATGTAGCTGACTAATTTAGGCACATTTACTGTCAAAGAGTAAACCATTTTATTTAATTTGGGTTTAATTGCTGTACAGTTGCACTTTTCACATGTTCCATGTGAACAGAGGTTAGGTTTACTATTTACTATGTCAAATGTGAAATTGGCCAAATTTGCCCTGGTTATGGGTTTTGTTATGATTGTCTCAGCGAGAGCATCATCCAAGTTTTAAGTAGGATGTATCTTTGTGTATGAAATATTACATAACAAATGTGATAAGAGCATCACCATAGTACTGTACGCTAATTCCAATACAGAAGAGAATTGATGATCTCTGCAAAAATATCGGTATTGGTAATCGGCTAAATTAACTGTAAAATATTGGCTTATCGGATATCGGCAAAAAAACCCAATTTCTTGCATCCCTAATAGGAAGCTGATGGTAGCTAATGTGTTATCAAATATATTTTTAAATTTGAAATGTGGCCAGATGTCCCTCTGAACTTTCACTATCCATTGTCTTTGTATTTTCTTGTCAAATAGGAAGCGGTAAAATGATAAAGATATGACAGTTTCTTGCTGTTTATATGACTTACAACTTCGTACAAAACAGTAAAACCTGATGACATTTGAGCTTCCCACCTTGAGTGTGATATGGCAGGAACATGGCCACTTTAGGAATATGGTCCATTAGATTTCAGAGGCTATAACAGCCAATAATCAGAATATAAAACACCAAGTCAATCCTTCAATGCACTAAAACTGTTCCAGAAAGATTCAATTTAGCTGTTTTCAGTCTTCATACAAAGCTAAGCTAATATAAAGCTAGCTGTAGCTTCAAATTTAGTGTATTGTTAAAAAGTGATGTCAATCTTCTCAATGTCTACTAACTCGCTGCAAGAAAACATTCAAGGCCATTTTCTCATGTAAATGAGGAGACAAAGTGACTGTGGTTGGAGGTGGCGGATGAAGTGTTTCACCAGGCTGGCCAGTCACCACCACATGTCAGGAAGGATTAAGCTTGATGGAGGTCAGAGGAGCAGCAGACTCTTCTCTGAGAGGGGCATAATGTTTGACCTGCTGCTCTGCATTAGCATCTCTGTTAAAGTGGCTTTGAGAGAAAACACAGCATCATTATGTAAACCCTCGACATCTTACACAAGCTGCTGTTCGGCGCCTAAGGTTCTCGAAAGCTGCAGCTCTCTCAGATTTTTTTTCATGTAATTTCAGTTTTGTGGACATTTTTCAAACCATGAAAAATTGGGGAATACCAAATGTAACCAGTGGTAATGGTCAACAAAAGCCTTTGTGTTCTTAGTCGGGAAGTAAACATTTTTAATTATGTGTTTCATTTACAAGGGGGTATCATTTGGAGGGTCTAAGAATCCATTGTGACCACAATGCACTGGGGTTAAAGAGAAAATAATACGATTGGTTTGGCTGTGGAATTCAAAATCTGACTCCGAACAATCAACTGGGAAGAAGACAGAAACCACAATGGGATATAGTTGATGCTGGGGTCGCCTGGAAAACGAACACCCATGAATACACAAATTCACCCCGGATCAGCTTCACATCAATCCCAGCCTTTGGGGAGCCACAGGGAGGACAAAGGAAACAAAGACGCATTTCATAATGTTTCATAAAGCTGCCTCAACTACAAGGGGGATATGATCTGAATGTATCAGCGAAAGCTACTACTTTAGGCTGATATGTTTTTTATATTAAAGGTAGCTGCAGCAGAGCTGTGAAGGGTGCACAATAATCAGCTGATTAGTGAAAGCTCTTGTAATCAACAATCACATTCAAAGAAGTCACCAACCACTTTCAATCAGGACAACAGGGTGCTTACTTTCACTTTCACTTTCTTGTGATCACCATGGTTTGGCTGCTGGTTTTGCTTTACTTCCACAGCTCCTGGTTATCTCTATCCGTTATGTCCTTGCAGATTGATGTCTGTCACTGTAGCTCTTTTCTCAGCCCACATCTTATTGGCAGCCCCCTGCCTTGTACACGTATTTCAAATCTGTGAGCAGAAGGTGCTCTTCTGTGTAGCCTTCCAGGGATTTATCACACTCCTGCTACTATTGAATCTCCTGCTGGAATTCATTGGGGACGCCCCTCAATAGCCGAGCCCATTCTGGCAAATAAAACCGCTCTGTTGCGATAAATGTCCCTCTGTCCTTTGACAGAAATCTTTACAAAGTGCAGCTGAAGGAAGGAATCACACTATTGACCTTATCAAGATAAATAAAGCCTGACCTTGTGGTTATATGTCAAAATCTTATTTTTGCACACAACTGGATCCCTTTCTGTGTTGCTAAATTAGACACTTCAATACAGATAAACAACAGTAAACAGCTTTATGGATTGTATCTATTATCAATCCAAACCAATCATTATATTGGATGTTTGGCATGTCAAAAATCATTACTGCAATCCCTGTATCATTCTTACGTGATATGGCTAAAAAATCCAATCCCAGTAAGAGAAGCAAGCAGTCCACCTAAAATAACCACCGAGAAGGACATTTCAGATGTCCCTGGAGAAAAAAAAAAACTAGAAATGTGAGATTCTCACACTTTTACTATTTTTAGTCATGTTGGCAGTTGGCAGCAGTGTGTCCTCTGTTGTTACATGAGCTGTCTCCATGACATTTTTTTCAGACATTCATCCCTGAGGATTAACCCAACAGACCTTGGTGATCCTCTGGCTCCATAAATTTCCAGGCTTAGGTTTGGATTTTTAACAGAAACGTCTCAAAAACGAATAAATGGATCTACTGTTCAAATGTGGTCCCCTTATTATAAACATCCTTGGGATTCAATCAACTAGTGATCCCCTTACTCTCTCATTCTGTGCCTTTCATTAAGTAAAGACATCTATATATCCCAAAATTGAGTTTATTAGGAAATATAAAACAACTAATAACTTTGCCATCAGCTTCAGCTTTATTGGTGTTTAGCTCGGGTCAGCATGACATTCTTAATTAAGATGGTGAACAGGGTATACATTCTCTCTTAGAATACACATTTGCATTGTCATGAAAATGTTAGAATTCTTAGTTTCTTTTTTTAGCATTTAGCTAAAAAAAAATAGACACTGTCTGACAGTATCATTTCTGCTCTAATGTTTACTCACCGGGAACTCTGTGCTTGGACTTGATGTTTCCTTCACAATTCCGTTTGGCTGTGAACAACAGGCCGATCTGTTCCTCTTTAGTCAGCACATCATCTGCATAAACCTGGGGAAACAGAAAACGGCAAAACATTAGAGAGGGAAAATACCGAAGTGTTTAAGCTGCTTCAAGATACATCGGAAACTTGTTGAATAAGCAGAATCATTGAGCAGAATGACAATTTTCATCTGCAAACTGAAATCTGCTCTCATTTAAAGCTCCTGTAAGAAACTTTCAGTTTGGGTCCATTTTTGGCACCCTTTGTGGACAAAGTGGTCTTTGCTGGTTTTGTCCTGTACAAGTTTGATTAGTGTTTCATGCCAAAAAATAAAGACATTCTGCAGATGTTGAACAGTCAAATGTATCACTCATTGAGAACCCTTTCAATGGAAAGTGTGTGAAAGACTCAATCAGCAGCGTGCAGTTTATCCCTCTGTCTGAAATCTACCCCCTGCCAGTGGTTTAAAAAAATCAAATAAACAAATTGTTCTTGTTGATGGCCTTGTTTGCTTTCTTAGGTCATTAGGAGACTTCAAAATGAATTTCAATTTGTTTCATAACCAGCTAAAAAAAAAATCCACGGGAGCTTTTAATACAGATAAACAGTTCTTGGAACAGACTGAACAAAATATAACAATCATTATGGACATTTGGACATCTGAGCAGTTCTAACAGTTGTTGGTGAGACTACCATTAGCACACCAGCAACTGTTACAGGCTTATATTTTCTAGCTCTGTCTCTAGACTGTTCAGAACTGAAGTAGCTTTTCGGAGGAGAGGTCCAGTTGCCACTTCAGATCAAGCTTTGAATAATATTTCTTTGCCCATGAAAAATCACTTTCATATGACTTCTTAACAGATATGATTGAGATATTTTCTTTTTTTCTCATTTCCATTTAAATTTTTAGATGGGAAGCTGCAGATAGACAGGAAACACAGGGATACGATACATAATGAGGAAGTGGGCAAAAATAGCAAAGTTTAAGCCTCTGAACATCTGGCGTGTGACCAGTTGCCAAGCTCCCAGGCACACCTTAACCTCTACCTTTCATCACCTCAAGATTTGCTCTGTTTGTTTTGTCTTACAGGCAACACAAAGAAGTGCTCATGTTAATTAAAAGGTCCTGATTATACTTGTTCTTTAGTCCTCGTCTAATTAAAAATAGCACAGTGGCAAAGTTGGCAGTGAGTCATTTTTTTGATTTCATAAAGCTGCTGCAAACTCTCCCTAGAACAGATCTACAAGTGTCCTCTGGGAATAGAAGAGATGGTTCTGAAAGCCTGCAAAGATGATACAGATGAACAATGTTGGACCTACTGTTGACCCCGGTTCACTCAAAGATTAAAACCCACGCATGCCTGTTTCTTAAATGAGTAAAACATTTTCCAACTATATGCAAACCAAAACTAAAAATCACTTCATCTCCTGACCATTTCCTCTGCAAAGCTGCTTCACCACTGACCATTGCTTTGCTTTCTGCATCCCTGCTCATAGTGCTGTGAACAGCGACTTCTAAATCCCCTTTTCTTCACTGAACCAATCCCTTAAATTTTGCACCACAGTCCTTTTTTTAAGATGGAATAAGAGCGAAAGAAACAGGGTGGTCTTGGATGGAAGACAGCATGCTCTTTATCTTGAAGGTCATGCTTTGACCACAACAGTGTTCACGAGCACAGCAGTGCACCATGCTTATTTCGATCTTATCCCTGTCACGAAGCAAAACAGGTTCTACAAGACCGTATTTTTCCCCTGACCTGACAGTATCAGTTTCCCATGCTGTCAATGGAGTCAGCTTTAGGTGCTGTGGTTATATCCACCAAGTGAGAATGGCAGAGTTACATCGCACACAAGAACAACATTTTCTATCCAATATTTTCTGACAGCTTTTTTTTCTCAGCTTTAACGTTGTGTTGAGAGTAGGCGTGGGATCTCAGGTGTGGTTTTCCAGTAGAGGAAACATTTTCAATCCTAATGAGTTGCATTGACTAACTCATTGTTTGCTGGTGGATCTCATTAGGCAATGACAAAAGTGAAAGTAGTCAAAATAACCTCTGTTATTTCTAGCTGAATGTGACATTCAAGTGAAAATGAAATTGGAGCCGAGTGCCATAATTAAAGCATAATATATCAGTGCACAAATCAACAGGACTTTCTCCTTTATCATGTATTGATTTTTCTTGGTGCGTTTGAGTCATACTGCAATGCAATATGTCTGCACAATGAAACACAAACCAGTATGTATGCCATAGAGTGTGCCTGAAGGTCCTGCTAAAAAATCTGTCATGTTTTTTTTTCTGTTTTCCTTCAGCGATGCAGAGAAAACGGTACAAATGAAAAACAGACGTTTGCACAGTGTGCCACAGTTGTGCGCGTTCGTTTCAAACAGCAATGACACGTGGATGCAAAGAAATTTAATACTGCTCAAATAAAGCGTTGGCAGGTTTATTTGAGGGGAAATTTGTTCACCGAGAGGCAGCTTGGTCACAACGTTAAAAAAAAAGAGAAGAAATGGAAACGGGCTGAGAGTTAACAGGTTAATTGCACATGCCTTAACAATTAGTTACACTTCTAAAACGTATTACCTCAATTTTCAGGGCAAATTACTTTTTAAAATGTAATACATAAAAAGATTGGAAATCAAGATTCATCCTTAGACTTTGCTCTAGTTTATAAAATCAAAAGCAGAAAAGGAGAGAAGATAAAATAATCCTTTAAATGTTCCACAGCTGGGAAATCTGCAGCGCTACAGAAGAGTTAGCTCAAGAGTAGAAAAGGGTTATAATAATAAATATTATTAAGTTAACAAACTTCAAAACTAAAATGACTTTAGAAGAATACTCTGCAATGTTATGATTATTATGATCTGCCCTGGTTATAATTACAGTTTAAAGTCACATTGTGCTTACTAGAGATAAAATGAGCTTCAGAGGGACGTTAACCAGGGATTAAAAGATTCTCTTTAACTTCAGAGATGTTTTTGTTTGGCCTTCTAACAAGCTAAATTAAATAAATTCTACAGCAGAGTTATTACTTTAGACATCATCTGGATGATTTTTTGCTTTTGAATAACAAGTCCAATTTACAAGGGTAAAAAGAGTCATTTATTGATATTCTTAGAGTTCTCTGTCACAGTTATAGTCCCGCAGTGAATGCTAGTGTTAAAGCATAAGCATGAATAAATATTAAAAGCAAGTGTAAACACTGTGAAGCAGAAATGTCCCTGATGGGGTGAAAGTATAAAATATATAGCATGCATAGTCATCATTTTAATATTGCAGCTAGTCTAAGTGTAAGTACTTTGAAATATTTCATTTATGGTTAGGGAGTTTAAGCTCTAAAAATGCCTGTTTAAAAATGACGTGACTATATATATATATATATATATATATATGTAAATGCTTAAATAAGGAGGACAGCTGTCCAACCAATGTACAGGCATGAAGTTTGTCTGTCTGGTTCCTCTTTTTTTTAACTGTCAAATAACTTAAATAAGCTTTTGGCACGTTTACATTGTCCGTGATGCAAGTGCACAGTTTCGTACGTTTAAATTTAAACTGCAAATACTGAGCTGTCGTGTCGTTACTGCACGAAACCATAATACCTCAATCCATCAATATTTTCTCTAGTTTGAGCTCTGAAATAAGGATGTCTCGTCTGAGGCTGAATGAGGTTACAGAATGAAGACATTTATGGCTTTGCACAGCAAACAACCACAGATGGAACAACATTGGACCGCAGGCGAACAAGGATAGATACTACCTGTTTGCTCTACCAGCTATGCCAAATTAGAATATTCCACTGAACGCTCCTGAGGCATGGACGCTATTTTCATCTGAATGACGGGCTGGTGCTACTTCAGGTGAAGCTCAAACTGGTAGGAGACCAGAAACAAAGTTGGGATGGAAACTGCTCAGGACTATTACGATCGTCCCTGGTTAGTACAGTAGTCCTCTGTTATTTCATAGTTTGAATGGAACTATCAAGCTCTTATTGTATCTGTATTCGAAATTATATGTTGCCTTATATTTTGCAAAAAAGCTAAGTTTTATTCAGGAAAACAATTCGATGTTAGCCAGTTTTCTGAGCTTTAAACACAGGCTTCAAATCAGTTAAAGTTAACTTTTCCCTTCTTTTCATTTTTACAAACTTTGTAGGTCAAGCGAGCATACAAAGAACGAACATCTTAACCTTTGCAGCTTGGTTTGAGTTCCCTTCAAACATTGAACTAAATCGGAGAACCATGTTTTGGGGAAATGACTCCGCTATGTGCAGACTCCCTGCTCGCAGAGACGCAGCAGAGTATCATTCGCCATTTAAAGAAGAGAATCCTGGGTAATAAGTTTGCCCCCTGATTATTTCTGAAAACTATTCCCCCTCCGCTGGCCGGGCTCCAAACCTCCAAAGTAAACACGACTCTCACAGGGTGAAACATGGACATTCTTATTTACTGCATTTCATTCAAAACACAGTAATCTTTTTGTTAAATGCTTTCGAGTGTGTGCCAAAATGAAAATTAGAAAAATACACAGTGTATAAATATGTGTGTTTTCATCACTGGTGCCTAGAATACAAACTCCACTTGAATAAACCACAAGTTTGTATTTGTCTCTTGCAAACTGTGGCTGGATGGATTTAACTGAAGTTCTCTGCAAGGATATAAGACCAATATTGAGAGAACTGTATATAGGAGTTAGCCCAATGCAACTAAATACTGACACTATATAGTATGAGAGGAAACAAACATTTCCAGGTCAGTCTTTCTTTACTTGGTCAATGAATAATTTTAGTCCCTCAATCCCCAGTTAGAGTTTTTTCTAAAAGTTGAGCTTGTTTGGTGCCAAGAGTAAATATTCAATGCTCATTTGTTTTGCCAAAGGAAATATATAAGGTTTGAAAATGTTGACAGACGCTGTGCATACATTAAGTGGAGACACTGGGTTTCTGGTACATTACCAACTATCTTGATTGTGGACTGCCATGCACTCTCTCTCTCTTTTTTTTGCTCTTATAGAAAGTTGTGGTTAACCAAAGTAATTTCCTGAAATACCCTACAGAGAAAAAGAGAGTCAAATGCTGGAGCTTGTGAGGTAGACTTTCATTAGAAAGCACAAAACACCCAAAAACAGGAGAACCCAAAAAGTTTAGATGAAAATGCAATTTAGAGTAATATAAAACGATAATCTCTTCAAACCACTTTAACAAGCTCATGGCAGCTGTATACACTATACTACATTTATAAATCTCTGTTTCAACAACATTTGACTTCTGAATTTCCATATAAGGCTGCTAAAAGGAACCCTTTGTACAGTATAGCTATTATAGTGTTGTATAAAATGACTGGTAATTAAGTTTAATTCATGTATGACAGGAAGGAATTAAACTTGATCATAATTGTTATTCATTCCTGTGTCAAAAAATGTCAGGCAGCACAGTTCATGCAACAAAGAGAAAGATATTAACTGAGTCGTCAGAGGGCGAATAATGTCTAAACATACTTCTGTGTATAAATGTGTTTGTACTTATTATTTTCTTGTGAAACAGACACCCTATGTTGTGTCATTGTTCCTTTTTGTTTCCTTTGAGTTCTGTCTTATAACAAAAAAATAAGAAGGTGGATCACTAAAGATTACAAATAACAAATACGACCTGTATGTTTTTGAATTCATGTGATTACAAATACAAAAATAAAAAAAAAATTAAAAAATTCCATCAGAGCCTGTAAATAAATACAAACAGCTATAATTGGTCACTTTAAAAACAAAAGGTTGATTTCAACCACTACACAGATTATCATTTCACATTTTAACCCTTTAGATGTCCTTAAATTTTGTTTGCAGCTTATTATAACCCCCTTTTTAAAATATGTTTAAGGATATACATGATTTATGTGGGTCACCTCTTTAGGTTGGACAATCTAGAGATCCAGATAAACCAAGGGATTCAAACCAGGAACCTTCTTGATTTGAGGCAACAGCACTAACCGCTGCACCACGTGCAGGTTTGTGTCATCCATTTTCTTCCACTTATCCAGGCCTGGGTCGAGAGGGCTCCGCTCTAAATGATTTTTCCAGTATCAATACAGTTAATTATTCTTTAAGCAAGTTGACCTATACATCCCTCGGCCCTGATTCTTTTTCAGTTCCTCCTGAGAGATGGGATATGTAATCCATAAATCCAACCCTGGGTCATAGGGATGTACATTTTATGTATTGTCTGTGATCGGTTTTTGGAAATGTTAATGTTCAATTATCGATTCATCAATAATAATAAAAAATATATATTGTTCTTATGTCAAAAACAAGGCCAAATACGTTTTTTCCCCCTACTTTACATTTTCTACAGCAACAAAATGAATATAACTGTATGTATTAAATGCGGGTACATGTTTAACACTGATTATCAACAATTAGGCTTATAAAAATATTCTCTGCAGACATAGTATTATAATGTGAAGGCTCATAATACTAACAGAAAAGTACTTCAGACTCATAGTGTCCAGTTTTCTTACTACTCGTTCTTATTGAGGAAAATTAACGTGTATTCAGTCAGCGGCAGAAAAGCCCAGACGGCTCTGATGTTGCTGGTCTGCAAACATAGCGTACTAGCAATTCCCACCAGTCTGTTGGCTTTGTATCCAAAGGTAGAGAAATGTCCTGTTTAAAGTTGTCAACCTCCGTGTTGTTGTTGGCAGAAGTCGCACATTGATCCTCTTTAAAAAGCGGAGACCTGATGCAAAGCCGCAGCCCCCAGCTGAGCGTCTCTGCTGTGCGCAACACCTTTAACAGCTGATTCACATGAAACATGCTTTAAACTTAAAACCTCCCTGATAGCTGAGCGAAATATGAGACCAGATGATGTTTGTTCCACGTGACGGAAAACTGAAAACAAAAATGTGTGTTTCAAGTAATTTCTTAGCAATCAATTAATCGATAATTGATTAATTGTATACATCCCTAATCTGTACCAAATTAAAAACCCTCCTAAGGCGCTCTGACGGACATCTTAATCAGCCTCCACTGGCTCCTTTCGGTGAGAAGGAGTGAGAAGCTTTGTAGCTTGCAGCATGTAGGACACCAATGCCGTCAGAAGTCATTGATTGTAGTCATCAGTTTGGAAGATGGGCGTACTTTCAAAAGAATCGGTGCAGTTTTCAGTCGCTGTGTACAAAGACGTGCGCAAAGCAGTGTTTATCATTCTCAAGGTTGAAGTACTATAGGTGAGCTGGTGGAAGCTTAGCCTTCAGGTTCAGCTCACAGTACTGCTGATACTGCACTGACCCCATCAGTGTATCTTGCGATCCATTTTACCATCTCTAGAGTACAAGATCGCAACATACATGACCTCTTTAACTTGAGGCAGAGACTCGCTCCTCACAGGGAGGAAGTTATCTACCACTTTCCAGCAGAGCATCAAAGCCTGGCCTTGGAAGTGCTGACCTCCATCCCAACTGCTTCACACTTGGCTGTCATGGTCAGTCAGTCTTGGCACATAAAGAGAAAATATGATGCTTCTCAGGGTTGTGCCCTTTGTTATGATCGCCCTAAAGGTCAAAAGAAAAATACTCATCAAGGTCTTACATTTTCCTCCTGGAAGAATGGCAAGGTGATAGTTTTTGATTTCTAAAATCACATCAGCCTTTTTCCACATTTCCACACAGAAAATACATCCTGATCCAATTTTTTTTTGTTTAGATATAGTAGATTGATGAAATGCATTGACAATAAGCAGGTTAAGATAAGTAAACTATCAACCTAACGAATCGATTCAATTACCATAATGCTATAGATGACTGAGTGTGACATGCACTTTCTTACATAGTAAACTTTAAACTATGTGAAGGAATATTCAGCTGAATAGGCTAAACTGTGATCATCAAAGGGAATATCTTTCAGCCACACAACTAAAAATATGAATGCAACCACAACCTGTACAGTGACCATTATTAGATCATTAAAGACCAGCAACTAACATTAATCTTTCAGGACAATCAATCACAGTCTATTTAAAGTGATGGATGGTGTGGATTGATTGGGCTGTTTGATTCAACAGAGCGGCCAGAGTGTTTAAGCCTAATAGTGGCACTAGGGGGGGAAGTTGTCGGATTGAGAGATGAGTTCATTGGGAAGCTGAAAGGCAAGCTTAATGGTTTCAGCACCAGAGGACCACTTAGAGTCCGGGACTGACTTTTCACAGTCAGAAGCTGGCTGATAGCCAGAACAACAGTTGGTATTTAGACAACCACTTCATCTTCATTTTGACGTGAACAAAGAACGCTCAAGTGCAGATTAAAACCACCGGCAGAAATTCTCACAAGTAATTCACTTGAGAAATGTCAGAGAGGGGACATCTGTCTCAATTCCAAAAACAGGTTTGAAGTTCTGGTCCATTGACTTTGCCCCGAATCAACCATGAATATTAAATCCCTAACGTGTTCCTGTGGTTTTTATAATGACACTTTTTGCTTCTTTGCATCATTTGAAATATGTTTCCTCAGGGTAGTTAGTTTAGTTAGTTACTGCTCTTAAATCTGAATTCAGTGATAACACAAGAAGCATAATTCCATCATACAGAATATGCAGTAGGACCTCATGTTGTATTTGCTCTTGAAGATACATTTGGGTAGTGCTCAAATGGCACGGCTGACTTTACAATGCCCAAAGAGGCATTGTGGTAAACATCCAAAATTACTGCGGAAATGTTCTAAACTAAGATCTTTAAAGTTTAGAATAAAGTGGACGTTCCTGTCATGAGCAAATGTGTTCGCCAACAAGTCAAGTTATGTCATGTCATGTCAAAAGTCTGTGTTGTACTACATAGTAGACACCTTATGAATTAGAAGTAGCAACAAGCTAGGAAGCTTGACTAGCTTCCATTTGATCATGAATGGATGTTTGGAAGTGACTAATTTCCAAGTCATTTAAATGAAAATTTCAATTCCAAATAACCGGCTAATCTAAAGGTAGGACAACACTCAGAAACAGTCAAATTGAACACAATTACTCAACACGGCTAAACACAGGATCACAGTGTCTGCAGTATGGCTAACAATAGCAGAGCTAGCACCACCAGCCTTTGGTCCTCCTTGCAGGTTAACGTTAACATGTGTTGTTTGGCATTGCTCTGGTCAAGTGGCTTCATACAACTCCATATCTATTTTCTGGATCAACATACCGCCAAACTATGCTGCGCTACGGCTGGGGTTCCCAAAGTGGGGGTCGGGATATCCTGGGGGGTCGCAAGAAACAAATGGGGGGTCATGAGATGTCTTCTAGAATGTTTTTTTTTTTAAGTTATCTAAAATAGTAAATTTAACCCATTATAGTAAAAATATTGAAAAAAAAAATAGAAGCTTACCTTGAAATAAAACCTTGGAAATAGAAAATGTAATGCGTTTTCTGCCAGATGACTATATGACAGTCATCTGGCAAAAAGATACCTATATGACATTCTCATATAGGTTGGTTAATTTTCTGCAGACCAGCTAAATGAAGCCACATTAAAACACTTTGAGGGACAGTAGGGGTCGCAAATCTTTGGTACTTGTATGTATGGGGTCGCGGGATGAAAAGTTTGGGAACCCCTGCGCTACGGAATGCCATCTGTCATCTGTGCTTGTTTACATCCAGGTAGTAGAGCATTATAGCATTGTGGCAGGAGTCATTACCAGAGCTACAGTCCTGGCCAGGCTGCTGTGCTACGTCTTAGACATAGCATTTGAGCTGCATTTTAGGCCTGGAAAAATAGAATTATCAATAATTAGTGAAACTAACTTATAATTCTGCTTTGATCATAAACATTTAATCCTTTAGTGGACTAAACACGCACATTCCATTCCTCTAATTGGTTAAAGCTTCCACATGATTTCGAACTGTTCCACTTGATAACATCCATTTCCCTCTGAGATAGAAAAAAAATTAGTTGAGATCTGACTAATTGGTAATGTCCACATTTTAATTTACTGGTTTCAATTTCAGGGCAAATTTGATTTAACATGAGATGAGTATTACATTAGTTAATCAAGCGAAGGAAATAATCGGTAGACACACACACACAGTTTTAAATCTCAGTACCTTTAGGCATATTTTGATTGTCAGTATAAATACTCTGATTACAACTCTTTTACCAATCTGACTGGAAACACAAACTGTATAAATCTAGTCACCTCAGAGTCTTCCAATGTTGCCTCTGTCTGCGTGCTCATCCAGCCCCCGAGGTTGAGATTTTTTCACTAAATGGTCATATTAAGTGAGACTTTCCTCTCCAGGTCACACTTCGTCACATGGATGATAAATAATATACAGTTAATATTTGCTCTGCTCACTGTAAAGCGCCTCTATTATGGGCATACAGTCCAATGTTTGTTTTATGTACTTGTTTTGGTCAGCTGCCATTCTTTACACCGTAGGCTAACATTCACTTCCTTGTTGTTGGCATATTTTCAAAATTTGATCCCAAGGGTTTTCAGACTTTCCTATATGTTTTTTGCCCTACAAAATAGGGGGGGGGGGGGGTCTGGAAAATTATAACTCTGCTGAATCTTGTTTTTAATGGCCTGTCTACTATCTGGAAAAAACACGAATATGTTTCTTTTGACATATTGCACCACATGAATGTTTTAGCGGATGAGGTTCCTGGATATTCTAAACTCTATGAGTCAGTGCCACTCCTCTTCAACTGTGCAATTTGCATTTGATGATATAAACCACAAACCACAAGACTGGTTGTTCTTTGGAAATGCTTGCAGACCACATTCTGACTTAAAGCAGCATTTAGCTCCTAATTATACCCCTGCTCTGGTTGTAAGGCTGAAGAACAGCACTTTTGTCCTTGATGGAAACATTGTGTGAGCTCGCTCTGAGAGGCAGCAAACATCTCATGGAGTCCTGGTTAGCTTTGATTGTGTTGTTCTCTCAAATTAAATCGGACCATTCTTCCGTTATGTAAGCGATTCTATGCACAAAGTATTGAGCCGTGCGCATGTTGCATTTTAATGTTCATAAAAAGCTTAAAAACTACTGATGGTTATGCAACAATCAAATGCTGCAGACATTCCCTAATATCTTAATGGACGTCACAAAAGTGTCAAATAATAACCTTCAGGGACAAAGGTTTACAAACATTTAAATGTAGTCATTTCATACATGGATTATGAGGATTATGGATCAAAATGATGTGTTTCAATGTGGATTTATTATCCATAAGAGCTTTTTGTCAGCTGTAATGGACCATGCCGTTTAACTACACACACTGTAGCATTAGTGGTATATCATACTCTGCGAGTCACGGCTCGGCAATGTCTGCAGTAATCCTCTAAATCACGAGATAATGTCAGAGATCATTTTAGCTTGCAAAAAGCATCCTTCAATCATTTTCCGCAGGACAGAATCATTCATTTAATCTGTATGTTACATTTTTCTGCCTGGAAAACAATACATCCACATCAAAAGTTTATGTTGGGTTAAAAAACAGTATTTGAATTGCTAATTCATGTTTTTCATTAGTTTATATCAGCTGTTATAATACACATCATGTATGTTAGTTCATCTAATTACCTCCAAACTTCCTTGACCTGCAGTAATTGTGAAAGTGAAAAAGGTGAGGTTAGAAAAAGTAGGGCACTTTATTATTTATTAGAATTGACAGCAGGTACATTCTAATGGATTCATCAATTTTTAAACCATACTTTCACTAAAATACCTGCTGCTGCAAGAATAAAATGTCTGAAAGCTTTCCAAAGGACAGATTTTTTAACACGAGATTTCATAAATGAATGATGACACAGGATTAACTATCAGTTCATGTTGCCTTAGCGGTTCAAGGTGAAGTGTTTCTGCTTATTCATATTAGTCTCTTTGCAGACGACATGATTGTTTCTGTTCCAACAGTGATTCACCAGAAATCCACCTAGTTTGCTGAGCCATGTTCCTGTGTTGGATCACTATATGACCTGTCTATTACAATTAGTAGTCTGCAAGGAGTTTTGAGCTCCTGTTCCGCTTTGTTGAACACCACACAGCTGAAGTCTCATTACAGTTGAACACTTTGACAAGTCCAAATGACTGTGAGTGCAACCACCGCAGAGCCACCAGCAGCATTTTCAGCATGCACATCATTCTGCTCACCCATGCCTGTAATTCTCACACAGACTGAGTCAACAACAGAGACAGTGTCAACAATCGTTAAAATAGTTCACTTCCATCTCCATTATAAGAGTGTGCTATAAGACGTGTTCTAACAGAGGTACAAGGTGTCTCAATGGCATTCTGAATCTGAGGTCTGCTACACTAAAGAGCATCACATTATAACTGATCATTTCTAAAAGTATTCTATTTCACTTGATAAAGATTATGATTATTCTGATACTGTACACGTTACAGATATCATCGCAAATTTATTAGGACTAAATTGCTCAGAATTGCTGTTTAAGGGGCGGACTAATTTTGTTTTTTCAGTCCTGGCATTATGAAATGCAAATAAAGATAATCGGCCACAAGCTGAACATTGGCTCCCAATGCGTTGACCCAACTATTTAAAGTTTTAAAAAACATTAGTCAACAGGACATTAATTGTAAATTGTTTTATGATAAAATATGCCAAAAAAATAAAAGGTTCGGCTCCTGTTTTTTTTTACACTTTGTTATTCACATTTTCTTTACAACAAGAACAATAGTAATGCCAACAACTGGCATTAAACAAGTGGACACGACTTTAAACAAATTACATATGCCAAAAAATAACCAAAATTAAATAAATTAGACACAAAGTAATTGTGAATAGATATATAGATAAGTATATACACATACACACAAACAAACTAACCAAAAAAAAAACACTTTCAAGGTTCGGCTTCCTAATTGTCTAGATTTTCTTTGCTTCTTTTCGTGTAATAGTAAAATAAATAACTTTTAGTTTTGGCCAAAGTAAGATATTTGCTAATGTTCTCAGGCTCAGAAAATTATGAGGGGGAATTTTTACCATTTTGTCATTCCATGCTTTGAACAATTTAATAATAAATAAAGAAAATAACTCACAGGCTATTCAGTAATCACTGCTTACAGACCAACAATTTTCAGCAACTTTTAAAATTAAGTTATTGTGCTTTGAAGTAAAACAGCAAAATTCCTGAAGCAACAAACAAAAGAGGCGACCACAGACAGCTCACACCAAAATCAATAACCCTGCAAACTATGTGGAAATGCCAGACCTACAGAAAAGCTCCAAACATTTTTGGTGCAAACAATCATGCTGGGGTGCAAAAAATGTGACCAGCTGGACTAAAGGAACCAGAGCACTTTGAATTCAATGCCTCACTTGAGAGAATCTAATGCCAAACTTGTCCTTCAGACTTTACGAGCACTATCAAAATCATTCCTGCAGCTTGTGTGCACTTTTTGCCATTACCACTGAGAGCAAGGCATAACACAGCAATCAGCATCGGGTTTAACATTTGAGCCCAGATGGAGCCGAGTGCAAAGACGTGTCACATGTTGAGGACAACACTCCAAGCAATCAGTGCCTTTTCCACTGTGCAGAACTGGGACAAGGTCACTATTTGTATAATTGTAAGTGGTTCCTAATAAAGCCTCTAAATTGTGGTTAATCATGCAAGGTGTCTTCCACTGCCCGCTAATAATACACCATTCTGATTTGCTTATTGAAGGGGCAGCTGTGAGCGAACTCTATGCAAAGTCACCTTGATTGAGGTGCTTAGAAGAGAAGTCATTTAAGCACAGGCAGAATTTCAAGGCTCTGTAATTAAATACTACAGCTGATGATAGGAGTATGCCCAATAAATTAACTACTATTAAAAAGTGTGTGTTTTCAGGCATTGGTAATAATAATATTGACATGTGTGGCTATTTGTTAAATGTACTCCAACCTATTTAAAATGCAAGGTTATTCTTGTTGTTCATACTTAATAATATGCATAAAAAAAGGACAGGAAACGCACTGCGCTGACATTCAGAATGATATCTAAAATGTACATATGTTGCATCTTTCCCTTAAGCACAGCTGAAAGGGTTTACATAGATAGCATGTCGCATGATTACCAGCGTGACTACCCGGACAAAAGCTTTTACACAGCACAGGTCCATTTGCAACACAGACTTTCAAACAAGATTAAATAAAAATCAGCTTCAGTCAAGGCATTATTCAAAATAGATTTTTATTGTGGGTTCCTTTTTACCTTGATTTGCTTCTGCCTGTCATATTTAATGTCATCTTTCTGCACTACTTTTAAAATACTGCTCAAGAGTCTGCTGACTAGGTTTTTCCACATGTCTGACTCTATAAAGCTACTGAAAGATGTCCTGAGACATTAATGGATAAACTGAGCAGATACATACACACACATCACGTTAAAGCTGCTTCTAAGGGCTTCAACACATGTGAGATATAGACGTTAATGCACACAGTCGAGGATAAAGATGCTTTAACTGTCCATAAGTGCACATGGACTACACTGTTTACTGTTTACTGAGAGGCCTGCAACTGACCTGTCAACATGAGCTTTCCAATTTCCACTTACTGCAAGGTCACCGCTGCTGAGGTCTTTGAACCGTGTTTTTATTTGACTGAAAATGACTTGAGCTTCTGGGTAAAAAGCAGAGTCTCTAGCAGAAGGCAAACAGAGTGCGACAGTGCAACACATGAGAAAGTGCAAGCCCAATTCGTACAGTAAATTCAGCTCCCCTCTGTGTACAAAGTAATTTATTGGCAGGGTTTCAAGTAATACTAAATAAGACTTTCCAGGAGTTGAATCTCTCACTGATCCCTGACACATCCTCAAGTACCTTTTAGATCATCCCACTTCGACACAACACCTGCTGAGTCACCCTCTGTCAACTGAAACCAACCCGCTCCACCTTACAGATCTAACCAAGCTTCAACCACCCAACATTTGAATCCTTTAAGTCTGCACTCTTGTTTTAGAACTGTACTCCTAAGAAACTTCCATCATTAGTCAATGTCTTCTTCTTTCTTGTTAAAACATGTACCAGCATGACCAACGGATTGTGCTTTTGTTTAATACAATTGTCTAATTTAGCACTGCACGAACTGCAAGACTTTCTTCATTTTCAAACTCGTATTCTTTAAACGAAACCATGACCATATAACTATGTTTTGTGCAATAATGCAGATGTTTGTACAGGAATCATTTCGAGTATAGGGATGTGCTTGATTATCAGAATCAGAATCAGAGTCAGAAATACTTGATTTATCCCGGGGGGAAATTCAGTTGTTAAAGCATGCTCTTATACGCAGTATGAAAAAGTCAAAATATTAATAGAAAGAAGGAATAAAATAAATACAATTGAAATAATATAAATTGGATGAGGCGACTAGGCAGTTTATTGTGTAACCCAGCACCAGAATTACTCGAGGTCTTATTGTTATTTGTATTAATGTAGGTCCACAGTGTTCCTCTTCTCTTTTGCAAGAGGAATGAACTTAGACCTCTAAATAACAGCAGTATACGAGCCAAGTAGCCTCTTAATACTACGTCCACAGCTGAGAGAGGTAACAGCAGCCATCAGCACTGTAGCAGGTTGAAGATGAGTTGATTGAAACCTGTATCACTCAGTGAAGATCTGAGGCATTTCCCAAAAGCTACGCTGGCTTACAAGTCCCTGCCTGTGTGACATCCATGCCGGCTGGAGTTAATGAGGCCTCAACCAGAGCATGCTAACATGCTGATTTCACTCGACAAAAATGTTTGTCAGTCAAGTAAGTACATATGTGAGTGACAACAGCATGCTGGTGTTCAACAGTCTTAAAATGTTAATCTAGGCCCGACTCTTGTTGGGCTATTTAAGTAGTTTTTCTCACGAGTTGTTGTGATTTTTACCTACTAGTACTTTAAATGTTGTGTTGACCTATTTGCTGTCATGTTTTGTGTGATATGACATTTCCATTCAGCACTTTGTATGAGCCACATGTTTCAGTGGAGATCAAAATTTAAATTTTTATTTTCTCATTTTTATTAAGTGATTTTGTGTCAGGCTTTGCAGGAGGAAAAGTCATCTTCATGTTCAAAATGCTACACATTTAAAATTAAAATTAAATGTCACAAATTGCTTTGTTTCAGTTAAATAGGCTGAACACAAACTAGTTTTGGACAGTTTAGCGATTTAATGAACTTATGCTCCATTTGAACTGTTCTCCCAGTGTTTTCTCATCATTAGACTGGCTGTCTAGTCTTAATTTACATTTCTGTTCACTAAAAAATGAGTAGCTGGGAACATCCCTAATAGAAAACAGTAGATTCTTTCTCTCTATTTGTTTTTTCATCTGTATTGTAGCCCTTGTGGTTTAAATTATCTCTTGAAAAGTTCTCAAATAAAAAGAGTAAAAATAGAGTTATTTCAATCCACACAAAGGCCTGCCTCTTCCAAAAACGACTACTCCACATTGCATCACTAATAAAAGATAATTGGTGTAGCATGCCACCAACACTCATGGATATTTTAGACTGAGGGTTACATTTTGAGTTTGATGAGTCATCATTAGACAGTTTATACTGCAGGATCTTGCAGGACTTTCACTCAGCTTAGACAGGTGATGAGCGGACAGGGTGAAAAGTGAAATCCAATTAAGTGCATTGCAGCATACATGGTATGACTGCTGAAAAATGTAACATAAAAAATGAGTTTTATGCAACTCAGACAGCAGAAACATAATGAAACATAAATGATTTGATTTAAATGTATCTGTGAATCGATTCATTAGCATCGCCATTATTTATTCATTTCACTTTCTATATCACTGAGCATACAAGGCTCCCCACAGGGCCGGCTGGAGTCTGTCCCCACACACATATCACCAAACCACTGGGGAAAAAATGTGAACTTTAATAAGCAATATCTTATAGTGCCGGAAAAAGACATGATGTAAAACATTTAGTGATGATACCAAACATTAATCATTCATGAATTCGACCTTCAATACCAAACATTACAGTTGCAAATGGCAGTCTATTCCAAATACATATCAAATCTCTTGAGTACTGTATATTATCATTCTAATGCAAAATGTTGGTTTAAGATGTGTAATGACTTCACGTCAAACTTTACAGCCACATTTAGAGTTTGAGCTTGTGTTGGCTCAAGTATAAATCTCCATCATGCAGGTTAAGTCCAGCCAAACTTCGCACTGTTATCTAAATGTGAACTGGCTGCGATTTCCCCGTACTGCAGAGCGAGGATTTCTTACTTATTGCTGGAAAATCTGGAGCTGTGAGCTGCGTACTTAGAAAACCCATAAGCCCCAGAGTTTTGCAATGAAACTAATAAAGGTCCTTTTAAGAAATGTGGCCTCCTCTCAGCCATGAGCAATGTGCCAGGGGGAGTATTCCTGCCCGAGGTTTGAGCTGCTTCCAAATCACGTAAACAACTGGATCAGATGTGTTAAATCTCGCTCCTTTTGCTCCTGATAATTCAGGGAACCGTCTACAAACTTTATTCCTAATGCATTTCAGGGAGTAGAATAAGTTTGGGGGCTTCTGTATATTTGAAACTCAATCCTTTCAAGCAACAGTGGGGGCAGGGCCGAGGAGAACCAACAGTCAAAGGCATCTAGATAGCTGAGAATTCTCACATGTCGACTCTACTGAGGTACTCTGGGATTCCAAGCATAGTCCCCATGAGGAAGTCTGCATCACAATGTTGATACAGCAGCTAACTGATGAAGAAAGAACCACCTTAGACGAGGTCATCACAGCCCTGCATGGCAGCCAACCAGTGAGACTCTTGCTTCTTGAATTGTTCTGTTTGAATCAGCGTGCCGTCTGTCAGTTGAACAATTTCTTGGAAGAATTTGGGGTGAAAAGACTTTTTTCAGAGGACATTCTCAGCATGTCCTGAGTGGTAGGTGAAAATCAGACAGCTTTGTCAAAGATGGACAGAGAAGATGTCGCCGTTCTCTCTGAAAGGTGTCAAAAGTTTGACATGTCTAAAGCTTTAACTTGTCAGATAACCATCATTACATCAAGCAAAAGTCAGGTTTTCTTCTCAAACATTGACTCTCTAGGAAAAAAACACATTTCATTTATGACACATCCACAATGTGGGAGAGAAACAAGATGAGGGATGAGAGTGAAACTGTCACAGAGTTTCCTGGAAAGCATCTCTGGTGTCAGTTCACCTTAAAACAAACTTTTATCAGAGAGCTGTGCCTGATTATCCTCAAAGTTTCCTTATTTAAAAGTCTTTTAGTTGTATTTTATGTTGTATTATTTTATGTTGTATTATTTCACTTAAATTTATTAAAATCCACTTTTCTCTTGAAACCTGATCATTATAACGTGTCCGTTTTGTTTTGCTGTCTTAGGAAAGCCCTTTCAAACTCTGGTTTTGAAATGTGCTTTCAGAGATTAGAATAAAATATCGTCTTTATGTCCTCTGGTCTTTTCTCAACAGCTGTTTATTTGCTCTGTCGCAACAACATTTACAGGGTCACTACGTGCCAAAAAAGAGAAAATGAATGTGTCATATTTACTGAAAAAGGCATAAAGAAGGTCAAGGCTGGCTGGCTGACTGGATCTGTATGAATGCTGAAGTTCATAAGGCTAGGGCACATCATTAAAAGTATGTGATGGAGGTGTGATTTTTTCACAGAGGTGTAAAAGTGGCATTGAGTTTCACATTCTTCAAGTGGAACAGTTAGGAAGTAAAAAGTTAGAGGTCAGGCTAAGTCAAGAAAACAAGGCCCTTTCCTGAGACAAACACAGCCACGGTTTAACCTTACCATGCTGGTGAAACTGTAGACCCACCTATTAACACACACCTTATGAGTCTGACTCACGGGCCCTCGAAAAACTGAGAAATGTGTCAGTCAATATGGGAAAGAGATAACCACAGCAGTAGATTACGGAAAGATCTATTAATTTGATATTTATGCAGGTATTCCAGGAATCCTCTCAGCTGCAGTGAAGCTCTGCAGAGAAATACACAGCATAATGATATGCGTGTGAGGGGGCTTTTCCACACTACAAGTTGCCTCTGTGAGCTGCTGATCCCAGGAAAATTCAAGCAAACATGTTAACTGACCAGTGACGACAACGGGTGACTCACTGACAGCAATGGACCGTGTAGAGCAGCAGCTGATACAGAGTTTACACCTCTGTGCTGCTTAAATCCACATTACATGCTGTAAAAGTAAATTACAAAACAGGATGTCTCAAATCTGCCCCTTTGGGTGGAGAAACTACATCTCAGCATGCCTGGTATAAATACCATCTGTGCACCAGAAAACGCCCTCTAAGATCCTTCAACGTTGTGCACTCAAGCTGATTCTCATTTCTTGACAGTGCATCGCGCACAATAACAAGAAAGTCTCAATGCAGGCAGCAGGCTACAAACGTGTTATTTTTGGTGTTTTAGCCACTCGATAAGGTGACATTTGACTCGAGGAGTAAGTGCAGTGCATGTAGTCCGAACTCAAAGAGCTGCCAGCTTCCTGTGGTGAATGCAGTTATTTGACAAATATTCTACTTTAAAAGCTTTCCTGACCCACTGTCCCCCCGCAGAACTGCTCACTCACATCCAATCGAAGGTAGGGACAAACATATGGCGCTCTGAAGAGTGAAGTTTCCAGGAAATATTACACACTGAATTTCAAAGTACAGAAAAAAAAAATCACATGCTTCAGCCAACAGGATGTTTTGTAATGACTGAGTTTCTAACAAGTAGTTCAATTCTACAGCCTGCCAGGAGTGTTCTCATGCGCTCATTCGCAATCCGTCAAAGTGGTCCACAGTCAAGATAGCAATCAAGAATCAGTGTCTGATTAGACTGTTCAGATACAGCTGTCATGTCATATATATTTTATGAAAGATTTACAAAAAATATACATAGTAAAGTGCCATCAGAACTAAAGCTATGAAATGCTTCAGTGTCTGAAGTGCAGTGCAAGATCACGACAAATGAAGGTTGTTAAAAATCACATCAGTATGTCACAAAATTAAAAAGCTAGAGCTCACTTTAGCTGGATTACTATACAACCTCTGAGAGTAGTAGTGAGTGTTCCCCACAGAATGATGCTGAACCTGATGCATCACAGTATGTCATCAATCTATTAACTTACTTCATTTACACTCATACAGGACTTGTGAAAGAAGGTCAGTTTGTGAAGTTCTTCATGTGATTTGATCAGTGTTAATTTTGGCGGCAATTTTAGATTTAGTCTTAGTCTTTAGATGAAATTACCTGTTAGTTTTAGTCACATTTTAGTCTTTTCAGCCCTTTATAGTTTTAGTCTAGTTTTAATCGACAGAAACTGAAAACATTTTAGTCTTTGATTTTTGCAGAAACATCTTCACTCTTTAAATAATCCATGTAGTCGATCAGATATTAGTAACAGGGTTATACCAAGTGTTAAAATCAGCAAGTTTTCACCCCTTTAACACTTTTGCTTGTGTAACATCTAAAGTTAAATAATTCAGCCTGTCCCTGCTTGAAGTCAAAAGAAAACCTTCTTGATGTCTGTGACTGTATTGCACATCTACGACGGTCCTCGAATATACCTGCAGTGACATGTGCACTGGACAGACAGTCAGTTCACGGCACTCTGAAATGCATCTGCATATTTCAACAAGGAGTTTATCAAAACTTACTAAATGTGTCTGATGTATCACCAAATTGGAACAAATCAAGCTTAGGACGCTGAGCGGCAAACGTCAAATATTAAACAGACGTCCCCCGGTTGTGTCTTTGTCACTAACGCACACCGGGGGTAAAAATCATCAATGAAGATGAGACAGATGCATGGAGGCGGGGAGAGCTGGTTCACAGAGCACTCCTGCTGCAGGTAATGACCAACCTAACACTGCGCCCCTCAAATAATAACTCAGCCTGTCACTGGAATGAATCGCTTCGATCTTTAAAGATTAGATGCACAGCGGGGGAAAACATGGACGGTCCGCCACTAAAGTTTTCGTCTCGTCAACAAAATCACAACATATGTTCGTCAGAGTTTTTATTATCAGTGATATACTTCGTCATGAAAAAATGAGTCGTTGACGAACATTTAACGTCCTAATTTCGTTAACAAAATTAACACTGGATTTGATCAATAATAATCAAACTCATTGAACTGCATAGCATCATTCCTTTACATCAACTAAACTCATCTCATCGCATCAATCTGTTGGGTCAGCTTGTGTTGAATCATACTGCATTGTGATTGGGGTGTGAAACATATGGTATCACATCAGTAGTTAATGCATATATATCACTGATGTATTGGATCCTTGACAGTGTATGGAGATATGTATGGTATCTGCCTCACCCCAGACACACCCAACCCTTCTTTATGCGCACAGCAGCATGTCATCATCAGCCCAAATCATTATCCAGTTAGTATGAAAGTAAAGTACACAAGCAGAAAGAGTGAGTATGGCTCACTTGTTTCAGACATCAGTGATGTTTGTGCACAGAGAGGAAAGTGGGTAATGTTTGCTTGTTTCAGAGCCAGAGGAACGCAACACAACTTATTGTGCTGACCGTTAAAAACAAGGTAAAACTTTGGGAGACGCTTTAATTGATCAGCAGGGGATCTCCCTTATGGCTTCTTTTTATATATTTCACTGCATGTTAGGAGTCCTGATGGACAAAACAGTGAGTTCGAGAATGGGAAGATGGACAGCAGCTGCAAATGAACAAGCTATATCAAATTTTAAATTGAATTTACTTGGAGGAGATGAAACACCCGGTTACTGTGTTGCTCCTGTCTCGGGAGCATGTTTCAAAACAGTCTCGATGTATTAGGTGATCAAACAGAGGGAATTACTATCTGATACAAGGAGCTCCATCTACCAGCCCCTTAGTCAATTTGCTTATTTCATTGGGCTTTAATTTAATTTAGTCAGGATGAATAGCTATGAGACATTGTGATGTAGCTTCAGGCGAAGAACATACAATAACTTTCAAGTTCTAAAAAAACCCTGCTCAATTATTATCAGAGCTCTGCTCTTTAAACAGCAGTGGGAGTTCTCTGCTGGAGGAAAATCTATTTTCTTGATCAAACTTTGTTCTAACCTGAAGGTATGGTGGCAAATATGCCAACATACAAATGAGCTTGCAGCTACTTTTGTGCTTACTGCTCTTCTGTTTTGTCTGTTAGTGACCTCTGCAGCTGTCAAAACAAGGCATGTTCAGCAAGAGCAGAAATAATGAGGCACTGCTGAACATTACATGAAAAAACTACGACCAAAGAAATAAAAGTTTCCTGTTTATAATGTGTTTTGATCCCCTTTAGATATACATAGTAATGACTTCAAAATGCATTAAGTCCATAGACTGTATAAATAATGGATGTAGTATCCGTGACGTCATCCATGTGTTCCTGAGTGATGTTTTGAAACCAATCTTCAGCAGCAGTCATATTGGAAATGCGGAACTCAACCGGGTAGAGTGTGACGTAAACAGTAGAGGTGGGAAAAAATATCAAGACAGCAATATATTGCGATACTTTGACCTCCAATATGATATCAATATTTCAACTCTCAATATCAATATTTTTGTAATAATAAAAATTCACATTTTAGCCGAGTTGGAACTAAAATACGACTTCAGTATTTCAAAAACAATAAAGTGGAAAAGTTGTTTTCAATCAAATAGTTTTGACTTAATTTGTCTTTTCAATTTTGAGTAATATTGTGAGATTTACATATACACCATCCCTATGTTTTCTTAGTTTACTGTGTAGAATATCGCAATGTATCACAATATTGTGATGTATCGTGATACTGGTACCAGGTATCGTATCGTGAAGTTCTTGGCAATACTCACCCCTAGTAAAGAGGCGGAGTTTGAGCCTCCTAGCCAACAGCTATGTGTTCCCATCCGGGAGTCAAGTCAGTCCTGTCCTTATTTGGGCAAAAACTCGTAATCTTAATATCTTCTGATAAGCAGATTCTCGATTAATTGCAGTTTATAACACTTCCGCATGGGCTTCATATTTTGAGACCGGAGGTTGCCGCTTGATTAAGCCATTTCTTTCTCAGACAACCTATACTGTAGATTATAAGGCAGGATATGTGTGCATGTGTGTGTTTGTGTTATTGTGTGTTTTGGTGGATTCAGATGGCCAGACGGAGAGTATTCCCCTGACCTGGTCTGTTTACCATGCTGCCAGTAGATGTGAACCTGCACAGTAGCTCAAGCAAAGCAACAGTTAATCAGTCCCTACAGGATTTTGTGGACTCTGGGGATTTATGTGACCTTAACTGCCTAATTTATTTTGTGGCTACTTTTTTTTTAACAGCAATGCATGTTTGGACATTTCAACTTCAGAAATGGACTGATGAATCTGAGCAATTTGACCAATGTGGGCGCTCTTAGAAGTCTTTGTGATGCTCAGATTATAACTTAAGATTGGAAAAGTCAAGCCAAAAATCGCATAAATCAGGATAAAGATATTAAAATAAAAGAATTCACAGAACACAGTACACGTTCTAAGTTGTCTGAAATCAGGCAAACAAATTCTGGTGATTTCTGACCCAAAATCTGCTCTCTGCCTCTTAATCATTGGTGACACACCTCCTGCTGCTTCTGCTCGCACTTGGAAGGAGTAAAGGTCAGATTACAAAGTCAGGCCATGCATCATTCACCCACACATTTGCAGACACACGTGCACATACACATACAAGAGAAGGGAAAACAACAAAAACTCATCCTTCAAACAAGTGAAGCATACACACTGAAGATCTCTATTGTAGGAGTATGTCTAAGGGAGTTCTTGCTCTTCAATAAAAGACAGAAGAAATGACAGTCATGCCCAGCTAAGAGAATGCGGAGATGAGCCGATTGAGCCTGGCAAGCCTTTGTTGTCCCTCTTGTTTCTTCATGGGGCCTGATAAGAGGGACTCCGGATCAAAGCCACGTCCCAACTGCCTGAACTCACACACTAAATGCAGCATGAAAAGTGGTTACGTGTGCTCTCTGTGTTGCCCGGCTTTTCTTCTCAAATAGGCTTTGAATTGATTTACTTGAAATAGAAACTATAGCTGTGATTTCAAAACCTTTCCTTTCAAAACTCTGAATGAGTTCAAACAGCCACAGGCTTGTTGTTAGTATAATTCCCATTGAGAGCGATGGCTCAGGTCAGAGGTGACTTAATTAAAAAGCAAAAAGGCTGTAATTTTCTTGAAGAGGTGCCATGTGGTATTCAAATGGTAATGAATAATTGGTGCACACTTTAATTGGGGAGATTAGTGTGTGTGCGTGCATGCATGGGTGTGCTTTAGAGGTAATGAGCTATTGCTGGGTTGGACTGAAAAATAAATGATTATCGCAGTTAGTACAAGTGTGCGAGTATAGCAATATTCTACAAGGGGTGTATGAGCACACATGTGTACTGGACAGCTTTGGTACAGGACTTACAGTGCAGATGCATACTGATCCGAATGTGTGCAGGACAAAAGATACTTCAAATCTGAGACCAGAGCACACCACACATAGCATGCTTAGCCCAGCATGGCAGCCACAACAAATGAGAAGCAAGAGCATGAAGATCCCTCACTATCATTAAGGTCTCTTGTTTGGGAGCACTTCAGAGATGTAACAACAGACCAAGACAGTAAGACAAGAAGAGTGTGCCTCAGTTGTTCAGATGTAATCAGGTACATTTCTGGCAACACGTCCAACTTGTTAATGAATTTCACACAGAACAACTCAAATATGAATATCACTGCAACTAGGAAGAAGAGCACTGCATTGCAGCTTTTGCATTTAAACAGCCTGCTGCTGGTAATTCTACCCAGGCCAAGGCGATAACAAATGCCATTGGCATTTTTTCTAGCAGATGCTCTACAACCACTCTGTTGTTGAGAACACAGGATCTAAACTCATGTTGAGGAGATTGAGTCGTGAGAAAGTCCTTCTCATCCGCATTTCAGCAGTAAAGCGGCATCAGGTTTTCATGAACAAGCAGACGCTACTGTTGTGCGCAACTTGCTCAGGGCATCTTCTGTAGCTCTCATGACTGATGGATGGACATCTAGAGCTAGTGTGTTTTATTCTGTGCTCAAAGGGCATTAATAATTAATTCTGTTCGCTCAATAAACTCATGGGTGTCAGTTCCAGGCAGTGCCTGGCTTGTCAGGTGTAAAAGCCTGAACTGTCAATGCTGCACAGAGGACAATGTGTAAAAATGAAGTTTTCTAAGTTCAAATAAGGGAAAGAAATTTCATTCAGTTTTGCAATTGTTTCCTCCACTGTATCAAAAAATGAACTGAACCAAGACTTAAATACCATCCTGTGATTTTTGTGTACCTACACCCCAGATTTCCACTTCAATTTCCAATTTTTTCCATAATCATTTATTTTTTAAATTTTAAGTAAAATATTCAAAATAAAACAAAACATATATAAATGTAGACTTTGTAAGTTGTTGATGAGAAATGTTAAATCTTTGCAACACTTTATACCCTGCTCTTTTTTTAAGTGTGACAATTAAGAGTAAAACTGAGAAAGCTTTTATGAGGCTTTAATAAGCACAATTAAAACAGGCAATCCAACACTCCAAAGACTTTTTTTCTTTTGCCAAAATTGTTCAGCAACAACCCAATTTGGCGACCACAGTTACGGGGGAGGTTTTATTCCATAGTCAATACTCCTCCAGACTCTCAACTAAGATACAAAAACATTATCATAACTCACACTGGAATCAATTTAAAGGGCACGCAGAATAAATCACAACGTAAAAAGCCTTTTTCACAAATGCTCAAATGCACCAATGCAGCTCATATGAATTAGTGAGAAGTAATCTGTTGCCCCTAATTACTGGAGACAGATTGAGTTGAGATTATCCCACACTCTACGTTATGAAGTTCCATTCAGGGTAATTTGAAATGGATGAAGCTACTCTGAAAGATTATTTCGAGGGTGGTGCAGTCAGTGCCTTTCAGAAGCAGAACTGTACAGGCGTTTTAAATTATAAAGGACAAAAGAAAGGGAAGTGTTTTCTATTACTAAGTGTTGTTTGAGTGCATGTTACAGTGCAGTTCCTTCCGTAAACATGCATTTCGATGATTTTGTGAATACAGTCTTGATCCTGTAGTTTCAGACTGATTGATCATGCTTGTGAATTTCTTATGTGAGGCTCTTTGCTCAGAAAAGTGAACACTTCTACTTCAAATATTATGTGCAAAATTGATGGTTCAAAGTATTCTGGTACAATACAACATTGATTGAAAACGCAACAGTATTTACGCCCACATTTTGTCCAGATCTGGCATTACACTTTGCTATAGTAGATAGATACATGTTGTAGTCCTTCCATTGATGATCTAGACACATGCAAGTCATCAGGAGGGAAAACAGAGTCATGAGGTAGAAATTAAACACTCACTGAGCTCCCTGTGAGTACTGCTTCCGCTTAATAAATGTAATAACTGGGTAAGTGAGGCAGCCAGTCACAGTGAACAAAGGCTCTGTGAGGTTGTTCTTTGTCTGTGAGCTGTCACTGCTGCATGCCTGCTGAAGTGTAAAACACAATGACGACAGATTCCTTGTCTGTTTCCGTTATCAGCCAATTTCCGGGAGATAGTGGTGATTTATAGACGCGACCAGTTCATTACGTTAGACCAGGAAATCATCATTAGCGTGTTGCGCCTGCAGAAAGTGGCCCAGTTCAATTTGAAACTGTGTGTCCTGGTTTAAAAAAGTTTTGTTTTCTTTCTTTAAACACAGACGCAGACTTTCCACTGTTAATTTTGGCTTTTGGTGAAATCTTGGTCCCGTTTGGTCACAGTTTGGGAAAAAGAAATTGCCTTTTTGTGGAGAGGAAGACTAAGCAAACACCGAAGTTAAAAAAGCGGGTAAACATCCTTCACAGACAGAGCCTTTTAACGACTGAATGTTGAATCAGCTATAAATACACAGCTATGTTATAATTGTTTTCCTCTGCCATCTAAACCAATGAGCCTCGAGGTCCACTGCGGTGCAGTGATGGACCACATCAGTGGGAAAATGCACCATACCTCAGAGCCTGGGCGAACTGCCTGTTGAATGCACAACAGCCTCAGCCAAAACACACACAACCAATTTCTCTGCATGCAAACTGTGTAAGTGTATGTGTGTGTGTGTGTGTGTGTGTGTGTGTGTGTGTGTGTGTGTGTGTGTGTGTGTACCAGACCCTCTGGATGCAGCTACAACAATTTTTGAGAGCGCAACAACAAATCACAATGTATTTGTCCTTACAAACTTTAATCAGAGTATTGGAATTGTTCAGGACCTTTTGCTGCAGTTTTGAATGAAATGTTGACTCTGAGTCACCTCAGTTCAATCAGTGGAGTAATGTGTAGTACACACAATAGTCTGCCTATTACAGGAACTAGGTTACAAGGCTCCACTTTCCACAAACACTGCGGTATGATGAGTGTAAAAGCCAATCACAGAAATCTTCAGTCAAGGTCTTTGAGTCAACACAAAACTGTCTCCATTAAAGGAATCTCATGTACTATTAATTTGCATCTATTAGCATAGCAATTCGAGAAGCGTAACCATGCAGCACAGATTCAGTTTTGCAGAATCTCTCTTACCCATGATGCCTATAGCTCTGCTGTCTCTGCTGTCTTTTATACAGGCACGTGTAAGTCATTTTTTTTCCAGTGCTTTGCAAATAAAGTTATCATTCTATGAGTTAAAAGTTTTGAGGCAATGTTACTCTGTTCATATCTTTTATTCTGGCGATGAATATATTTTCTGATCATATGTGAGCAATCATTTGAAAGAGATGTGATGTGCAGATTTCAAAAAAAGAGTAAAAGACGGGAGAAACTTTTGCAGGTTTAACATGCATTGCTGCATTTTACATCTTTGCAAATATCACCTGATGCAAAACACCTAAAAGCCCACTGCAATAATAACTGCTGCTCATCTGCCTGCTATCTGACATGCTGCAGTGATCTCAGCACGATCAGGAGGCATCACAGAACCTCTGCAGACTACAAATGAAACATCAAGGTAACAGTTTGCTTATTGCACAAAATCCCTATTTTGATGTGTATGCAAAACAAAAACAACAACAAAAAAAACCAATCTGACTTACCAGACACAAAGTGCTGAGTAGTAAGATAAGCAGAAAGTCCAGGTTGTGCAGTAGCAGAGCGGATCCCATCACCGGACCTGAGGCAGGTCTACCTCTCCGGCGCTCAAACAGATGCTGATGATGCTCAGATGAGATGATTTAAAGCTACTTAACTCTCTTCAAAGTGGAGCGACTTGTGTTTTTTCTTACTCCATCTGGCCTCGCGATGCTTACGGCTGCCTGTGAAATCATAACTCGGTAATCGCCTCGCTCTGCCCCTCGATTTAATTTCCTATAATCTGACTATATGCTCCGGCTCAGCCCGCTCTCTCTCTTTATTTCTCTGCATCTGTCCCTTTTTTTCCCCTTCTTCTGAAATTACATCCACATGTCAGAACTATTTATGTCGCTCTCGCTCTGCGGTGGGAAGTTCAAATGATTCTTTGTAGGGGAAGAAACCAACGCTGTATTTTTAGGTCTTTTAAATTTCCCCTCAGACTAACTTAAACACTTCAGTATGGGGCTGAGCGCCTTATGGCTTATTCCAGTCTCCCTTTCCAAATGTTAGATCAGTGTTGGACTAAAATAACAAACCCGAAATGTGTCACTCCATCACTTAGTCGCTGTTGAGTTTCTCTTTTTTGATTCTATGTGACTCATGTCACCATGAACGCAACATTCAGTGGAACAGCGGGGACAAAACAGGCTTTAAATGCAACATTTAACCATAAAAACAGCGTGACATTGACGACTTTTCATTGAATTCTCTACTTCATTAAATCACAACACGCTAGCCCTCACTGGCTTCTTGTAAGTCAGTGTAAAAACACAACTTGGAAACGTGTCATGTGTGTTATTTTCTAGAAAAATCGCGTTCTGCTTCAACTAAAACTAACATGGCAGTTGTACAGCAACTGAATGTATGAAACTCCCAAACGGGGCCAAAAAAGAGGTCCGAAAAAAGACAAGAAACGCCAACTGAACTTCAAAAATCTCTACTTACTACCGAGAGAAAGCCAACATTCACCCTGACGGACACACACTGCGCACACGCCTGAGTGTTGCTGTAAAAGTCGAAGTTTGTCGTGTAGTGAAGCGGCTCCAGATGTGGCAGGCGGCAGGTCGTGTTCAGTAGTGAGTATGTGGATGGAAAAGGGGGGGCGGAGAGGAGGCAGGTAGGGCGGCGCGTAACGGCCTCTGATTGGTGCGCACTCTCTTACGTGGGAATAAACCACGACTCCGAAATGACATATTTTCTCACCCCTCAAACAAACTCTACATTCAACAGATCGCAGGGCTTTTGCCAAACCGCTTTTTCCCCCTGCAGTCTCCCAAAAAAGTTGCATCTAGTAGGATTGGATTACCGAGACATAATGCAGGAGATGACCGTTTATATATCAGGCAACTTCTGCTGCTTCAAAGCTCTATTAACAGTCCTTGACACCCTTTTCTAGTGTTTGGACATTAAACATTGGATTTTCAGAAATAAATAGTTGAAGAATTTATGAACAGTCTTATAGGATTGGATTACCGAGACATAATGCAGAAGATGACCGTTTATATATCAGGCAACTTCTGCTTCTTTGCTGTGAATTTAATTCAAAGCTCTATTAACAGTCCGTGACACTTTTTTCTAATGTTTGGACATTAAACATTGTATTGTCAGAAATAAATAGCTGAAGAATTTATGAAAAGTCTCATGGCAGAAAAAAATGCTTTTTTAGTTACCCGAACATTTATTTTCAGACACGTCTGATTCTGGCCTGTTTTATTTCACTCATGCATGTTTTGTTGACTTTGGCCTCACTTTGACATCCACTTCCTTATTGTTTGAGGTCTCACAGACCCCACTGCAGCATGGGTAATAATAATAATGATGATGGTGATAACTGCAAAAGGAACCTAATTTGCTTCAAACTTTATCATCTTTCCTTATTTGATCCACTATGTTAGAAAATAACGACCATGAAGGGTTGTTTTTAAAATAAATAAAGACACATCACAAGTTTCATGAGCTTTCCAAGAACACATATCTGTTTCTATTCTTCCTATGCAAAAAAAAAGTCTAGACCTAGGAAGTTACATTTTTAGGTATACCCTTTTAAAAATACCCTTAGCAGATTCTGCATTTATATGCAGTTGAGTTCCTCCACACCAAATTCCTTTAACAATGTCTCTATGGATCGCTCTTTGTGCTCAGGCTGGAACAGCGCTGTGATTAAATGTCTTTGTATCTGATAGCATTTGATTTAGGCTTTACTAAACTGCATATAAATGCAGATTCCATAGACAAGGGAGACTTTTTTCTTCAGAAGTGTTCTGGTTTCTGTTTGTGGTACAAGTATCACCCACCAGTGTTTGATCAGGCATAAGAAAGTACATAAGAAAAAGTCTGGACAACCTAGTGGCGGTTTTCCAATAAAGGAAAATAGCTTTATTCTATCTCAAGCCTGCATATAAGGACACCTAACACTCAGCACTAGATATAGTCTCTCTTGATTCTTGTGTTACTGACTTTTTTATAAACGATTAAAAGTGCAGAAAAAAAGGAAGTCGTTACT
Organism: Notolabrus celidotus; assembly: GCF_009762535.1. Classification (NCBI taxonomy): domain Eukaryota; kingdom Metazoa; phylum Chordata; class Actinopteri; order Labriformes; family Labridae; genus Notolabrus; species Notolabrus celidotus. Next base: position 13,686,563 of record NC_048286.1, on the reverse strand, counting down.
GAATATCTCTCACTGCGTGTCACACTGGAAGCTTTGAGCTGGAATAGGTTGCTGAGGAGAGGGATGTCTTGGTCAGCTTGCATAGCCTGCTGTCTATGTGACCCTAGATAAGGGAAAGAGAATGAATAGATAGACATATGTACAGCCAAAATATTTTTCTCCAATTCCTCTCTCATTAATCATGCAACAACTGACAGGATTTATCTTATGATTGACCTTGAGGGGTCTTAACCCTGATTTGTGAACCACTTTACCAAATGTCCTTATAACACATCTATTAGTTGAAATTAGTCACAATCCACAACAAATTAAATGAATCATCATCCATATGAATAATCTAATAGTGTGAAAAATGATACTTTGCTTTTTAAATTGAATGTAACAATTATATAAAGCTGATAACTGGAAAACGTTTACTTTGGTAGGCTACAACAGCTTTTTGTATTCTCATTTGATTCAGGCACAGGCTCTGAGTACTTCTTCTCCCCAGTGTGTGCAGCAGCATAAAATGATCTGTCAACACCAATCTCAGACATGGGTGTGTGGAAACCTACTTTTCAAAGCTTGAGTTTCTCAGAACCAAACAAGAGTTTTTTTTTGTTTTTTTTTTACTTTTGAAAATAACACCTCTGTTCGAAGTAATATTTATATGCAGTTCTTCTAAAAAGACATGCAGCTGTGAGGTGTCCAGAGAATAATTTGAAAAAAACGGTGTTGAAGTTTCAATTTTAGCGAAAACTTTCTGATTTTGTTGCCAAAACCTGCTGCTCTGAGGCCACTGAGTCCACTTTAGTCCAGCTAATGAGCAAAGAAATTTATATATATTAACATTACTCATCCGAAACAAGGTGACAGAAAAAAAAAACGCTTGAATTGTGTCCTGCTGGTCATGGCTGTACATATTTCTGAGGACAAATTGAAAAAACAATGCTTAAGTGGCTGTTGTCAGTAGTTCTTTGCTATGGTAAATTCGAAACTCCATCAGCTAAGAGCATAGACTGTAAAAAAAAAAATGGACAGTGTTGCTCCGCCGTTTCCCAAAAACATTTTGCAGCTAGACTGCGCAGTAGAGAATTTCTGTGTTGCCACAGTAATTTCTGTGTTGCCACGGTAACGAGCTCCGCCCTACAGCGCACTGCCCTGAGATCCTATGGAGTTTCCCTCTACTGCAGCTGTCAATCAAAGTGAATCCGGAAGTAAAACACCTTTTTTTAACCTCTTATAACATACCAAAAAGAAGAGGCCTTGAACACAAAACAGTCAAATAATAACTACATATCACCACAGCATACGGATGTGAGAAACATTTGTACGACATGTACTTATTTTTTAAAGTTCGACCACAGCCCCGTTGAAATGAATGGGGGAGACTGAGTTTTTGACCAATACTGCAGCCAGCCACCAGGGGGAGTAGTTTTTGTGGAAGCCTCACTTCCAGCTGAGCGATCGGACGTCCCTTTTATTTTTACAGTCTATGGCTAAGAGGTGGGTCGTTTTTTACACGTTTTTTCTCAATAGTCAGCAAGCATCAAAGTGCTGCTCAATTAGTAAAATATTCCATATACTTAACCTTGTGAGGTAGTGGTTAATTGTGTAATTCCCCGTCTCCTCTCTCAACTGTTAGTAACACAGCAGGAAATACAGCAACAGACAAAGATACACTGGGGATAACTTTGATGTAAAAGCTTTCACAGTGATGGACTGCTGTGATGGACTGAGACAACATTATCTACAAAGAGAGAATAATGTTTCAGCATCACAGTCATCCTCTGCCATATGTTCCAGACACTCTGGGAGCACAGATTCTGCACAAAAGCCCGCTCCAGCTCATGTCATGCATCCTCATGAGGAATCTTGTGTTGTCATCACATGATATGACACCAGATTAAACATTCATTTCTCTATACACTCATTACAAAGGCAGCCAACAGGATGCACATTGAGACATAAATGTGCCTTTCACTTGACATGCAATTCATTATTAACAATCAGGCCCCACAATTTCAGCATTCTTGAGAAGTTTATGTTCCTTGTATAAATAGTGTATTGCACACAGTATAAGATAGCTGTATGCAGACTTTTGTGATTATGTGTTTCTCACCATTGATCTCCTTCTATGGACACATTAATATAAATTGATACAGAAGCAAGAAAAGATAGAAACCAAATCTTAAAAGCCTGGCCTATGAGTTAATAATATTTAGTGATTTTGCGTTTGTAAATTGCCATGTGCTCTCTGGTGGAACCTATGGCATTCAGTGGTAATTGCAGGCCATTGGTTTTGGAGGAAGTGCATAAAACCTACCCTTAACGGCTGATTTATACTTGTGCGGCGCCCCAACGCAGCAGTGGCTGACACAGACATGGGCACTACATACTTGTGCGTCGATGTGTCCATGACGCGCAGCAATTCTCCGCCAAAACGCTTGAGGGCAGTGTGGTCTCTCAGATAGCCGGTCGCCTGCTCCGGCCACGCTACGATCTCTGCTTACTTTTCCACAGCAATTCAGAGCGTGTTATGTTAATCTACAGCTGACACATGTTGCTGTTTATCATGCAGACACGATAACATGAAGAACAGAGAGGAGGAGATGAAATACACGGCTGATGTGCGTCCAATGTCCGGGATCCCGGAAGTGCTGTAAATGCGGGGAACACAATGCTGCCAAGCGGACCAAGCACAGGGCTTGTGGTCTGCGTTGATTCTACGAGCAGTTACATTTTGGAGGAGGTGCACGTCAGCTACGTGGGTAGGCCTCTGCGTAGGTACGGGAGCTACATGGACCCCCGGCCTAGGCTATGCCGTTGATTCGACGCAGAAGTATAAATCAGCCTTAAGGCCAAAAATGATGCCTAATCAGGGCATGGCGGATTTGACAAACAGGTGGGTGCATTTTAGCTATTTGCCAAGCAGGAAGACTATGTCCTCAACTCCACCTCTTTTGCAGTTTCTAGATCAGTCTAAATGTAGGAGGAGTCAGGATTTCCAATATGACAGCTGCCATCTTTAGGCTTCATGTCACTATTTCAGAAACCAGTGAGACCACATCCATGCTTTGTACACTCTATGGTTTTGTACCACTGCTAATCCTTTTCCTTTGTTGACTGTTTTTTTGTACTTTGCTCATAGATTTTTTCTTTCTTTGTTCAGCCACACTGATAGTTAACTCACATAGCTCACCAGAAGAAAAAGCTACACCAAAGTGAGCCACATCTTCTTCCTCCAACTTCAATCTTTCACATTTCATGAGACTTCAAACAAGGCATTCTCATCCCAGGTCATCAAAAATTCATGATTTCTCAGCCAAATCAAGATCAACAAAACAAATACTTAACAGAACAGACATCTGACATCATATTACTCTGATATTAGCCCCCTACACTATGATCTCCATTACTTTTAGAATTGATTTTAAGATTCTACTGATCACTTTTAAAGCACATGTGGGTCTGGCTCCAAGCTACATACCAGAAATGTTGACTCCTTACAAGCCAGCCTGCAGCCTTAGATGCTCAGGTGCAAAACCTAAGGTCATTCCAAATTCAAGGCTTGAAACTAAAGGAGATAGAGCTTCTTCCATCAGGACCTCCTCAGCTTTGGAACAACCTGTCTGAAGAGAGAGGCCTGCAGATTCAGTGACGTCTTTTAAATCACTTCTTAAAACCCACTTTTATAGAGTTGCTTTTATATGATGTCGTCTTATAATTACACCCATCATCTTTTGCTTTTTATCCCATATGTTTTCCTTTTTTGTCTTAGTTTCTGTTAAAAACTTTTGGCAATTATTCATTTTGTTTTAATTTGTTTAATCTCTTTTATCTTTAAATGCTTTTGCATACTTTTTTATCCCTCTTTATTGCTTTCATCTCACCCTACTGCTTTCACGCTTATTTTACTGCATTTATTCCTTTTTACTGCTTTTACTCTTTTACTGTTTCTTCCCTTTAAACATATTATTTTCTCGGTCCTTTTGGCTTTGGTTCATGTTGTTGGGTTCTTATGATGGCTGGGTTCTTAGAGGTTCTTATGGTATCTTATGACGCTTGGGTTAATTCTGATTGTCTGGGTTGTTTTTGTGTTGTGTTATTTGATGATGGGATAAATGTTGTTTGGGCTCTTTTGCGGTTGGGTTATTGTACTTTGCTCTTCTGTATGCTTCTTGTCTGTCAAAGTACTTTGTAACCTCTTGTTATTAAAGGTTATATATGCATAACGTTGTATCATTAGTAGTGGCAGTATGGGGTAGGTTAAAACAGTGACTGAAGCCGACTTTTGTTTTACACAGGACACAAACACAAGTATCCTGTGCTTTTTGGCCTATGTATTAGTCCAAACCTGGTGGCCCCTCTTGGTCATTCTTCTACTTCACACAACCATCACTACTACAGATGGGTTTACACTGAAGTTAGTGAAAGCCCGGTGCTTCTCATGCCAACTTACAGGTTACCCTGTGCATCTGCATAAGACATACAGGGCCATGTCAAAGCATGAGTATTTGACGACTTGGAATATGCTGATACACAATGGCTTCCATCAGAGCACTATCTTGACTTGCTTGCCATTGCGGAACCTCATTTAATGATTTCGCTGGTCCCATAAGAATTGGTAAGTCTAATCTCTTTGCTGATCCCGTCCTGTACATGCCTGCAATGTATTTTTTCAAAAGCAAACTCTCCTCCTGCCTCCTGTGGGCTAGAAAACAGACTTCATATCAGAAAACTGCCAGTGAACATGTAAACAAAGGATTCTGAGGACTGCGAGCTGAAAATTGCTTTGTGCAAATCGGACACCGTGACAGCTTTTCAAAGTTACTTCAGAAAAAGTCAATCTTCACGCTGATGGTTTGAATTGCTTTTGTAGGTCATAGGCATCAGTATTAAACTGAGACTGTTTCATAACCAGTTAAAAACTGGTTATGAAACAAATTAAACAAAAGCTTCTTACTTTAAGGCAAATTGAAGATAAAAATATATAAGGGTCTTTATATTGTGCTTACATCATGCCTTTTACTAAATCTAGATTTACTAAGATTAATTTTTGTGCCATTATTGGATGGTTAAAGCTCAAAAATGTTAAGACGGTTGAGAGGATGCAATGTTGGAACATATGTTGTATCAGTTGAGCCATAACGGTCATATTATTATTATTTAATTGTATTTTATGTTATTATATTTGATCTAATCTTATTATTTGAATTTAAATTTATTTCATTATATTGTTCTTTATTTGTATCATTATTATTACAAACAACTATCTGATACAGGTTTTTCATAAGGTGACATGCGGGCTCATAAGGGGTCAACATTTCAAAAATGTAATCCAAACAAGTTTGAAAAGTGATCAGTGTAACTCAAAAATGAATTCTAGACCAGAGAGGGAGCCAGTGTAAGGTAGCAGCACAGATAGGAGTGATCTGATCTCATCTAAAACCAGTGATGCCTTGCTGCTGCATTTAGGATGAAACAGAAGCGAGAGAGTGATTTTTGGGTCACACTTGAGAAAAGGGTGTTACAGTCGTGCAGACTTTGATCTTGAATGATGTCTTAATTGAATGAAACAGGACTGAACAACTTTCCTGATATGATGTTCAAAGGTGAGAAATGTTACAGCTCTCTTGCTGAAAGAACAAAATTAAGTTTATTTGACTTATTTTAGCATGTTCTTCGATTATCTGTTGCTGTGCATGCACAACCTGTATGAAGCTTCCTTTTAGAAAAGGCTCTCAGTATTAATATATCCCTTTGTTCCATTTCCCATTTCCCCTTCCTTTTTTGCTCTCTCTATAATTATATCTTTCTGAGGTCACGTTATTTCGGTCACGATACCCTCCACCTTAATCATCCCAAGATTCCTTCTCCCTATGTCTGCATTACTCCTGTGGTGAGAGACAGAGAACCATATGAAAGCTGTCAGAAACAAACAGCCAGCAACAAGACATCTGAGCATATACTGCATTTACTCGTGCAGAAGATTGCACCCTGCTGCTTCTCCATGGGAGTTCTACATACTGAAGCTGTAGAGGATTAATAAAGGGGGCTGTGTCCATGACATGTAGGAATATTCTCAGCTCCTTTTCCAATCTGTCAGGGTCTTTCTTTTTGTACGTCTTTTTTCTAAAAAAAGAGAAGAAGAAAAAATCTTCGTAAAGGTTAAACATGCCTCTAAGCCTGTTATTGCTGCTCCATGACACAATTCCTGGCTATCTATGGAACCTTCTGATCCTCAACATCTATCTGCAATGCTTAATATTCACCTTTTGTAGGTTGCACCAATGCTTCACAAATTTCTTCTTGCTAGCAACAAAACAGAAAAGAGCTCATTAAAACCGCATGTATTAACCCATTAAAAGAGGTTAAAGGTTTGTCCATTAACTGTGCCATTTGCAGAAGCTAAGTCTGTAAAATAAAGGTGCAATTTTCTTAGAAAGAGCTCCTGAAGTCCCATTCAATAGCAAATCCATTTGTAGATTCTTATTTTCATGCAATTGTATCAGCTTAATGATACAAATTAGATGACTGTCTCTGGGATTAGAGTTGGAGAAGAAGAATACACAAAGGTTGCTACACAGGATACATAGTCTGCGAAATACATCCCATGTTTCGCATTTTGCATTTGTTGAAAAATACTTTTTTCCCCTTCTCTTTATCTTATCATTGCCTTTGGTGATTTTTGCCTCCCATATACCAGAGATGCTAGATTTCCTGGGTTTTCATTGGATTTTATAATCAATCTCAGGCAGTAGGTATTATCTGCTCATTTTTATTCCACATCCTTCACAACCAGATACACAAGCAAGCATGGACACATTATAGTCTTGTTTTGTGGTCATATGCAACAAAAAGTATGATACAATAATGCACCTTGAAAATGTACAAGACTTTAGAAAGAGAGAAAATGAAACCCTATAGCATATTTGTGACAAATTCCCTTACAGTGATGTAAGGCTGACATATGCATTTAAAGCATATACGATTTTTGGTGAGAATAATAATGCAGAGTTTGACATGATGTGAAGATTTTGTTGAGATAAAGATATTTTTTTATAACTTTTGTAATGTTTCTCATTCACACTACACCTTTAACATGACCTTGAGAAATGCATTTACACATTGTTTTGTATGTGACTGCTTTACATGCATGGGCAAAAAATATACTGTAACGAGAAATTTCCCCTGATAGCACACCATGTCTCAGAAAAGCACTTGGGATTCCAATTGCTTCCAAATTACTTTTCCTCATTGTTTCATTTTTAATCATTTTCTTGTACTGTGGCCGTGATTTGAAGACAAAACGTCACATACAATACAAGGAATGTCTCAAAACAATGCACCCGAGGAAGCTATTTTCAGTGGCATCAGGGTCAGCTTGTCTTCCTGAAAGGCGCTCATGCTGTCTTGACAGTTCGCCCACTCAGGTTTCCCAAAGGTTTAGCCCACGAATAGAGAAAAAGGAACAAATGTGGCCAAAGAAACTTCATCCCTGACATACTGAGCATGGATTTCACAGAAACATAGCCACATATGATTGCATAAATTATTCCCTCATATAGATGTCTACAGTTACTATGGTAGTGTTCAGCAAACATGGCTCTAAAAGATAAGGCAGCATGACTAACCAGTGACTTTTACCAACCCCCACAGACATCTGAAAATCCCTTTAATATCTGCACTTCCCTTAATCATTGTCCGTGATCTGCAATCAACACTGAAGCCAGCAGTGGCGGTGCTTGCTTAAGCAGTGCTAACTGTATAAGCAAACTCTTAGATCAAAGATTTGTAGCTGTCAGCTGTTTAAAACCAATACATTGGTACTTACCAAAAAAATCTAGGAGGAACATCACTTCAGATGTTTGAAAAACTGATGGGCCCTACACCATAGTGCACGGCAGGGTATGGTGCATCTTGAGATGTAGCACACCCACAGGGTTGATACTGATCCGAATTTATGTGCTTGGGGCAGTGCACAAGCAAGTTAGATGTGACATGCTGTGGGCAGTAGGTTGCTCCAGCAAACGTAAATAATCAAGTTTGACATGCTGTGCATGAAGTATAGACTACAGTGTGTGAATCCCATATAACTGGTTGATTGTCATGCATGACTCACCGCCTCTTAGCAATAGGTAAGTATGTGAATATGACCAAATTACAGACATGTAGGACTGTTGAGGTCAAGACTCAAGAAAAATTGTGGGCAGAAGAAACATTGTATTATAGTTATAACAACATCTCAAGACGGGAAGTACCACCAGCAGAACATAATTTGATGAAAATTGACTAATTTTGCTTCATCAAGGTTTTTTAGCCCACCCCAGCCATGCCCTTTGTACACAAGATTGATATATTTTCCTCTCTTAGGTTTTCTCAGTATACTCACCAATTTTGAGATGGATTAGGTGAAAGCCCTAGGAGGAGTTTTTTCAAGTATGCAGCCTAGAAATGCACAAAAATGCACCTTAATTTATATTTCCCCCAAAAAAGTGGACTTCCTGTTGGGTTTAGAGTTCAGCCTGGTGGGACTTTTTTTGTAGCTCAGGGCATGATACATAAGCCTACCAAATATTGTACATGTAGGTGAAATGCATGGCACAATGTACTTAATTGGTAACTTGTGGGGGGGTTCCACTGAGCCTTTTATGCAACACTTATTGGTTGATCCACATTAAGTGTAAATATTCTCTACTTCTGACATATGTATACAGTTTCATGAGCTCCTGACATGTTTAGGCCCTCAAAAAATGTGATTTATTTAGCACACTTGAGCAAACTCCTCCCAAAACAATTTGGACCCTTGCACTGTTGGTGCTGGAGTGCCGAAAACAGGAGCTTCACACATAAGTACTGAGTGTGTTGTAATCTTTTACTGTCAACAATGTCCAGCAGCATCAACAGATTCCAAAGAAACCAATATGTTTTGCAATATGACTGGTGGTAAAAAAAAATGCATCCAACCAGACACACAAACAGAGCCGAGGGAGGGTACAACTATGCCAAAAGTCTAATGGAAAAGTCTGAGAGAAAAAACGGTTTGCACACCAACTTAAAGAACAATAGGCTACACTGCAGTAGGCCAAATTGTCTTAAATCAAGCAAATTTTGTGGCTGATCTTGTCACATCACATACTCTATATGAATTCTTAGATGTTTTGGGAGTCTCCACTATAGTAGCTTAAAAATTGGGATCCAAATTTCATATAAAACTTTTTTTTAAAGATGTATTTTAAGATATAAACAGCTAAATACAGTTGGTTCTCTGAAACATGAAGGTGTCTTTTGTGCTTATTTCATGTAGCATCTTTGCTAGCATCTTTGCTCAACCCATCCACAACTTTAACTAATCTTCAGCCCTTAAGCATAACCAATATCTACTGGTGTAACTCACCAACCTGTTACACTTTCACTCCAAATAAAGAAATGACTAAACAAAGTGTCTCTGTTTCAGCTAATGCTGATGCAGATTTTAAAGCAGAACGGTAGCTTAGCAGCCTTAACAGGCTCTTTCACATAGTCACACCTAAAAACTTTCAAAACGTTTCAGGAGCTCTGCCCTTGAAATTTTTCAAAGCTACTTGTTCACACATGTCACCTAAAGCATTGAGTGTTACCTGTCAAATTGGGCTGAGGAGAAGAGCCTTGAAAGGCATGACACAACTTTAGCCTCATTAGTCACATTGAATTCCACAACAGCATTGGAACAAAGTTTGGCCATCACTGAGACTTTGCACTCACACATTCCACCCTGTAATGTCATAAAACTGGTGTCCCCAGATTTGTGGAAGCATGAGAGGAATGGCTTGTAAACACAAAGAGAGAGTGCCACATTCACTCACACTCACGCTGCAAAGCCACAGTGTTGTTATCAACATGATGGGCAAAGCAACAGAATCCTACACAGAGATGACAGTTTATGTGTTTATAGCAATGTTAAAAGTTAGTGGACGGATGTTAAGACACCTTCACTTTTCTGGCTTAGAAAATGATCCTCCTTCAATTATGGATGTTTTTATTAATCTTGACAGGTGTCATATTTCCAGTTTGTACTGGCGGCCTGACGCAAGCAGCAAAAATTCTGACAGTTTGCCTTCACAAATGCAACCCACTCCGAAAGATCTCAGGAGTTTCGTGCAAGTGTGAATCAAGCTAATGTCCGAAGGTAAGTCAGGGTTCCCACGCATCCTGGAAAACCTGGAAAACCTGGAAAACAGTTGACCAGTTTTCCAGTACTGGAAAACACCTGGAAAATGGGAGAAAAAGTCAAATGTCCTGGAAAATCACATATAGTCCTGGAAAATGATTCCAACATGGCTGCATGTGACCTGACCCGATTAACAAAACACATCCCCATTCATTGAAAGTTGAGTGCACGCTGTGCTGGAAAAGACAGCAACACTGCGGTTAGGGTTGTGTTTAGGGTTAAGGTTAGGGTTAGGGTTATGATTAGGGTTAAGGTTATGATTAGGGTTAGAATTAGGGTTAGGATTAGAGTTAGGGTTAGGGTTTGGATTGATTAGGGTTAGGGTTTTGGTTAGGGTTAGGGTTAGGGTTGTGATTAGGGTTAGGGTTAAGATTAGGGTTAGGGTTATGATTAGGGTGAGGGTTAGAACCAGAACTAAACTTAAGCAAACAGAACCAGAACCTAACTCAAGTAAACCCAACCAGAACAGAACCAGAACCGTACCAGAACTGCGCAACTTTTTTCACATATTTTCTCCTTCACTTGGTCATAATCATGCATTCACAGAAAACGGGGGTATATTGTTCATGTTTTATGGTACATGAACCTTGTAGAGCGCTCTTTTGATTCAAAGAGTCTTATATTTAAGTTATAGTGTGACCAGTGGAGTCAGGCAGAGAGCTTTGGGGTCTGTGCCTCAGAACTTTCTCTGCAGGCTGAGAGCTCAATTACCGTAATCTAGCTCAGTTGTTCTCAAAGTGGGGTCCTGGGACCCCTGGGGGTCCGCGAACCATAGCGTGGATGTCCGTGAAATAATTTGAATAAATTTCTATTAAATTATTAAATTGTGCTGTGTCATTACAAACAGCATATACACCATTGTTATGATACCATTTGGTGGCTCGAAGGGATATGTGAGTCTTGCTACTGTTAATTTTCTGAAAGCGTTTAAGATCAATTACTTGAAAAGTATAAATGCTATCATGTTGAGTCCACAAGGAATGAAATGACCCTCTGTTTTAAAGTATACAAGTGGTATTTACTTGATTCAAATTGAAGTGTTATCTGTTTATCACTATGGTACAGGTCTGAAGTATTTACATTGATACGTTTTACAATACAAATAGTTCCAAGGGGAACTAAGAGTGCAAATGGTAGTAAGCATGTGCTTTAGTGATGGGAAGTTCAGCTCTTTTCAGAGAGCTGGATCTTCTGACTCGGCTCCCAAAGAAGAGACGGCTCTTTCGACTCCCGAGCGGCTCCTAATTTAGGATCTTTTGTAGCCGTATATTTTACCTTAACTTTGCAAAAAATAATGGTTTGTGTTGAAAACCCTTTTACGTACAGTGTTTTTATGAGAATCCTTATAATAAAACCAATTTGGTGCATATATATTGTTAAAAAACCATTCTATCCCTAACCCTTAGGGTTAGGGTTTGGATTGATTAGGGTTAGGGTTTTGGTTAGGGTAAGGATTAGGGTTAGGGTAAGGATTAGGGTTAGGGTAAGGATTAGGGTTAGGATTAAGGTTAGGGTTAGGGTTGGGATTAGAGTTAAGGTTCGGGTTAGGATTAGGGTTAGGGTTAGGATTAGGGTTAGGGTTAGGATTACAGTTAGGGTTTTGATTGATTAGGGTTAGGGTTGTGATTAGGGTTAGGGTTGTGATTAGGTTTTAGGGTTCGGATTGGGATAAGGGTTAGGGTTAGGATTAGGGTTTAGGTTAGGATTAGGGTTATGGTTGATTAGGGTTAGGGTTGTGATTAAGGTTAGGGTTGTGATTAGGGTTAGGGTTGGGATTAGGGTTAAGGTTAGGTTTAGGATTAGGGTTAGGGTTGCGTTTAGGGTTAAGGTAAGGGTTAGGATTAGGGTTAGGATTAGAGTTAGGGTCAGGGTTGGGATTGATTAGGGTTAGGGTTTTGATTAGGGTTAGGGTTAGGATTAGGGTTAGGGTTGGGATTAGGGTTAGGATTAGAGTTAGGGTCAGGGTTGGGATTAATTAGGGTTAGGGTTTTGATTAGGGTTAGGGTTAGGATTAGGGTTAGGGTTGGGATTAGGGTTAGGATTAGGGTTAGGGTTGGGATTGATTAGGGTTAGGGTTTGGGTTTGGGTTATGATTAGGGTGAGGGTTAGAACCAGAACTAAACTTAAGCAAACCGAACCAGAACCAAACTCAAGCAAACCCAACCAGAACCAAACCAGAACCAAATCAGAACCAAACCAGAACAGAACCAGAACTGAACCATACTGAACCAGAACAGTACCAGAATCAAACCAGAACTGAACCTTCCAGAACCGAGCCAGAACCAGACCAGAACCGATCCAGAACCGAACCAGAACCAAACTCAAGCAAATAGAACCAGAACCAAACTCAAGAAAACCAAACCAGAACCTGACCAGAACCGTACCAGAACCGAACCAGAACCGAACCAGAACCGATCCAGAATCAAACCAGACACGATCCAGAACCGAACAAGAACCAAACCGTACCAGAACTTAGCCAGAACCGAACCAGAACCAGAACAGAACCAGAACCGTACCAGTACCTAACCAGAACCGAACCAGAACCGATCCAGAACCGAACCAGAACCAAACTCAAGCAAAGAGAACCAGAACCAAACTCAAGAAAACCCAACCAGAACCTGACCAGAACCGTACCAGAACAGAACCAGAACCAGAACCGGACAAGAACCGAACCAGAACCGAACCATACCAGAACTTAGCCAGAACCGAACCAGAACCCAACCAGAACCCAACCAGAACTGTACCAGTGCCCAACCAGAACCGAACCAGAACCAGAACCAAACTCAATCAAACAGAACCAGAACCAAACTTGAGCAAGCAGAACCAGAACCAAACTCAAGCCAACAGAACCAAACTGGAGCAAACATTATTAATGTCCTCAGGTTGGCATTGAGAAAAATCAGATGCCTCAGTTTTGATGGGCTGATCCGATTTATCCTCTCAGTGAGTATTTGCCCGGTCTTAAAGGAAGACTCTCTCAGAAGGAACAGATGTAGCCAGGATACACAGCCTCCCCTCCATCACCTGTATCCTATATCCTCACATGTGATTGGCTGCATGGCCGCCATGCTGACCAATCATAACAAAGGGTTAGGGTTTTGATTAGGTTTAGGGTTTTGATTAGGGTTAGGGTTGTGATTAGGGTTGGGATTAGGATTAGGGTTAGGGTTTTGATTAGGGTTAGGGTTGTGATTAGGGTTGGGATTAGGATTAGGGTTAGGATTAGAGTTAGGGTCAGGGTTGGGATTGATTAGGGTTAGGGTCTTGATTAGGGTTAGGGTTGTGGTTAGGGTTAGGGTTGGGATTAGGATTAGGGTCAGGAGTAGGGTTAGGATTAGGATTAGAGTTAGGGTTGGCATTGATTAGGGTTAGTGTTGTGATTAGGTTTGGTATTAGGATTAGGGTTATGATTAGAGTTAGGGTCAGGGTTGGGATTGATTAGGGTTAGGGTTTTGATTAGGGTTAGGGTTGTGATTAGGATTAGGGTTACGGTCAGGAGTAGGGTTAGGGTCAGGATTAGAGTTAGGGTTAGCTAGGCATTGATTAGGGTTAGGGTTTTGATTAGGGTTGGGGTTAAGGTTTTGATTAGGGTTAGGGTTAAGGTTTTGATTAGGGTTAGGGTTGTGATTAGGGTTAGGGTTGGGATTAGGATTAGGGTTAGGATCAGGGTTGGGGTTAGGATTAGAGTTAGGGTTAGAGTTGGCATTGATTAGGGTTAAGATTTTGATTAGGGTTAGGGTTTTGATTAGGGTTAGGATTAGGGTTAGGGTCAGGAGTAGGGCTAGGGTTAGGATTAGGGTTAAGGTTGGGATTAGGGTTAGAGTTAGGGTCAGGGTTGGGATTGATTAGGGTTAGGGTCAGGAGTAGGGTTAGGGTTAGGATTAGAGTCAGGGTTAGGGTTGGCATTGATTAGGGTTAGGGTTTTGATTAGGGTTAGGGTTAGGGTTGGGATTAGGATTAGGGTTAGGGTTAGGGTTAAGGTTATGATCAGGGTTAGGGTTATGATTAGGGTTAGGGTTGTGATTAGGGTTAGGATTGGGATTAGGGTTAGGGTTAGGGTTTAGGTTAGGATTAGGGTTAGGTTTTAGGTTAGGGTTAGGATTAGGGTTAAGGTTAGGGTTAGGGTTAGGATTAGAGTTAGGGTCAGGGTTGTGATTGATTAGGGTTAGGGTTGTAATTAGGTTTTAGGGTTAGGATTGGGATAAGGATTAGGGTTAGGATTAGGGTTAGGGTTTAGGTTAGGATTAGGGTCAGGATTGGGATAAGGATTAGGGTTAGGGTTAGGATTAGGGTTAGGGTTTAGGTTAGGGTTAGGGTGGGGATTGATTAGGGTTAATGTTAGGTTTAGGGTTAGGATTAGAGCAAACAGAACCAGAACCAAACTCAAGCAAACCCAACCAGAACCAAACAAGAACCAAAACAGAACCGAACCAGAACAGAACCAGAACAGTACCAGAACTGAACCATACCGAACCAGAACTGAACCAGAATCAAACCAGAACTGAACCTCCCAGAACCGAGCCAGAACCAGACCAGAACCATACCTGAACCGAACCAGAACCAAACTCAAGCAAATAGAACCAGAACCAAACTCAAGAAAACCCAACCAGAACCTGACCAGAACCGTACCAGAACCGTACCAGAACCGAACCAGAACAGAACCAGAACAGAACAGAACCAGAACCGCACCAGTACCTAACCAGTACCTAACCAGAACCGAACCAGAACCGAACCGTACCAGAACTTAGCAAGAACCAAACCAGAACCACAACCAGAACCGTACCAGTGCCCAACCAGAACCGAACAGAACCAGAACCGAACTCAAGCAAACAGAACCAGAACCAAACTCAAGCAAACAGAACCAGAACCAAACTCAAGCAAACAGAACCAGAACCAAACTCAAGCAAACAGAACCAGAACCAAACTCAATCAAACAGAACCAGAACCAAACTGGAGAAAATAGAACCAGAACCAAACTAACTAACTGGAGCAAACATTATTAATGTCCTCAAGTTGGCATTGAGAAAAATCAGATGCCTCAGCTTGGATGGGCTGATCCGATTTCTCCCCTCAGTGAGTATTTGCCCGGTCTTCAAGAAGACTCTCTCAGAAGGAACAGATGTAGCCAGGATACACAGCCTCCCCTCCATCACCTGTATCCTATATCCTCACATGTGATTGGCTGCATGGCCGCCATGCTGACCAATCAAAACAAAGTTCTGCTGTGAGCAGAGCTGGGGCTGAGCACTCAGAGAGCTGAGCAGGGAAAGGAACAAACTGGGAGCCGGCTCTGTCTCGATGTGAGCCAGCTCTTCTGATTCACTATAAAGCATCGGCTCTCAGAGCCGCAGCTTTTGATCATGACACATCACTAATGTGCTTAATCTGTGTTACAATTATGAGGGGGTCCTTGGACAGTTTTCTCACCTGTAAGGGGTCCCTGGCTCCAAAAAGTGTCAGAACCCCTGCTCTAGCTAGCAGGAGTGCAAACTCCCGATAGTGAAAACAAACGGAACAAAAAGAGAGACACAGCTCCACAGAAACTCCACATTGTAGACATCGCTGATCATAATAGACATCGTCAGGCAGGAAGACAGTTTACATTTTTTTAAACCTCTGAGAGATCTTCAAATACAGAGAGCGTCTTTACACCGGTGCAATTTTTTTCAGAGTTTACGGTAACTCAAATAAAAAAACGTGACATTTGCTTTGGTTATATCGACCGCTAAGCAGGATGAATATCATGATTAAGCAGGTATATTATGAGATTGAGTTGAGTTGAGAAACATTTGCGGCCATTTTTGTCATTCAGTTCTATTTAGGTCATTAATGCACTGATCCTCTGATCATTATTATTATTTAATTGTTTCAGTAAGGCAGCTTCCTGATTCCTTTGCTGGTTCTTTTGTTTTTTTCTTAGCTCATTTTATATTTATTGAGAAAAGAGAAAGCTGAGATGTTGCCCATCATTGTTACTTGGTTGCACTAATAAAGTGAAGTGCTGTACAGCTGTGGTTGCATTATTCTATTATCAATTTTCCAATTTTCTCTTAAGTATGTAAGAGATGATTTCATTGATAGCCATAGACTACATGTCTTTCAATGTAGACTTCCACTGAGAGGAACGCATTAGACTATTTAGGAACTAAATTAAGAACTAAATTTAGACTGTTATACCAGCTTGATCATCAATAAAAATGTCCTGGAAATGCCCTGGAAAATTATCTCTGGAAAAGAGAACCCTGGTAAATTGTGTTAGCTCAATTAACTTTTCTTTGCCCCTTTGTTCTCCACATGTAATTGAACAGGTTACTAACTTTTAAGAAGAAGCTTTTGCATAAACAGGAATTATGTTAGATTCAACAAGATGTTTTTTTTTTTTTTTTCAAAGGGTCATTTTTGACCTACGTATACATTTGACATCTATATTATAACATTGGGTAGAGATGGACACAGTCTACAGAGTCTTAACCATTAGTTTGAGTAATCTAGTTAAGGGGTTATGGAAAAGTAATAAAGGTCACAGGCAGTGACTGCAGCATAGATCTATCTGGTAAACAGGTTTGATTTGGACACAGCAGAGTGGGCCACTTCTCTGATCAATAACAAACTGCAGCAGCGGGCCAGTGGAGAACAGCTGTGACGAAATACTTGTTTAACAGTTTAATGCTGCGTCTGCACAGTGTGGGGATCACAGCCCAGTGTGCAACTTCAGCATAATGAGTGTGTGTGTCACAGGGACTCAGTGGTAAGCACTATTTGCCTCACAGCAAGGGTATTCTGATGTGTGGTGGACAGAGACTGTCTAGTGCTCCGTAATGTCAGACTGAGAGGATGAATGTCTTTATACAGATCAATATATTCCATGAAAGTAGAAGCGCTTCACCGTAGGAGACATAGGGCATGCTGGCAGATAATAACACATGAAACAGAGAATAAAAAGAAACCAATGCGTCATCCTCATAATTTGAGAATAACCCAGAACAAGGCTATCCTTGAAATGTCATTTAGAGATGCGACACAGCAGGGCTAAACAAGCAAACATTCATATAACCCCATCAGCTGTGGGTGTGTTGTCATGCTCACTGAGGGGGAAACATCTGAGACAAAATTTGTGACAGAAAATCTTTTGAACTTGAGATTCAAAAGGAGGTTTACTTTTTGTTGTTTGTATCAAGTCCAGCAATTTACCCCTGTGACCAAAGGAGGGCGCTGTGGTCCAGCTGCTGTCAGGGCTGTAAGGGTTTGAGAGCACAGATGTTGACAACTCATAATGTAGGCCTGTAGACTGACATCCTGCACCTGAATAAATCATATTGTTTCACTGTCATCTCGCACAGTTCAATCTTTGCTACATGAATGTTATTCTTGTGAACACTAAGGACACAGGCTGATGTTAGAAATGTTTGAATGAACTTAACTTACTATCTCCCTTTTCCTTTTCAGTGTGTTTTCTGCTATAGATATGTCTGATCATTTCCTTGCTCCTGTTCTTCTCTCATGTTTTATACTGTCCCGCACTTGTATTATACCTTTCATTTATGCAAAAGAAACACCAAAAGTCGAAAGACTCATGGATGCATGCACACATTAACAGGAAAAGCAGAAATGTTGTTTATTAGTGCTAAAATGTTTTTACGGAAATCCTGCTGTGAGTCCCAAAAAACAGTGTTTATATTATCTTTACTAAATGAGGATTTCTGCCAAGCAGCAACACGGCAACATGGTGTATGTTGGAGTGAAGCCTGTACAGACTGGCACTGTCACTAATCCTGCACCCTGAACTGGATAGCACATGAGGTCCTAGCTGGACGAGTGACAGTATAATTACATGCTTGCGCTTTTCACTGACGGCCCTGTGGATTTGATAGTGAACACGTCACAACATCTACCAGGAATCCAGCTGGTGTATATTAACCCCCTTATTAGTATTAGCATTGGCTTGGACACACTCTATCCTGACTGCTGGTAAATGATCATAGTGGAACAGTGTCGCAACAGCTGCACAGACAGCTAATGCAGAGCCATAGGAGAGTTAATGTCTGTTCATGCAGTTATGAAACACCAAAATGTATACTGCAGTTTAAAGAAATTAAAGTTACAATTAGTGACATGTTTTCCATAAACCATAAGTGGTCGGCAAAGCTAATGCAACAGATCAGTTTCTCGTCTCTTCTTGTGCTGCAAGTCTCACTTATATGGCAGCCAACAATGGCCTCCATACTCTACCAGTTGTAGCCTGTTGTAACTCAATACATCCACTGTATGGATTTCAATACAGAACAATGGAAACATTGCAAATTGACAAACACATGCCAGAGCTCAAAGTAAATACTCAACAGATGTACCTTGTAGGCTATATTACTGTATATGATTTGGGACTTGCACCGTTTCTAAATTTATAGCAAGACTTATTAATGGAAGTCTTTTTTTTTGCCTCTGTTGCATACTTACATTTAGCAACCCTTGATCAATCATGGTTGGATGATGGCGAGTTAAGCTATTGCAACAGATCTGTTTCTTGTATTTTCTGGTCATACGTTTCTGTATTATGAATTGAGATTGACCAATTAATGGGTCAGCCAATACATCATGCTGATTAATGGCATTTTGAAATAAACAGCATTGACGGATGCTTGTGCTCATAAGGTCCATTAAAAAAAATGAAGACATGTCTGCAGACACTGCAGTCATCGTTGTGCTTCGATTGGCTTTTTGGCTTTAAACCCAGTCTGTCCACAAACATAAACAAAGATGTAAAAATATGCTTTGGGGGGGGGCTTAGGAAAGGTGGAGAGGTGCTTTAACTGTAACTCGTAGATCATCCTATAAATGTTTGTCTAAAATTCCCCAGTCATAATCCTCTTTTTTTTTTAATGAAAACATGTTTTCCCATCCTAATTGACAGCATATCCAATCTGAAACAGCTACTGGCCAGTCTTTAGTATAAATTATATAATGAAGTATGGAACAAAGCAGTTTAATATTACTTCTGATCTAAATATCAGAATCAAATGCATAGCCCAATGTATTTTTCTATTACTTGAATTAATTGAAAATCTATCTGAAACATGCTTCTGGCTAAGAAAACTACGTTTACTAGATAGGAATGTGCATGGAATAATGGATGTTATTATTCAATTGTGTTATCAAAAAATGCAAAACAACAACAACAATGTGATATCAGCATTACATATCAGCTAATCAGTGACCATGAGAAAAAACTAAATCTGTTCACTACGAAGGCCAACAATGACAAATACATTCCAACTGCTGCAGAGATTCCCATTAGGAGAAACAGCTTACAAATTCAGATATGATGTAAATAAGGAAAACATGCAAAAGTCAAAAATGAAAAACAGAAGAAGCATGGTTCAGATGAAAAAAGAATGCAGAAGACAAACAAGAAATGCATTGACATCCTTTAGACCAGGGGCGTCAAACTCGTTTCAGTTAAGGAGCCACATACAGCCCAAGATGATCTGAAGTGGGCCGGACCAGTAAAATCACAACATAACAACCGTATAAATAATGAAAACTCAAATGTTTCCCTTTGTTTCAGTGCAAAAAAGTACATTCTTTAAATATTGACATTTAAAGCTGCTGTGAGGAACTTTTGATTTACATCAATTTTGGCACCCCATTGTGGACAAAGTGATACCCTATCTCTTGTTCTGTACATGCAAAAGTAGTGTTTTCAACAAAAACCTCACCCTGCTGTCTTTTAACAGACAGATTTATCACTCAATGTGATTATTTGCAAAGAAAACAGCCAAAAACGGATGTTTCTAACGCCAAATGTCAATCATGTGGTCTGATACCTACCCCCTCTGAGTGGTTTAAGGCATTAAAAATGACAACAGAGAAGGTATCAGTGTCGTTGTTTATGGTTTTGTTTGCTTTTGAAGATCATAAAGAGGCATCAGTGTTGGTTTCAGTCTGTTTCTCAGCTGGTGAAAAACTCCTCATAGTGCCTTTAAGGAAATATAGTTTTACAAAAAAAAAAACCGCTGTCATATTTTTCATCATGATGAGTCTCATAGTGGGGCCAAATATTATATTCTTTCAGCAATAAGCTGTGAACACACCAAACACACAGCACACATTCACCTGACAGAGTGAAACGAAAAACACAGATTATAATACTGAAGAAGCCGTAGGAATGTTATCAATTAATTGAGTATCGAAGATTGTGGTTCCACAGCTCCTGTTGTGACAAGTTTTCATATAGTGCCCCGTCAGCACTATGATTTTATGTGACCACCAGAGGGTCAATTTCAAATAGTCGTTACTTTTATTGAAAAATTGCAGTTAAGGTCTTCTCTGTAAATTTTTCATTTTGCAGTCATCCCGTGGGCTGGATTGGAGCCTCTGGCGGGCCAGTTTTGGCCCGCGGGCTGTATATTTGACACCCCTGCTTTAGACAAAAACATGTGAGCACAGAAAAAAAGCAACTGAAAAATGTAGAAATTCCAGATGTTTGTCAGGAATTATCCTGTGTTATTCTATGTTTTGAACTTGCATAATTACTTAAATCATATCTCGGGTCTGATTGAATAGATTTTGGGTGTACAATTTTTGCCATTCTATGCTGCCGTACCTTTTACTTTCATGGCCTACAAATTGTTAATGTTAGTCATGACTGGACAAATAAAGAAAAGAATGACAACAGCCTGTCAATTGGTGGCAAAAGTATTATAAAAATGATGAAAATTGACAGTCATGGAAGGTGTGAAACTATTTGCAATAATGGTTCATTTCAACTTTGCGTCAAAGAAAACAAATGTTGGTCTTAGAGCGAACGTTGAAATTTTCATTGAGAGGTTTTACCTAAAGTATTTTGATTAATCCCTGTTGCCTCTGTATGAAAGCAAAGTACAGAATCAGAAAGGACATTATGGTTATTTCTATAGTAGTTATTCTGGATGCCTGCATGCACTCTGACATCAGGTCAGGTTTGCAGCATGCAAACCTTTGAAGGAGCCTTAGTGTGCATTAAATTTCTCAGTAAGAAGAGCGCTGCAATCAGAGCTAAAAGCTCATCTTTGATAGGTCTTTCAATAGATAATGATAATTTAAGTATTCAGTAATCAG
This sequence comes from Notolabrus celidotus, assembly GCF_009762535.1. Lineage (NCBI taxonomy): Eukaryota > Metazoa > Chordata > Actinopteri > Labriformes > Labridae > Notolabrus > Notolabrus celidotus. Next base: position 13,665,277 of record NC_048286.1, on the reverse strand, counting down.
AGCAGACATTTTGCTAGCCAGACCAAGAGCTTCACCGCACCGAGCCAAACATTTCTATTCATAGGCCCAGATTTAGGGTTCCTGATGACCGCTGATAATAAACTGTGGGGCCTCTGAAGTGAATGAATTAACATTCTTGTCATTACATTGCTGTGTCAAAAGGAAAACAACCAGTCAGTTTCAGAGTGTTTCCCCCTTTCATTATTCACCTCCTCTCCGGGCTTCTCTTCATCCTCCCTAATCTCTATAAACAGATTCTGCATATAAATGTACTTCAGCCTACAATAGCTGTATACAGTACATGTGGAGAACACAAGAGTTGGAACACACCATTCATAATGCAATACACGGATCCATCTGTGGTTGTCTTAAGACTCTTTAGCTTCAGTTGATTTCTATAAAAAGCAGATACATTCATGCGAGTTCAGCGTTCAGCCTACTCTAAGATATCCATTCTTGGCTCCTATTCCATTATTGCTTCTCAAGTAGTAAGTCGGACTGTAAACAAAAGCAATGCACAAAATCAAAGTTGTATTACATTGCTAACCAGTGGCTATACAGAAAGCCCAAAGAGTTGGCAATTTCTCCCTAAGGTGGTATCATTATCAGAAAAGAGCAAATTGGTTCCCAGATTGCATCTTTCCACACTGAATTTCATACTCGGTCACTAGTCCAGCACTTTCTGCAGAGGGACATGTTGCCTCAGAAGTGGTTGGCATAGCAGTAGTTATAGTACAAGCTCTCATGCATTGACTACAGCACCTCCCTTCTGACAGACCTCCCTGCATGCTCATCTAAACCGCAGATGATCCAGAATACAGCAGTTTGACTGGTCTTCAACAGACACAAAACTGAACACGTCACTCCACTGTTCATATTCTTCCACGGGGTCCAAGCCTCGTCACACATCTAATCCAAACCTCTCTCTTTGTTACCCTCTTAACTCAAAGCTGTTGATGCAATGCATCGTCATCAATCGTCATGCTGTGGACGAGGATAAAAAGTTGTGGATGTCTATGCTGATGATGTTGTTGATGACGTGTTTGTTGATGACAATGAGGTTGTTGATGAGGATGATGTTGATGTTGTTCATTTTGAATTTGTTCATGTATTTTTTGTTATTATTGTTGATATTGATGTTGCTGATGGGGATAAAGTTGTTGATGTTGCGGATGTAAATAAGGCCGACGATGTTGTTGGTTGATGTTGATGACGTTCATATCTGCATTGATGAAGTAGTTGTTTATGATGATATTGTTAAGGTCGATGTCCATGTTGATGCTCCAGATAATATTGTTGATGTCTGCGGTGATGTCGATAATCTTGATATTTTTGCTTTTTTTATTTTTTAAAGTTATATTTTTGGGGGACTTTTGCCCTTTATTAGATAGGACAGCTGAAGAAAGACAGGAAACATGGGGAGTAGAGAGTCGGGGAAGACATGCAGGAAATGGTCGCGGCTGGAAGTCGAACCGGCGACCTCTGCGACGAGGACTGTAGCCTCTGTATGTGGGGCACTTAGACCGCTACATTATTTCATATCATTGATTTCTACATTGATGTTAATTTTGATGCTGATAATGCTGTTGTGGATGCTGTTGTTGCTGTTGGCGTTAATGTAAACAATATTGTCGTTGATATATAAGATGATATTGTTAGTTATTTATGATTATGTTTTTGATGATTGGGGATGTTGCTTATGGTGTTGATGTTGATGCTGCTGTTGCTGATAATGTGAAATGTTAATGTTGACATTGTTGTTAATATTGGTGCTGTCCTTGTTAATTAAGGTAATGTTGATTTTTTTGTTGTTGTGATGACAATGAGTTTGACAATGTTGTTGGTAGCATCATTGTTGTTATGAATGTTGATGTCATTGTTGGAAATTAGGTTTAAGGGAATGACACTGATGACTAAAATGACGATGACGATGGCAGCGATGCCAGTGATGATGAAAAAATCTGCTTATTTACACCCTGTGCATTGCTACAGTGCACTGCTCGTCATCGCCTTTGTCTGATAGGACTTGAAACTGTTTTGTTGTGCTGACCCACATTGTCCCCTCCTGTCTAGAGACTTGCTTGTGTTGTAACTCCTCTCAGGCAAAAGTGTCTGCTTAGTTAAACTTCCATAATTGCGACACTGACACATACCACAGCTTGAAGACTCTATCAATTATTCTAACATCTGGCATTTGATTCGTTCAGACTCAGACTTCAGACTTCCTCTTGATATAAAACAGTAATGCTATTTCAGTGACATCTGAATTGCATTGCCACTTTTCAGGGTAATGATATAACAGCTGGGATCCTATTCAGTGTGTTAAAAGCAGCGTACAGCAGAGGCTGCACTGAAGGTCGTCTCGTGGCTCCAAGTAACAATTGGCATTGTCCACAGATTGGAGCCTCTCCAATGTACATGCCAGCCAGACAACAGACTCACTCCAAAATAGCAAACTGCACAGGTCTTGGATGTCTCAGGAGCTTGTCTCTATGTGGTTGGTCATGTTGTGAATTGTTGCTGCACCCTGTCAATGACAATCACCTGGTGGGATCTGAAAGGGGTTTGGCACTGAGCGACACAGGGCTGGATCCATTTATACTCAAACTGACATACACAGTTTCCATGTGTGTCTCTGTGTATGTTAAGTCCAGCCAAACACTGACAACTTCAATCATGTGCTTTTTGAAAATAATGAGGGACAAACCGCAGCCATGACTTATTATTTCTGCAGCACGCACTAATTCTGTGATTATTTAATGCTCCAGTGTCCCATCTATTCTAGGACAGACAGGCCTCAAGAGTGAGAGCTAGAAAATCATAGTTAGCTTAAATATTTCTCTGTTATTATTTTTATAATTGTAGTTGAGGGATGTAATTATCTTGGTATTAGGTTATGATGCAGTGTCTTTTCATGCACTGGTGAACAAAAACAGCCCACAATGATGGATCAAAAGGTTTGTGTCTGCAGTAATCACAAAAGAATCCATGCTAATTCTTTTTTAATAGAAATTGTTTCTGGCGGGTCATAATTTTATGAGCTTCCATCTTGGTAGAAAGCCCACATTGTCTGCTTTTATCCCTGAGAATCTTAATTTAATTCTTTTCCGAGTGAAAGGGATGTTAAAGCTTATTTGATATACTTATATTGACTTAAAGGTCTTTCCTTTTCATTATAGACAGGCAACCTCAAAACTCATTAATTTCCTCTGAAATTACTTGGTTTTAAGGTTTAGAGGCTAATGGATGGACATGAGAGAAATGTATGTGGTGTGGCACTGAAAGACCACGCTCATTATAATGCAGGCCAGGCTTTTGATACACTTCTTGGTTTGCCAAAACTCACCATTTGCCACTGTTGACTTGATTGGTTGCCACTTTAGTCACATGACATTGATGAGAGCCCAGGCTAAAATATGAGCCCAGAGCAGCTGGCAAGTCACAGCTGTTGGCACTCAGTCCATTCCATTATAGACGATGAATCTCTAGAAGGAAAGACAGACATTTATTTGAAAACCAAAGGAGAAAAAATGTACAGAATAATTAGTACAGTATAATTTGGCCAAATCAGTACGTACTGATTTGGCCAAAGTTCAGTATGTAGTAAGTGAACAAGAGCAAGATCTGCAGTATGCCAAAACTCCCCGGATGTCTACTGATTTGAGAAAATTTCACAGTATGCATCGGACCAGTCTGAGTACTGTTTCCCACACTGCACAGTGCTCATTCCACTTTTTCTTTTCTCTTCTTTTTTGACGGGGAAATCCTTTTTTGGGTAATGTGAACATTATTGAAATCCATATAAACTACTTCTCAACTTTTTAAATTATTAATGGATGCTAAATATGCATTTTCTCTATCGGCTTCTCCGTTGTTTACTTCCGCTGTTCGAAACTGGAAATCCAGTGACGTCTGGCTTAGCATGCCGCATGACAGATTGAACGGAACAGTCATACTATACAAAATTCACATGCAGTATGTAGTAGGCAGTACCTACCGACAGTCAAATCACCCCACACCTGGTACATATAGAGGCATCAATATTTATTTCACTCTGTTATATGGAGAGTAAAAAACTCAACACAGGAGATTTCAGTTCAGCCTCATATAGAAGAGGTTTACAGTTGAAGTAACATCTATAAAGGAAACAAGTAAAAGCTCATCTACAAAAACGTGTTGGATGGTAACTAAGTTGCAACCCCAAAAACTCAAGAATCAGGGCTACCTTTATTGAAAGAGAGCCCAGGCAGTAAAACAACATAACAACATAACAAAAGGCTTACCGAGGGGAGTCCAACAAATTCAGTATTAAAAAGAAAACAATGAGGTCCAACTGAAAGTCCAACAGACATGGTGAAGAATACAGAAAGAGCCATGAGGAACATCAATACACAACATAGGTAGAAAGGTTTGCTGGAAAGGAACCCAGGGACCAATACACTTGGAGTAATCAGACACAGGTGAGACTAACGAGACACAGGTGAAAACAATAAGGGTGGGGCTCACAATTACAAGTTGGTGTGGAAATACTCAGAGGCAGGCAGTGTAGCAACACTTAGGAGAAGTGTGAATGACAGAATAAAGAAGGCAAACAATGAAATGAGTTTGATGCAAAACTAAACTGGTTTGAAAGCACGTCACAGCACAGAAACTGCACTTTTAAGAGTTTTTAATGATGTGATTTTAACTGTTGACTCGGGTGACTGTCATTTTGGTACTTTTGGACCTATCTGCTGCGTTTGACACTGTCGACCACACAATTCTCCTGTCACGCTTTGATAGTTGTGGAATTAAGGGTTTAGCACTCAGTTGGTTTCAATCCTACCTGACAGACAGAAGTTTCTCTGTCCATTTGGGAGATTTTTCCTCTGGGACAGCCCCTCTTACTTGTGGTGTTCCTCAGGGGTCTGTTTTGGGCCCTATCCTGTTCTCGTTCTATATGCTGCCCCTGGGATCTATTTTCCAGAAATATGGCGTCTCATTTCATTGATATGCTGATGATGTGCAAATTTATATGCCGTTCAGCTTAAAGAGGAATGGATCCCTGCAGTCCTTATTCAACAGTTTGAAAGATGTAAAGTTATGGCTGAGCCTAAATTTTCTGCACCTTAATGAGGAAAAGACTGAGGTCATTGTATTTGGACAGCCCCAACAGTTCGATGGGAGCACTCTCGGCCCTCTTGCAGCAAATGTTCACTCCTCTGTAAAGAGCCTTGGAGTTCATTTTGACAGAGCCTTCAAATTTAGGAAAAAAATCTCTTCTGTGGTTCGGTCCAGCTTCTTCCAGCTGAGACTCATAGCGAAGGTGAAGGCATATCTCCCTCCTAAGGATCTAGAAAGAGTTGTACATGCCTTTATTACGGCTAGGCTTGATTATTGTAATTCTTTGTATGTGGGCTTAGACATGGCACCCAAATAAAGTTGACTTGACTTGACTTGACTTAAACGAGAAATTTGTGAACACAGTGTGCTTGTAGTATTTATCTGACAGTGAGGATGCAGTTTAAAAAACTGGGTGAAAGGCTTATTTGGAAGGCTAATGAATAAAAATCTTGACTGGTGTGTGTGATATCTACACAGCACAGACATAATTATAATGAGACTACCAAGCATGACCTCGGGACACTGCTCCATTCTTAATTAATTTGCATATTAATTGAGCATTTTCGTGAATAACTTATACAAAGAAAACTGATTTTTATTTCATAACAACAACAACAAAGCACAATATTACTCTTGCTGCGACCCTGTCTACAAACTCCATCCTCATTCCAGTGTGTGTAGCAGCTCTGTAAAGTGCCACTTAGTGTCATCCTGGATTACATTATTGTTATCCTTGTTCACTGCACTCAGTTTTCAGAGGCTAGTGCATGTCAAACTACACTAACAATGCAGAGGTCGGACAGAAACAACATCCTGTGACCGCTATTTTAGAGTGGAGTTAGGTTTAAGGCTCTGCAAATCCCTCTGATCAAGCTGGATAAATAGTTAGCACAAAGGCGTGTCTGGGTTATTATGTTATGAATAATTACTGAGGATTTGCTGTTCATCTTGTGTATTTATGGCCTTGTTATTAAAGCAAATTCACCCCTCACATGTGAAGCAATCATCATTTTTCTCCTCCCCTCCTCACTTATAACCAGCACACTTCACTGAGCAAGGTCAGCACTGCAGGATTAGGGAGCTAACTCAGGGTCACACTTGTGTTGATGAAAATAGCCTGATTAACAAACACGTTCAAGCTCTGGGATTCAGCCAATATTATTTTGCATCATTCATATCCCGATGATGTCCACACACACAAACGCACACACACAAAAGCCTTTGTCTTAAATAGAAGCACAAAAGCATTTCCTTTTATAGTCCTCTCACTATTGTTGGCAGTGTGGTCGGGCATTGGAAGGGGGGTGGAGATGACACCTGCGGACAGTGGATAAAGGGACGTGACCCCTGAAGTGCCACCTCCACCCGCACCGTGCTGGATCCCTCTGCTGTGTTAGGCCTTGCTTTGTAACTTCTTGAAATGGCCCCTAAGAAGAAGGAAGAGCCAAAACCTGCTGCGGCTCCAGTCAAAGCCCCAGAGCCTGAGCGCCCTAAGACCCCGGACTTTGACCCCACCACAGTAACGGTAAAAGAAAAGCTGAAAAGATCTATTTAATCAGTGCAGAGGAACTTTAAAAATTCAACAAATGGCTACAGATTTAAAGGTTTGAATCTAGGATATTACCAAATGTTATCTCAATATTATAAAGATCTTCAATAGTGTAAATGGTTGTTATTGTTAGATTTGTATTCATATGACTATTGGATTGTTATTGGTGTATTTTTTCATAAACAATAGCCTTTATTTTAGATGTCCAACTGTGTCCTGTGTCATACTGCTGTGTATAGTGCATTAGAGACCCCATGTGACATAACCCTGACAGTGCAACCAAGCAGGATATGTTTAATAGTTTGTTATGCTGGTTATATTGTTATTTTAGCCCTCAGACATGAATAGAGATGGTGTTACCCAGCAACAGAGGCTTTGACTTTATGTAAGAGGGAGGTTCAGCTTCAACTAGCTGATAGCAGCAGCCTTCATGGAAAGATCTTCTGCTGACTCAGCCCCTTCTCATTGGCTAAATGCTTTCCTGCAATGTTACAACGGAGTGTGGTTTAAGCCACAAAATATGATTTTCATTATGTCTGTGAATAGCAGACCACCCGTGCCATTCCTCTATGGGCGAAAAAAGGGTGGAAAAAGTTGGGAGGAAGGAAAATAGAGATAATTGTATCCATCGCCGCTGAGATAAGTGTTTGGATAATATTTTTACAAAGCTTCACAGAGGGGCTGGGACTTAGAAACACACAGACATCAGACAAGTACTGAAGGAAATATCAGAGGATGTTCATAAATATACTTAGGGAAATTGTTAAATTTGTCACAGATATTAAAACATTTCTGTCTTATAAAAGTACATACAATTAGAATTTAACAAAAAGTCAGTTGTAAACAGTTTGTTCAGCATTTACTACATCGTCGAACATCAGCCTGCTGTGCTTGTTTAACTCTTTAATCTTTGAAGAGAAAAAAAAATGTTCACATGATGCAGATCTTTAAGGCTCTTGTAGGAACTGTCAGTGTTTGTCAGTTTTGGCACCTCCTGTGCAGAGACATGGCCAGAGGGGTGGTCAGGGGTGGCACTGCCCCCCCAGAATTTAAAAGCCACCCTCGGTGCCACACCAAAATCCTGAGCTATGATTCTGTATTTGTCTTATCAGAGGAGGATTTTGTGTTAAAATCAACTATTTGGGCTGTGTTACGACTAGTAGCTTTATAAATACTGTTCATTTGTGTGAGTGCACACATCACCCTGCCACCCCTGACTATATCAATGCCCCAGTTGGGCCACCCAAGCAAAAAGAAAAAAAAGAGTCTGGACACGCCCCCGTGGAAAAATTGGTGCACATTTTTTCCTTGCTGATTTTGTCCTGTACATGTCAAAGTGTTTAAAAAATATATTTTCCCACCGCCTTTTGCCAGTGAAAATAACACCCCCCGAGGACCTTTGCCTTAAAAATGTAAAATAAAAGTATATTTTGCCAGCCTTCCCCGCATTAGCAGTTTCAGACATTAAAAATAAGCAGACAGAAATAGTCAGTCTTTATGTTGGTGGTCTTTTGTAGCTCATAAAAGAAATCAGTAGGAATTTGGATCCTTTTCGAAACCAGATAAAACTCTTTTCAACAGCTTTAATAACTGAAAAAAATGTTTGTTTTTGAATCAGTCATGTAAAGTTTTAAGAAAAATTAAGGTAAGTTCAGCAGAGTCCCTAAGAAAGTGTTAGGGCACCTTCATGTCTTACTTCACATGTGGTTTTAAAACAAGCCGCACAATATTTGATTTAGTCAATTCAATTTATTTAATCCTAAGAATGAAAACTCTTGAGGACATAATGTTCTTTCTTTTTTTCCCTCAGTTGATTCTTGAGCCCTTTAAGAGTGTTTAACATCCTGGTGGTGTCAGTAGTTTTGAATATTCTTATCCCCATATTGCATCTAAAAATAGTCTCAAGTGAATTTGACAGTAGCAAACAAAAGTCAGACTGAAAGAAGAGCGTGACAGACTCAAGGTCTCTATAAAAAATGCCATTGTGATTGGAACAGATGCTGACCATAACCTGATCTGTTTGACAGACGTAATGGGGGTGCTGACAGAGATTTGGCTTTTATTCCTTGTGAACAGGACAAGGCACTAAGTGATCATGTCATTGTCTTTTTCTCTTCTTCTCTTTTTCAGCTTGAATTCACCCCGGAGCAGATTGAGGGTAAGGTTATTGTTATGGTTGTCATGAGCGTTGCATGGACACTTAGCTATTTTAAGCAGGGAGATGGATGGTTTGCGGGATTGGGTGCCCCATTAGTGAATGAGTTCAGCAACAGCTGATGAAACAGTGGTTTAAGGGGTATGGTATCATTACAGAGTAAACATATCCATCTAATGTGATCCATTTCTAAGAAGATGAAGGCACTTGTCAATCAAAGTAGAGAGGTGTACCTCAGGGTTTGACCTTTTTGTGGCTTTTCTTTTAGATAGATTTATTTTGCATTGCCTTTCTGCATCTACAAGGCCTTATCTTCAGGGTTTCTGCATGTGAGGTGAATACAAATTAAAAGGAATAACTTGTTTATGTCTGTCCATAGACTTCAAAGATGCTTTCCAGCTGTTTGACAGGACACCAGCCAGTGAGATGAAAATCACTTATGCCCAGTGTGGTGATCTGATTAGAGCCTTGGGCCAGAATCCTACCAACATAGAGATCATGCATGTTCTTGGAAAGCCAAAGCCTGAAGGTGGGTTTTTTTTGCACGATCAGTGTGTTAAATTACCTGCTGTGCACATCTCATTAGTTCATACTTTAAATCAAAGATCGCTCTCACTAATCCTGACCAAAGTTTGTCCAGCTTATCTCATGTAAAATCAGCACTTTCATGCACTATTTCCTCAGATATGCAGACCAAGATGCTCGACTTTGACCAGTTTCTGCCTATCCACCAACACATCTGCAAGGCCAAGGACCGTGGAACCTTTGAGGACTTTGTGGAGGGTCTCAGGGTTTTTGATAAGGAGGGGAACGGCACAGTGATGGGGGCTGAGCTCAGGCATGTTCTGGCAACACTGGGTGAGTTGAGCAGTCTTCTAAAGAGGATTTTATAAAGCTGTCTCAGTGAGGATTTAGCTGACAAGTCTCCTGATTTCTTCCCTCTGCAGGTGAGAAGATGAGGGAGGATGAGGTGGAGCAGCTCATGCAAAACCAAGAGGATGCAAATGGATGCATTAATTATGAAGCTTTTGTAAAATACATCATGGCTTCTTAAAAGGGTTCCTCATTGTAATTCTGGTGCTACATTACTCCGCATTACAAAATTAATGATACAGTAATGAGTGTGTTCGTCCCTCACCAGAACCTTCAAGCCTTGACCACAGCAGATCATCAGATGTTTCTGTGAATCCCATCCTGTATATTTCTCATTTCACTGCACCTAGACTGACACATCAATACTTCACTGTGTTTTCTAACACCACATTTGTTGATGATGTGCTTGTACTTGACATTGCCCCATTCATATTGCAGATCATGATGAATAAATGAATTAATCTAATCAGGTTATCTTTCTCAAATCAGTTCTCTTTAGCTGTGGTTTACGTCAAAGAGGAGATAGTTTGCAGCACACCGTATTAAACAGAAAACAAATCTAATTTTCACTAGAAGAAGCTGTTTGTGCGGGTTGTCTACAGTAGGTTAAATCTAAAATGTACAAAAAATATATTTAAAAAAACTTCCACTATGCGCCTTAATTGTGCTACCAACTGTGAGGTAATACTATGTGAAAATGAACTCATCCACTATGCGAACAATAGACAATATTGTGCTGGTCCAAAAAGGTTAATTTGGTCTGCCTCTGTATATTATAGTTGAACAGTTGTGAAGCTGACTGCAGGATGTTTGTAGTCAAACATGTCATGGTTAAAAAGGAATCACAACAGTCTAGTTACAACACTGTGCTGTTATTTTTTTGTCCTGTTTAAAAAAAAATACACAAAATAAATGATACAAGCACTGGATGAGTTAAAGAAACTTATTTATTTTTGTTTCTCTCGGACACCACCTTGATCATGACATGAGGTACTTACATATTAGAAATAATGTAATTTAAGAAAAGATTAAGTATATTACAGATTTAAATTACGACTAGATGCCTTTAATTACATATAAACCCCACATTTAACAGATATGCTTTGTTATTTTCTCTAGATTTCTATTTTCTTTCATCTAGCTGAAAAAGTGAAGTATTGTGACCTGAGACAAAGCAATCAATCATAATCCCAGTTATATGATTTTAGAGTGTAAGCCCCCATATATCCCATCTACAGATTGATTATTTTGACATATGTGTATTTGTTTTGTCTGCAGATTTAAATTCCATATTCTAAGACAAGAGTACATATTAGAATCATAATCAGACATGTCTGTAGTAGTAATTCCCTCCTTACGCCAGCAGAGTGAGCTGTTGCCCAAGTAATGTCTCCCTCAGTTTCATTTAAGTGATTCAGTAAATACTAAAGGGGTGGAAAGGTTTCATGTATTCAGGTTTTTGTATCCCACAATGCAAAGCTCTGGTTCTGTATAGAACACACAAATTAGAGCATAATTTATCTCTAAATCCACCTACTGCAACCCATCCAGCAGATAAATGCTTCAAAACTCAATATTTGAATTCACATGTTCATATTATTTCTTCAATGTCTAATATTTTATTCACATTGCTAAAGAATATGCATCATTCAACGCTTTAATTAAAGCCTCATTATCAGCCTCAGAAAAATACTTTGAGAAGATTTTTGCTGCTGAAACTCTTCACTTCATTCTGATCTTTGAATAACCTCTCCATCATTTTGTTTTTCTTACAGACCCACTTTGTCAATTAGGTAGAAAAGGAAAAACAACCCTCTGGCAGTCTGTGAAGGTTCTCAGTCATCCAGGTCATTGTAATTTAAAGCTTAGGCAGAAAGGGCAACTCAACTGGACTTGGTAGAATTTCTTGAAGACGTTTCGAGAAAGACAATTTCCTGATATTTTATAATCTAACACTGTGGCTTGAACTTTTTGGAGCTAACTAAGTTTGACCCCTCATGATAGCGGACCACTTTGCTAACTTAGGTTAGCTAACCACAATGGTGTTTAAAGGGCTGATAAGCTCTTTTAAGCTGTTAGCAAGCACAATAGTATTACAACAGTTCCCTTGTTTACTTGCCATAACCTGAAGTTGATAAAAGGCATTTAATTCAAATAACAGTATCATATTAGCTTGTTTCAGCTCTTCAATGAAGCTTCAATATGTGATAACAGAGTTTGGCTTCACACCATAAGATTGTAGACTAATGACTTACCCATCAGCTCATGGGAAATAATCTAATCTGAAAACAAATCCATCTTAATTATTCTAATTTCAACATTAACATGACCTTCACGTTCCCATCAAATATCTTTTAAAAGCACCACCCCTTCTCTGCTGCTCTGCTGACCTTCATCCCCCTACATTATCTTTGTCTGTCAGCCCTCTTCTTCCAGCCCGAGTGTCAGTATATATTTAGCCATTATTTGCGCACAGCCAATTTTCCCCTGGACCTCAAGGACGGCACCAGTTTATATTTGCTGGGATATTCTGAGTCAACTGCACATCCAAAGTCATTTAGTGAACCTGGTGTATCATAATGGAATCATTTCCTTAATTTGATTCCAGGTAAGAAGCAATGCTGTACTTAACTGTACTCAACATCAGCTTCCACAGGGCCAGCCTTATGAGGAATATCATGCTTGAATGAGAAGTTCTCATTTAAAGTCTTTGATTGGACCAGCTTCATTTGATAAATCAGACAGGTGTATACAGTCATGGCCAAAAGTTTTGAGAATGACACAAATATTACATTTTCACAAAGTCTGCTGCTTCAGGGTTTTTAGGTGTTTTTGTCAGATGTTTCTATGGTATAATGAAATACAATTAGAAGCATTTCATAAGTATTAAAAGCTTTTATTGAGAATTACACAGAATTCATGCAATAAGTCAATATTTGCAGTGTTGACCCTTCTTGCTGTCAATCAACTTCTGGACCAAATCCTGACTGATGGCAGTCCATTCTTGCATAATCAATGCTTGGAGTTTGTCAGAATTTGTGGGTTTTTGATTGTCCACCCGCCTCTTAAGGATTGACCACAAGTCCTCAATGGGATTAAGATCTGGGGAGTTTCCTGGCCAAGGGCCCAAAATCTTAATGTTTTGTTCCCCGAGCCATTTTGTTATGACTTTTGCTTTATGGCAAGGTGCTCCATCATGCTGGAAAAGGCATTCTTCATCACCAAACTGCCCTTGGATGGTTGGGAGAAGTTGCTCTTGGAGGACGTTCTGGTACCATTCTTTATTCATGGCTGTGTTTTTAGGCAAGATTGTGAGAGAGCCCACTCCCTTGACCGAAAAGCAACCCCACACATGAATGGTCTCAGGATGCTTCACTGTTGGCAAGAGACAGGACCGATGGTAGCGCTCACCTCGTCTTCTCCGAACAAGCCTTCCTCCAGATGCCCCAAACAATGGGAAAGGGGATTCATCAGAGAAAAGGACTTTACCCCAGTCCTCAGCAGTCCAGTCCCTGTACCTTCTGCAGAATATCAGTCTGTCCCTGATGTTTTTACTGGAGAGAAGTGGCTTCTTTGCTGCCCTCCTTGACACCAGGCCTTCCTCCAAAAGTCTTCGCCTCACTGTGCGTGCAGATGCACTCACACCTGCCTGCTGCCATTCCTGAGCAAGCTCTGCACTGGTGGTGGCCCGATCCCGCAGCTGTAACACCTTCAGGAGACGGTCCTGGCGCTTGCTGGACTTTCTTGGGCGCCCTGGAGCCTGTTTGGCAACAATTGAACCTCTCTCCTTGAAGTTCTTGATAATTGGATAGACGGTTGACTGAGGTGCAATCTTACTCGCTGCTATAAACTTCCCTGTTAGGCCCTTTTTGTGCAATGCAATGATGGCTGCACGTGTTTCCTTGCAGGTAACCATGGCTAACAGATGAGGAACAATGGTGTCATGCACCATCTTCCTTTTAAGTGTCCAGTCACTCAATCATGACAGATTGATCGCCAGCCTTGTCCTCATCAACACCCACACCTGTGTTAATGTGTGTGACACCTGTGTGTCATTGAAATGATGTTAGCTGGTCCTTTTGTGGCAGGGCTGAAATGCAGTGGAAATGTGTTCTTGGTGATAAAGTTCATTTTCAAGGCAAAGAGGGACTTTGCAATGAATTGCAGTTGAGCTGATCACTCCTCATAACATTCTGGAGTATATGCAAATTACCATTATAAAAACTGAAACAGCAGACTTTGTGAAAATTAATAGTTGTGTCATTCTCAAAACTTTTGGCCATGACTGTACAGTCAGTCGCACTTTAATAGCCAAAAATTTGAGCTACAGTATGTCATTCTATTGGCAGTCCCCTGACTTTGAGCTTTATTGACACAGACACAATGCATTACATTTCTAGAAAGAATATCAATGTAAATGGTAAAGGGTAAACAGTTTATATAGCACTTTCTTTGTCCCCTGACCACTCAAAGCGAACATTGCATGTCACATTTACCTATTCAAAACACATTCATAAACTGATGGTAGAGGATGCATTAATAGAAAAGGCTAACTCATTTGGAATAATATAAAAAATAGTTTTCTTAGAAGAGAAAAAATTGACCCAAAATATACAGCTAAAATGCACAGGGACATTGAGGAAAAATATCTTGCAAAACTTTAGCAAGCATTCTCTTCAGGTTACTTTAAACTTTTGAGACTGTTCCTGCACTCTCAGCTCTCAGCGAGCTGTGCATAGAGGCAAATGCAGTATGTTGAGCTTGCAGGACAGCTTGTACTGTACTTGTACTGGTTGAAAAGAGGTGTTGGTTTTGTCAGAACAATGATCAACCTTACAGAGATAATGTTATGAGAACAATGTACAAGAGAGCTTCCTCATACACTACGTTTTCTCCTTAAAAGCCTCTCACTTGTGTGAAAAACTGTGCCGACTGGCAAGTAAAGATTTCAGATCTTTATATCATTTTATTTGTTCTTATTCAGATGAAAGAAATGATCCATTCTTGCACAGTCATTTTCCCACTTAGGTGCTGAGGGGGGTCAATGCGTCATCCACATTTGAGCAAATGAGCGTATTTGTTAAATGTTGAACAACACTCACAAAAATATAGAAGTCTGTGATTCTGCTATGCGTAGATCTTCAGCAAATGTTTAATTGGATGGAGATATGAGTAACGGTAGTCTGTTCCTTTTCTTATGCTAATCATTCACTAGAATAATGTGTTTCATAAAATGTATCAAAAATTACAAAATAACAAAATAACAAAAGCAAACATTCAAAATGTAAAAAATGTTTACCACAAGAAGCATCTGTGGATTTAATTCAGCTGTAAGGCATATTTCTCACATTAGGCTACTATATAACAGCTACAGACAACTCCCTACACTTTTAGCCAAAGAAAAATTGACAGAAGTAGCTGACTTTTCAGTTTTTTTGACTGAAAACAACAAACAGCCGCTGCCTACCAAAGCTAAAATTAGCTGAGGCTGAGGCACATTACAGAGGAAGCTTACGTTCAGCTCAATAGGCTACTTTACAGCATTAATGGAGCTTCTGTAGGCAGTCCTGTTCTTCACCTTATGCTTCAGCATCATTATTCTCAATATTTGGCATCATGATGTTATTCAGCATGTTAGCATCCTTTTTGCTTTATTTAACAGACTGCAAATCGCCTACTATCGCTTCTATCTTATCAATACTTCAGTAACACAGTCCATGATCAGCTGACTAGCAAGAACCTCATGTTATTCACTGAATCAATTCAACAGTAATATGTTTATGCTGTGCCACATAAGCTACCAGATTTGTAGTATTATGATAAAATTAATAAAATCACATTTAAAGTTCAATTGTGATCGTAGCACAAGTATCACGTGCTAAGTACAAGATAATTTATGGTTTCATATGTAAAAGCATGTTTCGTCACACTTGATAAAGCTCCTCAAGAGGAACATTAAATATTTTCACTGGCTAAGTGCTCCCAATAGAATTACACAGATCTTAAAGTGTTAAATCAACAGAGCACTTATGAATGGATGGCATAAGGATCTTCATTCTGGAAGAGATTGTCCTTTATAAAAGCAATTTCACCTTATATGATTACCTTATATGAGACATTACCTCATCAATAAGCTTCTTGTGTTTTTCTGTTTACAAAATGATGGATAGTGCAACAGGAAACACGCTATCATAGCATTATACATGAAAATGACAATGAAGGCATCATTATGACTGTGGCGGGAGCCTCAAGCTGTCATGCCAGTCATTTATTCCTGAGGTAATGACTGGTGAAATGCAGTTTATTAGATTCAAAGAGCTCAAGGCAAACCACCACAATTAAGTGCAGACGTGCTGCTTGCCTCCGGCATTGGTACACTCCATAGAATCACATCCAGGGTCTGCCTTTCATAATGTTATCAGACTTCAAAAGCATTAATTGTCACAACAAGGCTTTATTAGGCTGCATCAGACCCTTGGTTAATTGTTTGGGGCTCTATAACTCATGAAGTCCTGAGGGCTCTGAGCTCAGGCAGCAGTTTCTGCTCCACTTCACTCGAGCTCAGTCTGAAATGAAGAAAAAATGTCTCTACATTCATATTACATAACTTTCTCCCAGGGCATCTTCACTTGCATCACTGGAAACTATATTTACAAATAAAACAATTACATGCCACAGTGTCAGTGAAGCTGCATTAGTTAACTCTATCATGAGGATCATTATTTGATTAAGTCATTACAAGACTGCTACATTTATTTTGCACAGTGCTCTGAGATAAAGAAAATGAATAATCTTATCAGATCCCATTAGTGAAATATGCTAATGTCAGAATGCCTCATGTAACTGTAGAAACACAATGCATCTAACACTCTATCACAACAATGATCAATGTTATTTACAAGCTTCCTTGTATAAAATGAAGCCAAAACATAAAAATACCAGACGCCTCAATATATGAGTAAATGATTTTTTTTAATCAAATGATATATTTCCATTCATATGTGCATGTACAAATGTATATTAATAGCACAATGAAACTTTATTTACAGTGACATTAGCTTCCTTTTCGCACAAAGATGCAATTCCTTTAATCTGTAAGGCAACATAGGTGGTTTGAGTTGGTCAGGTGTATCCAGGTACAGTGATAATGAACAAATTTGACTTCACACTGCTCTTAATGTTTTCAACCATGTACAAATTGCAGTGGCAATGAAATAAAGATGAAGACAATAAGAATCCTGGATGCTGGTAAACATGGTTTATCTCTTTGGCGAGTTGGAATAAATGATCTCTTTTCTTTTTTCTGTATGAAAATATTTCACATCCACTATATTATGTTTGCTTTATCTTTACTTAACATGATGAGGTCATGGGCACGGGCTCTGTGTTACGGCAGTAGAAGCTGTAATGCAGCTAACAGAAATGTACTGTAGGTATAAAACACAATAGAATATTTACAGTAAAACCACTTTGGATGATATTCACTTAAAATAATGGCTTAAGTTCAGAAGAGCAGCCATTGACAAAAAAAAGTCTTATAACGTACCAAAAAATACAAAATACAAACATGATATGTACATATAACAACAAGGAGAGATCATATATTTATGTAGTACACATCACAATCAAACAATTTTGGTCGCAGAAATTCAGTATAGTCTCAAGTTTTTCAAAAATCCAATTTTCATAATAGATCCAGTGAATTTTATTTCTGTTAACAGAAACAGAAATATAAACAACAACAGCAGAAAAAAAAGATTAGCTAAAAAATAAACAAAGCAAAAAAATAATTTTACCAGAATGAAGTTAGACACTTGTTTTCTCTTGATGAAAGTTGGAGGAGAAGATCTATACTACTGTCATGACTGTTCATTATAGCTCCTATGAGCAACTCTTCATTCATGTCAGTGTTTAAACCACAGACTGTATAAAACATGGATGTAGTCTCAGTGATGTCTCTCATTTGTTTCTGAAGCAGTGTTTTGAAGCCAATCGATGGTAGTCGCCATATTGGAAATGCTGACTCAATGTAACTCCTGGTCAACCTACAAACAGACACAGAGGTGGAGCTGAGGTGAGCCGTAAGCCTCTTAAACAGTTACATTGCACTTACCAGTAATTCAACTCGGCCATGCCCCTAATGAAGCAAATCTATGCATCACTCGTAAAATCTTAAAAATGTACGAGTTATACAAAAAATCACCCCCTGAACAGTGTGTACAATTTAAGAATTATCACTTAAGGCCAAAACCATTTCTGAACCAGGCTGTTTAATTTAGCTGTAAAATAAATATTTTAACATGGGTGTTAATGGGATTTATTGTGCTTTCCAGCTGGTCTAAAGTGGACACTCAAGGAACAGCAGTTTTTCCCACTTCCCCATTTGTGTAAAATTTCAACCATGGGGGATCCTTTGGTCCTGAGAAATGAGGCCAAGGTGGAAGTACAAAAAGCTGCAGTTCTTCCAGTGTCCACAGGAGGCTGGTTCCAAAGGCCTCGGAAGCCATACACACCTATTCAATAAAGCTGTCAAAAATGTAATTGTTTACGATTTTTTGCACTATTAGGGCATGGCTGACTTGAATGACAGGTGGGAACACTGTAGCTGTTAGCAAGGAGGCTCAAGGCCTGCCTCAATTCTCCTCTTTGCTTCTTCTGTCAGCTGAAAGTTAAGTTTTGTTGGCATTTTCAATATGGCAACATTTAAAAAAGGGATACAGCTAACATGGGTCAAGGGTAACAATATTCATCCACCAGCACCTTTAAAGCTTGCATTTCAACGTTTTACTTTTACTGTATTAAACACACTTAATAGCCAGGTGAAAAGAATCCATCTCTTTGTTAATGTTGGTTATGTGTGGAAGTATTTATTGTCCAGGAGCAGTGGCTTTATGTCTCCAGGTTGTTGCAAGGCAAAGCGCAGAGACTTCTTTGGACAGAGCCAAGTTAGCTGTTTCTGTGTTTTCAGCTTTTACATTAAGCTAGACTAACAAGCTGCTAGCTAACTGACAGAGCCAAGCTAGCTGTTTCTGTGTTTCCAGCTTTTACGTTAAGTTAGGCTAACCAGCTACTAGCTAAATGATGGACAGAAATGAAAGCGTGATCAACCTTCCCCTCTATCCCTCCATGGAGATGAAATAAGCTAAGTTCCACAAATGCTTGGCAAGTCTTCAAATATGCTTTTCCATACCACCAGGCCAACAGAAATACTCTTCTGATGATATATTACAAATGTAGGGGCATACAATGAAGCGTCTGCATCAGAAATTAGGCTTTTCACTGAATTCAGACTGTTCTTTGTAATCCTATATCATTATTATCCTTCTACACTTTTGCAGAAAAGACGAGCACTTTTGGGTTTGAGATTGCAGATTGATGGTTGTTGGTCCCATTATTGTGTAAGCAGCCTGAGCAGATGAAAGAGTTGGCATCAGAGCAAATTGCTGCCCACTCAACAAGCTTCCTTTCCCTTGAACCAGCAGCTTAGTTGTGATACTCATTAACAGACAGGAATTCCATAAAGCCAAAATCATTTGATTAAGTGCCACTGCGCCTGCGCTTACCAAACATGAAAGAAATGAAACAAATGCACCTCCCGCCTTTAATTCCGGTCTGCTCATATACCTGCCTCAGGGAGCTCAAACACATTTGAAAATGCTTGGAATCTTCACACCCTTCATCTCTGAGGAGACAAAGATGAACCCAACAAAAAGAAAGCAGAAAATAATTTACCTGGACCAGAGAGGAAGCTCTGTTTGTGCACAAGTATTCAAACAATGTTTACAACTGAACATTATGAGACAAAAATTAAACTTTTGTATAAAAGACCACAGAGTTCAAGGAGAAAACTCAGACTTATCTGAGGACTCCAGTGAAAGGCTCCACTTGAATGGCTTGTTTGTATAAAAAAATCTTTATTTCATATTGACCTAAATGTGTCACTGCAGGTTGTGGGGTGGACAACAATAGCCCACTTCACATTAATTCAATTTTCATCCCTTATAGCAAAAGAAAGCAGAGCATTTTTTGGATTTTATATTTTTCAAGCTGTCTAGTTTCTGATATTTAATTTAGTTGAACTCTCCTCTGCCCTTAAGCCTCTTTCATTGCTGTCAAAAGCAGCTGTTGAAGCCAAAGAGAAGATAAGTCCAAGAGCATTTCTGCATTTCAATTTTCACTACACACACACATGGCCTTTCAATATTTTAAGTGCATTGTGGTCAATGTGTCTAATTATACTTCAAGTATTCCTAATCACCCACCCGCTATGTCAGAATGGAGCAGATGCTTACAAGTGTGTGCGTTGTTTAAGTGTCCTGCAGCAAATCCTGCAGGATAATCTTACACCATGCAGTAAGATGACAGCGATAACACAGTGAGATCAGACAATAAGACTTATTTTGACGGTTTGATGATGAAGCCATATTTATGATACTCTTATCTCCAGAGAACTTCAAACCTTTTGCGACTCATGTACCGTATTTTTGAGGCGATAATGCTTTCAAGAATCATACTGTTTTCAATCATACGTCGTGTGCAGTTTAAAGGAGTAGTTTAAGATGCTATGATTCCCACAAGACAACAGACATGTCCCCTTGTCTTTGCTCACTTCAGACACATTGTGGTATTGTTTGAGGAATGAGTCTCTTCTGTAAAACAAACAGAACAAAAAGTCTGTTCTCATAGATGTTGTAGTGAGTATTATGCACTCATTCCTCTGGTCACACAGCAGTAGTCTGTTTGATGCTGTGGAAGCTGATCCTGGTTGGTGACGTGGGGATGGACATGGCTCGGGCCACTCGCACTCGAAGAGCGTGGTTATCCTGCCAGCGGTGCCACCGTTTCCTCACCGCAGAACGTACCTAAAATAAACAGATTCAATACCTTATTGTACATTTTATAACACATTTTGTCTAACCATAAAGAAAAATATTGCAACCTGACACTAAACACTCTTTTTTTTCATCAAAGGAATGACAATTTCATTACATTTGCTAATCCCATCAAACTATTTCAACAGCTAGACAACCAAGGGGTCTTTCTTTCCATTTAGGCTTAGCATGGAAATGAAAGCACGTCTAAAACTCTGTGCACAGCATTGCAGTTGATACTTATTACCTCAGGAAAACTACAGGAGTACAAACTTACATCAGAGGATTAAAGCCACATAAAGAACAAAAACTGAGATTTTGAAAAAAGAGTAATGGAATTATGAGAATAAAGCCGTAATATTATGGGAATAAAGTTGTCAATTAATGGGATTGAAGTTGTACATTTTTTGAGAATAAATTAATAGATTTACAGAAAAAAAGTCATACATTTACAAGAATAGTTTTAAATTGACAGCATTAAAGATGTAAATGTATTAGAGTTAAATACTAAATTCATAACAGTATAAGAAAAAGTCATAGTCTCATGAAAGCAGGGCAGTAAACTAACAAGATTATAATCCTAAATTTATTGGATAAAAATTGTAATCTTGCAAGATTAATCTTGTAATTTTGTATGGAAAAAGTTGTAAAGGCAATTAAATTAATCTTTATGTAGAGTAAGATATAAGGGAATATCAGAGGAGCAGCCAGCCGCCTGCATTAAACTGATGGACAACATCAAAGGACAAACACTGGTGCAAGAGTGTGCACAGTCTGCCTTTTTCGCTTGCCTTCAGAATGGACTCTGTTTCTTGCACAATCTGTGAAGAATCTTGATGCTTATGATGATGAGGTGCTGATGCACTGAAATAATCAGTATTATGTTTTTTTATTAAACCTACACTGGAGTACTAGAGTATTACTTGACAAGAAACTCCTCACAGGTTTACGCCATAGTCTAAAATTATAGCTTTTTATCATTAATTTATTTTATAATGCAGCCCTAATACTCTGTAGTACAGGATAAATGCACAGCTGAGATGCAGATGATGATGCTTGAGCTTGGTCCGACCACATTTTGTTATAATTTTGAAAATTTTGAAAATATATCCAAACAAATATCCTTGTTGCCTTTCCAGATTTGTCAGTGTTTGATTAAAAACAACTTTGTCATTAGCTGGTGGAATCTGTGCACTCTGAGCGCCCTCTGGTTTGTTTATTTTGGATCAAACATCAAATGTGTGAATTGCTTTTGGACAGAGAGACACTAACTACTCCCTGTCCTGCTTTTCTGCCTACAGTGAGACGCTTAATCTCAACACCCCAAATGGCATTTCATCGCCCTTTATATACACTGTTTTTACCAGTGTAGGAAAACAAGATCATAATAAGAAAAATCTTATTCAAGACTTTAAAATGTCCAAAATGTCATCCTATTAAGGTTACAAAACACAATCTTTTTGCAATGATAATCTTGGACAAATAAATTAACTAACTGTACCAGAGTGGTGACTCACATCACAATCCCTCATCAAATTAAGCGCCTCTCCATCCCCAAGTTTCAATAATTTGAGGGTTGCGAGAGTGCAGTATGAGGGTCCTTCATTTTTCACAATTACTGACAAATGTGTAATCAAAGCACATTAACCACCTTTTAACAACTGGAATTCAGGCAATTTGCCTTCATGTTAATTAGATGAAAATGACAGAGCTCAGAAAACATAGATTTTGGTCAACAACAAAATGCCAGAGTTTCCCTCACCAATGGAACATAACGTCTTCCGGTACTTAGTCTTCATGAAACTAACTGATACGACCCCTGCTAGAACTTGGCAACGTTTTGTAACTAAGGGGGGCAGTTAGTTACAAAAACATGACTAAACTAATCGAGAAAATTCATTGGGTCTTTATTAAGCTCATACATCAAGAAAAACATGACAACTTAATGAAATTCATAAATGCTGACACTGTTTTGCAGAGCTCTTGTGACTCACCTCTCCATTTAGAAAGCAGTAGAACACTGACACAAAGAAGCCCTGCAGAACAAGACACATTCCTGTTAGATCAGGCTGTAACGCAGATTTGGAGTGTGATGGCACTTTAATTAGACATAGGAGAATTCAGACACTGTGGTTATGAAAGAAATAACAATGAAAATAAATTAAGAAACATATTTTTGGAGTAAATTTTGTCTTGTGTAATTCTTGTTTGAAAAGGAGCTAGGCTCATAATCACCATCTCCTCTCAGTTAGTTTCATATTCTTAATCAGAAATTGAAGAATAAAAGATAGCTACAGAGAAAAATAGAAGGTCTTCATATCTGTCTTAATGCTAGCATGAGGGCTCCAACAAGAGGCAGGAGAGCCATAATGTGTGAACAAAGCCAGGTGTTACTTCCAATTGTCCTCCCATAAAAAAGGCTTGTTACATAAAAAGTCATCCCCAAAGAGTTCTTAAGTCAGTGCGATCAAACATTCAGGGATCAGTAGGGTTCACTTCTTCTTTTGTGTGTGAGCTCAGTGTCCCACAACATCACCTTTCTTACCTGAAAAGACTGTAAAAAGGAGTTGAAATAGATGAAAACAATTTGTGAGATGTCGTCGTCCCCCGGATTCACGAAGAAAAGCATGTAGGTGATTCCCAGCAGGGGTAAGAGGACCAGTGTTGCTTTAACAGCTTTCCTGTGAAGACAGGGACAGAATATAAACTGCCTCATTTATAAAATTAGTACAGTAAGAGCTTGGATTCGGTCCGAGTTGATTTGGGAAAATGCATGATCTTGCGTCAGTGGTGGACAGAGAAAAAAACACAGAGATACATGATAAAGAGGGCTGTTTCACTTCAGAAGAGATCAACACATCAGCAGAGAGATGACACTTTGTCTCTTAAGAGATTGAAGTTTGATAATGGGTTCATAAAGACTCAGTTTTTGAAGAGGCTAATATGCAACATCTAAAAGTCAGATATTAAAATTAAATATATACAGTTATTTCACATTATCTTGATGTGTAATACTTTTACTGTCGTTTGGAGGTTTTCAGGAAGTGAAGTGGTCTATAACTGACTTTTGGAGTTGTGTTTTTAATGAATTAAAATGTTTATCGAAAGATTTTCGGAACCCAATATTAAAATACAGTTTAAGTTCAGAATTCAAGGTGACATATTCTTAAGAAATTGGCTTTTTGGTCCCAAATCTGTAGTCCCAAGCGAGCCATTTCAAGACCAAAGAAAATCCCAACACCCCTTGACAGTTCTTCCCATGTTGGATTATGATGACTCCATCTACCGTTCCTCCTCCAAATCTACTCTGCAAAAGCTGGACTCTCTCTATCACTCTACCATACTTTCGCCACAAATGCCCATTTCAGAACTCACCACTGTACTTTATGCTCCTCTGTAAACTGGCCATCCTTACACACCCGCCGTGAAATACACTGGTACATGCTCATATACAAAACTCTCCTTGGACTGTCACCTCCGTATCTATGTAGCCTGTTACTACTGGCACCTTCCACTTACAACACACGTTCAGCCGACCTGATCCTGCTGAAAAGTCATCGGTCAGTCATCATTTCAGTCTGTGCTGTGCCCACAGTCTGGAACAATTTACAGAAAACTTTAAAAATGGTCCACTTCATCTCAAAATCAGCCCTCAGGAACTCTCTCATGGACACTCTTAACCACACCTTCACCTGCTTTTAATCCTGGACTCCTGCTAACGCTGTTCGTTGTTTGCTCTGTTCTGTCCTGTCATGTTTAACTTGTCTTTTATGTTTTTTACCCTTGTGTTTGTTTTTATCATTACTGTTATCCCTGACCCTTTACCCCTCAAAAGGCTGTGCCTTTTGCCAGGTCATCACTGTAAATAAGAATTTGTTCTTAATGACCTACCTGGTTAAATAAAGGTTAAATAAAAAAAAAATTGTCAAATAAACTCCATCATTTACATTGATCATGCATTCCAGGTCAAACTGGCAGCACTTTTAGGGAATCATAATGTTCTCTTTTTAAGTACATAATTTATGCCCCACACTCCTGCTCCCCCTCACATAAATCTGCATGGCTCATGTCAGCATATCTGCCACAAGACGACTGTAAATCCAACTCTATCCTGCACAGCCAGAATCAAAGTTGTCTGAGCTGACAGAGCTAACACCCCAAGCGCTCTGAATAATCCCTGAAGGAGGACACTTGACAGAGTAGCCTAAATAGAAAAAGCTCTAACAATTTAGTGGACAGACACACAACCGAACAACATGTAGCAGGGTTGCACACAGTTAGCCTCTCACAAGATACACACCAAATCCCTGCGTTTACTCACTCATCAAGTTTTGTCAGACGCATGAGATGTTCTCCACCTCATACCACGTCTGTCTAGATGAGAAGAAATGGCTCCTTGCATGAAGTACTGCAACTCCCTTATGCTGGCTTTGATTACTTTGTTTTCTGAACTTCAATTTCTTTTTCAACATCTGGCAAGTCCAAAAGTCATTTTACTGCATCTTATAAATCAAAACACAGTGGGCTTTTGGAGGAAAAGGATATTCCATTTCTCCTCAGATTTAACGAGAAAGAGCATTGCAGCTTAAGATTGTGCATTAGAAGTGGACCAGCCAAGTAGATGTTAATCACTAGTTTGTGGTCTGCATAGACTTAAAAAATGGGTGACATGGTAGCTTCCTAAAAGTGAAACCAACATATTTGTAGCTTCCCCTTCTGACTGGCTGCAGTATAGGTCATACACTCCATCTCCTCCATGTTAACATACTGGGCATGACTCAGACTTTAAAATAAAAATCCATCTCAAATAATTTCTCATTCCTGATGTCTGTCATTTTAGGTAGTTCAGTCAGGCAACGTATGTTATTTTAAGCTCAAGTTTATTAAAGCAGCAGAACAGTATTTGTGTTAGGCGTCTCGAATCTCATTACACCTTGCAGATTTACTTTAATGAGATGGGACTACAGGTAGACACTGGGGAGGAGGTGGGGTTGAAAGTTTTCACACAGCACTGAAGCAGGGCAGCAGTAGCAATGGCAAGGCAGAGACTGCTTAAATAGACCACCAAGTGAGAAAATGATTGGTCAGCTGATAGAGTGAATGACGTGTCAGTATGAATCAGTGCAGCTTGGGTGCCTGCCTGAACTAGCTTGCAGGCAGGGCTCCATTTAAGCTAAGTTTTAATTAAATCTTTAACGTTAAAAAAGGAAAGAAGGTATGTAAAAGTAGCAAACAACCCATTGATCCTGTCAATACAACCAGATATTCTGTTCTTCAGAAGAAACCAACAAAGGTCTTGACTCGCATGCATACTTCACCAAAAAGAAAAAAAAAGAAAATCAAAGCACAAGCTGACAAGTCTGGTACTGCTACCTTAGTGGCTGTTACCTGCTAACAAGATGCTAACATTTGAATACAAGAATTCACAAAAAAAAGTGCAATAACAGACTTTTGGATGGTCTGTTAAGACAAATAAACCCACTGAAAACTAAACATCTGATGATTTGATTTGAAATTCTTCAAAAGACATCAGCACCACAATCAGAGCCAGGATGTCAAGATCCATGACCGTAGATAGCCAAAAAAAGTGGGTGAGTGGGACCCAAAAACCTTTGAGCTTTAATAAAATCAAATAACTGCATTTTTACATTTGGGTTCTAAAGGATTGACTCACTTTTGGAGCTGGCCTCAGGTGGATATTTGAGGAGCAGCAGGTTTGGCACTCTTACTTTGGTTATTCTTTTCAGCACAGAAAATGTCTTACTTTCTAACTTATTTAAGCATTTACCACATTTATACTAAGACTTTAATAGATGATGTGATTATTTTCCCCCACAATATCAGATTTTATTGAAACAAGAAGTTGCTTTTCTCAGGGTTATAATTATATATTTTTAATTTAACCACCAAAAAATATTGCAATTTCTGTCAACACTTGGCCAGAAATTGATTTCTGCAAACCTGGTAAGTTGTGGCCCATGTTTTATATCATATTCAGTCAGAAATGGAATGATTCCATTAATTATGCAAAATCAAATGAGTCTGCTTTCTTGATCTGCTGTTCGAATGCATTTCTTCACAGTTGTAAATATATGCTCAGTCTTTGGAGGGAGCAGAGAAAAATGAGTGCCTCCTCTTTATACTGTACACTCACCTGTACTGTATTGTTTCTGATGTGGTTGAAGCTCTTAGTTTGGTCATGAGAATTCTGACGATATTGAAGAGGAAAACAAAGTTTATCTGGAAGAAAAACACAGAAATTAATGCGTTTTGAAAACTGTGCTATGTGTTTACAGTGAAACACAGCCAGGGCAATTTGCTGCAGCCAGCAGACTCTAAATGCAGAGTGGGAGTAGTAGCAACACAAGTCAAGGCTTCCTCCTCCTCAACATGACCGAGTTAGTTAGAGGAACACATGAATCCAAACTGGTCACCACACTGCTGCATGCTGGGAGCAGCTTGTCCATAACGGTTAATGAATCCATTCCCATGCATACAATTTGTTATTCTCAGGATTTTTATGAGTTGAAATGCCATAACCCGTCTGGAAGATTGATACCACCTTTGCTAATAAGCAAGCTGCTGGATGGGAAGGGGCTTTATTGCTAATCTATTTTCATTTCAGGTCAGATTTTTTCATCAGTTTACACCTGCATTCAGACATTAATGATAAATGGTATACCATTCTAAATTGTGTTAAGCATGAACATAGCATGAAAATAATAATGATGGCTGTACAGCATAATGACTTTGCCGCTCACCAGGAGAACAAGAATAACAGGTCCCTGGTAAATGTAGTCCATATATTTTCCAGGTTCTTTACCAAACCAGCATCTGTGGACAAGAGAAGAGAGAATCAAAGGAGGATAACAAGATCCAAAGTGGAAACATTCACAACAAAAACTAGAAGGATTAAGATTATTTGTTATACTTACTGTTCATTTTCATAATACAGTTTCCCTATAGCCCAGGCGACTATTATAGGGCATGGAATACCTGGAAGATAAAAATATGAGATATATGTGAGTCAGAAAGGACACAAACTTTTAAAATACAAAAAATGAAGCACATATATCTGTTAGGAACACAGTTTGTTTTTTTCCCAATGTCACTGCAGGAATGAGTCTTTTGAAACATCTGAATCATATAAGGTTATGCAGTTTCAGTCAAGGCTTCAAGTCCCCGTCAAAAAAAGCACAAACTTTGAAATAAAATAGGAAAAGAATAGGGCTACAATGAGTCACCCACAGTCACTTTTTAGAGCTAAAGTGGCTTCACAGTCATACGATGCATCAGTCAGGAGTCAGAGAGGACAAGCAGAGGTATAATGGGTTTTTGCAAGTATGTCTGCAAAACAAACATGAAGCCTGCGTAATGGGTGCTGGTCTTGCTTCTCGGAGGCTTTCTACACTATGACGAATACTTAACATAAAAAGAAGGGAGTGCAATTTTCTTCTGGAAAACTTAACAGAAAATCCTCATTACAATTCATTGAAATCATCCAGGTTAGATAGAATTCTCTACCTTTGATGGAGGCCTACAAAAGAGCTCTCTGAAAACATATCCGCAGTGATGTGTTTCAGCTTGAAGTGTGGAGTGAAAGCACATTAAAAAGCAGCCACAGGTTATGGTTGGGAAATGTTTTGAGGAGTGGACAGCCCCACACTTAGATCTGGGGATTCAGTTTTATCAAGTCTGGCTTGAAAAAAAAACATCAAATGTGCTTGACTTTCCTGAGATAAAATAAAACTATTTGACTTTGGTTTGTCGTTATTCGCCCTGCATTCAGATGGACGTCACATTTAAGGGAAATATCACAGATTCAATGGACTTTTATGTAAAAACAGATTTATTTTCCCCTCTACAGGTAAAGGCACTTTCAGCTATTCGATTCATCTACAATCCTTTGTTTTTATGCAGATTTTTTTCTTAAAGCTTATGCTTCTTTTATGATCCCTTTGAAGCTGTACTGGCTAAAAATCCTTTTGTTGCATGTTGAGTAAAAAGTACTGTAAAGCCCTTTGGAGTATCAGGAGTGCAGCTCATAGAAAGACTGCTTTCCGGAACAAGCTGTTCATTCTTGACTTCCTTCGCAAGTTACCCAGAAAGCCAACCAACTCAAACATCTCCTGGTGAAATATTGAGTGTGCACGAGTCATAGAGCCAACCTCGTATCATGTGGCCAGTGTTTGGATGTAGTTGATCAAAGTGGATCAGATTATGGTAAAGATCCAAAGATCAGGGAAGGACCTTTAACGGAGCTGAAAGAATAAATGTCTGAACTATTTCAGCCCCAGCTCACTTCAGGCCTCTTGGTGGAGGACATTTTTAATTTGCCCTACTTTCATCATCTCCTAATGAATTCTAATTAACAATCTCTCAAGACTAATATTGGTGGCATAAGGAGAAATCCAGCCTCTCTCTTTGTCTCTTGCTCCCTCTTTTTTCCCCACAATGCAGCAGCTGTAAAACTAAAGAGCACAATAACTTGTTCTGATTATTCCTCATAGCTATATTTAGCTTCATTAACAGTGCAGTGCATACTCTGCACTTTATGCTTTCTATGACCATGACAAGTCTCTGTTATTTCTTCTATTCTCTGTATCCATCCTTCCTTTATCTTGACCGCTTATCCCGTTAGGGGTCACGGGGGGCTGGAGCCTATCCCAGCTGGCTTCAGGCAGAAGGCAGGGTACACCCTGGACAGGTCGCCAACCTATCACAGGGCTAACACAAAGAGACAGACAACCATTCACACCCACACTCACACATACGAGGAATTTAGAGTGATCAATCAGCCTGGTAAGCATGTTTTTGGACTGTGGGAGGAAGCCGGAGTACCTGGAGAGAACCCTTCGCATGCACGGAGAGAACATGCAAACTCCACACAGAAAGGAACCTGCCTGGCTGGGGATTGAAACCAAGAACCTTCTAGCTGTGAGGCAACAGCACTACCCACTGCACCACCGTGCAGCCCTATTCTCTGTATTAGATTTTAAATAATTATATACATGCCAACCCTTCTTCACCTACTCTTTCTTCCATTTTTCGTTTTTTTTTTCAGCTGTAACTCAAGAATCTCCTCAACAAGTGAATGAATCTACATTTTTCAGGGGGTTCATATCACAGATATCAAAAACAGGCAATGCTTTTAAAGATTTTGTGATCCAGAAAAGAAATCAACCTCTGCAGCCTTTCTATTAAAACCAAAAGTAGATCATCTCCACCCGCAGCAGTTGTTAGTCAATTTCAAGTGCCAAGCATTGACAGTATAAATAATGGACGTAGCATCCATGACGTCACCTATCTGTTCCTGAAGCACTGTTTTGAAGCCAACCGTCGGCGGGTGCCATATTGGAAATGCTGAACTCAACCTGCTGTCGAGTTAGTATGAGATAAAGAGGCAGGCTTTGAGCCTCCTAGTCAACAGCTACAATGTACCCACCACTCAATCAAGTCAGCTATGCATCTCATAATGGAAAACTCGTAATCGTAATATCTTCGAAATTGCTGCATTATGAAAAAAATCACCCCCTATACAGTGTGTGCCGATCAGGAAATTAGCTATCCAGACTACACTTGTCGTTTGTTCCAAGCTGTAAACATGTTTATTTCTGTTGTAAAGATCGGCTTTTTTGAATTTGTGTGTATGTGGTTTCCAGTACCTCCGGAACCAGCCTCAAGCGAACACTCCAGAAACTGCAGTTTTGAACACTTCCACATTGGCTTCAATTCTCGCGGCTGGAGGTTGCCTCTTGGTACCATGTACCGTCTTCACAGAAACTGATAATTCAGTCCTCATATGAATCACATTAGCTAATAAAAAGTAGATTGATAAGTGGTATATTTGCCTTTGGTTACTTCTTTTTTTAAGCTGATATCAGCCTCCTGATCATGTGTCATAACCAATCATCTGCTACTTATCTATTCATTTTTCACCCCTGTGTGCATAAGTCTG
Organism: Notolabrus celidotus; assembly: GCF_009762535.1. Taxonomy (NCBI): domain Eukaryota; kingdom Metazoa; phylum Chordata; class Actinopteri; order Labriformes; family Labridae; genus Notolabrus; species Notolabrus celidotus. Next base: position 13,634,768 of record NC_048286.1, on the reverse strand, counting down.
TGCTGCATAAACCTAGATTTAGTTAAGTGTGTGTTTATTTTTCTTTCTGCAAGAACACACAATGCATATGACACACAAAGATGTCATGCCTGCTCAGTGTTTCTTTATGCACTTTCTGCCTCACAATGAAATTTTTCTGTTTTTCCTAATAGCTTAAGTCAAGGTGAGCATAGATGATTGATGTGGCCACAGGGGGACCTCTGCTATGTGTACCAAGTTCGTTTTAACACTGGAAGTAGGAGGCATTTTTTTCACTGCTGCTCTGTCCCCTCATGAAATCGAAGCCATGTCCTCAGGCTGAGCACTAAAGAGTCTCCCTCGGCTTCCCTTGCTGACTGGACTCCACTTAATTCAAGCAAATGAGAACTTGGAATTGAAGAGAAATATTACATATCACTGGGGTCCAGCTGCTCTACAGGCTGTATTTCATTATAACAGTTCAGAAACATTCTGTCTCCCACTTCATCTACAAACCAGACAAAAATTAAATTATCATGTACATTCACAGGTTGCCTGAGAAATGCAGTTGTAAAAATAGCGTGATCGTGTGCTATTATTACCAACAGATCACTGAACAACCACTAAATCCATCTTGGGGTGAGACTACATTGACAACTACTGTAGGAATAAATCAATAGTAAGTATACAAGCTAGAATCCCTAAAATGTCACTTTATTTTCTTTGTTGGCACAGAACAAGATAGCAACTTACCATGTATGTATTTAGCTGAAATTACTTTAAAGCTCCTGAGGAACTTTAACTTTGTGTTGTTTTGGTGACCCCCGTGGACAAAGTGGCACATCCTATCTCCATGCAGATTTGTTCTGTACATGTGTAAGTAGTGTTTTAAGACAACATACCTCTTCCAGGAGTATTTTAATAGTCAAATTCATCACTCACTGTGACTATTCTTATTTATGTTGGGTTCAGTGGCAACGATGACAACCATGAAAAATAAGCTTGTAAAGGTAATTGAACTTCAAATTGATGGCATGGTTAGCTATATAGAGTATTGATCATTTTTAGTCTATTCCACAACCAAGTACAAACACATCACATGAGATTTGACAATGGTGCTAGCATAAAAAATAAGATTCAAGTTTTTTCTAATATCATTTCACAATGACTGAGGAAACACTAGATTAACATCTAGATGTAGCTGTTAAATGGACCTTGAGGTAAATGGTCAATAGACTGTGTTTATTTTTATTTTTATTTTTTTTATTTAACCTTTATTTTACCAGGAATAGTCCCATTGAGATACAAAGTCTCTTTTTCAAGGGAGTCCTGGCCAAGACAGCAGCATAAAAAGTGTCACAAATAGAACAGGACAAAACATACAGTGGCAAGTAACTATTACATTGATTTATAAATTAGCAGTGTTAAGCTTTAAAACATGTGCACAAGCTGATCAGATCATCCTTTATCCTAGTTTTGAAATCCTCCAATCGAATTAAACAGTCCAGTTTCAGGCGACCCTGAAGCTCAGACCAAGAAGAGGGAGCAAAGACATTAAAAGCACTTTTACCAAAGACAGAGTGAGTCCGAGGAATGACAAAAAGAATTTGTCCATGGGACCGAAGATGACAGCCACTGACAACTTTAGGAGTCAATAAGGAGCATAAATTATATGCTTTATATAGCTCTTCCTCTTGTCTTCTGACCACTCAAAGGGCTTTCACATGACATGTCACATTCATCCATTCACACCACATTCATACTCTGACGGCGGAGGCTGCTATGTAAAGCGCCCATCAGTATTAACTAATCTCATTCACACACAAATGGCACAGCCACCAGGCGCAGTTCGGGTCAAGTATCTCGCCGAGGTCATGTGGACAGCGGGACCTGGAACTGAACTGCCTGACCTTCCAATTAAGAGGCGGCCAACTCTACCACTGAGCCTCAGCTGCCCTACAGGTGAGATTGATAGTGTTTAAACTTGTATAAGACAAAGTCAGCACAGTAATCAGATGTACTGTTTTGTCCACAGGGGGCGTCAACATTGATACAAAGTGACAGTTACTCACAAGAGCTTTAAAATACTGGAGGTGTATGCAAACCTATACCACACCATACCATTAAGTACAATACGATTTGGTAAAATACTAAATATTACATCTAAATTAATTGTCAACACAGGAGCATACTTACACCAGCCAATGAAAAGGAAGACCCACTTCCTGAGCTTATCAGTGGAGTAAGTCATTACGATGGCTGTGTGGAGGTAACATCCTTCAACAAACATCCAGAAGAAGTTTGTCACCACAAAGTAGTTGTATATTGTTGTAATTAATCTGCACCAAGGCTGAAAAAGAAAACACAGACTAAGAGTAACTTTTAATTGGCAACAAAAATCGAAAATGTTTCTTGATATATTTTTTTTCATGGCAGAAATACTTTCAATGGCTTCATATATTATGTATATACAAAAAAAAGCAATTGATCCTGTTACCTCATTGCTCTCATGGATATTGTGGTCAATGAGCTGAAGTAGAAACCACATCACATTCCTCAATATGAAGGTGGTAATCAGGTTCCAGTGGATGATGTTTCGGAGACATCGTATGCTTCTGTATTACAGGTCAAAGAACAGACATGTTACATTGACATACATTCACTTTGCACCATATTCAAAGTAATAAGGGATGCTTTTTATCTACTTAATTAAAATAAAGCTATAGTTTGCCAGATAAGCTATTAGCAGTTCCTTTTTGGACTATACTCATGGTTGCATGAATCAATATCACTGAATTATTCAACCTGAATAATTTCAGACATGTTTCAGAACTCGAAGGAGCAGATTTTGGGATGTCTCAGCACACTTGACATCAGAGGTGATGGGGTTTATATCCATGGAAAGCTAAAGTCAAGCTGAATCTAAAAATATATAATTTCTTCATGCTCATATTTGACTTGGTTTTGACTAGTAGAAAAAGACATGCAATTTATTTTGACACATCTTGAGATTTAAGGACTCCCATGAGGACTCTCATTATTCTTGGAAAAGAAACTCTAGATAAATAATTTATTTTTCTCAGGCCATTTAGAGAGAAGTCAAGATGATGGTCAACATTTCTTATTCTACCAAAAACAGCCTCCTCAGGGACACACTAACATGTAGATTGTTCCATCAAATCTGAAGAGATTAAAAACTGGAAATATTGACTATTTTTGTTGCTTTTACCAAAGAGAATCAATATGTGCCTGTAAAAGCCCACATCGATCAGACCATTGTGAACAACTCAGCTGAGGCTGCTTCGTCTCTGCCCTGCTTTGTCATGGCAGATGTAGGTGTTTGTGTGTATATGTGTGTGCGTTTAAACCAGGACATGAAAATAGGTACAAAGAAGGGAGTGTTATGAAATGCACATTATGTCCACGGTGTTCCTGCAGAGTCGGGCTGCTGAGATACATTTGTTTGACTTAAGCGAGTTAACGAAAGCAGTCAGAGGATATTACATGAATTCTCCCTGATTGTCTCCTGTGAGGTCTCATGCATGCAGGACACATTTAGACGGAGACTATTTCTGTACTTGCCTTAAGCACAAGAAGAGAATGAAGGCCACGACTAGAGCTCCCACCGAGATACAGTGGCCTAGGTAGTTGATGATGAGTGCGATTTTATAATGCATTGGATATTTTCTCTGCAAAGAAGACATAAGAATTTATTTTTAGAACAGAAGAAAACAAACAGATTAGGAATACATAACAGTCATAGATCCTAGGTGTCTATAAAAACCCATTTCTGATTGGCTGAAAGGTGTCAAATAGTTGCTGAGACGTGAACATCTAATGTTGCTCTGGTCAAATTATTCACTAGTCTAGATTAATCTTTGAATCAGCCTGTATATAACAGAGATATAGATTTTACAATGTATGCAACACTTTTATAAACTTAGCTCTAGAAACAATACGATAGCTATCAAATTACTACAATGTGATACTATACAGTAACAATACTAAAAAAAGGGACAGAAATAAAGATCGACCACCCTGAAGCAACTCTTATATTTACAGTGCACCAATTTAACTCAGTTGTTAATGTGCTAGTCCATGTACAGCACCAACATTCTTCAAAGAGGCAGCCCTGGTTATGATTCTTACTTTGACTCTTAGATCTTCATTCTCTCTATGCGGATTGCGGCCACTGATAACACTATGACTTGTGAATCTTATCACTCTGCTGTCTGTTCTGCATTAAAGTCAAATTCACAAAACATATAGATCTGATGATATTTAAGAGCAATCACACCAATAAAGTTTAGCAGCTCCGCTCAGTTTGCTCTTGTTTTGCGTCTGATTGAGAAGATGAGCTGTCAGCATCAACACTCTATGTCGCAAGGAGCTGTGCTCTCAACCTGAAGGAGCTCAGTTATGTCTACATATAGGTGATGAGCTGTGTAGGGAGGGGAGGCTTATCTTTATATAGATATTTGTGAAGTTACATCTTGACTGATGTGATAGAAATTTAACCGTGTACAAAAAAAAACGTCGTACTTGGAGCCAGCACGAGCGTCAAAACAGAGAAAAATTACTCTGATCTTTGTCCTGTGTAATTCACTCTGATTTTGGGATCATGATATTGTTTACCAGATAGTCCTGTTGTAAAAGAGTCTAACCAAGTATATTTATTATTTGCCAACATTACACAATGTTATTGAATCTGAGTCTGAGTCTTGCTAGTGTACTGCTGGCCTCATGGTTAATAGCTGAGACGAAACGTTCAATGTGCTGTGCTGCTGATCTGAAATAGCTGTAGCTATTTGGCCTTAACCAAGACCCCTTTTATTTCCTGGAGTAGTATACAGTGTTTTCATTGCAATATACATTTTTGGTAATGATCAAATCCTTATGTGTAACCAGATAAATAAAGTTATGGCTTGTTAAAATCTTTATATTTTGATGCCAAACACATTAAAACATGATGTAGGTTATTTTTTTATCAACTTTTCTTTAGGATGTGACTAGTCCTCATCATCTCCTGATCAAACCTGGTAATGGACACCTTTGTATGCACCAAGCATCATCAATTACATATACCAACAGATATCAATATTGGTTTGTGAAAAAGCAGATGCCTTTGACATACTTTAGATGTCACAGCTTTGTATTTTTCAAGAAAATGGGGCAAAATCTAGAAATACACACACTCAGGAGGCATTATGTGAGGTAATCAGGCCAAAACTCATTATGTGCAATACATCAGTCCAACGGTGTGGCCCCAGGCTTTGCTTACAGGGACACATAAGACTGCCCTTATAAATTTGTCAAATCATCTGGAAAACAAACGTTTAGATGATAAACAACATAGAAAAAGAAAATGCAGTTTAATAAGCATGAACCAATCAAAACAGCACATCACTTTCCCCACATATGATTGGTTTTCCCTGCATGCCATCAGTGTAATGGCGAGACACTGTGATAAGTGTTGATCTGAGACGTTTAACAGATTGCTTGCAAAATGAAGGACGTAGCGGGAGTGCCAGCTCACCTTCTCCTCCAAAATGGGCTCACAATTGGAGTAATTGCTCTTCAACGCCCACGTTCCATTATCCATGCATTCTCTGTAAGCACTCCCTGCAATGTAAGAACAGAGAAAACAATGAAATTGTAGCGTTTTTTTGCAAGCACTGTTGACACCTTGAAAAGCTTGTCAAACTCTTAGAGTTTTTCTTCTGTTTAAATCCTCATATTTGTATTCACTCTGCCTTCAGCTGAGGCCTGTTGTTTGTTCTGGCAAGGTTAAAGTAAAGCGTTCACCAATGCAGGTGAGCTAAAACATCCTTGTAATTTCTTCAGAGCGGGGATCAAACCTGAGCACTATATCTCTGAGTGCAACACAGAATACCAATTCAGCAAAACAAATTTTACTCATGGTGGGGAAATGCAAAAGCTTCTTACTCTGTCACATTATTTGCATATCTTTTAAAAAGCGCTTCCCACAATCAACTTTGAACTGGATTTTTCATTTGCAGCTCCTCAGCATGTACTCAGCGGGCCTCTCTATCCCTATCACACAGGAAAATGTATAAGGAGTGGGGTGGGAACAGAGAGGTAATAAATGTGGGAAGGTTATTTTCTTCTTCTCTATTATGACCAGATGCTTACAGTGATAATGTGAACTTATCTGCTGCCAAGATACTCATCATTTATTTAGCTTTCTAGTATTGGGTAAGAAAACTCACATTAATTATGGTTTCACTGCTGTCAGAGGCCATACATTCATATTGTTGGAATAAAAAAACTCAGAGCTGATCACCAATAATATTTTCAGAGTGCAATGACCTATTTCAATCCAACTCTGTTTAAAACAAGCCCCTAAAGAGGGAACAAGTTCTGGATCACTGCTCTGAAATGTTGTATAGTACATATTACATTATGTGATACATTCCCTCATCTTATACAGCTATGATTGCACCAGTATTGTTTTTTACCATATAAAAAGGTAAATTACAAGAATCCCACACACCGTCCAACATGCAAAAATTAAAGGTAACTTTTCGGTACTAGACCTTCATCAGGCAAATGTTTTGTAGAAACAACTTAAAACGGGTTTGGTTACCAGTCTGCACCTTTACCATATAAAAAGGTATCACTAATAAGGTAATGAATAAAAACATAAGGCAGATAAAAGCAAACAAAATTCATTATGGCATTTTTTACAGCGTTATGGTATAAAACTGTTTGCCTTATTTAACACACCTGGTTATAGCTTGGCTTTATACACACCTTAGACCAATACTGCACCCTGTGCTCTGTGTGAAAGTAACACAGTTATTCAATTATTTCTATGTTACCTGGTAAATTTGATAAAACAATACATATATAGTATATATTAGGGGTCTACCAATATTGGTTTTCCAGGCCAATACCAATACCAATTATTAGTAACTCGCAAGATTGCTAAACATATTTGGAACTGAGATGCAATTTCAGCAGAAATAATAAACCAAGGCCAATAATCAGTTGATCCCTGATATATACACACATCCCAACACATAGATCAATGATATACTCTTTCATTCTCCCTTATTGCAGTGGTTTCACAGTTGGTTCTTCATTATATATGGTGTAACTCTGTCAATGTAGTAGTTTGATTGTTCAGTGATCTGTTGGTAATCTGATGGGGGATCATGCTGTGCTTTCTCACTCAATACAAACAAGAGAGAGCTGTGTGTGTGTGTGTGTGTGTGTGTGTGTGTGTGTGTGTGTGTGTGTGTGTGTGTGTGTGTGTGTGTGTGTGTGTGTGTGTGTGTGTGGTTTCCTTCATTCTCATCTCACTATTTCCTCTATATGAAGTGATTACTGTACAAAAATCCTTGTAAAACTATGGACACATGTGAGTTACAGATTTCCTTTTGTCACTGTGATATGTTTCATTAAATCACATTCAAAGTAGTTTTATAATGTTAGCTGTCTCTCACTAAAGACGATATGTAAGGTAGTGCTTGGAGACCCTGCCTCTTCAACTGTCTAGCATTCAGTCATGGCTACTTAAGCTAGTCACAGTTACATTTGTGTACTTTTAGTGTACGATCAATGTGTTTATTGTGCTCTGGATATTTCATATGGCAGATAATTAATTACTTAGCAGGTTGAAAATATAATTTCTGATTAATTTGTTGTGTGATGGTTTAGCTAAGAAGATACACTTGCTATGGTATCTGTAGTCTATATCATAATGATTAGCAGTTTAGACAGAACTCACATGGGCGTAGAGTGTTATTTTTAAACGCATTCACCATGAGTCAACATTCCTGTCAACACCAAAACACTCTCCACTAAAAGAGAGGAAACTATCCACCTCAGAAACACCTACGGTTGCGCTGGAAGCTGTGGCATTAGCAGAGTATAGGATCCCTCGCATTAGACTAAGTGTTACATAATGTGACATTTGTATCTGGATAGCAAAGAGAAGAAAAATGGGTCTGGCAGCTAGAAACAGGGAAGTAGAAGAAAATAGATCCTCTAAAACAGACTCATTATATCCTGTAAGTTGACACTTGTTGTATTGTGACAACACAACACTTTGTGCTGCTTGGGAAGCAAACCCCAATTCTGAGCTGTTTATCTCTGCAGTAAATCAAAGTGGGTTAAATCACCAAAGCGCTTGAATGAGCGAGACTTGTATTCCCAGAGACACAGTAAAGCAGTCAATTACGATACACTCTGAAACACACTGTGCTTGTTTGTTTGACTGTGCATAAACTGCCTTAACATGTTCATTGATCAGCTGCCATGTAGCATTAACCAAGCTCCACGCAGGCATGATATGACAGATAAAATGTCTCCTGCTTGGTTTTATACCTCAATTTGGTGATACAAAAATGAGGATCCAGTGTGGAATTACTGTTGATATTATCAGGAAGGGTGTGTAGCAATATCCTGGGGGCTCATTACTCTATTCAGAACAACATTTTTCCTGATTACTTTGAGTTTTCAAGCCATTATGAGTTACACTAAATGAGAATAAAACACTCATGTGCACTGCAGTGGAATTTCTGCAGTCAAATTGAATACTATTTTACAAAGCTCATTTTGTTGCCATTATCAGCTCTATTATACAATAGCGTGTAAAAATGTGCTCAATGTGCAGCCCATTACAACAACAAAAAAAACATTATATATCGTGCATTACAGATTATTCTTAATGAGCATGCTGGTATATGCTTCTGAAATACTTTGATACTGTTTCAAACATGCCCCACCTTTATTTGTTTAGCTTTGTTGTGTTTTCTGCTCAGTTAGTACACTGAGAGAAATAGACAAACATTCAATGTAAGTTTACGTTACCAATAAAACTGGTTCTGACTGTGAAAAATATGTTTTTAAATGTGTGTACTGCTTTTCAAAGGCCTGCACACTTTAAAGAGAACAGCATATCGCTAACAAAGTCACGGCTAAGGCCAGGAATGGAGTTATCTGTCATCCAGTGGCAAAAACCGTATAATTGTCAGCAAACAAAGCTAATAGCAATGTTGGTGCAGTGAGAGAAAAGGCATAGTAGCTCTTCTCTTTGAAAAATAATTAGCGGCATGGAGAGTAGTCTTCGCAATATGACTTATGTAAGTCTGAGAAGCATTCATCAAAGTCTGAGAAGCATTCATCATTTCTCTGTCTCATCAGTCCGTCTGGACCAGAGCACCTGGCTTGTGCGATCACTCAGACACATTAAAGGTGTTGTTGTTTTTATTCCTTGCATCTCAGGCAGTCTTTGGTGAAGCTTTTATGTATTTTTTTTTTGCTTACTGAAGTTGAAAAATCTAAACCAACGTTTTCTAGCCGTTAATGACTTGTAACATTATGTTTGCAGATTTCAGAGCTCTTCACAGACTGAACTGAGGAACCCACAAGCATTTATTTATGATTGCAAACATTGATAACAGCAGTGATAAAAACTTAAAGGCTACAATATAAAGAACTTCATGCAACCCTATAATGATCAGCTAATCTACAGTGTCAGTTATCTATCCTCAGCCTGTGTATGTGGGCAGTTCAAAGCCAACTTCAGAAGGAAGAAAAATCTCAATATAAAAAAGAGGCCATCTTTCTGGTGTAAAGTCACAGTATTAATGACCTTTATTCAGACAATGTTGATTTTAGTTAGACTTCTATTTTACTTTATTTTTGAATAAACTGTTTTTTGAGAAATTTACTGCAGACTCTTAATGTTTTTTTAGATAAAGAAAAGTACTTCATGTATTTACCCTGAGGGAAATTTTGTGAAGGCTGCAGTTTTAAAGAAGTATGTAAAATGCAAGTACTAAGAGACCAAAAAAATAACAGCTAAGTTGCCATATCAAGAAATATTATCAGTCTGATACAGACACCAATAAACATAATGCTTAATGACAAATGATAGTTTGTGAGATTTGAATCCATAATGTGCACAATGCAGAGAAGGTTAACCATGTGCAGTAAAATGGGAGGTGCAGATCCAACAATCTTACACTGTGAAAGAGGTAAACATGTCAACTGTCTGTATCAAGCAGGTGTGCATTTAAAGTCTCTCTGATTCTGTCTGAATTTTGTGTAATATGCCTTTATTATTGCATTTGACCCAGAGTGTCGAATAAGTCAAAGAGTTGTGATGAGTGCAATCTGCTAAAGACCTCGTACCAAGTGGATTACACAAACAAGAGCTAAAACTGGGGCTGGAGCTACCCGAGTGCACCGTACCTCTGCTGTGCGTCTCTCTGTGTGAGGTAGATGAGTTTTATAGTTTGATTGCCACAGGAAGAACGGTGCTCTGTGCTCTGTAGTGGTACAGTGACAATCTACAGACAGGGTCCTTGGTGCTTATCAGCAGAGCTATAGGTAGCAGATAAACTGTAAGTGGGTATTAATTAATTTGTACCTGAAGTGAATCAAGTTAAGAGAGATGGCAGAGAGGGAGACAATGTAATTCCTGCAACTTTTTCATGTAACAGTAAATTGAGTCCTTTTGACTTTCATACAGGGTGTTAATCAGACTTTTGCAAACTGTTCTGTATAGTTTATCCAGATATGTAAGTGTAAAGTCAGCATATACTACTCTTGATCAACCAAGAGTTGAATCTCCCAAATTAGCTATAGGTAAGACTAACTTCATACTATGTGTCACGGCACCAACACCCCAGGGAGACAGTAATGTATTTTCTGATTTGCCCTTGTGTTTTCTGATTTGCCGTTGTGTATTCTGATTTGCCGTAGTGTTTTCTGATTTGCCGTAGTGTTTTCTGATTTGCCGTTGTGTTTTCTGATTTGCCGTAGTGTTTTCTGATTTGCCGTTGTGTTTTCTGATATGCAGTTGTGATTTGCACTTCAGGGCCACCGTAGGAAGAGGCTAACAATGCTAACAACAAAAAGAGCTGATGGCTTAACAATTTTCTCAGTTGTTTCAGCCCGTAACTGGAATGTGGTCAACTCTGATCTGACCTCATTCCCAATTCCAACATCCGAATTCCGAGGTAAACAGAATTCAGCATAAAGGCTCTCTATCATATTGAGACCAGCCCTCCAATCAGATATACATTACAGTCCATCCAGAATGCCCTTATAAATAATGATTATGTAGCCGGTTGGAGAGAGTCTTTTATTCAGAGCACCACAGTTACAATGTAGCCTCTACAGTCTAATACTTTAAAGGTCCGTGAGGAACTTAAGGTTTGTGTTGGTTTTGGTGCCCCCTCTAGACTTGGCAGTACATCTTAACTGTGCTGATTTTTTCCTGAATAAGTAATGGGAGCTTTAAATGTTTGCTGTTTATTGTTAATTATTAAAGTATGACATGATGACTAAAGAAGGTAAATAACAATGATACATACAGTAAATGTGTTCAAAAAAATCTAAGGTTATACCTTCAACACTGACCATTAACTAATTATTACATGGGGACCACTTTCAAATGCATGGACAATGTCAGATGCATGTGTAACATTTGGCACTGCACTGTTATTGATGGTGTATAATGACATTTCAACCAACAGCATCACATTTTGCACTTAGCGATGGATACTGGCAAGATGTCTTATTGTGAAATTACATCAATATACCATCCAGCAGCTGAGTGGTCAGGGAGAAATATTTTAAAATTGCATCATATTGCTGTGGTGAAGAGAGATAACACTCCTGAGCATGAGTTTAGTAACATCCAGCAATCAATAGAATTGACCTCAACACCACAGGAAAAGTATTTGTTTCACCTGTCAGTTCAGATGGCCTGAAAAGGATGAATGGGAGGAGGGGAAGTGAAAAGAACATGTGGGTTAGAGTGGACGCATCACTTTCTTCTTCTCCCTGAGGACACAACCAGCTTCATACATTCACACGTTGAGTTGCTGGTCACACTTCAGACTTTTACCACCCAGGAAAAACAGGTACAGAACCATCAGACACATGCAGATTTCTCTCAGAGCTTTCTTCTTCTGCTTTCGTTAGATAGATTAATGCCTTCAGCGCTCACTATGATGCTCGGGCCTCAATTTCCACAGAAAGATAATAAGTGAAATTGACTTAAGAAATGGCCATTATTAATACAAAATAAGATGAAGTCAGCATAGTCTGTGTCCTTATTCTCTGCTCAAAGAAATGAGAGTGTTTCTTATCTCTAGGGGGATGCAAAAACAGCGGGTAAGTGTCAGGTTATCAGCGTGAGTGTAGTTTAAATTGGCCTTTTTGCTTTGGGGTCAGTGGCCAAGTGGGTAAGAAGAGGAGTCAGTGGACAGCAATATCTGATGTAAGATGTGAATCTGTTACTGTTTTGAAATATTGGAACTCTCGTGAATTCATCCTACAAACTGCAACACAAAATGCAAAGTCTGCCAGAAAAAACAGTCTTGACTTGAGGTCAAGAAAAAAGGAGGTGACAGTATCATGCCCTGTGGTATCCCTCTGCTTCTTAGAAAAGTAGCCCTCCAGTCTGACACACTCTGGTCATCCATTAAGGTAATGCACAACCACAGCAGTGTCTCTCTGCATCACTGTCACTGTGATCCCCAGCAAGGCAGGTCATAGGGCGCTGAAGGTCCTGCTGAAATTAGAGAATGTGAGACAGTGCTACTCAGCCTCCCCAGGTCAGAATGGGAAACTGGCACAGGAAGATGAGGGTATCTCAAACCTCCACACTGAGCTAGTAGACAATCTAAAAATGGTTCAGGGATGTTTTTAAAGAGGAGAGGGCACTAAGATAAATCTTTGTTCATATAAGAACCAGACAGGATGTGTTGAACATCACAGGCACCCTCTCCAGACTCGGGCTCAGGTTGAGGATGTGTTCAATAACTTAACACAGCTGTGCTGCTCAAGCTTGGAGGACCCTCAGACTAACATCGCTGAGACCTGCAGTCTCTCCTTTATTGAGTCTACACAGCTCTATTTTTATCTGCTGCGAAGCTGAGGTGATTTGCTGTCATGAGTAATCAAACTTTCCTCGAAGAGTATCTCTACTTTGAAAAGTGATGTGATGAAGTTCAGTGTGGAAGTTTCAGATCACTTCTCTCACTGACTTCCCTTTGTTTATGCTACAGTAGAAATATTTCAATGTTACCCCACTTTGTGTGGTTGGTCAAAAGCACAGTAACAGAACCTCAGTCGCTAAATGCACAAGAGAATTTTGTACATGCCTTGTGTTTTACCAATATGTAAGGTAACGTACATTTTGGGTATGTAAACCCAGCAAGGCTGAAGTAATCCACAACATTTCTTCTTCACTTGTTCTTTTTTAGCAGGTGATGCCTCTGTGAGGGTATTTATACCACCAAACAGTTTGTTGACTGATTAGCAGTGAAAATTCTCACCTTTATCCTCGCAAAGCTGGAAAAAACATCACAAGACAATCGCAAGATCTGTCATTGTGACCATCTATGGAAGCTGATTCGATGTGTGACAGCATTAACACAACATTTGAATTACTTCGAGTTATCAACTGCTAAAAAAAACCCTCCTCTTTTTTAAAATCAAAGCAACTTTTAACAATATGAACAAGAACATCATTCTTATCATAACTCATAAATGTATCTGCAAACACAGTCGTGAGATCCAATATTGAATCTTTCCAGCAACTTTGATGATTGTTGAGCTCATATCAAAGAAGCAGCACGAGCTTTCTTTCCAGATAAAGTTCCCAGTCTCTACAGGAATATCTCACACTGTGTTTGTGAGACAAGCAGCAATGGTAGCAGAAATAGAGAAAGAAGAGCAGGTTGAGACTTCTGTCCCATAGAGCTATTCCACTGATGCAGGACTAATTCAAGGCACTGGTGCACACCAAGCGCATTTCTGACTAACAGAACCATCTGTGTATTACGCATGATAAATCTATTCTCTTCACGTTTTTCTTGACGCTGCATTATATTCACACGGTTAAAATTAAACCACCCACTGACTGCCTGTAGAGCTTGCGTAAGGAAGAAAGCTGCCGTGTGAAAGTGTTAACAATGCTGCAAGAAGAACAACAATGACTGCAATCCACTGGTGTAAAGACGCATGAGGAGAGGGAAGAAATGTGCAAATCCAAACCGGATCAATCTGTGCCAACATTTCCCACCTCCTCCGCTAGTTGCTGTGCCAACTCGCATGCTTTTCCTGGACAGACAAATATGTGTACACAATGACAAACACTGTGTAAGTGTTTAAGAATTAGACGATTAGAAGCTTCTTTTTTTAGATTAATGAGGAAGGGAGCCATGAATGATGGGGATGTAGTGTGGGTTTGTACACAGGTGCTACTTCAATAATGATACAAATAATCAGCCTCTTTTTATTCTTGAAGGAATATTATGAGGAAACTGATTAGAATAACATTAAGTCAATTACAAAGGCATTAAAGGACAAACAACGACGCAAAATAAGAACCAGAAGTAGAAGTTGGAAGGTTTGGAATCCATTTTCTGAAGTCTCTTAGAGGTAAAAAGTGCACTGACTTTAAATGAGATATCCTGTCTTTATTGAAGTCTCAGACATGCTATGATTAAATAATTGTTTTCTAAGACAAACAATGATACACTTTTATTAATAAAGTTCAGAATTGCAACAAATCTCATCTCATGTTAATTTTAAAGAGCTTAGCAGTTATTTAGAGAGAGAGAGAGAGAGAGAGAGAGAGAGAGAGAGAGAGAGAGAGAGTGTATTATCGGGCCATAAGTGAACCCTTGGCAACAACAGCAAATTAAACTTATTTTTAACAGGCAGAAACCTCAAGCAAACCAAACTTATGGATGGACCCCAGGGCTGGAGCAAGGGGCAGAGGGAGTTGGATGATAGGGGTGAAAGAAAGTTCTTGACCTAACTTGTGAAACATGACAATCATTGGCTGCATATTATTCTGAAAAATGCGCCTCCATCTCCTTCCATTGTGAGAAGTGTAGCCAAAATACTGCCTTCAATAGCACGGACATTTTGGGCTGGTGGATCCAAGGCATGTGCAGAAGGAATCTAGCTGGTGGAGCCACAGAACTGACATCACACCACTTTCACTAACCAAAACAGGCTATCAGGTTAGCGCAGTCTACAGCAGGACAGATTCTTGTGTTCATGTGCAGCAGACAAGGTAAAGTTGAATAACTCCTGTGGTAGTGTTTGTTGTGTTTTGTCTCTTTCTCTTTTCACATCTGCTCTTTTTAACATTAAATAACTTCTCTGAGAAGTTAACACTTGCAAATTAATCAACATGATAAAAACGAACTGCCATGACAGAAACTGTGTTTGAGAATAACCTATTTGATGGGCATTTTAATATTTCAGTTTGATCAATGTTCCATCTGTTACAATGGAGGACGCAGGATTTACAACTTATACTGCAGCCAGTCACCAGGGGGAGCTCTGAAAGTTTTAGCTTCACTTTGAGTAACTGTTGTGTGGCCCATGATGATGATTTGATTGGGTGATGGATTAGAAAAAAATCATCAGAAGTAATCTGGCAGATGAAAAGAGTCTGTTTATTGCTGCTGCTTGACCCAGTTCTGTCAGCTGATTGTTGGTGTGCTTCCAACCGTGGGACCTACATCAATGCCACAGTAACAGAACAGTACAACACTTTTCACTTAAAGCTTTTAAGTCTGTCCTTCTTTGTCTGGAGTTTGATTTCTCCCTGCTTCGGTCTGTCATCTGTCACGGTGGTTTTGTGCTATATTTGAGCCACAAGGCTGTTTTCCTGATTGATGGACTTAAACAACAACAATTTAAAAAAAATAATCACTGGTACGCCTCCCCAAAGTGAAAAGCTATTGCTCACAGCTTGTCACAAATTACACACTTGTTTCAGCTGCTTTGTGAAAGAGTAAGTAGAGCTGTAGCCTTTGGATGAGTTTCAAATTGGAGAAAAGATGAAAGGCTATAATACCTCAAAGTTAAGTGGTGGTCCAAACTGCTCGTGCAAGCAGTACACCTGAGCCTGTTAGCCATCTGAAATGTCGTTTTATGAGCCGGGAGAGGGTAAAACTAGGCCATACTATAATAGCATGTGAATCTCGCAGTACAATGCAAGAACTGGAGCTTCATTCATAGACATCAGGGGGCAAGTTAGGACATGATGAAAGGAGCCAAGAGGACACAAACACAGAATGACAAAATAGGATAAAGGTCAGGATAAGGGGTGAGAATCCTTGTTGTTTATTCAACAATTATACAGCAATCATGATGGTATAAATAATATGTGTAATATGTTGTTTGATTGTATTACTGTCATAAGAATTTAATACATTTATTCAAGGTTTTTTGTTTGTTTGTTTTTTAATAGTAGAGTTAAATGAGGTACTTGCCAATATTAAGTGTATTACTCTCAGAGGATTTGTTGAGAAACTGTCCAGAGAACCAGCACAGGCCAGGCTATCACCCGCTGCAGACAGGGTCAACTCTATCATGTCATTTAGCTAATTCTAAGAAAGTCTGACTCAAACACTAAAGGCGATGAAATCGCACACTAGGTTAAGAAATCTTCTGTGCTTTCCTTTCTTGCCTGAAAGCCCATTGGTTTCAAAACTATTTTCTGACTCAACGCATTTGTGTTCCTGTCCTGATGGGGAAAAATGGAGGACCCACATGCAGAAAATAAACATTTTAATAATAAAAGAACAAAAGATACAAACAAAACTTACTGAAATGTCAAAGTACCAAATCCAAAAGAAAACATAGGGAACACAGGGAAGACTTACAATGATCCAACCCAGGACAGGGGGAACAGAGAAACTAAATACACAGAGTAATTAACATTGTGTGGAACACAGGTCACAGGTGAAACTAATCAGGTTAACCAAAAAAGGAGGGAAACACACAAGGGCAGGAAGTAACACTACTCCTGAAACACAGGGATAAAGAAATACAAAGTAAGACAGGAAACACAATAGACTTGACTAAGAAACACAAGAAAATACACAAAAGGATACAACACAAGACATGGATCACTAAACATAAGGAAGACATAGGATAACATTTACAGAACACAGACAGGGAGGAACCAAGGCATGAAACATGGAAAAATGCAAACTAAAGATCAACTCATGACAGTTCCTCCGTCTGCAGTGCACTTGTTAACTGTTTGGGACTGCAGGCTTCAAAAGAGACTGAAAAATAAAAAAAAATCAGAAGTAGAATATGCGTTGTTATGACAGCAACAATGATGTGCCATTCACTGAGGCTGGTTCTACGGACAGTTTCCCTGTGGGTATTACACCTTCTATTGAGAAGTACCTCATACAACTCCACATCAATAAAACTACACCCCCAGGGCCCACTTCCTGGAAGCGTCTTTACATCAAAGGAACCAAAAAAATCCATTCTATGAATTCTAAATGGGGACTTGTGTTCTTCCTATTTGAAGTGTATAACGGTTCAATTTTCGACATCTGTATTAAATGCATCAAATTTCAATGAGGTTAATGTATGTAAAATCCATGGCTGTGAGTGACAGCGCTCTAGCTTGAGCTGATAAAGAGTATACACCAAGCAAGTCAAACTACAGTACTCTTGGTTTAAGTATAGACACGTGTTAAACCGTGTATTTGAGCAGATGCATAACAAAAATACTAAAAGTGTGGAGAAATATTGACTGTCACTATTTTAACTAGCTACAGTAGCTTGTCATTTCCTTACAGTTGTTTTCCACTTCACCCAGCGCTGTCTCACATTTCCCACATAGATACCTTTTTGTGTTATGTCTTTAGATGGAAAAACAAGACGCTCTGTTTTTTCATACTACGAGCAGGTTGTTTGTGTCATATTAGCCTTCTGTACTCCAGTCACTGTCAATGGTAGAAAATTCCACCCTCATATTTTGATTGGGATTCAGGATCAAACAGGAACAATACAGATTTAAGATTAAGCCATTCCCAAATGAAAATGAGAAGCCATGTCACTTTGCATGGACACTTTATAGTTTGCTTTTGTAACTGGCATGAAAAATGATGCAACACTCAAAAGCTTACAAAATGACAGCAAATCAAAAGAAAGCTGGCTTCAAAGCAGGGGAGCCTTAAAGAGACAGGAGCCCAGACAGTTTGTCTTGTACAAAGGATGGAGTGAGGGGCTTGATAGAGGGCCAGAACAGGATAAATAATGATTTTCTTTTAAGTGGGAAATGTGCAGTACACTCTTTTGGAGCTCTTCAGTGAAAATCTAAAACTTGAAATGAGCATAGCAGGAGTCCTCTGAGATGAAGAAGTGTCTGCCAATGGTGTTGTAACTTAAGACCTGTGAAAGGATTATAGATTTACGAGTGGCTCTGATAGAGAAGCACGAGAGCAGAAAATGTCTCGGCCTTCATAACTTCTGCTCTTCTGTACAAAGATTTTGCATTAACTGGTGCATAACGGCACAGCGAAGCAGTGCCGCATTCACAATGATATAGTAGAGGGATCACAAACCAACGAAGTGCAAGGCAAGGCCACAGTGGGTGTGAACCACAGGTACACCTGAGCAATGTAACAACCTAGTGAATATTTATAATGGCTTCAGCTGCACATACTTGTAGAATGAAAAGAATGTCTCAACAACTGCAGGAGGAACTGAAAACTACGTGTTCATTTTTCATCATGACCACCAGTATAACCTGTAAGTGAGTGACAAATATGCTTCAATCTTGAACATTTGCTTGATCTGAAAATGTACTTCCACTCTGTGATGAATATGAAAAGGTAAAGTAATTGTCATTTGACTGTAAGTCAAAGGGCTTCTTCACTGACTTTGAACCTCAGAGATGTTTCACAGATATTAAAGGGATACTGCATGTGTCAAAATAGTTCAAGAAAGCCTTTTGTGGTTCCAGAAGGAGCAAAGTTAAGGTTAATGCAGGTCACTTTCAACATCAGCTGGGTCTCAAGACTACATTGATGACTACAACGAAAAAAAAAAGGTGGTTGGATATATTAGTAGAATCTCTCAGCTATGTCTTACCAACTTTTGCCAAAATAAAGCTCAAGCTCAAACTTTAACAGACATCTGTTCTGGAGAAAAGTAAGTGAGATGCTATAGTCCCTTCTTGGACTGTTGTTTATCAATAATGCAATCAAGCTTCATCTATATAGCACCTTTCATACAACTCAAATGCAATTCAAGTGCTTTACAGCAATGGATTTTAAAGTACAGAATAATGCACACCAACAACAATAAAATATATGTAATTTAAACAATTAAAGGTAAAAGTTGAAAATAAGTGAAAGCATGTTGCTGTTTATGTTACTGTAAGCAAGTTAATGGTAATGCCAGCCACTCCACCAATGGGTGTAAGATGTTGCGCACGCCCCATGTACTGCAGCAGTCACAGGTTCGACTTCCAGCCTTGAACATTTTCTGCATGTGTTCCCTCATTCTCAACTCTCCACATTTCCTGTCTCTCTTCAACTGTAATATCCATTAAAGGTGAAAATGCCCCAAAATGTTAGTCAAATAGAATAATAATCTGATTAACAGCTAGTGGGCTGCAGATATTTTTAATCTTTATTAGACACTTGCAGTGAACCCACTATAGCAGAAATGATGAGTGCACAGAGGCGGAGCCAGGGGGTGGCCATAATACTGGTAATGGGAACTCGACCCAGATTTTTCTTTGGTGACCTGAACTCAACTTGAGGTCTTGGCTCTGAGTCAAGTCTGGAGTCCTCAGTGTTCAATTCAACACTGACAAGGTCTGATTCACATGATACTCACTTTCCAGTTTATCCAGGGAACTCGTATGAATTACACCCAAATCATAGATTTATATGAATCATATTCATCTCTCAGCTTCAAAAGAAAAAAAGTTTATAACCCACCAAACAGTCTACTCAGTTTCATGTGAGAGTAATTGTTTGTACATGATTTCCATGAGATCATATGTCCATACTTCAGTTGAATTGATCGGTTATAGGTTATAGTAAAACAAAAGAAGAAAGCTGTAACTGTTCTTCAGAAAACAATCTGAAGCACATTGTAGGATTTGTGGCAAAACATAAAATTGCCTATGCATTGTGACCAACTCAGGTCTTAATCAGGCCCATTGTCAGCAAGCTTGAACACCAAGGATGTTTAACTAAACAACAAAATGGAAAAATATGCAAATCTATTGGTTCAAAAATACAATGAAGTGATACTTCTGTGTTGTTTGCATTTAAAGGTGTTTTTAATATTGCATGTTTATTTCTCACACAATTTAAATTATCCTCAGTTTCCCCAAGACAGTCAAGTCCTCATGTTTTTATGCCATGTGATTCATTTGCTCCGAAGGGCAGCTTTGGGAGTTGCACAACATTTTTTAAAGTCACTCATGGAATTGATGTTGCAAAACTAACCATAACTTCGTAATTGGATCACAACAGGGAAATCTCACCCTCGTCATTTTTTCCTCATCATTCTTTCTTTAATTCTTCAAAATCTTCACACTGAGCTCTATAAGTACGCAAGCTGTGTTTTTCTGCTGAGCCATATCAAAGCACTGAGTCTTTGATTTTTTCTGGAACGTTTAATAATAATGGATTGTGCTTTTTATGTGTTAGGACAGATTCTGGCAGATTTTAGCCGTAATCTCTTTTCCAGATCTTGTTTCTGCTTTTTGTGTGTGTATCAGCAACCCCACTTGCATATTTTGTCTTGCATGCAAAATTGTCCTTTTGAAAGGCCAAATAAAAACATTTCAGCACCTCACATGTTCCCTGTATGTATAATCTAGCTGAGAAACGAAAGCCTTAATGATATGTTTGTGATAAAAACATTCAATCCCAGGCACAATTTGCTCCCTTCGTTTTATGTAAAACTCAAAATGCTCTTCCTTAAACTGCAACTGCACATTTCACATTTATAAATCAAGAGTTCAGGTCATAAATTGTTAGCGTCCAATGAGTCTAACCTGTCACACCACAATGTTAAAATTTAAGCGATCCTCTGCCCTAAACTGACCCTTCTTTGATCAAACAAAACCAGGCAGCAGAACCACCTCACAAAAAAAAAGTAAGACTGGCCCATCCTTGTCAGATAAGCTGTGATACATTTTGTCAGAGGTGCTGATTCATTTTCAGCTCACGCTCCAAAAATGACTGAATTACCTCAAATACAGATCTAGGACTTCTATCCTTGGGAGGTACTCAAAGCCCGAACAATAGATCACAAGGCTCACATATATTGCAAAGTACTGAAACACATTTCAGAGGAGAAAGATTTCTGATGCTATTGCTGCAATTCACCTCAGAAGATGCTCTTTGCTTTTATACTCCAAAATAAAAGCACCTAACTGTTGACTTCTACCTGGCATTAGCACATTATTGCTGAAATATGCTGAAGGAAAAAAGCTTGTTATAACCTCACTGTCTAATTTAAAATGTGTTTTTGTTACAGGGGATTATTTATTTATGGATCAAATTAAAGATTGCACTGAGGACTGCTGCATGAAAATGAAACTGTTGCATCAGACTGAAAAACTAATCAATTTAGACAGCACATTCAAAGTTTGGTTATCAACTCCACTTGTGACAAACAGTGTTGAATGTCCTTGTTTTGTCATGTGTTTCCTCTGTGACATTTTGACACACTCACGGCTTCTATAAAAGGAACAGCCAGAGGGGAAAAGAAGCGCTCTTCAAAAAAAAAAAGAAAGCTGAAGTTTTTCTGTGTCATGCACATTTGTGGCCTATGCAGAAATGTTACTGACATATTTTTTTTGGTGGAAATTAGACACCCACTCCACAGTAGATCTGTCTTACAGTTTAGAAAAAAATATTTGGCACGTAACTGGGATTAGTGTGGATTGTATTTGGACATCAGAAAGAGATCATTGTTTGTTTCAGAGCTGAACAGCCAGGGTAGAATTTAGTGCAGGCAATCTGCCAGAGCAGAAATGCCACTGTTGTTTTCCTGTTTTCTCAGAGCGCCTGTAAGCCACTGTGTCTCCTCCTCCTCCTACGTCTGACAGTTCAGATAGCAGTGGGAGATGTAGCTCTAGAATTGCTGCAGCAGGTTAAAAAAAGAGACATTTTTCACAGTGACTGA
The DNA here is from genome assembly GCF_009762535.1 of Notolabrus celidotus. NCBI lineage: Eukaryota > Metazoa > Chordata > Actinopteri > Labriformes > Labridae > Notolabrus > Notolabrus celidotus. The sequence continues at coordinate 13,612,835 of NC_048286.1, read as the reverse complement.
GACCTGGTGATGCTTCAGGTGTCATTACAGGGTTTATACTCCAGCAGTGATGTGCAACAGCTTAACTTAGTTGTACATAAAAAAGCAATTGTTTAAGTTTTGTAGTTTTAATCTGTTACAGTTAATAAAAAAATATGTAATAAAAAAAGTTGCCAATAAAAATGCGGGTAATCACAAAGAGCTTACACCGTAAAAAAGAAAAGGCATATAAAAAACACAACATTCTTTTGTTACTTTAGATGCATTCACTGTACAATAAGGTCTTTCTTCTTTTGGCATACTCGAGGACAATGATAGTCAGAAAAGCCACTATGACAAATTTGAGTGCAATACCATTAAGAGTATGAATGCTATAAATAGATGTCCCAAAGTCTAGACAGCCTCTAATCATTGGGTAGCATATGCTTAAACTTTTGCAATTTTTTTGGGGTCCTCTCAATTAGATTTGCAGCTGCCTCTCTTTGACAACAATAGCTTCCTTATGCAATCAGAAAGGGACAGACTAAATTGGTGCCAATCAACAAATAACATTCCTTAGGCTTTGGTCCGAGGGCTTTGGCTGCTTATCTGACCAACCTGCTTAGAGTTATGTATGGTAGAATGTATAGTGAGCTGGTTGTTCTGTTGGATTGGAACCCTGATGAGGTGAGCAGGACCCCAACCAAAAGCTTAAAAGGGTCCTGCTTACCCTGTCAGGGTTTGTCCACTATAGCAACCTGCTCACTATAAATTGTCACACTTATTACATGGCTGCTTAATCAAGAAACCAATATTTTTACAGCAAATGTTGGTTTGGAAATTGTTTTACTGATACATACATTTTCCATTGATTCTATTGGGCAATTGTCAAAGGGGCGGGGTGGGGGGGGGGGGGGGGGGGGGGGTGACAAGAAAGTCCTTCAGAGAAAGCCCTAGTGGATTCACTATCTAAAAACGGAGTCTCTTAGAGGCTTATATGAGAAGTCCTAATTTTTATAATATTTGTATTTTGGAGATCCATATTGCGATTGGTTGTTTTTTGCTTTTTTGTGTCTTCTGTATAATCGCGGGTCTGGAGAATTTCTAATGCGTCTACTGTGACAACAATGAGAGATGATAAACAGTTTTGGCACTAATTTAGTATTTCTTAAATTTTTTTGTCTTATGGTACTGGTTGGTGATCAATTGATTTATAGTTTGACTGTTTCTTCATCTATCTTACTGTGTCTCCATTTTTGGTTTGGATGATCTTGGAAATGTCTATGATGGATCATGTATTATAACGGTCTATTTCTTTGAGAGTCTGCATGCTGTTAACATGTCACATCTATTTGGTTATTGATCGTCTTTGACATTATTTTTTGCTTCCTGTTGACTTGATTATCAATTTAAATTGTGTATCATTATGTATCACTGCACTTTTCCTATGGTTTATAACTTGGCGTCAATTGCTTATAAACGGGCCACAACAACCTAGTAGTGAACCGCTGACGATGGCCAAAGGCTGAAACGCGTTCGTTTCTAAAAGCTGCTGTCATTCCTGACATTAAAAGTTTTGAACTTCATTGCGACTGCTAACATTTCTCACATGTAAAAAGTTCCATGACACTCAGAGTTTGAGTTGCATGCATAGTGAGGATGTGCATGTTAAGTCAGCTAAATGTCGCCACCCTCGCCAGTCTGCAGCAGAGTTTCTAGTCAGTGAAATGAATTATTCATTACCGTTTGGCTGAAATGTCGGTCTTATGTTGTGTCTAAATTAAATCCACCCGCCACTGCTTTACAGCTATAACGCTCTGCTTCCGGAATGTAAACAACATGACAGATGGCATCTCGTAGTGGGACGCAGTTTGGCAGCATTTTGATCTGGAAAGTGGAGATGAAGTGATATGCAGTCTGTGTCAGGTTAAACATGCATATAATCACTCAACTGGAGCACTATGTGTCTAGCAGAGGCATGGGGAAGTTAACCAGCAAAGAGGACCAAAGGCTGGTTGTGTTAGCTCTGGTAATATTAGCCACTCTCTGCAAACCAATTTGACATGTTTACCTGCAGACTCTGTGACCCCGTGTTCAGCTGTGTTAAATAAACGTTGCACATGTTTGACTCTTTCCTGAGTGTTTTCCTTTAGAGACAGATTCAAAATTTTCATTTAAACAACTTGGGTACTTGTTGCTTCCTAACATCTCTAGCCCACAGTAACTGTTAACATTGCAAGCTTCTAAAAATGAAGTATTTACTCACTTTAAACTGAACATTTCCATTGATGGAAGTCAAACAAGGTGAATAGAACTGCATAAATCAGTGCAGCACCTGAATAATCTTTTCTACCTCAGAGGCCTCGACACTTTCTTTTCCATTTATCAATCCTTAACAGCGCTGTGTCCCCTACCATGATCTGTAAGTGTTAGCTTCATGCACCATCCCCGTCCTTTTTCATCGCCCACAACTTTTGACTCTGTGATGCGAATTTTACCTGACTTCTTTCCATGCATTGATGTGTTTACAGTTTTTCTACAAGAGTCTGTAATCAGAGCCCTATTCCTGCAACGCTCTGCAATCCAGAAATAATGTACTGTTACTATGAAATGTTGCTATGTAATGACCAAAGAGAACCACATACTTAATACATCTATGCAAAAACCCCTGTCGCACTTTACTTCTTAAAGAAATGTTTGGCACTGTCTGGGTGGGCTGCATGTGTGAAAGCAAATCTGTTCACCTAGACTTTCCATCAACTTCTCCTTCCAGTGGCTTGATAAAGAGTTTTCGGGGAGGCAGGTTGAGCCAATTTGTGAACACAGCAGGTAATGGTCTGGAACATTCATCTCAAGCAAGACAACATGGTAAGCACACCGTTAAGTGAGGTTTCATTGTCTTATAGCTTTTACTGCCTGTGTCGGTTGCTCAAACACGCTGCAGAGATATTAACCCGGAAACATTAAGGCAGAGTACTCCCCTTGCATCGTTTACCCAGCCACCCCTACTCACCTAATCCATACAGAAGGTTTTGATATATATGAAAGTGCATCCTACACTGACCATCTCCCTCTGGGAAGTTTGTGCGTGAAACGCAAGTTCACGTAAATATCAGGGCCTGAATGTCTTGACATTATCTAGAAAATGTGAGTATTTCATGTTTGAAAGGGGCTTTACACTGTCATGTCTTACTGTTCCTTTATCTAACCTTAACACGAATGCTGGAAAACCTTGAAACACATGTTTTTTCATAGAGTTACTCTCAAGGGAGTAGAAAGCTGCAGCCGGGTCAGCAGGAAAATTGTAAAGAGCTGCACTGCTTTGGATACATTTTTGTTCTTTGAAGGTTGCAACAAAAGGGAGCCTGAAGAATGCCACTGTCATGGGGGGAGAGAGGGAGACAGAGAGTAGAGCAATAGAAGCCAATTGAGTCTGTCATTTTTAAGATGATTAACATGCTATCAGAGGAATCCTTCATTTAAATACAGATAGTTTAAGATAAAGAACACCAAAGCCATACTGCTTTGGCTTTTTTCTGTTTCCAAATTACATTTTAAAAATGGTTTCCTTTAATACTGCAGAAAAAGACTGAATCTGATGCTGTGTTAGATTTATGTTTCTACAAACAGCTTTGGCTCAATTAAAAAAAAACCTTGATATGAGCTTATTAGGTCATCCAATGATCTTTACAAAAGGAGACAAAAAGATTAAATCAAAAAGTCAGCCAAGCATAGAACATTTCAATAAGTGACTGAATCAATTACCAACCAGAGATTACATGTATGTACGGCAAAGGAGAAGCTTAGTCTCAAGTGCACCCTACATGTCCTAAGTAGGCTTTTAATGCATGATGCGCATCATAAGTAGTTTATCCATATGAGACATTATTGAAGCTAAATATCTCCTGTGGTAAAACATTTATGATCCTTACACAAATATGTTCTTTATGATTTGCTCAGTATTACAGAGATAGCGTTTATAGGGAAAAGTCAGCAGCTTTAAGGAGAATTTGCAGGTTGGGTGTTTGTAGGTTTGAACAGAAGAACTCATGAAAAAAGAATGAGAGCAGCATGCCACATTAAACTTGTAGCTTCATTTGTATTCCTTTGAGTTGAGATTTGTTCTCTTCATATCTGAAAATGCAGATTTGGAAGTCACTGCATAAAATTTGATCGTGACCCAGCTGGAGAACATGTCAGAGGCATAAAGCAAAGTCCAATTAGGGAATTTTTATTTGTAGTAATAACATATACAGGCGGATCTCAACAAGTTAGAATATCATTAAAAAATTCAATATTTTCCATCTGTTCTTTAATAAAGTGAAAAATTGGTGCATCCTGGAATCATTTCATGTAAGCAGTAATTTTCTGTTTGAATTTTGATAATTATGGCCTCCAGCTGAAAAATGTTAAAAAGCATATCTCAAAAAAAATTAATATATCATTTGAAGTTTGAGTTAATTACTATTCAAGCAGAATAAATACCATACACACAACCACAGTCATGGAGAAGACTTCTGACTTCACAGTTGGTCAGAAGACAATCATGGACTCCCTCCACAAGGAAGGTAAGCCCCAGAGGGTGACTGCTGAAAAAGCTGGCTGTTCACAGAGTGCTGTATGGAAGCATATTAACGGAAAGTTGACTGGAAGTATGGCAGGAAAGGGTACTGAATAATGACTAGACACTAGATTTCTGATTTTCTTGAGCTACAAGCCAAAATCATCACAATTTCAACAGAAAGGCTGCAAATATTTCACTTAATATACAATGAATATGGGATATATGAAAATGTACCCTTTTAATTAAGTTAAGGTTCAAAAAAAGTTATCCTAATTCCTTGAGATGCCCCAGTACTTTATTTTAATTTCATCACTTCTGATAAAAGTTTTGCAACTACATTTTAAATGGAAAAGTCTTCATTAAAATCGTAATGGGCACACACGGTTGATGTAAAAAAAATAGCCAAGCTAATTCTATGATGTATTTTTGTTCTTCATGATTATTGCTTCACCCATTAGACTGCATTCATGTATGAGGGGTCAGGAAATACTTACAATTATCTGTCACAATTTCAAAAGTGTTTGACATACCGTGTGAAATCAAACTAAAAGTCATTCAAACAACTGAAGAAAGCAGTGAGTCAAGTAAATATGGCTGTATTCAAGCACTATGGTCAATTCTAATGTTAGTAAGCTATCATGGTCATTATAGTGCTAAAATGCTAATTTTTGATTGCTTGTGTACACTATGTTTACCATCTTTTTGTGCTTTACAAAGATAGCATATGCTATATGGCAAAATACACAGAGCTAAAGCTAATGCTAAGATATCACTGTATAACATGTGTTTTTTCCTTAACCAAAAAACTAGAAATAAAACATCTGGTTAATGATCATGAGAGATAATACAATTCATCTAATATTACAAGCTGAAAAAATGTCTCCAAAATGAAGTCCCGAAAACTGCAGTTCCTCATGCATCAATCCCCATTAAGCCTGATGTTAAAATGTCCAGCTTTACATTAAAAATAAATATGGTTATAGCTACATGCCAAACTGACAACTATTGTAATGTGGGTTGATTTTTTCAACAAATGATCTGGTTGAATTGTATTAAAGCTGGCGTTGGTAGTCAGATTTAGATACACTGTTTGTTATACTGGTTAAAATTATCTTTATGTCCCGATGGCAATCAATACATAATATGTTCTTAAAAAAGAGTGAAAAAAAGCCGCTATCTACAGCCGGAGTAAACCTGGGAAAACACCAACCAATCCCCACCTTTAGGGTCCAATTTATGAATCCAATCAAATCCCGTCCTGCTGTTCTGCCTGCCTCCTGCGCATACATTTCACCGCCCTGCACTCCCCGTCCCCTGCCTCTGCTTCCCCTGCTGCACCTCTCGCTCGACCTCAAGCCTGTCCCCTCTGACCAGATGAGGTGTTTTGCTCAGGACTGAAGTCCAGATCAGAGTCTAAAAAGCTCTCACCGCGGGGGCTCTAACAAGCAAAATAATTAATGACATTTAGTAAGTCCTAAAGAAAATGTATATGTATTGTAGCTTTTCTCCTGATATGGTGTCACCGGTATGGATAATGCTATCATGACAGTTGTGAGTACTAACGATAGCCATGTTTGTGTGTGTTTTTAACTTTCACAAGGTTAATGTTTTGGTGTTTTCTTACCTCTGAGTGAGACATGAGTTGACATAGTGCAAAACACAAACAATGTGTTGAGGACCAGTTTTGAATCAGTCACGATCATATGGTCGCGAATCAGCGGCGCTCGTCCATGTGAGCGGGGGCGACATTTTGGAGGAGCTCCGAGGGGAGGGGTTAGACAGAGTCCTGAGGAAATGCTACATTCAAATTCATGCTAGTTTTCCGTGACTACCCATCCTTGCTTTAAGCTTATAGTTATGAATAAGAATTGGTGTGGTTGTTTGGAGTGATGGGTTAAAAACATAATGTTTTCTGATATTCAAACCCAAGATACACATTGGATAACCATAGAGCGGTTTCATTAGGATAATGACAATTCATTCACTATCAATATTTCTGTTAACTGACCAATAATCTGCTTTCATCAAGTGTTTTTCCGGAAGATTACACAAATAAGCGTTTGGATAAAAGCATTAGTCATAGCTTCACTTCACATGTCTTGCACGCATCAAACTGTGAACAGTCACTAAAGTCACAATAAAAGGGAAATTGTGTTAGTGCCAGTTTGTCTTCTTTAGTTTGGTAGTGAACACTGATTCTCTCTTAAGAAGCGTGGTAAACCACTGAAGCAGACAGGCCAACCAGAGCCTGAAGAAGAGTTGCTGGGGAATCTGTTTCCTCACAGCTGTGTCTCCTCACTTTTTCCAATTTCTCTCCATGCCTTCATGACACATAAGTAATAACTACGATTGTAGGTCAGAGATTCATACGTTTGCCCACGTGTTTCCTGTCAAACTCTCTTGCCTCACAGCTGTACTGCTGTCGGCTGGTGAAAGAAAATGAGCAAATAAAGCAGCACGCTACAATTATGTAGCCCTGAGGGAAAGCAAGAACATATTATACTACAATACAAAGCTAAAGAGAGCACACATGCAATCACATGTTATATGCTTTTTATCCAATTCATTTAAAGTATCTCACTGTAATAGCAACAAAGATCTTATTTTTCTTATCATTATCTTTGCCAAACAACTCTACTGAATCAGCCTGTGAGCTTAGACCTTTATATCACAGTGTCCAAGTACAAAGCTCCCAGGTCTGTTTATGCCCTAGGAATGTTAACATTGATTGGTTTTCAGGACAAGGCTTGTGCTTGCACTGTCAAATCAAAGTTGAAGTGAATTTTTTTTTTCCATATGTTGAAACTGACTATTTTTGGTCAATGTGTGGTAGATAAGTCAACACAGCTTGCCTCGTACTTCATCCCAAGTAGACATCCATTATCTTGACCACTTATCATGTTTGGGGTCACGGGGGGCTGGAGCCAATCCCAGCTGACTTCGGGCGGAAGGCAGGGTACACCCTGTACAGGTCGCCACCCCATCACAGGGAAAACACGGAAAGACAGACAACCATTCACGCACACACACACACCTACGGGCAATTTAGAGTGACCAATTAACCGGGAGAGCATGTTTTGGGACTGCGGGAGGAAGCTGGAGTACCCGGAGTGAACCCACACATGCACGGGGAGAACATGCAGACTCCACACAGAAAGGCACCTGCCTGACTGGGGACTTGAACCAGGAACTTTCTCGCTTTGAGGCAACAGCACTAGACCAGCACTGCACCATCATGAAGCCCCACAAATAGACATTTCAAAGTTTAATCAATTGAACCTTGACCTCTCTTAATTTAACCAAGCTCTTTAAAAGGTAACCGTGACATTCCAGTTACTAAAGAAAATACTTCAAGCTGCAAATGAAGGTTTTTTTTTTTGTCTAAGTACTGCTTTTATGTCAAAACTGTACTTTCACATCAACAAAATGTGAGTCAGGTGTAAATAGAACAAACAAATAATTATGCTGGTGCATTTATCAATTTATCAAAATTGTATTATTATTATTATTATTATTATTATTATTATTATTATTATTAATAATAATAATATTATCACGCTTCAAAAAAATCCTTAATGTTGCATATAAAACGTATGTTTCCTGATTGTACGCTAAAATTGTAGCACCTCATTTCTTGTAAAAAGAAGTAAAACACAGAAATAAACAAACCGAAAAAGCCAGAACACTTCTGCACCAGAGTAGAAATATAAGGTAAAAAACAACAGAACATTTTTGGGGAACTTTGTCAAAAAAGATTAAAGATTGTCTCCCAAGTAAACCTCCAGCAACACTCATTACCTGGGGGAGAAGAATCCAAGATGAAAACAAGAGGCTTCAGAACCGCATAGGTTTGCAAATGCTGCTGATCAATATCACTAAGACCACTGTTACCTCTGCCAACAGGTGCTGGGATTTTTAGGTCCTAACAAGCACGGCAGTCTGTCCACTGAGTTTTGATGTATGAAAACACCAATTTTGGGAAGGGGTGGAGGAAATGGGCAAGATATTTCAAGATGTTACTTTACTACTGACCTGAATGTAACTTTCAGGAGATAAGACTAGATCAAAGTGATCCCTGGTGAAATACCTTAATGATCCCAGATGATAGATGATCCACTAAATGATTCATTTTTGTAAGGATCAAAGGATCCAATTGTGTCCATTGCCGTTACTGAATAACACATTTTTAATTGGTCGCTCAACAGTGAGACAAAAAATGCTTTGCTTTAAGTGCTACAGTCATAGATAAAACACACACAGATACTACTTGTCAGATGCATCTATCCGGCCGCCATCATGGAGAGCGGTTACCTGCTATTTGATCTCTTGTTAAGAACAATTTTGAGGCAATGAAATTCAGAATTTTGTGCATCTTTTGCATGTCTGTAAAATAAATGCCAACACTAATCATGAGTGAATCACATTTCTCAAGTAAGATGGTGTTAATAATAATAATAATAATACATACAGGGTACATTAGTTGAGATGCACCAACCTGTTCCAAAATATGTGTATTAAATGCTTAAACGTTCATTCTGTAGACTTAACTAGTGATACTTTTTCACCAACAAAACCAACAAATAGTATTTATGGTAATCATTTTTTTATTGTGTTATGGTACTTTTCCCAAGAGCTTGTGCTCCAAGAAGCAAGCGACCACTTGAAGTACCAATTCTTAAGAGCTTTTCTCCTTGATAAAGTCATAAACATATCTTGTCAACTTCCCAGCAAAAATATATTGTAATAAAAAAGCTACACAGGAGACTGCAATGAACCCTCCTGTTATGTTCGTTTCTCCGGAACAGCAATAATGTTCCTGGGTCAATTTGACCCGGGGCATATTCAATTATCCAAAATTGTCAGAACTCAAAAAAATCCCAATACACATTTTTTTAAATCTAATTTTTAACTCCATTACTAACCATTTGAATCAAGATTTAGTCAAATGGTGTTCTTTAATTCTCATAGATCATGTTTCACTCGTTTTTCATTAAATTTAATGTTAAAACTTTTGTTAATGTACATTGGAAAGCCCTTAATATAAATACAATAGTTTTACATGACATAGATTTTTGTTTATTTTATTTTACATTTTGAATTATTTTTTTTTATGAAGTGATGTTAGTGATGTTATGAAGAGAAACTAACACGACTCCTCTTCTGTCACATGCTGCCCAGATTTTTATGCTGCATTTAGCTGCTTTGAAAGGCATATATTGCCTAAAATAGACTTTAAAAAGGGTCTATTTGACCTGCAACATAACAGGAGGGTTAAAGTAACCACGCGGAAAGACATTTCAACCTTTTCTCCTCCCGAAGACCCCCCTAAAAAAGACTTATAATGATGCATCCTATATTCAAGATTTATCTGAAATTGGAATTGAAATTGGAAGGCTGTTGTGGATTCTACTTTTCATTTGTTTCAGAAAATCTCTCTCTCACTCTTGTGTTATATTGTAGTATGTGAAGATGCTAAGGCAGTGGTGAGTGCAGCCCGGGGTCCTGTGGCTGATTTACCCCCTGCAGAACTTGGTGTGCAGTGGCTAGTGAAATGTTTGCCTCACACGCTGACCTGAATTTGCTGTCTGACTGCCCTTTTAGCCAGTCTCAGCGTGGAGAAGTGGATCAAAGGTTTTCAAGGGTGAAGATTCACCGCAGGAGAGGTACTTTCGAGAAGTCTTTGGTGCAATCACTGGATTCAGTAGAGACAACATCGCACGGCTTGTTGCAACCACAAGTGCTTGATTCTCTGCATGAGAGACTGCACAGAAGAAGTCAGTTGCATCAGTGGATGGGTGTATTAGATTAAGATAATATTGTAGTTTAGAGATTTTAAATGAATTTGAAACGTCTAAATGTGCGAATGTTTCTCATTAAACGTATGTACTTGCAGTTTCAAGGCAAAAATTAAGTTATTATATTACTCTTTCACAGGGGTTCTATGGGGACATGAAAGGAGATGCAACGCATTATAGGGCTCATTTAGACTGTCATCCATCTCAAGTATTACACACTGATGAGTCATTAGGTTGTGCTAAGTGTAAAATGAGTAAGCCTTTGAAAGTGGAAGGATTTCTTTCACACTGCTGGGGCGCTGAACTTCTTAAATTGGTTATACAATCATACCTTCCAGTGATCTGCATTACTTCCTTATAAACATTTGTGCCTACTAGTCTGTTTACAAATGTCTCATATGGCTCACCAGAAAATGTTTATGAGTGCAACATCCTTGAATAAATAAGGCATCTCAGAGATTGGTATTATGTTTAGATGTTCATGTGTCAACTATTCTAAGTTGTTGTAGTACTAGTATGTATTCCCATTACATTTCTGCAAAGCATATTGTTACCACATAGCCTTAATTATGTATTTGTGTGTGTTGTTGTGTCATTATTGATCTATAGTTGCTATCCGGTTACTTCCGTTCTTTGCTTCTTCAACTTTTTTATTTATAAAATGAATTGTGTTTAAAGAAAGAAAAAGCAAAAAGATGGAAAAAGGTTTTGTTTAGGTGCTTGATGCTTTCCCACTAATAAGTAGGGAGGGTAATTGAGAAACGGTTCCGGAGCAGAACTGGTTCTAATTAATTTGCCTTTATGTTTAATGCTTCTGTTATCAATGCCTTACAATTAGTTCCACGTGCCGTGCAAATCAATGAAGTCAAGGAAGTTATCTGTCAGAAAGGAGACAGAAGCCGTCTTGAGTGTGATGTAATTTCACGCAAAAAGACACAAACAGCGCAATATGCAATGTCTGCAGCTGTGTGATTTCAAGCAAGGGTGGAAACAGCAACATGCTGAAACATTTGTTGACACAGCATGCATTAAATATCAGTAGTGCCATGTGTTTGATGCTCTATGCTGACAGTGTTTCAGTTTAAAGATTGACCATGTTATCTTGTGACTTTTAGCCGAATGCATCAGTGGCTGTCAGAACAACAGGTGTTGGTTGATCACAAAAACAGTCCTTGCAATACATCCTAGTTTATTTTTTCAATATAATTACAAAATATTCTCATGTTGGCTCAGAGAGATGAAGTAATGCTACATACACAGTCTAATCTCTGCTTTTATATATGGCTCCAAGCTGTATTCCCTACGTGCAACGCTGCAGCAGCTCAGCTCTGTCCTCTTTGAACCTGATACACAGCGGGGCTGATATGTCTCGGACTTTATTAATCCAGATAAGAGAATCAATAAAGTTCCATTGTAGATGCAGCTATCCTGACTTTGAGCTGTGTTGAGGTACATTATGTGCCAACCAACCGTCTCCTCTGTGAAAATGAACAGGGACACACAGGGATGGGGTGAGTTTACCAAAGGAGGAAACATGCTCTTTGATATCATTCATCTCTACCGCTGTGAACATCTTGTATTGCCCCAGGCTTAAGAGGAAGCATGTCACATGTTACTGACAAAGCATATACAATTAATTAATTCAAACCACACTGACAACTGAGTGTCAACTGTGATGATGTGGAGTTTGTGTAAACCAGAGACCTGAACAAACACACCCAAAAAAAAAAAAAAGAAAAGAAAAGAAAAAGGAGACAGGAAGGTTTAAAAATGCATAAACCTCTTAAGCCACTCTGCACAGACATTAATATTGATGTATGCTTGAAAAAACGAACAGCAATTTATAGCACCTTACCTGAGCAGGCCTTTAAAGTCTGTGGTACCATTGATTTTTATGAGTGAACTGAATCATTTTGTTGACAATATAGTTCCTTAGCCGTTGATTTTAAGGCACAACATGAAACCTACCAATGCTGAACACAAGATGTGAAAATCTGGGAGCACAAAGCACAAGGGCTTTTCCTTAAGCATAGAAGTAGCACAGCCTGGGTCATGCTTTTTTAATATGTAGGCCTGTAGCATACTGTGTTTAGCCCTAAGACATTCCCAAAGGGAAATGGAAGAAATTCTATTGTAAGTCCCAAAGGTCAGATACTGTATGCATGTGAAGTAGAGACAAAAAACCATGCATATGCATCCAGCTGGGTTTGCAGAGCAGTGTGTTAAAGCTTCACTTTATGTTCATTTTCTGATTTCAATGTACTTTTGATTGTTTGTGTAACTGCACTGTATTAATTAACACCTGCTCATGTGATTTTCAGGCCTACTTCTATTCTTAGTCTGACCTAATTTCTGATTTAAAATTGTTATTTAACAATGGCATCAAATGCAGCAGCTATTGCCACTGAAAAAAGAACAGGATAATAACACTTCAATGTCTTAGGACCTCTCAAAATATACAGCATACCATGACTTAAAACAACATTGCATTATTGTAACACTGATATAGGGACAGGACTAAGCCTATTTCTCTCAGAAATTCAATTCCCTCTACCTCACAAGCTTTATCACTTTTGCCTCCCTAATTCCATTACCTGTACATACCTATACAAACATGCCTACGCCTTTCTCCTCTATTTGTCTCTGTTTTTCAGTTTAGGATAGGATAGAAGGGATCAGTGTTGGATGGAATGATAGATGCTCAAAGTATGATGGGGTCAGAGGGGCCAAAGGAGATATAGGAATCAAAGGAGAATGGCTTGAAATTAGGGCTTTGTACACTAGGATGAAAGGGGTTACAAAGAGGATAGCATAAAACTTAGCCCCCTTTAACTCTGTCCTAGTTTGACCCTTATCTTCCCTACCATCCCTGCCAACTTTGACCCTCCATCTTCCCTATCATTTAGACCCCTATCATCCCACCCCACTTTAACCCCCATCTTCCCCATTATTTTGACCCTAGGCATCCCATCCTACCTTGAACCCCCTATCATCCCATCCTACTTTGACCCCAATATTCCCCATTATTTCGACCCTGAGCATTAAATCCTACCATGAACCCCATCATCCCCTTAATTTTGACCCCAAGCATTGCATTCTACTTTGACCCCTTATTGTCACTATCATTTTTTAAAAGCCCAAGACCACTGGGATGAGGACTATAGCCTCTGTATATGGGGGGCACGCTTCAACCACTAGGCCAATGGCACCCCAGTGACTATAATTTTGACCCTGAGCATCCCATCCTACTTTGACTCACCACTGTCACTTTTATATTCATCACTATTATACCATCCTACTCAGACTTAGTATCCTCCTATCCTACTTCTATTCTAGTCCCCTGTTATTTTGACCCCTCTTGTCCTATTAAAGCTAGGGTTGGTAGTCACGGAAAACTAGCATGAGTTTGAATGTAGCACTCCGTCTAACCCCTCCCCCCTCCCCTTGGAGCTCCTCCAAAACTACGCCCCCGCGACCATATGATCGTGACTAATTCAAAACCAGTCCTCACCAAAACATTATCATAGTGAAAGTTAAAAACACAAACAAACATGGCTATTATTAGTACTCACAACTGTCACACTAGCAGTATCTAGTTTTACTGGTGACACGATATCAGGAGAAAAGCTATTACACATATAACACTGTAACCGGCTTCCTGTTTGTTAAACGTGTTCAGTGAAGATGTTCTTAATTCCTACAGTGTTGACAGTTGGTGAAGGCATCAGGAGAGGTGTAGAGTGCGTGAGAGACAAGAGGAGAAGTTCTTCATTCATTCGAACATTGATTGTTGCTTTGTTGGTTGGCGTGATCACGGCCGACAGTGACCGGTTATTAAAGCTCAACGTGTTCACGAATTGGCTCGTCATCCCTACAGCATCCGGGCGGACGCTACAATACATATACATTTTCTTTAGGACTTACTAAATGTCATTAATTCTTTTGCTTGTCAGAGCCCCCGTGGTGAGAGCTTTTTAGACTCTGATCCGGACTACAGTCCTGAGCAAAGCACCTCATCAGGTCAGAGGGGACAGGTCCGAGGTCGAGCGAGAGGGGCAGTAACTAGAGGCAGGGGGAAACAGAGGCAGGGGACGGAGAGTGCACGCCAGGGAAATGTACACGCAGGAGGCGGGCAGAACTGCAGGACTGGATTTGATTGGTTTAATAAATTGGACCCTAAAGGCAGTGATTGGTTGGTTTTTTCCTAGGTTTACTCTGGCTTTAGATAGCGATAAGAACACATTATGTATTGATTGCCATCGGGACATAAGATCATTTTAACCAGTATAACAAAAAGTGTATCTAAATCTGACTACCAATCCCAGCTTTAAGATATCACAACCTGTTATGCATCCTACTTTTGTCCCTTGCATCCCAACCTCCTTTCACAACCATTATCACACTCTCACTAATTGTATCCCTCCCATCTTCATCCTTCTAGCATTTTTCAAAGAAACTAACCTTTAAATGATATTTTTGTCTGGTCTTGTCAGTAAAAATATAATAGCACCTTATCTATCTATAACTATGTTTAACCAGGATCTTTTTAATATTTCATACACTGCTTCACTTGTGATATTACCTTCACCCTTCACTGAGTTTGGATTTGGATGAATGAATGTCTTTAAATTTTAGATGGGCATTCTATCTTGGGGGTTACACGTTGAATCTGCGTCACTTCAGACCATTTTGTTTGGTTATAACTGCTAACATAATCCTTGGTCCTCTATGAACTAACAATATTTTTGAACAGGAATGGTGAACATATGGCCAATGGTGAGTGGTTTGCTTTGTGGGTCTGCAGATCTACTGACAGCCTCCAGAGTTGCATAGTATGCTGTGTATAGATAGATGTGTGGTTTAAGGCCAAGAAGGTCTTATGGGCCACTGTGACCCTGTAAGATACAATTTGCGAGAAAAGAAGCATTACATTACCATCAGCACACATACTGTAGCCTTCCATCAGCTACTGTGTTATCCTTTGAGAGATATGAGGTGAGAGTCAGGGTCGCCCTGGACAGGTCACCAATTATACAGGGCTGACAGTCACACTCGCATGCACACATACGATTCACCAATTAGCCTATCATGCACGTTTTTAAATTGTGGTAGAATGCAGAGAGAAAGATACCCACTCAGTGAAAAGAGACAATATGTACTTAATACAAAAAAATCTAAACTAGGAAGCTTCCTACAGTGAGAAAATAGTGCTAAAAACTGCACTGCGGGGAAGTCCACAAACGTGTCTTCACAGCTTCTTTTACATATTGAGCTTAGTGCATAAATTGAGTGCATACCTGCATTTCCCAGAACAATTTCTTTAATGTTAACACTTCCCCTGCTCTCTGAACTTCCCCACCGCCTACTGTAACATGGCTTTACTCCAGGCATGCATCCCTCTAGAGGCTCTCTTTGGCAGGTTGTGAAGCTTGTTGTGTCAAAAATATTATAAATAAAGGAAATACTTAAAATATATTGAAGCTTAAAGAACAGCATCTCATAATTGGCACTATTCAACCTGTTTTGAAAAGAGCATGTGTAGCTTTAGCATGCAATGTTGTAACACGTCATGCTGCAGTCACATCATCCTCCCTTAGAGACTGCATGCTCACATGCATCACTGCCATAACCCACAGAGATTCTGAAGCGCTTTCAGATGATGAAAAGTGTTTCAAAGAGCTCTGCACAGCAAATTCTCATCAGCCCATTAGTATTCCTGCGTGATTGCTACGTTTGTAGAGTATGACAGCTGATCACAGACAGCTAACCCAGCACAGACACAGTGGCTCTGATTCAAATTCCATAGTCCTAAAATATATTCTTCTCTTACTGAGGGGATTTTAAGGTAAAGCAGCTGCAATCAATGCATGTAACAAGCCATAAGATTATTTCTATTATGTAACTGTAAAGTCATCAAACTGTAAAATTCCCTATAATGCCTTCAAAATACTCCATACTGCTTTCATGGAAAAAAGCAATATGGGAAGAATTCTAACTTACAGGCAAACTTGATCACAAGTACGTAACAAATCAACACAAATCTACAATCCTTGTTCAAGTAAACAGACTTTTTAAATAATTGATGCTGTTGACGATGCAGGAATAAAACCTGCACAATCTGGCATCAGTAGGACTCATTTCTGTTATTATCTCCCTCAATGGTTCTAGGAAGGGGGACAAAAAAATCTCTCACCTGTTCTTTTCTACCTGAGGAGTTGAATTTGTTCAATAATGTGACAGAATTTTCAGTGAAAACTTCTCTTTTCCATTGATTCATGCTACCATTATTCATATTTGGTTTGTCAAACCTTAGAAAACAGCAGGAGACAACAAAGCAACTACAGTATATCACCATCAGCAGGGAGCAGAAACCATATAATGTTTCCTTCAGTGCATACGACAGGCCTGATGTTTGATTGGAAGATCAATTTTATAGAGCCAATCAAAGCTACGATGTCTAACCCTAACATGTCAATAATATTCATTTGATCCACTAAGGTGTGAGTAAATGATGGTGCATGTCAGAAACCGTTGTCATGGCACATGCCTACGTTTTTGCACTGAGTGGATCAAACCACCAACAGGAGTGACAAACTAATACTGAGCACTGACAGAGCAAAGGTGAGATCAATGCAGTGAGCTGTGACTACAGAGGGCAAGGTGTGTTTTTCTTTGTATAAATATGTGTGTATAAGAGTGTATGAGTATGTGGTTAGTAGCTAAATAATTAAACTGTACCAGTGCCTAAAATAAAGATCACAGTTGTGTTGAGTTAAAAAAAACAGAGCTTGGGATGCTCTGAGTCTGAACACTGGATACCTTACAGGAGTTAATTTTAGGTGTTGTGTAGTGAAATGTAACACATTTATTAAAGGTCTCAACAACACCTTTAGCAGTCTAATGATTAATGCAGGAGTTACATAACGGATGTGTTGGTGTTGTGTAAAAAAAAAAAGGTGATATGCTGTTCTCAGCTCCTGGTTTAAAAATATTGGTCATCCGGTTCTAGTTTGGATACTCGAGACAGAAAACAAAAACTTCAGCTTGTTACAATCAACAGCAAATTGCAAATTTTCCAATACGGAAAACTACTGATAGTGCCAGGGACTCTAAACTGCAAGGATATGTTCAGAGTCTAAGCAAATAGTTGCATCAAAAGCTTATATTTGGAGCGAGATTCAGCATACGTGACTGGAGGAGACCTCAAGACTCATCTCAGTACCAGATTAGACAGCCAAAAAATTGCCTGGCTGACAGTACTGTATGTGATAGAAAGTCTGCAATGCAATCTGGCCGATTTGAAACTGAGGAGGTCTCTGCCAGTGGTATTTTCTTTTCTTTCAATGATGAAATCCTTTGTTTTGCTTGCATTTGTGGATAATTTTTGCCATTTCTTATTTATTTGAAACTGCCTTCCAACAACTGATGGCTTTTTCTCCCTGAAACTTTGCAGTGATTAAATCAAATATCTCACAGGATGGATCTTTTTATCCCATTTTGATCATGCCGCTATAGAAAAGTATAATACTGAGCAACAGAACGAACCAAGAGCTGCAAATTAATGTAAACTGTAAGTAATTTTGGGCAGATTTATCTTTTAACGTACACTGAGCAACACACGTGCTCATTCTGATCCAGCTGCTGTACTGACAGGAGGTGTAATGATCATTGAGATTCACTGTCATCCCAGCTTCACATCACAACACACGGCTTTACAGACTAAGAATAGCCCTACAATTAGCATGACAAATATAGAATGATGCATTTTATAATGCATACAGTAATGAATTAGATTTATTTGCTTAATGTCTCTACTCATTCCCTTACATATTTAATTTTACCCATATAGACATCACCTCTCTCTGGGCGCTTCCAGCCAATATTTTTTATTTTGCGAATAAGTTCTTCACAAAATCATATGTTCCATAGAAATGAATGGCATATAACTTCTGTATGGAGGATACAATTACTCACTGGTTGTGTTGTACTTAACCCCGTTGATATACTCCGGGCATGGTCTCTCCACGATCCTCCCGGTGCTGCTCCGCGGCCAGCAGGTTCCAATCTCATCCGTAGTGGCATTGCAATAAAAACCTTAAGGGAGGAAATAAAGTGTGGAAAAAAAGAAAAGAAAAGGCTACTCATTCAGCTATAGTTTATGTGTAGTTTTTATTTTACAAGATGCAACACTTATTGGTATAGAGCATAAAAGGAAGCAGGTTCATCTTACCATCAGTGCTGAGCAATGACAGAGACGCGTTTTCCAAAAAAGTGTCTTGGAAAGCATCCATCAAACTACAGTTTAAGTCCGCGAGCTCACCGAATATGATCTGATACAATGTAGCATCCATGGTGGGAACTGAATAATGCGCGATTGATTAATCCCGGGTCCGAGCGGAGATGCATACACTGAGCCCAGCGGTGTCCACGCGCTTGTGAATCAGTAAAGACAAGCAGAGAGCTCAGTGCTCCTGCTGAGTGCCGCGCGCCCGGCCAATCAGAGCCGCGCGCGCCCGCATCCATCCACGTGCTGCAGCAAGCCGCTGAAAGACAGCCGATCCACGAACTCACCGCATCCTATTGTCACTGACATTTCACACCTGACACCCTCCTGTCAGATTGGTTTAAGGGAGGAAGAGGCTGCATTCAGAAGGAGGAGGAGGAGGAGAAGGAGTCCTTTCATTTTGTACTTAGAGTTTATGAAGTGGTACTTTACTTTTGTATCCTGTTATTAAACTGACCTCATTTGCAGGTAGGTTGATGTTCAAGAGCTACCAAGAAAGTATCCTTTAGTAATACACGCCCAATGCTTTCACTGTTGTTCTGGAATTAGGTCCGTCCTTTGACTTAGGTGAGTTTAGCTCTTTTTCATAGTATGGAAAAACATGCACTACAAGTAGAAGATGATTTGTATTTTGTGGCTTAGAACTACAGTAGGCTAACATGCTTTAAGTGGTCAGCAACTAAGCAGGGACAGATCGAAGGGGTTGACCAGAGGTGGCCTGGGCCCTCCATGAAATATGAATTGCCACCCCAGCATTCTTGGGCCCAAATCTAAGATTGGCTGTTTGCATTGTCAGAGATAAGACTTGTGTTTAAATCTGATGTACGAGTTGTGTGACAACAGGCTGCAAGTATTTTTTGCTGTATTTGTAACACATTTCCACTTGGTAGTAGTTAAATCTGTGTTGATATAATGTACATTGTCTTTATTCATGCTTAAAAATTGAAATGGTGTAAATGTCGCCACTTTGTTGTGCTACTTTTTAAATTTAAAAAAGGCATATGCACAGGAATATAACATCTTTAAGATACTTTAATAAGCAGTCACAGCAGGAAATGTGAATAAATAAACAAAATGTAATATGTGTGTGCATACATGCTTCATGCCCCTTCTCTACACAAGTCAGTGCTTTGATTGGACCACCCAGTCAAAAGAGACAAGATCCGCCCTTGTGCTAGAGGTCACAAAGTGAAACCCCATTACAAATTACAAACAGGCCAAAATTGATGTGCAACAAGAGAGGTAGATTTGAAAAGGCTAAAATGTGCACCTTAGTGCCATGTTTTTTGGAATAAGACATCTTGTAAGGTCGTATACAAATACTGCTCTTACTTTCCAAGTTTCTAATGTAGATTAAAACTCCTGTGAGGACACTTTAGCTGGTTCCAAAACAAACTGAATTTAAAACTAATATGACCTCCTAAAGCAAACAATGCAACGAGGAAAAATATTAATCTGTTCTCTGTTGTTACTCTGAAAGGCTGATGCAGCTGTCATCAGGTAGGTGTAAAGAGATTGACAGCACCCTGCAGGAACAGTCTTTGTTTACATTTTGCACAAAAGAGATCAGAAGTGAATGATACATTGTGTTGTTATAATGAAGCACGATTAGATTTTGCATCAGAAAAACAGTTACTTGTTCATGGAGGGAACAAGTTCAGCAGAGAGATAAGATGTACTTCTTCGATTCCAAGATAGGCAACATTAAATTTGTTACAGTGGCTTTATGTTACTTAATTTTTCTGATTGTTTTGAATTTTCCCAGACGGAAACTCTTTTTACAAACTCCAATACCATAAGAATGCCAGCCATAGAGTATAGGGTAGGAATAATGGATTCCTTATCAGGACATTTAACATGACCACCCCTTCAGGTCGAAACGACAATGCAAAAGTAAAAGGGAAAAAAAGGTGTCGACTTAAACTGCATGTCAAATGACGCAGAAATACAAAATACAAAATGAAATGTTAAGTTGGGGTCAAAAAGTTATTTGGACAACTTGATCCTTTTTGTGTATTTTCCATTGCTTGCATTTAGTAGGTAATACTGTACCTGCAGTGCAGATTGAGAACATTTGTTGCTATCTATGCAGAGTACCTATCCAATTAGTAATCATTTCACTGCCTTAGTTCTTAGCCACCACTTATGGTTTCATCTAAGAATAGACTGAGGATCCAGGACATCCTAGTTGATTAGGAGATGATAGACAAGAGAGCAGGAACAGGTGTGTCAGTGGGAGGGACTTTGATATGAAAAGGCCAAGCTGAAAGTGTGCAAATAGATCTCTTTGTCTTTCTCCTCTTGAGTGAGGCACAAATTAAAATCTAG
This sequence comes from Notolabrus celidotus, assembly GCF_009762535.1. NCBI lineage: Eukaryota > Metazoa > Chordata > Actinopteri > Labriformes > Labridae > Notolabrus > Notolabrus celidotus. The sequence goes on along the minus strand of NC_048286.1, from coordinate 13,591,906 downwards.
GTTAAAGGATTGAGTCAGAAATTTGCATATCAATGGTTCTCACAGGAGAACTGATTTAACACAGCCCACCTCTCTCAAATATACACTTGTGGTTACACAAAGTACCTTAGGTAAGTCAAGGTTTTATTCAAGTGTCAATCTGCAAGCATGCCATTACATTATGACTGCTGGGAGTTGATTTGAGATGACAGTCTGCATGATAAAGTGAAATTGCCCTGCTCTAACAGTTGTGCTGGGAAACTGGTACTGCAGATTTATTTTCTACTTATGCATCAGATGAAAGGCTGGACTATTCAAAAACTGGGGCCTGGTAGGCTGATGAGTTTCAGGACTCATACCTTTGTCCAAGGTCAGATTCAGACTTTTTTTTACTCGGGTGGCCCATCTGAGGCACCAGTGGCGGAGTCCATTTATTCTTTACTAGGGTTAGCCAAACTGGGGCACTGACTATTGTAGTGCTGTCCAGGCATTAGAAGCATACCCCAAACTAAGGGGGGTCATCTCCACTAATCACATCTTCTTAAAGGTCTAACTTAAAGGAATCCAGAAAATGTTCCTTGTTGTATATAATTATTAACCTTGAAAGGTAACTTAAAATCTATGGTAGTCCAAGCTACAAAACTCTCTATGATATTAATGATCACATGAACATACTATTAAATACATACAATTTTAGAATTTTACCTAAATTATTAAAAAAAATATTATCTATTTAGTTTTTGTAAATATTTTGACACTGGCTGTTGAGTGAGTGGGTTTTAATATTACGAAATTATTAGAAATTTATGACAAATAAATGTCTAACCAATCATAAAAAAATACACATCAAGTCAGACCCATACATGTGCAAAAAAAACCACTTTGCTCCTGCTCTGTCTGTCTCTTTACATCTGAGCAAACTCATATCTTGGCTGTCTTTTCTATTAACTCGCTTGCTATCCATCTGTATGGCTATCTAGCTATCTCTCTGCTCTTTACACCACTATGCTTGTGTGTGGACCAGGGCCCGTATGCACGTACACAAACGGGACCATTAGTCATTAGTACCGTTATGAAACGGCCCATTTGGCCGTAGTGTTAGCAGCATGCACGACTAAGTAATTGGCCAATTATCTAATCATGCCATGAAAGTGAGGCTGGTGCAAAACTTCATATGTCCATGGAACCTACTGGAAAACCCCTATCCAACAAATTTGAATTGCGCAGGCCTACTACGCATAAACAACAATAAACATTGTGAGCGGTACCGGTGTGACTCTCAAGAACTCCATCCTTTAAACAGCCTAACAGGTGCGGTAATCCTGCCGTTCGCACCTGTAATGATGGGGTCTACCACCATTAAATTGAATGCTTTGTTGGGGCGATAACCTGTCTCAACGGTACCGCTAAGCGATTTTTTTTCACCATTAGTACAATTGACAGTATTCATTGCTAATCGCTGGACGTGCATACAGGCCCAGTTCACCATCTTTGCCCATAAAGCTCATGGCTTAACCAAGCGGCATCATCTAGTACCTCAGCTTAATATCTTTCAAGTCCAAAGTCAAAGTTTAAAGTACTAAGATAGGGCCACATAGAAATGCAAAGAAAGCATGTGTAGCCTGTCACAACACAAACGTAACAGTTGTTTTTAACATAAGTCCTACCTCTGACAAGACAAATAGCCAGGCTTAGTTTATGTTTTTGGGGTGGCCTGTCAGATTTAAAAGGCAGGCCCGCAGGCCACCCTTTGGATCTGCCCCTGTGACTGTTATTGCATTATTTGTGAGAACTTTAATTCAAGTTTTGAAGCTGAGATGATTCAACATTGATATTTTTTTTCGCACGGGTTAATTTGTCTTTCTTTGTCTTTTAAATTCTTTTCAAATTCTGATAAGCAAACTGAATTGAGAACAAAAAAAATCCCTGGTCCCTTTGTAGGTTTTACGGTGGAAAGTGCTCTGAAATGGGTCCCTGTGGTGTGGCAGTTTGGCCTGCAGTGTTCATCTCTGTGAAGAAGTAAGACATTTTTTTTATTTTTTTCTGATTTTTCCTCTGATTCTTCATTATGTCTTTTGTGTGCCCCCTCTGACTGTCATTTCAGGTGTTTTTGTGGCAGGACCACCAGTCATTGATTTTATGACTAAATCAAATTGCTTTAAGAGTGCTTAAAACTGACATTTTGACTGCTGATAAAGTCGAAATGATTGTCCCAGTAGTTCTAGTGTTAAGGGTGGGATGAAGCAGCATACATTGATTTCCTTTTGGTCAAGGTGACAAATAGATAACATGCTCCGAAGTGAGAAAAGGCTTTTGTTATTAAAAGTTTGCACTACACAAAAGCAGTTGGCTTGAATGTTATCAGCGAGTTAAATGGCTTTTTGCAGTCGTCATAAGGAGCATAGATATAATTCATAAAAGGTCCCACTGTATGTCCTTATCAGTCAAGTATTGTGTTATCATCTCATGGTTAGGGTGTACAGCCCATGTTTACATTCAGAATACAACACCTAGTGGCTGAAGTAATTTTTATTGGAAACAGAGGAAGAGGAAGTCAGGTTACACACAAGGAAAGAGGCAGAAAGTCTGCATCAGTAGGGGGTTAGGGTGGCCATTAAGTTCAGACAATATTCAACCAAGAGAGCTGAGGTCGTGTGCTTTGAAGGCCAAAAGTCAATTTGAGTTATTTCAAACTGCTTTAGCTACAGCATATACAAAACATGACTTCACATTCTTCTTTTATAGTTTCTTTATCTTCCAAACTGAAGCCAAAACCTCAGTATTTTTTCACAACCCTAGTTATATCTGAGTTCATGATTCTTGATTTCTGCAAAAGGAAGTCAAAGTCAGATCGATTGAGAATCTACATATGAAAATACACGGATGAGAGATGAAAGAGAAAAAACAAAAAACCCAGAAGGCTTGTAAAAGGATTGTACCTGACATTCAAAGTAAAAGCATCTGCAAAACTAGAGTCACATGTTTCAGAAAGTCTAACAAAGGGAAAATAGTAGTTTGTTTTAAATTATACCATACCTCATTTAAATACTAATCTAATCAATTCTAACTGAACAGCAGGAATTTTAAAATGCTCACCCCACATTTATTATGGTGACAATGATGAGCCAGTTGTAGTAGCACCACAAACATCCCCTGTGGATGTGATGAAATTAATCATACTCGCATAGAAGCAATTTTTCACCAGCTGCATGCTTGGCTAGAAAACCGAAATAATTTTGCACTTGCAGCTAGCTATTATCATTTCATCACTTCATGAATGATCAGCCACAGAGAAGGCTAAGAATCATAGACATGAGGAGGACTGTCAGGGCATCTTTTAAGCTAAAAACACTGTGTTCTCTATAAAAAAAAAACATGCACCTTTTGGGTTTACTGGTAGGTGCAGTCAGCTTGCTCTGAAAATTTTAAATCCAAGAGATATTAAATGACATCAGGCCGTTTAATAGGCCAAGACCACTTAAAATCCCCAAATGAACACATACTGACAATCGTTTTTGGAGAAAGGTCAGAAACACTATTGGTCACAAACAGAAATATAAATGAATATAAAAAATATGATTATATCAGAACTTCAAGAAAATAAAAAGACTGACTTCTCACAGCTCTGACTGAGTTTTATCACAAAGTTACACCAAATGACAGGTGATAGAAGTGCGCCACAACTCTCAGGATTATTTTCAGACATTTTAAAATTGTCCGCAACTGAGACACAGCATGCAAAGTTGTTTGGTTTCAGGCTGGAGTTGGTATAACTCAGCAGGCGCATTCCTCCATCTGTTCAGAGGAACAGACAAACTTTGCACCTCACTTTTAGCAGCTTCAGAGAAACTAGAGTTAAAAAAAATCAGGCTGGCTTCACCTTAACATCATAGAGCTTTTTGTAATTTTAAAATGTGAAAATAATTAGAACAACAAAGAAAAAAGGCCTGTTGTTCACTACGCCCAACACTTGACATTTTGGGGGGGAAACACTGCAAATTACAGTAAGGTTGAGTGACTCGCCTCTGCTGTGTCCACTTTGGAGCAGATTAAGTTTGGTTTATGAGTTGCAGTTCATGGCTCATGAAAATGCTACACAGTACTGAATAAAGCCTCAGTGCCTGTCTATGTATCTTAACATAAATTCTTGTAAATATATGCAGATGTTTATAGATCAGTGTTTGAATTTTGTCATCCACAAAGTGACCTTTAATCAGATCTCCCAAAGTGCCTTTTTGTGGATGTTTATGCAAATAAGCACCATGAACCCAAAATAGATCCTTAACTCAGCAGATACATTTTTTTTAACTCAATACATTTACACTTTTATAAATGATAAACTAAAATTATAAATGTTAAACCATGAATTTATCACTGCATTCATTACACATTCAAAATCATGGCTCCAAATTGTTAAACCTGTTCAATGAAAGTGTCTCAGCTCGACTTGTGCCTCATAACTGAATCTAATATCTTGTCTGTTTACCTGTTAAATGAGACACGACCTTTTCAGCAGGCTTTCACTCTGAGCTCCTCTGCAGCCCTTTCCTTTCATTTAAAGAGCAACTGCTTTCTGATCACGTTCTCATAGTCTGTAACATACAGTCAAGCCCAGCATCTGAATTGACCATGCGAGGAACAATATTATAATTGCCCTCCCTATGAAGAGTACAGCAAAAGGTTGATTTTCACACAGGAGCTTTCAGAAGTAAATACAGCTTTTCATACTATTTGCATGTTGTCTCAGTGGGAACATACAAGTAGTTTTGTATGGAGTGACTGTGCAATATCTCACAGTCTAACATTTTGTTGATGGTAGAGGTAATACGAACACATATTTGCATAAGATTGTTAAGGAAGGAGGAATACATTAATTCAGAAAAATGTGCCTAGATTCTATGATATGTGCATCATCCAGAAACCCTACAGATGACACAACCAAAAACTACACCCAGCTCAAACAATTACCAACACTAGGTGACACACTTGTTGCTGCCGCATTTAAGATACTGAAATTTGCCTATCACCATTTCTGTCAGAACATGTAGAATAAATGTGTTTTTTTTCCAACAGTCACAGCCACACATGGTTAGTATAACTTTTGCCCACCTCATACGTTTTCCTAATAACACCGGTTTGTTTTCATTGGCAATTTATACAGTTTATTTTCTCATTTAATCTCATTTATTCAAAGTAAGACACACATTTCCGTTAAGCTTATCGTTTTTCTTTGTTTAAGTTACCTGGCTGTGGGGAGTGGTCCTTCCTGAATGAACAAAAGGCGTGGCCAAAGACTGTGAAAACTTTTGAACTGGAGCCAACTCAGTGGAACAGACCAAACGCTCTGATGTCAGAGGGGGGTCTGGGTTTAATTGGGTTTAATGCATTAAGTTGAACTTTGTGTCCATAATGTGTATCCCTTGTGTTGCATTTGGTTTGGTCAAACCATCATATAATCACTTGTTTGCTGTGCATTTTGCTGCTCATTACTCTGCCACCGACGAAAGAAACCAACAAGTAACAAAATACAGATTTAAAGACTTTATTGGTTTAAAAATAATTATTAAAAACATAAAAACGAAGTTCCTCCGGTCACATGGGTGGTACCCCCTCCATGGCTACAGATTCTTATCAGCCGTCTTGCTGGACAAATGAACATTTACTGATCACTTTGATACTGACAGTCAAGTTAAAATATGAATCTGCTTATTTATTATAAATTACAGTTAATTAAACATTTCCACTGATGGCAATGTTAAAAAAATCGGCTACACTTCTGCAAGAATATATTTGTTGACATTTGTGACCTCATTCAGCTCTTCTCCTTCTCTGAGCTTTGCAGCGGGCATACCTTTAAACGTAAGAGGCAAATTTCACATATTTTAACAGTTATCACTTTTGCTTATGGTTCAAGCTATTTTGTTTGTGTCGATCAACACCTAGAGATGCACTTACCAGCTCTTCTGCTGCTTCCTCAATTGCAGGACAGGATATTGCTCTGCTTTTCCCCATCAGAAATGGTTGGGGACTCGTAGCTCCTCAGGCTGCTCTCACAACTGTGTCCAGTAACTGTCATCAGCCCCAACTCTAAAAACCTGCCTGAGACATAAACTACCATTTTTTGTAACTTTAGAAAACTAATGGAAACTAATGTGTTTAGCACAGTGTCGATAAACAATGTGCTGGACTCCTGACTACTGATTGATTGCACATGCAGTGTCAACAGGTTGTCTCTTGTGCATTTTAGCTGTTGGGAATTCATTACTCGTGTTATGGGTTTTGACCAATCAGATTTAAGTATTTTTACACAATCAGGTACTAATTATAGCTCTACAGCTGACCTCATTTATGGGCCAAGCTCTCATAATTTTGGTTTGTAAATGTGGAAGATAAAAACCCAACTTGTCTTTAAAAGTACTCGTGTGTCTCTCTTGCTCCCTAACAACCAGAGAGCCGCAAACTCTGGATCAATACCTCAGAGTTGATCATAATAACATGTAAAGGTAAAACAGTTGGTAAAACAAATGTTTAAAAAAGAGGAGAAAAAGAGACTGAAATAGAAATTGAAGATATGATTTGAACTCCATTGATTTTTCATATAACCCTTAGAATCTTAATTTTGCTTTTCACATCTTTGTTGTTTAAATCAGGGTATTTCACCCACTCATGAATGTTTTATTTTAAAATGTATCTTTGCATTGAGAGTATTAAATCCTTCTGGGCTTTCATTACTAGAGGTACAGAAAATGTAAATTACAGTGCAATAGTTTTTCAATATTACCATGAATTTTAACTCAGAGGGAACTGAAACATAAAACAGAACTACAACTGAAAAATCCTCACTCTTTGAACAGAAAACAAAACAATCTCTATGAGCTGAGATGGGGACATTTCATCAGAGTTGCATGGATTTAATGCCTGCATCTATGAGCCTCAGATTGTGGAGTTTTTGGTATCCAGAGACATGAAGGCATTTAGACCTAATCCTACTGAACTCAAGTCAACCATGGATTTTAGTGCAGATTTGTGAAAGGTCGTTGATTTTATATAGGGTTTATCTGGGGATATTAAGCCTTAGGGTGTTTGATGACTCAAGGTTTTATTTATTGAGTAAGTATAGGTCTCAAATAAGAATCTAGTCTCATCTGGCTTTGGATGACTCATCAGATGCAGAGTGGACCTAGGTGCAGAATGCAACTTGTAATAATTATTGGTTTTGCTTATTTAGTTCAAAACTGAATTAATGCCTTGAAATTGATGGGACATTTCCTGTTGTTTTCCTTCAGTTTTGATGCCCCTGGCATGTTGAGAAAACCCTTTGAAGGAAATCCTTTATCCTTGGAGTGTAGCTGACCTAATTTGAATAAAATGGAATTTCTGCAACTAAGCCTTTTACCCAAAAGTAAAAAGGCACTTTTTTCACCCTTGGTTGACAACGGCAGAGACGAAAACTCCAGAGGAAGAGAAAGTGCAAGCTGACTATGTGTTGGAGTAACATGGAGCCTCAGAGCAAGGGCATTGCTTGTAAATACTGACACAGAGAGGCAACACCCCGGGGGGTGTGGGGGGGTTAAGCTTTTGAGAAAGGCTTCACAGCTCACAACATTTCTCAAAACAAAACAATAAAAGAAGTCACAATGATATCCCATTCCTACGAATGCTATCACAGAACCCATCACCTGTTGCTTGACGACAATATATGCCTCTGAAGACAATGTCAACTTTTTGCACATTTCAGTGTAGCCAGCAGCTATAAACACATTCAGTCAAGACTTTTCTTTGTTAGTATAATTTGCAACTTAGGAACCATGCGTTCATATTAAGCCAACAGTAAATTTCCCCTTTACAAAATGTCTACAAAATAAACAGTCATTTCTTGGTTTATCACCTATCCTTTAAGAGCACCCTTTTATCTGTTTCTGGTGAGTCTATGGAACACTGTAAATAATTACACAGAGGCTTCATTCTGGCTTACTTCAGCTGTATGAGCCCAAAAATGAAACTGATCTAGTTGTGGCAAAAATAAACAACATCATGTCTTGGATTCTTCGCAACCCACAGAGCACCATTTTATCTGTTTCTGGTGAGTCTCAGGTTCACTGTAAAAAGTATGTTAGACAGAGGCTTCGAGGCTTACTTCAGCTGTATGAGCCCAAAAAGACACAGATTTAGCTTACAAAAAACAGGTCTTGAATTTAACAAAACCCCATCATGTTTCATCTTCAACTTGTAGAAAGTGGAAATGAGAGCTCTGTAAGGTCTACCCTTAAATAACCTTTAAAATGCTTGTTTTTTGAGCGCAGATCAGAAATGCAACCTTCAACAGAGTCAAGTAGATTTGTTGTTCAATGTAATTTTTACAGTAGTTAGTAGATAGTTTGCTGCACTACATTTATCTGTTCAAAGGGCTAATGAAGTTTTCACATTACCACCAACAGGTGCTGGGATATCATTATGGAGGACAGGGGTGGGTGTGGCTCAGTGGTAGGTTGGCTCTCAGTCTGAGGGTTGGGGGTTGAATCCCCGGTCCTGCTGTAAACATGAAGAAGTGTCCTTGGTTAAGATGTTTAAACCAAAACTGCCCCTGATGGCTGTGCCAGGGGTGTGTGAATTGGATTAGTTGATATCAATTGGGGCTTTACATAGTAGCCTCTGAATAAATTTGGTGTGAATTGGTGTGAATATGTGACAGGTAAAAGTGCTTTGAGTGGTCAGAAGACTAGAGGAAGAGCCATATCAATTTTAAATTCAGTCCATTTACCACTGTGTCCCACCTGCTGTTTCTTCCAATGCTGCTTATTTTTTTCTGTACCTACCAAAGCCTGCTGATATGTAATTGGTCAACTCTGACAACGAACATGCTATAAACAGAAACCAGAACCTGTAACATACTATAATCCAGGCTCCAGAAACAGATTCTACATTTTGAGCAGAATCTGTCAATAGAGATTGCTTGAATTATAAAAAGGATACAAGATGTACGGTAATCGGTATACTGGTGGAATTTTATTGAGCTTTAACATGACTCTTAAGGTTAAAAGATCTCTTGAGCAGCTTGGGAAGCTGTGACTGAAAGCTTAAGTATGATCCAGTAACTGCCCTCAATAGGGTGATGGCTGCAGAATAAAAACCCTCATACAATGGTGACAGGCCTCAAGGTGTCTTAAGCAGTTTGACAGTGCAACTCAGCAGGCGTACACTCAGTCCTGCTCAGGTGGCACAAGTGATAAGCCAAGCTCATTGTAGTTGTATGACTCCCAGGTGATTTTTCCTAGGATGTGAGCAGTGCAGTCCAGTCTGATTATGCATTACTGCTGCTGCAAGCCGTGACCTCCTCCTCTGAGTCAATGTGCCACATAACACTAAAACAGCATGTTGAACAAATGCTTCATGTGGGGTTACTTTTGACCTCTTTGTTCTCTGATAAGAGTGGCATTGACTACATGAACTAGTGGTTAAACCCTCCAGTTCATTGCACTGTGGAGGGAGGCTATTGCAAATGACCATTCTAGGTACTAAGGTTGGCAACTACTGTACATTTCTTTGAACCCAACGATGTTGTCACTTTAAAAAAAAAAAAAGCTTCAACTGCACTGTGAACTTCACTTCAACATTTCTTTATCACAAGCAAAGAACCATCAATGTGAAATGAAGTGTGACATCCCATATCCTCCAAATACTGTTTACCAAAGCAGATTATCATAGTTGACTGAGCTTGAATTGAGGTTACACAAGACCTGATGTTGTGCTTCAGATAAACATATGGCCTTGCACTCCAGAGGCTGACTTTGTGTCTTGCATTATTTTGTTGCACACCAAGTATGCATCTGAAACAAACTTGGTGCAAGGAAAAACAAGTCATGTTCTGATCCCCTATTTTTACTGTCTTTTATTTATATAAATAAATATTTCGAAAATAATCTACTTTTGTTTTGCTCTAAATCGTTGTTTCCATTTTCCCTGACTTGATGTTGGATTCTTCTTCTTATGACCTTTTTATAGTCCTGTAATGCATTTCTTTCTTACCTCTTTATTTGCTGTGATTTATTGCTCTATTGCCATTGAAAATCCATCTGTTTCATCACTTTTATTCTGTTTGTCTGCATCTGTTCTTGTTGTGCTTTGGCAATGCATTTTGTTCTTGCATTATTTGAACTTTCCAGACTTCTGTCTGTCTGGCCTGACTGTTAGAGGTTTATTCTGTTATCCTCCTGAGTTCAAGACTTGCTTTGTCAGTCAAAGCAGTTTGATAACATTTGCTTTTAAAAGGTGCTGTATAAATAAATATACTATTATTATTAAACTGTGGATGCAAATTGACCTCTGTATAAATTGTACAAGAAAATATGTTGCACACTTCAGCTGAAGCGTATCAGAAAGAATGAGCCAAGCTAATTGACATTGCTTCTTCATATGTTGTCTGGAGGAAAACTTAATTTCACAGTGTGAATAAGCAAGTATATGTTTTGAATTTATTTAATTTATATAGAGGTCTACAATAGGGGGATAAGTTGAATTGATATTTAAAGTTTTTCTTTAAATTGCAGCAATTATGCAAAGTGGTGCATATGCTGCGCTTTATATTTACTCCACAATTTTTACTTCATTATGTGTGACCGGTACTTCAGAGATTCAGGTTAAATGTGTGAAAGTCTGAATACAAACAGCAGAGCACATCCATGAGAGACTTACATTTTGAAACACAAACACTGTGCTAAAAAGAGTCAGGCCAGAGGTTGTTCAGTTTATACACCAGCGTAAGTGTATCAAAAGGAAACAGAAAAACATGTTCAGGGGGATGAAATCTCTAGAACGGAAATTGTGGGAGACTCTTTAATGAGACCAGTGTAACTCTACAGGAAGGGAAGAATTATTCTCACCACTGCCTCCAGCTTTCATCAACACATACAAAGTTCAGCTTAAACTTCAACACTTTCTTGCTTGTTGATGTGTCTGTACATGTGCTGCCATGACCTCATGCAATTGTGCGTGTGCACATTTGCATGCTTTTTGTTTCCTTGCCTGTGAAGATAATCCAAGTGTTTATTTTTTTCGCAATTTGGATCTGAAGTGGATGATTTGAAAGAATGTTTCGTTGTTTGTGTTATCAGGACTGTTGGGAGTCTGAAGTGTGAGTTATTAAGCTGAAGATGAAAAAATACTTGTCAATAGTGGTCTTTGTTTTTCCAAAGCCTTTATCTCTGAATGGACACTTATTCTCAGTTAAAACCTGAATAAAACCCATTTTTTCTGCAGTTGAATCTTTTAAGAGTTGTCGATGACTTTTTTAAAACTGTGATTATTTAATTTTAATTACATGCACACATCTCCATTATTTTGTAATTCGAAACTACTTTTAGGTCTAAATTAATAGCGTAAAGCAATCCTTATGAGTGTCTTGACTTGGGAATCACATATATGCAGTAAAATGTACTTTATGATCTTTACTTTCAGATTTATTATTCAAATAAATGCTGCACTGTTACACCAGTGTGGTCTGAAACCATGGCTTAAAGGTAAAAGGCAGTGTTTAATGAGCACTTTGAAGGCAGCTTGAAATGTTCGTTCTTTAAAATACAGTGTTTATTTTTAAATGATAATTTTGCAATAGTAGTAGTGATGGGAATTACGGCTCTTTTTAGAGAGCCGGTTCTTTTGGCTCCGCTCACTACAAAGAGCCGACTCTTTCGGCTCCCAAGCGGCTCCTCAGATTTTTTCTTGTTTGAATGACTGTATTACCTAAAATAATGTTAAATTATATGTCAAATGAATTACTAATGTAAAAAACATACATTATATCAAATGTTTATCATTTAAAAGGCTTTATTTATATACTCAACATGGAGCAGAGTTCTACAGAAATTAAATTATAAAGTACAAAAAACAAGACTCATCTCAGTTAGACAAAAAGGTCCAATCTCTAATTGCATGTATATTATTTATAAACTTTTAAACACCTTCATTAACAGCAGGTTCCCTTCACTGTCTTTATTCTTCACTTATTGCACTGATGGATAAACAGTTCTAATGTCCATGACCTGGATGACTGAGATCCTTCACAAACAGTCTAATGTGCCTTTGCAGGTTTTTTGTGGACCCTGATTGATGACACTTTCACCTTGCACAGTCTACACTCTGCCTTTAAACAGTCTATGCCGTTGAACTATGTCTAAATTTTATTATTTCCTGCAGTCACTCGTTTCCTCACCTTTCCAGTGCGTTCTCTCTGTCGCGCACGTTCTCCCTTTCGTCTCCCTCCTGTTGGTGTGCTCACTGTGCTGTGTCTGTAACCCCTCCCCTCCCAGTTCTGCTCAATGTAGACACGTGATTGGTCAAGACGCCACCATGTCTTGACCAATCACGTGAGGCTTTAACAGAAAAAGACGAGAGATTGTATTTTAAGAGGATAGCTTGAGAAAGACAGGAAATGTTGGAAAGGGAGGGGGAATGACCTGCACCAAATCATGCGGGGCACTGATCCTACAACCAGTGCGACAAGGACTGGAGGCTCTGTACATGGGGCATCCCCTCTATCAACTTAGCTAAACTAGCGCCCCAGCTGGTCTCGACTGGCCAGCAGTCAGTTGCCACCCGTTAGGAAGCGCTGAAGTTAACTTCTTTGATTTAGTTCATCCACACACAACCAAACAGTACACTGCTGACAGACATCAGGCTGAGAAGCTGCACCTGTATGCTTCGCTTGTAGCTGGTACTTTTCAAAGTACTTCAATGCTTCACTCCTCAAGTGAGCTGTCTGGGAATTTTTGTCTTAAGTGCAATGTGTTATTCAAAACTGCAGTGTTATTTTCCATCATGGCAGCAGCAGGAAGACAATGTGGCATCTTAAGTCAAGTGTGCTGAAAGAGAATGAATAGCACACTATGAAAATGAATGTTAAATTCTGACCCAAATCACGCTGCAATAAACATGTAAATGCTGAAATACTACCCTTCTTTTCATGGTTGGAATTTTCTGTCTCAAACACCAAAAAAAGTACAAACCTAACATTGCAAGCTGTTTTTAAAGGGCATATGTGATGATGATACTACTTGATAAGCATGACAATGGTATTTGTCCAACCATTAAGAGAAGGGATTCATTGGCTTAGCATTAACCCCTTCTCACTGCTCATTTTATTGATTAGATCAAATGTTGTTCCGTGCTAAAATACCAAACCACTTAGCAACCAAGGTGGGAAAATGGTTTCAAGTGCAATGAATCTGAAACATTAACTTTTTAACAAAACACTGACTCACTCCGCCAAGTTATCTGGGTCATATTTTTGTAATTATTCATTCATTATTTCATCTTTGATTTTGAACTTAACCTTGTTTCTGTCTTCAAGATGCTGCTTCTCCTGTTTCTCATCTTGTGTCATCCTTACCCTATATAGACCCAGCTGGGTCTTGTTTACCCATGATTGTCTACGTATATATTCCGACCACCAGTTTGTGCTACCTATATTCCACCATTGAACCAGACTTTTTATATCAATGCTGCCTATAAGATTTACATGAAACGTGCAGTTTCCTCTTGATGTGAATATGTAAAAATGAAAGTATTCATGTACTTACTACAATTTCATGTCAATTAATTTTCTGTTTAAGGATACAGTAACTTCTCTGTCTCACATATTATTTCCACCAACACCACAAATTGTTGAAATGGAAAACTTAGTTTAAGTGCTAATTTGACTGTCCCCTGTCCCCTGTGGTTTAAAGGAACCATCACTACTGGGCTGATGAGAGTGTCTACAACCACAAGAAAACATCCTATTCAGCAAAACACTTAATTTCATAAGCTAAATTTGTTTCTCCTTCTGGGGAGAGACATTTTTGAAATGCTGTGATTATCTTGCAAACATAGTTTAAAAGCATAGCTGGCAGCTCAAATGAAGCTTTGCAGAATACTTCTCAGTGCTTTTTAATTTCATAGCAATAAAATGCAATTTAGTTTTCTTCTATAGACTCCTCAGTTTGTCTTTTTCAGGTGGAGGGGGCTGATGCGGAAAGCTGGAAGTGGCGGTATGAAAGTATTACACATATTTCTTATCTTTAGGTACATAACAGTAGACCTCCCAGGAAGGTGATGATGCTGTAGTGTGGGAAACATACACACTCAGTATGACAAGAAAAGTGACACTGCTTGTGTGAGCTGGCTTGTCAGACACTGCACCCACTCACTGAGGGTGAAGAAATATGTTGATCGCAGCAACTTGAGTTCCCAGAGGGTGATTCCAATATGGCATGCTTCACTGACATGCTATTGGTGTCTTGCTAAATTTGCCCTGCAAAAAGCACCGCCTTACAGGATGTCACTTTCACCGCTTTGGAGTAGACTTGCGTGTAACTATTTTGGTTCAAGGCCCATTTTTTGACTATGTTGTGCTTCATATGTCACAGTGCTGGGAATTTGTTGCATAATATGTCTGTCTCAGACTCTTCTTGTGAGCTTGAATTCAAGGTTCACTTGATGCCATAATGTGCCTCTTGATCCATTATACTAGACTAAGCTGTACTACGATGCAGTTAAAGCTCTTCTCCAAACCTTTAGAGATTTGAGACATCTGCTGCACTCATTACTGCTCAGTGTGAGAGGAAAAACATGATCGTGTCAAATTAAATTTTTTTTTACTGAAGATTCGCTCTCTTTGCACAAGACCTAAGCCATATGGTGTTCCCCAGTGAGTGAAAGCACTGCAAATATAATTGTAGCAATATACGAGTCTTTATCAGTTAATCCTCAAACACCCTGGGGGGAAAAGATGTGTCTCGGGGAAATCTTCTGAGATGGAAATTCTTTGCAGTGCTTCTACTAGGATCACTCATCAGAGGATTTCGCTGTTTTGCTTGAAATAAAATTAGCTTATTTAAAGATTTGATCAAATTAGGTTTCCACAATAATGATTTGACCTTGAGGTCACAGGTAAATTACGTCTGTATGTTTCATCCAAAGCAGTCGTCTATTTTCTATGAATAATTGCAAAGTTGGCTTTGCATCATCGGTGAAGACTGAATGAAAAACGAACAAATGACAAAACTGCTTTCTGAACCAGGCTGTGAGCATGTTTATTTCTAGCATAAAAATTTGAACATTGGACCATGGGATCTCCTTGGCCTATTTAGCTACTTGAGTGAACACTTAAGGGAACTTCAGTTTGCACATTTTTGCATTAGCTTAAATAAAAAAAAACAGAGGTTAATGCTCAGGTAAGCCTCTTGATTTTTTTACTTTTTATTCATTAAACACTTTTGTTAAATCTCAGCAATACTTACAGCAATACATAAAATACATTTGATGAGTAACACTGCAGAAACTGATGGTTTACAAGGACACTTGCACAGCACCTTGTGATATGGTCAGTGATATACAGTGGGCATACAGTGGGGTATTCATACCCCTTCACTTTTTCTTCAATTTGTTATTTTACAGCCTTATTCCAAATTGGATTAAATTTTCCCCTCAACAATCTACACAGCCTTTTTAACATCTGGCAAGGGACTACGGATGTAAACTAGCCTTTTGGGTAATTCTGGCATATTTACAGAAGTGTTAATTAATATGCATGGTCCTTTTAGATAATAAATAAAATAAACAATCTACACACAATACCCCATAATGAAAACGTGAAAAATGTTTTTTAGACATTTTTGCAAATTAATTAATAATAAAACACTCAAATATTGCATGTACATAAGTATTCACACCCTTTACGCAATACTTTGTTGAAGCACCTTTGGCAGCAATTACAGCCTCTAGTATTCTCAGGTATGATGCTACAAGCTGAGCACACCTGGATTTGAGGAGTTTCTCCCATTCTTCTTTGCACATCCTGTCAAGCTTGATGAGGTTGGATGGGGAGCGTCAGTGCACAGCTATTTTCAGGTCTTTCCAGAGATGTTCAATCGGGTTTAAGTCTGGGCTCTGGCTGGGCCACTCAAGGACATTCAGAGACTTGTCCTGAAGCCACTCCTTTGTTGTCTTGGCTGTGTGCTTAGGATCGTTGTCCTGCTGGAATGTTAACCTTCGCTGTAGTCTGAGGTCCAGAGTGCTCTGGATCAGGTTTCCTTGGAGTGCTGGAGGGATGGTTGTCCTTCTGGAAGGTTCTCCCATCTCCACAGGGGAACACTGGAGCTCTGTCAGAGTGACCGTTGGGTTCTTGGTCACCACCCTGAACAAGGCCCAATTTGCTCAGTTTTGACAACAGTATCATTAGTAAATGCATGTTTTTTTTGTAATAAAAAAGTCCATAGACCTTTACAAAATAATCATATTACATTCACCGCAGAAAGAACGCTTTAGCAGGATGAGTGCTCAGTGCTCCAATATTAAGAAACAATTATTAAGCTAAATTTATATTAGTTTTGAATATTCTGCTCTACCATCTGTCAATAAAACTTCTCCAGGTTGTTGATTTTTGAGGTGTGACCTCTGGGAAAGTTAACATGAGCATTTCCCATCTCAGCTTAGATTTGGTTCAGTGTGAGGTGTGGGTGGCATTTCACAAACTCCCTAATCCCTCAAAGACATGACAGCTGCAGTTTATGTTATTTATTTCTACCTTATGTGTTGGTTACAAACATAATAGGTATAAAATGCAAGCAGTAAAAAGCTGCACTTCCTACTAATAATGTGTCTGGTTTATAGGTTGGCGAAACATTCTTACCTGAAATGTATCAGTCCACTTTTATCCTGAAAGGAAGCCAAACATAATTTATACTCGGATATGCACTACATTGGATTGTGATCCCCTGCCATTTGGCCTGTGCTGCTTTGAATTTGCTGTAGGTACCACACATGAACAAAAACGCTCTGCCTGCAGGCTTTAGATTCCCCTGAGGTACCAGGTTCATGTCGGGGAGTAAGGCTTTATGAACAGAATGCAGCAAACACAGACATAAGGTGTACTCAATCCTGTCCCTAAGGACATGCAGCATGCTCAGCTAATACATTCTTCCTGCATGTAATCACAGGTCTACAATGTGCATGGCTTCTGACAGAATTCCATTAACAGAACAGACCTAAAAATATATCCTCAAATACTGTAATAAGAAACACAGTCGCTTTGGATGTGGGGGGCAAAAAGATGCTTAAAGGTCACTTTTTCACTATGTATTTAATACATTAAATAGTGTGCATGAACCAAGAAATGAGGAATGAGCAAATAAAAGAAACTGCTGATGATACAAAGCTATTTGACTGTACAAAATGAAAACTGTAGAGGGGGGTAAGCTCAGCCAATGGAGGGCTTGATGTGTCTTTTTAAGAGCAGATTAACTTCTTGAACTTATTTGTGGCCAAAATTGATAGAGTTCTATCTCTGTCTCTCACTAGCTTTTTAAAAAATATGAGAATAATAAAAAGTAAGTGTGAGTAGTTACAAAAACTGAAGCTTTACATCCATAGAATACCTTTTGGTGTGCCTTTTTACCACATGCCAAGGACAATAATTAAACCTCTGTATTATGACCTTGGTGTCTAATAGTTAATTATACCAGTATACATTTTGAGAATACAAATCCATAAAGTTAAGAGGCATTAACAGTGATCAGTTTTGGAAACTAGTCACATCAACTCTGCACAGTTTAGGCTTAAGGTACATAAAAGTTGTTGCTCTTTTTAAACAATCTTGGTTAAGTTGAAAAATTGTAATGCACGTGACAAAGTCAACGGTTTTCGCTTTTTGGATGGTTTTCCATCAATGGCGGGAGAGGAAACAGAAGCGGGGCAAGCGCGGAGGCATCCGTGCTAGGTTAGCCGCTAGCCCACACAGACCAGCTTTACCATCCCTCATTGTGGCGAATGTACGCTCACTGGACAATAAAATGGACCACATACAGCTCCTGAGATGTGCGCAGCGTGATAGGAGGGACTGATGTGCTTTCATTTTTATTGAATCAAGGCTGAATGACAGCATCCTGGACTCTGCTATCCAACTAGCGGGGCTAACATGCTACCGCGCCGACCGAGTCATTATGGAAGGAGGTAAGACTCGCGGCGGGGGAATCTGTGTTTACACCAGTGATGCTTGGTGCCGGAATACTACTGTTGTGTACAAACATTGCTCGCAGCTTGTGGAGTTTATTATCATCAAGTGCTGACCCTTCTATTTACCCAGGGAGTTTACATCGATCCTGCTCGTCTCTGTTTACATCATCCTGACCGCTAACACCAGCGACAGGAAAGAAGCACTAAATGAACTCTACCAAGCCATCAGCGAGCAACAGACAGCGCACCCGGACGGATTCCACATCATAGCTGGAGATTTTAATCACGCAGAACTCAAGGTTGTTATGCCAAAACTTCAGCAGCATGTGGACTTTCCCAATAGAGGAGACAACATACTTGATCTGGTATACACAACCTGCAAGGGAGCATACAAGCCCCCCCCACTTGGGACTCTCAGATCACATCACCATCTTGCTGAGACCTTGCACACAGGTCAAACAGATCTGTAGAGAATGCCATTTCCGCTGCTCTTCATTCAGCCCTCACCCACCTGGACTCTAAGAACTCCTACGTGAGAATGCTGTTCCTAGATTTAAGTTCAGCATTCAACACAATCATCCCCCAACAGCTGATACAGAAACTCGGCCACTTGGGACTCAACACCTCCCTGTGCAACTGGGTGCTGGACTTTCTCACAGGGAGGCCACAAACTGTGAGAGTCGGCAGCAACTCCTCCAAAACCATCTCACAACGATGAGGCCAACTACAGAAAAGAGATGAGTCAACTGGTCCAGTGGTGCAGCGACAACAACCTCTTCCTCAACGTGGGGAAAACCAAAGTGATTGTCGTGGACTTCAGGAGAGGCCAACAGCAGCACCTCCAACTGACCATCAACGGCGCTGTTGTGGAGAGGGTGAGCAGTACCAAGTTCCTGGGACTGCACATCTCTGATGACCTCTCCTGGACTAACAACACTGCATCGCTTGCCAAGAAGGCTCAAAAACGGCTCTACTTTCTCCGCAAACTGAAGAAAGCACAAGTCCCACCCCCCATCATGTTCTCCTTTTACTGAGGTACTATCGAGAGCATCCTCACTAGCTGTGTTGCTGTGTGGTTTGGTGGCTGCACTGCCTCCTGCCAAAAGACTCGGAAGCGCATAGTGAACACAGCCAGCAGGATCATCAGTGCTCCTCTGCCCCCCCTTTTCCACACCCGCCTCACCAGCAGAGCCATCAGCATCGCTGGTGACACCTCCCACCCCTACCACTCCCTCTTCAGTCTCCTGCCTTCAGGGAAAAGGTACCAGAGCCTCCGGGCCCGCTCCACCAGACTTTTGAACAGCTTCTTCCACCAGGCTGTCAGAATGCTGAACTCCACTCACTACCTCCCCCCTCTGCCCCCTGGACTGTAACACACACACACACACACACACACACACACACACACACACACTACATACAAGGACTCTACCTCAGCTGCATTTGCAAATTAACCGTTTACTTAATCATTTACTTATCTCAAATACTGTCTGCACCTTAATATCATTTGCACTATTATCTATTTACATTGTCCATTTTTAAACTGCCACTGCACTACCTGCACTGTGTACATGGGATGTTTTTATATAACTGTATTTTATTACATTTTATTGTACTTTATATTTAAATGTTAGATATTTAAAAGCTTGAAGAGAGAAACAGCGTCTCGTTTTTCCTGTATGTCTCGTATATACAGTGAAAATTGACAATAAAAACCTTTGAATCTTGAATCTTGAATAAAGTTCACCACAGTTGAACTCCACAAGAAGAATCACTCAGCAGATTCTCCTGCTCCCCAGATGTGTCTTGTGATGGCAGCAGTTCCATTAGGATGAACTGATTTGTGAGGATGTCCTGTTTAATGTGCTGCAGTCTGTGCCCCTGTTCCACATCAACTCCACATCTCACTTTTCGAAGGTCCCTCATTTGAATTCACTTCACTCCATATTCACCCTGAATCTGGTGTTACTGTGTATGTCATGCATCCATTCATACATTGCCATCACTTCATTAATGTTTCCAGTCATCAGTTATTATTTTCTATCCTTTCAAGTAAAATGTTGCATCGTACTAGAATGTTAGTGAGAAAGCAACACTGTCTGATAGTTGACCTATTGTTGCTCACCATATTTGTGTCACCTCAGCAAACGTGTAGGGCAGTCTCTCCAGCTGACAGACTTTCACTGGAGCTGTGTCATTAGTTTGTGAGTGACACCAGCCAGAGACAGCAGAATCTGCAATCCTTCCAAAAAAACAGACATGTGCAGAGTATCTGAAAACAGCTCTACATCCATATTCACACCAGTATGTCACATTGTATAACTGGATCAGTCACCCTTTGGAATACAATCTAGTACACAATCAACAAATTCAACAGGACTAACAATGGAAGAGGCTCCTATTCAGGCATCATGTTTTTAAAGAAAAGTATTACAGAAGAAATGCTATTCATTTCTAAAAAGATAGGTTCCATGGTTTAAATATTTGAGTACATAAAATATGAACAAGTTCCTTTGTGAAAATCTTTCATCGGGGTCAAAACTTTGTTGAATGAAAGCAAACATCAGCATGTGTTTTCTGTGTGTCTAGTGTTTACGTGAGTGGCATATCTTGTAAATCAGTCAAAAAACTGGATGCCACAACACAACAGCTGGCATAGGGAAATGCTAATTATAAGATCTTCTTATATTACAGATAAATATCCCTCAATGCATAAATAAGGAGAGTACATCAGCTTACCCCCTGCATCAAATGGAATTAGTTGAACTGTTCAAGTAACCTTCTGGATGTTTTCTTTTGGAAATGTACAGCTAACAATGTACACCAGGGTCCAAGCAGAACATGCTGGAGAGATAACAAATTTCATCTTGGTGGCATCACTTCTGGATCCCCAAGGAGGAGCAAGGCAAGTTGTTTGGGAGGCAGACATCTGGGCTAACTTGCTCAGGTGTTGGTAGTAATTTATGAAATAAATGTACCCAAGGAACTACTTAATTTTTAGAAGCACCAAGACAGGGTGGAAAATAGCTTCCCCTACTTCTTTTGTTTGAATGAAACAAATGTGATGTACTGAGTGAGCTTTAGAAAAAATTTGTTTTTCTCTGTTTTTTTAGGCATTTTAAAAGGAGCCAGGCTCTGTTCTTCCCACCATGCTTCCCTTCTTGGCTCCAGCTCCATATTCAGAATGCCAAGAGCCTTACAAGTCAAAACTTTTCATAGCTGCAACAGGTAGTGCTAGGGCCCAATAAGGGGCCACATGTAATTTTGTATTGTTGTTAATGATTACTCTACTACAGCTTTAGTGTGCAGAAACAAAGAGGCAGGTTGTAACACACTTCAGTTCAATAGGAATGCTCAGAGTCCTTAGACTGGACCAGAGGCTCAGGCTGGGTAAACCAAACCAGGAGATAGATGAGTGTTAACAGGTAGCACACACACTGATGTGTGGAAACATGGTGAGAGTCTCAGAGCCACAGCAAAACCACAGGTATGAAGTCAGGAAACTCACGCTGATGTTTACCACCAGGTAAACACCAAACAGCCCAAAGGAGAGGCAGACAGTAACCGAGGAATGATGAGGAATGATGAAACCGGGGCGGCAACAGGGACTCAGTCCAAGTGAGGATGTCTGAAGTGTGCAGGAGAGGTAAGTGCTGGCCTGATTAATGATGAGGAGCAGCTGTGTGCACAGGTGAGCTGAGTGAATTGATGAGGTGGGTGTGGCCTGCATACAGAGGGGAGCAGAAGTTAGATGAGGGGGAAAATCCAAAGATCAAAACTGTGTCCATCATCGGAGTAAATTAAGAGGCCATACACCAAGCCCTTCATTTAGGTCGTTTGGAAAAGGACTATGAATTTGCAGGTCAGAAGAAGAAATCCAACTTCTTTCAATACATTAAACAGCTTGCAGTTGACATTGGGCTTGAGCAAGGCAATGTGACTGGGTCCTTACTGGTTTATCCCTGAACCTGAAATAGACCTATCTCTGTTCTTGGTATTTTTGATGGTAGATATATAAATCTGCTGCAGGATGACTATACAGATTTTTCGATAATAATTGATGATTTGTCTGTATCACATCTGAACTTTCAGCAATTTCACGGGCCACTGGGTTGGGGAGGTTAAACCCTTAGAGAGTGTCATCTGTTTTGACTCTGCAGCTGCCATAAAAGAGGGGACATCAGCATCCCATCCTAATCTGCTTGTTGAGGTTCCTAGCAGCTTGCTTCAGATAGAGGTAGTATCTTGCAGAGTTTTTACGGGTACCAGATTTAAGGGGAATGGGATTTCTGAATTGCTGAATTTCAGCTGGCAAAGGAGTCTCTCTTACAACAGACTGTTGATTTTAACGTCCCTTTGGGGAAAGGTGAATGTAAAGATAACTTAGCGCTCCAGTGGCAAAGAGAATGGGATGAAGAGTGAAAGCGCAGGCATTCATTCGCCCTGCAAGCATCTGTTAAGAGGAAGAGGCTGCTGTGGAAGTCTTGCAGAAAGCATGGTGTGGCTTGTACCACGCTGAGATTGGAACATTGTGTTCTGGCTAGTTATTTGAAAGTCAGGGGTAAACACACCAATAGTTTGTGCCAGTGTGGGAACGAGGAAACAACCCAACATGTCGTTTTTTGTGTAAGAAACACAGGAGTGAAAGGCAACAGTTGTTGAGGGAGCTGTCCGATCTGGGACTCGAAACCTTATCTTTCTAGTCTACATTTCCCCTGTAACAAACTTTCAACCTGTCTGTGGAGCTGTTCTTAGATATCTACGAGCAATGGGTCTGTATTCTAAGATATGAGTTGAGTACCTCTAGACTGTGG
This sequence comes from Notolabrus celidotus, assembly GCF_009762535.1. Classification (NCBI taxonomy): domain Eukaryota; kingdom Metazoa; phylum Chordata; class Actinopteri; order Labriformes; family Labridae; genus Notolabrus; species Notolabrus celidotus. Next base: position 13,569,125 of record NC_048286.1, on the reverse strand, counting down.
AGGGCAGCACTACACTCTACAGTGTAGACCCTACTGGAACGCCATTAATAGACAAAGAAGAACAGGACTGTGACAGCGTCTCAGTTAAACTCATAATAAACAAACCCTAAAACACAAATGTTAAAAAAGATTTTTAAAACAGGTGATAAGATCACTTTGAAGCACTTGTAGCTTCAGGATATTTTGAATGATTTTGGCAGTATGGTGCATACTTGGGCAACATGTCCACTATTGACTCTAAACTAACCAGGATGCTCCAAAGCCCAAACTAAAACTGTTTCATTTAATTGGTGGCTGGACATTTTTTGTGAATGTTAATTGTTTTTCATTTGTTCCACAAGCCCAGTTTGGAAAATCCAATCTGTAAATTAATTGTAATTTTCTGAGCCAGCTTATATTTATTAACAAGTAACTCACACACAAGATATGTTAGCATTTATAATTTAGAGGAGAGCAGGCTGCTGGGATAGGCAGACAATCAGGATTTTTTTGTCTTTGCCCATTCATTCATATCTTTAAACCTTTTTCTGTCACCAAAGAGCCAAATTTTGGGTTCGAAGGATGTCAAATGACATTCTATGCACTAATGTAAGAACCAGATGAGTTTTAGCCATGATTGACACTATTCATTTTTTTTCTCCTGAATGCCAAGATGGGTCAATGTTTTTATCGTCACATTCACTGCTCTACTTGGCTAAACAACAGAAGGTAAATTGTTAGACATGATTTATATGACCCCCATGCCCATCTCTTCCTTTCATTCATCCTCCCCCTCCACCTTTTACTGCAGCTACAATTGATCCATCTCCAAGACAGGAGACACGCCTTTACCCCTCTGCTCTGATTACCAATTGAACAATTTAGCAACTGGTTGTTTGCAACTATGAATACCGAGGGCAGCCAACTTTTGCTTTTGTATAACAATGACTTCAATCATTTGGGGAGAAACTTTGTTGTTTCCTGTAAAAAAAAAAAAAAAAAACATTTTTTCCTGCCATCTGATAAGTCATAGCATGAAAGATTATTTTTTTGTGAGAAAAACAGATAAGGTGTTCAGTTTACCTCAGCCATTTTTCAGATAGGAATCAGTGTGACAAATGTGTGCGTCCCCTTTCACTTTCTGTGTAGGGTTGTTTCATGTTTTAATATCCTGTTCAGTATTTGTCTGAGATTAAATCACAAACCAGGTCCATGGAGGGTTCTTATATGACATGTTTAGTACAGAGTGAAGTAAATCTCGATGGGAATCATATCTAAAACACCAAAACAATGACTGACAGAAAAATCAATTTAGAGTAATTGCTTTATAATTGTTGGACAGTACATGCATGATTATGTCATTATACCATTCTCTCTGTACATTGAGTGTGTGGGTAATGTCCCAGGTCTTTCCCCTTCTCATGACCTGTTGCATTTTAATGGTTATAAGCAGTAAATCCTCCATTAACCTGCAGTTCTACATCCATCATGAATTAAATTTCCCAGACCCTTAATCTGTAATCTGTCTCTGATGACATTCAGGAAACATAGAAAGCATGATAATGTTGTGCAATACCAGTTAATATATACATAATTATGTAATGGTTTTCTGGTGGCAAAATAGTCATACAGTTGTACATTATAGTAATTGTTATAATTGAAATGTTTGATTTGTGCTAATGGACTCCTCAGCATTTATATTCAAAGGGATTAATCTCTGATATCATGGCCATCTCTGTGAATCACCAATATGCCGTATATTCAAGGATTCAAGGTTTTTTATTGTCATACCAATACAAGCTGTCGCATGATATGGAACCAAATTACGTCCCAGGCGAAGCTGTTGAGGTCAAAATGTCCCGTATGCCCATTAGTTCGGCAGGGCTGTACACCAAGTGCATCTTCGCTGTAGAAGCACTAAATGCTGCAGGTTAATGCACCAGTCACAAAGTGATTATTTTTAAAAGCTTCTCAGGCGTAAAACACATACACAATGCTTCCATTTGTGTTTGTCTCTTTTGAGTCACAGAACAGGGTGAGTTATAAACACGCCAGAGAAGTGTCACATGATATTAATATCTGGAGGAAAAGAACTGGCAAAGCAAATAAATATTTATTGTAGATCCTACAAAGATGACACAACAGTCTATTATGTCGTATACAATATGCCACAATGAAATACAGCTCAAACATGAATGAGGGATGAATGAACGGTTGGGTGGATGAGTGAATGGATGGAGAAGCCACCAGCAGGCAGAGAATGAGGAGAATTCTCATCGAAATTAAAACCATTCACTATTGTAATTGTATTATTCCCATCTAGGAGCCTGTTAAGTAAGACTTTTAACTTTTGATTGCAATTTGTCCTCATACATTCAAATCTAATTTACAAACGCATCTGATTGAAGTAGCAACTACTTTTGATTCTTGAAGATATTATTGAAATGAGATGACATAAAAAAGTATCTTCCTCCCATAATGATGATAATAGTGTAGGGATATATTTTAGCATTTTTAAAAGTTTTTAGACACCATTACACCACAAACTATAATACATATTTTTGCATTAAACTTATATTCTATCACGTGTAATGTAAAAGAGATTTTCTCCATGTTATGCATTCGGCAAGAATAATGATCTGACTCTGCAGTCACCAAGTCACCTCATTGTTGCGGTGTCACAGCCTAGATCTTTATTGTTTCTGTCTCCTCAAACCAATCTCATTTTCAACAGCAGGAGACACCTGTTTTTAGATTCTAAACAACTGACAGCTGCTGAACACGCTGAAGCATTCAGCTGCTGAAGAGACATGTATCTTTTTTAAGAGTTGTTGCAGACAAACGTGACTGTGCTACTTGAGGTGAAAAGAACATTACTCGAAAAAGAGAAGTTTCAATGTCTCCTGGCTGTGACATTACCTAAACGTTTGCTAAAATGCTGGCAAAAAAAACAATGTACACTGTGACATGTAAGTATAAGGGAAATGTGCAGAATGAAAGCAGCTGCTGCAAAGCATTTCCAATGATCATGTAGGAGCCATATGAGAGGCTAAGAAGGTGTGTGGCATGAATTATCCAGCATGTGTCACTCTTGGGTTCAACTGATGCATTTTATAAGAACCTTCACTATGAGGTGTCAGGGGGATGCAAGACAGAGAAGCCCATATAATTAAAACCCAAGTAGTGCCTAACTGTGAACCTTGGAATGGACATGTATGACCAATGTTGTATTCTTGCTTGTAAATGACATTGAAGACCATAATGGAGAAAAAATCAGTCTTCCACAAAAAAAGTCTTATTTTCAAAAGAGACACAGAAGCAATACAACAGTAAGTAATTAGCCTGTCAATGTAGCCCCTCAATGACTTTAAGTTCAACTTCAGCAGCAAATGCTCATCTTATTTGAGGGAGTCTCTGTTTCACTGTAAACTGTAAATTACACAGAGGCTTAACTTTGGCATATTTCAAAGGTATCGAACTGAGCAATTAGCAATAAGCAGGATTTACATTTGCCAAAATAGCAGTAATATTAAACAGATTTTAAGAAATTTAATGGCAAGCTTTTGTCAAGTCTGTTCTCATTGTTAGCTAATTTGAGGTCAGATTAATCATTCATGGTGCATTCCAGGAAGTTGGGAAATCTGAATGCTGATTGGATTCATTGAGACATCATCAGGCAGGTTTGCTTTGAAGCTGTAATTATTTTTCGAACGTATTGCAAGCTGCATTCAGGGATATTTGTTTATAGATGAGAATAAGTACTCAGATAATCGCGGGTTTGGGTTCTGCCAGCATAATACATACATTCTTTTTTTTCCAGGATGCAACATAGCTTTCTGATAAATGATTGGTCAATATGACTCTGTGTTCCATGACTACAGCTTCCATTACCGTACAGTATATTCACATGGTTGGTCATTACTTTTTCACTTAGCTCTGCTACTCTGTCCACAACTATTTCATGCTATGCTGCAGTTTAAATGATACAAGTGCTCAATGTTTCCAGTCACAGCTCTAGTGTCACAATAATGCAGCTTCCTGAAAAACCATGACGTCAATTTGACATCCATGAAATCCCTCTTTTTTCCTCAACAACAACTGAATGTCACTGTCATACTCTAACCTATCTATCTCCCTACCTTACCCCCCTCATTGGCTGATTTCAAACAGAGTCCTGGTCCATTAACACTCAGCCGCTGTCCCTCTAATCTATCTAAGCACCTGTTTCAGACGCCACCTCTTCTCAAGTGAAGAAATTAGATGGGTCAACAATTGAATGTCACTTCACGAGTTACTTTAAGAGTATAACAAGCAGCCTGATAGCTGTCAATTACACAGGGGATTTGCTTCACCAGGTGTTTTTCTCACAATGACTCCCACATAGTGAAAAGTGAGAAGGAGGGAGGGAGCAGCAATGAAAACGGATGTTCAGTTTGGTCTACAGCTTTACTAGAGCCGGATTAAATTAATTTAAGATCTTTTTGTACAGCATAAAAAGAAACTACTCAAAAGAAATAAAAATAAAAAACTAATTGGAATTTTATCAAACAGGTTTCCCAAGTCCCCTTTGTCCCTAGTCAATGACAGACGCCGGTCCCAGACTGTTAAATATTTTGTCCCGTGTGCTAATCTTCTTCCTTCTAAACCCCTAATTTATGTCATTATGCTTCCACACAACCACCTTCTCTCACTCATCAAAAGCACATCCCACCTTCACTAATATCCAGTATAAATCCCTGGCATGGCTCTGTGCTAACAGATGCCTCAGAGGTGCTGACATTAATCTGGATATGGCTGTTTGTCTGGCTGAAAGGCCCCTGCCTCTGTAACTCAGTCATGCACGAACAAATACAAACAGCTATGGTGATCTATGCTCTAATTCATTCCAGCCCCCTGCACATTGCATGTATTGGGTGTCATTGCCATTTGTTTGTACGTCTTTGCAGCCATAATAATGGATTGTATATGTACAGTAACTACTCCAAGGTATGGCATAATCAGTCCTGAGATTGCTGTTTACACATTAAGCTTCTTTGATGCATTTTTGATGTTCCCTGTGGGGATAGTGGATTTGAACGGTGGCACAACTCAGCAAGTATTACATAAACATTAATATAGAAAATAAAGTTCAATATTCATTACACATAATTTAGGTGATAAATACAATGTGTCAAAAAAAGAAATCAAGAGCATTTTTGAAAAATTGGGAAAAGGAAAATGTAGAAAATACATTTGACCAAGTATTTACAAATTCGCTGCAGAGAAAAATAAATATTTGAAAGAAATATGTCAACTCACAATGAAAATCTGTAAAAAAAAAAAAAAAATATATATATATATATATATATATATATATATATATTTATAAAAACATGTATGAATCATTTTGTATACATAAAGCACTTTATGGGCCTGTTGCAGGCTTTATAGGCTTTTACAAATACAAAAAAGCAATATAACTTTTTGCTGTGAAAACTTTAATGAAACTTTAACTTTAAACAACATTCACACATTGGACATTTCTCAACAAAAACTGTAATAAAGGATATGTGTCTTGCGCTGTGAAACTGCAGTTTGATGTGGACCTTTTTTCATTGTTTTTTATCAGGGTCTAAAGGCAATAAATTCAGTGGTCTGCGTTTTCTATTCACTGAGGCAATTGTCATACTCCATCTCATGCAAGATAACTGGACCTAATTTCATATCAGCCACAAGTTAAGTTTTGTCTATGGGGTGTTGATACTGCTTTGTGATTCATTGGATCTGCCACCCTGCCATTTCTTCTTAGCAGTGATTTATTGTTCATGTCAAATAGACTACAGCAACACAGGAATCCCATTCAAAAATAATCTCATCCTAATAACTTGTGGCAGCTAAAAGCTATCGTAATTTATAAACTTTTTATTTTATAAAGTATTTCTCAACCCTGAACAAATCCAAAAGTTTAAGTTGTCAAGCCATTTTTTTCCCATGCAGTGTTTTAGGCTTGAAGTTGGCTTGTCGTAAAATGAGGTCAGGATTTACTTTGCGCTTTTGAATCTTAAATTTAAAAACACTTTGAACGCACAAATATTATGTCTATCCTTTAATGCTATGGTATCCAGCACAGAAATCTTGTGTCATCTTTGATTCATGAAACCCTAATCCTGCACATCAGGGGTTTTTAATATCACAAGCATAGCTGCCCAGACCTACTTCACCCAATGAGTTCTTTTCAAAGCTGAATGCTCATAATGTTGAAAAACATCCAAAAAGTACCAGTATGGGATTAAAGGGATACAATTACTACACTGCTCAAAAAAATAAAGGGAACACTTAAAAATTACTATGTAACTCCAAATCAATCACACTTCTGTAATATCAACCTGTCCAGTTAGGAAGCAACACGTATTGTGAATCAATTTCACCCGCTGTTGTGCAAATGGAACAGACAATAGGTGGAAATGAGAGGCAATTAGCAAGACAACCCCTATAAAGGAATGGTTCTGCAGGTGGAGGCCACAGACCATTTCTCTGTCCTCATCCTTTCTGCCAGATTTTTGGTCCCTTTGCATTTTACCAGGGCCCTCACCATTAGAGGTAGTATGCGGCGGTGTCTGCAACCCACAGAAGTTGCTCAGGTAGTGCAGCTCATCCAGGCTGGCACATCAATGCACTCTGTGGCAAGAAGGTTTGCTGTGTCTCCCAGCACAGTGTCAAGAGCATGGAGGAGATACCAGGAGACAGGCCAGTACACCAGGAGACATAGAGGGGGCCGTAGGAGGACAACGAGCAGATAGCGGTCTTGCTGCTTTATGACACACAGCAAAAGAAAACACAGAAATGCCATAATCATTCCCCTTTTTAATGAATTGGTTTATGTTACCTTATGCAACCACACATTCTTGTTACACTATCCAAACACATCACTTGAGCAAAGCTTCCTCAGAGAATTGGCTTACTGGAGACCTTGTAAGAGTCTCAAACAAACCATAATATTGATCTAATTTGTCTCAGTAATCAGGTTGCATAGTAAGTGCATGTAAATAAGCTCTGTTAGCGATCTTTGATTTCCATGTATTGATCTACCTTTACTCTTCTTGTTGTTGCCTTTTGTAGAAAATTCAATAGTCTCCCCTGATGATGTTGTTGTTGGTAAATGCAGAGTGCTTTGTGTACTGGTTCTTTCTGAACAATAGAGACACTGCTTGATTTGCATAGGCTATTTCCACTTATCACCAAGCTTGGCAGGTAGCCCTTTTGTCCAGGAGGATACAGCTGCAGAGATAGTGCATGAGAAATGTATCCTGTTGGACAGGAGGCAGGTCATTCCCCACTGCTTTTTTAGACCAAAAATCCACTCTGACGTTACAATGATTACCTCCATCACCTCCATAGGGGAAGAAATAAGGTCCACTTTAGAGTCTTCTTTGATATTTTGCACACTGTCGTTTTAAAACAAATCTATCTAATCAGCTGTTTGGTCATATGTGAGCATGTGGGGCATGTGTAATATGCATGCTATTGATGCATGCACCAGCTTTGCCCTTGAATTCTGTGGCTCATATTTTGTATGCAAAGATGCACCCTGCATTAGAAATCCAATTAAGAGCCTATACTCACATATGCTAAATCTTAAATTGTGGCATGCAGCACTCACAAGTGACTTGGTAATCAGCCTTTGTGCCTCCAAGAGACAATATGTCAATCAGGTTATTTTGGGGAATTACATTTCACAGAGTCATGTGATAAACCTGAGGCACCCACAGGAGAGAGGTCGATAACTAGTTTAGTGCATTTAAATTGAAGTATCTACGAGAAGGTTTGTAAGTATAATTTAAGCCAAAGTAATTACAACCAAAATTAAAGCTAAATAAAAAACTTTAAATGCTGCCATTTGTAATACAGTTACAATTTTTCAGAACATTATTCGAGCAGCCTGAAAGAGGATGCAGTGACATCCTCATTACCTTAATTTAAAGCTACTGTGAAGAACTCCTGGTTTGTGTCGACTTTGGCGCCCCCTGTGGTCAAAATGTCATCTTATATTTTTGCTGATCTTGTGTTATCTGAAAAATAAATTGTATCCTGCTTTCTTTCAACAGTTAAATGTATCACTCATTGTTAATCTTGATCATGGAAAATGTAAACACCAATTCAGCAAACTGCTTGTCTGACACCTACCCCACGGCAGCAGTTTCAGGCTCTAAAATTATCCCCAAAGTAATAGTACATTTTGTTCCTGATGGTTTAGACTGCTTTTGTAGCTCATTAGGAGGCACCAACACTACTTTTAGTCCTCTTCACAACCAGATAAAAACTCTTATCAGGAGCTTTAAATCACCCCAAAATGATCTATAGTGTATTTTTTTATTCATATTTAGTTTGAGGTGGATTTTCAGCCGAACAAAAGTGTGTACATCAAACATTTAGACCCACAAGTAGCACAACTAGAGGTGAGTTCATTGTCTCTCTGTCTGCTCAGATGCATCAGGGGCATGATGTTCACACTTCAAAAACAGGTTTCTGTATTGCGAGGATACACATTTTCATGCATGTTAGGGGAGTTCTGTAGTTTTCATTCGGCTCTGACTGGCATTGATCTCCCTGCCCCGAAAAGAGAAAAGGGAGAAAAGACAGACTCTAAGGTGAGAATAAAGCTTATAAAATACACTTGTTGGAAATATGCCCCCAGGTACACCTTCCACTGCCTCCCCTATTTAGATGCTCTTTGACAGCATAATAGGCACTGCCACAGAGGTTAGTATTCTCATCTTTTGAGGAAATGTTCTTTGTTTTCAGGCGTTTACCACCCAATTTTTAAGCTTTTGCAGGAACTCAGTCCCACAGAGGCCAGCACGCCTTTCAGTCCTGTCTGCATCTTAAAGAGGTAGCTATGACATGACATGACATAGAGCAGAGTCGTGGTTGTATGAAGAGTAAGAGGAATAAATAAAAGTAAATGAGATGTTTGCCTGAGGGCAATTAGAGGAACTGTTTCAATCCAGCTTGTTTACCTGGTTTTGTTGCGTGACCAGCTCATTACCGTCCGTCTCATTGTGTTTTTGTAGCCACAGAGCTGATAAGGATCAGAGGCGATAAGCATAATGAAGTTCTCTCTAATGGTTCACTGGTGTTGTGTTAACAACAGTCTTAAGGCTTATAGAAGAACAGTAGAGATATCTTATTCAAAGACTACGTGCACTGAATCCCTAGAGGTAATCGCTCTGCTCTACACATCAGCTTTATCTCTGATTAGTATGATAACTACTGATAAATCTATATAGTCACTATAATCAGCATGTAATTGAAATTATGGCAAGTTGAAGTGTCACTGATTAACTGCTATGCAAGAGAAAAATGGATGCTGAAGACACTTCAATTTTCCACTTTATAACCTCATGTTTTTCATGCTCATTTCTGATGTTACATTGTATTCTACTTTAAGCCCTGATACTGCCATAAACATGATCTCGTATGTGTTAGATTCTATGCCTGATTAAATAGTCAATTCATTTTTAATTTGTGATAACTGTGGTATTATCTTCAGTACCTGCATCCCACCTTCTTGGGCTAATACTGGTGTTAGTCTATTTTCTTAAAACAATGTAAAACAGAAAAACCTTATCCCTTTAGATGTGCAGTTTAAACAATACATCAGAAGTTTCATAATGCTAATCCTCTGTTCAATTTGCAGCCGCTGTTGAGACTTTTAGAGTCTGGTGATGAATAATAAAACCCAGTATCAAAGTGTGCCTTGTTCCTGTATATATTCTGAACTTCAAACAAAGAGTTTATGTTCCTTAGCTGAAAAATTCATTATTTATGCTGCACAAAAAAGGAAACAAATGGTGGCCCACATTTCTATTTTTTTAAAGTTCATTGACAAAGTGCTACATGTGCTGTCTTAATTTCTTCTGAATCTCCCTGATTATATACACATCATTTCATTTCGGGATATTCAAATTGTCATTTGTTTTGTTCAAAGCTCCTGTGAGAAGCATTAAAATGGTTACAAAACAAAAGCAAATTAATGTTGAGGCCTCTCTATGACCTATCAAAGCAAGCCAAACTATTAATAACAAACTTGATTGTTTATAAAGTCATTGATGTACAAAACTGCTGGCACAGGATAGGTGTTAGGCAGAGTGATGGAACTGTCAGCTGCCAAAACAGCCTTTTCTTACCCAGCAGAGATTCTCACTGAGAGACAAATTCAACTGGTAAAAATAGCAGGAAGGTGTTCTATAAATACTAGACAGCAACTTATTCAGTTTAAGGTCATTCATTGACTGCATTATTCCAGGACCAAGTTGAACAGACATTTACCCTCTGTCTCTGCTTTCTGTGATAACGCAGGTTTTGTGATGGGACCCCTGGTCATGATTTCTGGTCATAATGTGACATATGTAATGGATAGCTTGTTCCTGATGATTTGGTTACTCCAACTACTTTTTCACCCTTCCCTCTGCTTCACAATAAGCTCTGAGATTTGGTATGGTCAATGCAAAGTCATAGTCCCAAAGTCATATTGAGAGAGAGAGGGAATCGTCTTCCAGTTTCCTGCCTATAAGGAGAATACATTTGGAACACACTGTCCAACACTCAAGTTTCGAAAGATCTGGAGACCTTTCACAGAGCGTATTAAGAAGGAAAGACATCAATGTGGGAACTGACTGCTCTGGATTGTGCTGTACTGCACTGGATGGTACTGTTTTGTACCATCTTGAAACGCAATGTGCTTTCATTTAAGTATATCCTGGCTCTTTTTCCTTTGTCTCGACCCTCTCTTAACCTTACTCAGTCCTGGTTTCACAGTCTCTATCTCTGACCCTCAATTCAAGTGGGGACTCTGATCATCATTTGGACACTCGCTTTTATTTTATTTGTTGGTTGGCAGTATACTGAAAGCTGTTCATAGGAGCTTTAAAAAACACACTTCTTTCCATGAATTTGCAGGACCTTTATTGATCTAATAACTATTATTATTTTTTATGACTTTTTATTTTGTAACTGTTTCCAGACTTCGGTCCACCCTACTTACTATAAGATAACAATGATAACCCTTGGATTCTGTTTAATACCTGCAGTAATGAAAAGGGCATTAGTGGATTTATGAATGACAGATTGGCTGGTGTCAAGCAATTACAAATCCATTGTAATAACAACCCCTGGAGAGAATGCATCTTTTATTAGTCTCACTGGTTTATGATCCATTTAATTATCTCCCTTTTGAAATGAGATCAGCAGGGGGGCCAATTCTCTCTGACCGCATATAATCACTCTGCATGTTTTCATTTAGTGATAATCAGAACTCATGTTGAGCAATCCACTTTTTGATGAATGATCAATCAGCTGGAGACTGCACTCTGTCAACAATTCCTATGAGAGTTGAAGCTTGCTGATCTGACAGAGACTCTGACTCTGGAACATCACTTTCAATTGCTTTCCTCCGTCATGCAATGCGCTTCACTTGCTGAAATAATGTAATAATTGCTAATGCTTCATCTCCAGTTCAACTCAGGGATGGACTGGAACAACAAATCAGCTCTGGTGTTTTAGACAATTGATCCAAAAGACAGCTATTTTTGTTCAGCTGTGCGCCTGTGACTTAAGTTAATGTAGAAATATATATTTACATTAAAATAACTTGTGACATTGTGTATTGGTAATGTTCCAAGCTGGGATGTTTCAGAGGGACTCTTAGTCAGCTGTGTGTCAGGACATTTGAGGTCTGGGTGGCCAAATTAAGAAAGGTAGTTCCTAAATTAATGAATAGCCATAGTTGATAATTATGATCTCAACATTAATCAGATTCATCAAGATTATAATTTTGACTGTAATCGTGCAGCCCTTGTTATTTTTTGCTGAGCTAGCTCCTCCGAGACAAAGAAACTGGCATTTTTTTATTTTTAATATAGCATTAAATTCTGCATAGCTACTTGCACATACTTTTTTTTGTCAAATAGGTTATGACAAATACAACAAGTAGGGTGTTAGGACTGCATGATACATCTTTCCATCTCAATTGCAATATGATGCCAAGCACATGACCTGAAACTCATCATGTTGACATTTTTTGGTGTTTCATGTCTTCCAAGATGAATCTGCAATAAAAGTCTATCTGATAACACATTAGCGCAGACACATTAGTCACCAGAGCACAAAGTGAACGGAGCGCTGTGTCTGTAGAGTCTATGTTTCCCCTACATCTAAATCATCACACACGCAATGCTGCTGCTGTCATACGTAATGCCATCAGAATGATAGAGGTAGACACTTAGTTTCCAGAGGCGGCTTTTTGAGTGAGTGTATTCCTGTTTCCAGTGGCACCTCGTCCCAGTGCTGGTTAACGCGTGGACAAAATACACACAGACTGTTCATGTAGCAGATGAGCTGCAGAGTCTTTATATTTAGTCACAACACCTGCAGCACATGGGCATGGTGTAGTGTTGTGTGAGTTGACAGAAATAGGAGATGGTATGATTTTGTTTTCAGAGGTAACAGCCAGGGGGCTGGTCATGTCGGAAGCAAGAGATGGTTGATGACATCTAAGTTACACAACTGTAACCAACAAGTTTATTTGGGAAGCTTTATAAGAGACGTGTCAGAGTTGCTGGCAGAGGGCTGACCCAAGTGAGCAGGAGAAGAGTTTCACAGAAAATAGACCTGAAGACCCAAACAATAAAAAGTATTTTCATTTTGAATCATATACATATACATACATAAAAACACACTGCATTTGCCTGGTAAGAAAAAGTACTGCAATGGTTATTTGTTTTTCAATATTGTCCAGCCCTAACATCTGTGTCAATGGATAGTTGCTACATACAGCAATGATCATTTAGGTTTCTGCATTTCTTTATCTTTGCCCGGAGAATCCAAAGGAAATGGGGTTAAATATATGAGGGGCCAAGCCTGGGGATGATGGGAATGAAAGGCAGATCTACACTTTTGGGCAAGTCAGATGAAACAAAATTAAAAAGGCAGTTCTGGAAGCCAAAAACTCATGTCTTTAGAGATAACAAGGCTAGCCCTGGTTCAACCACTCCCCTAGGGCATCTATCATCTATATTCTAAATGTATCTCCAAAGAACAGACCCCTTGGTTTGGCCACAAATCTCTGGGTCTACTGAGATGACAGAGCACACAGAGCAGCACACTTGAAGAGACAATAAGCTGATTAGCTCTGCTTTGTTGCCGCATGCATTCCACTTGAGATACAACAAGAGCTCAAAATGTGAGTGAATAAGCAGTACAATAATTTACACACTTACTATACAGTTTTCGTACTTGCTGGAATTATGCATTGGATTTTGGTGTGATAAAAAGGCCTGGAGAACAGCGTTATTTATATTCATCCCAATACTTCTATTTAATCATAATGCTGCCACTCAACCTTTTCATGCAAATTCACATATTTGTACAGAAAATGAAAATGACTGTACACCTTTGAGAATTCTGTTGAGGTTGCACGTTGTTCAATCTCAGGTCCAGTTTTTTTACATCTGAGAACACTATGCTACGCTCAGCCTCTGAAAAGCGCCTCTAGTGCTTCCAGCACACAAGGCCTCAAAATCACTAGCTGGACTCTTCTCTTCTGTTGCCCCTAAATGGTGGAATGAATTGGTCAACTCCATTCGATCTGCAGAGTCCCTCTCTACTTTCAAAAGACAGCTAAAGACCCAGCTCTTTAGGAAGCACTATGCACTTAGCTAGACTGTTCTCCACTGTTGTCCCCAGTGGCAGATCGTGTTGTCCAGCTACAATTGACTCGCACTTTCCTGCTCTACTCTGGGAATCTATGTTCAGCTCTTGAGTGACCCAGCACTTGGTACTTTGGTAATTATTGTGGTGATGTTAATTGTTGATGATGATAACGGAAAGCCTTAAATGGTTTGGTTGCTTCATTGTAGATGTTCCTTAATTTACAAAAAAAAAAAAAAAATTCCTTATTTACTTTAGTGCAATGCCTTTACACTGCTTGGCAGTACCTGCACCCAAATGGACTTGAAGCACTTTGTTACCCGTTCTGATTTTGTTTCCTTTTGTCTAGATCTTTGCTTGTGTTGTTCTTGTTCTCGTATGTACGTCGCTTTGGATAAAAGCGTCTGCTAAATGACATTGTAACATTTTTGATTTGATTATCAGGAAGGGAACAATATTTCTGCTTTAGCCAACTGATATTTTAAAAGTGAAGAGAAAAATATTCGAGCCAGAATTTTCATTTTTTTAACATTCCTTTTTTCGTTTTCCAGTCAACAGGCAATTTGAGACATGAAACTGGAGTTTGAGTTGACATCTCCAAATAGATTATAACCTGCATTTTTACGCAGAAAAAGAAAACAGTATGGTAAATGTTTGCAAAACAATAGCAGATGTCTTTTGAAATTTGTCTACAAACAGACTGCAATGAAGAACAGAACACTTCCGATACAAAAATCATATCCAATCTGCATTAATATCTGTTATCTGAGATATCTGTTTCAAGAGATTACCTATAAGTTAAGTCTGTCATGAGTCTATGTTTAGTTCAGTTTTCACATGTGTGTCATGCCTTGGTTTCTCCTATGTTTATTCTGTGTTAGTTATTATTTGTGTCCCTTGTGTGTTTTGTGATCCATGTCTCTTGTATGTTCCTGTGTTTCTTAGTCTTGCCTTTGTGTTCTCTGTTCTGTAGTTCTGATCCCTGTGTTTCCAGTTTAGTTACTTTCTGAACTTGTGTGTTTCCCTCCTTTTTGATTACCCTCATTAGTTTCACCTGTGTCCTGTGTTCCATACCTGTGTTGATTACTGTGTATTTAGTTCCTCTGTTTCCCCTGTCCCTACTTGGATCATTGTACGTCTTCCTTGTGTTCAGTGTGTACGTCTTCCATGTGTAGAGTGTGGAATTCTTCCTTGTGTTCCCTTATCTTAGTGTTTCTAGCGTTTTCTTTTGGATTTAGTTTTTGGACATTTAAATGAGTTTTGTTTGTACTTTTTGTTGATTAAAACCTTTTTATTTTAAATTCTGCACTTGGGTCCTCCTTAAGTCTTTCCACCAACGTGACAAAGTCTTCTTAGTTTTTAAGACTTACACAAGGTGGCAATGTTGTAGTAAATATGTAGTTGCTTTACATTGGCTCATTTCACCACACACATATTAGCCAAGCAGTACCTCAGATGTTAAACTGAAACCAAAGCGGAACTGCAACAACCTACAGTTCAGTCAGACAACTCACGTTTACTTAATAAGTTTATTGCAGCATACAGTATTGTGTTTGGCGTGTGGGCTCCGACTTCATTACTCCTTGTAGATTATTTAAAGCAGACATTTAGGAGCAATGAGATAGGACTAACCCCCCTCGGAGCCCGCAGGTGGAAGCCGGGGAGGAGGTGGGGACAAACTTCACGCAGCACTGAGCAGAACAGCAGAGCACTGCTAGCAGAGGCAGAGACAGGGAGGCTTGCCGTTTAAATAGACCGCCGAATGAGGATGTTGAGATCAGCTGA
The DNA here is from genome assembly GCF_009762535.1 of Notolabrus celidotus. Lineage (NCBI taxonomy): Eukaryota > Metazoa > Chordata > Actinopteri > Labriformes > Labridae > Notolabrus > Notolabrus celidotus. Next base: position 13,553,675 of record NC_048286.1, on the reverse strand, counting down.
TGAGAGGTGGTGACGTGTCAGTATGATGAGCGCGGCTCGAGTTGTCTGCCTGAACTAGCTTGCAGGCGGCGCTCCATTTCCTTGAGTGTCCACTGGAGGTAGTCACAAAAATCAAATAATCTAATGCTGTGTATTATCAGACAGCCTAATTTAAAAAATGTAGTATCGGTCTTTATAGCCAATTTTTTTTTTTAAATCCTGACAACTACACAGAGGGGGTGAGTTTCTGCATTACTCAATCATTCTAATTATATAAAGCCTTTAAGCTCTGCAGCTTGTTCAGTAAGCTAAATTAACAGATGTGGTCAGCAATAACCACAATTAGAATCTCACTCTTTGAAAAACACAAGGGTAAACTAGTTAAGTCACGAGCTACAGAAGTAGCCACGGCTATTGACTGTTAAGCTTAAGGATACCTTAGCAAGGGTCAACCCCTCCCTCCTTTCCAACACCACCCTCTCCTCCTAATATGGTCACGACCAGCCCCAGAAACCAACGTGGCTAGGGCTTGATGCTGAACTACAGGCTTTCATGTAAGCAGTTGAGAAACCAGTGAGTGAAGTCACACCGGCAACATTGATTCCTTGTACACCTTGACAATTAGCTCTAATCACAGCTCATTATCAGCCTCACAGAGCTGGTGGCATCACAAAGGATTATTGGACACCTGTCAAATACTCTAAGTTGAATGTTCTAAACCAGCCAGCCTTATTACTGCATATTGCGACTTTATAACCCACATACCTTCTAATAACCTTGGATGGTTCTCTTCAAATCAGTCCAGGTTGGATATAAAAACATAACAAATAGAAAACAGTGAGCTAGATTGATTTCTGTTTTTGTATAATTCTACCAAACCTGTAAGGCATAATATCCCTGACTGCGGCTTGGATGAGGTGAAATCTATAATTAATAAATGGAACCAGATCCTTCTATCAGAGCCCCTGAAGCTGTGAAACAACCCACCAGACAGGATAATGATCACTATTTACATATTTGCAGCTTAACTCCTTCATTTGAACTCTATATTTTGATTTAATTGGTTTCTTCAGCTCTGCAGTCTGCATACCCTGCAAAGTGGCAAACACACTTTACTGCTTGTGAGTTCAGGTGGAAGTGTAATAATTCCATTATTTTCATCATGCCCCTTTCCTCCTACAAAGATGAGCTCCATCAAACATCCTGCTCAGTGTAATATTAAATAACACTTAAAGTAACTTCCAGAGGGGCGATCATTAGCAATGGAGCTACTGAGAATAAAATCTAATGCTCACACGCAATATTGCTTAATTTCCCCAATATTACAGAGCTGTCTAACTGTGAAAAATATGTAGATGTATTTATGTAACTGTCATATTTGAATGTAACATTTAAAGCTGGGGTTGGTAGTCACGGAAAACTAGCATGAATTCGAATCTAGCATTTCCTCAGGACTCCGTCTAACCCCTCCCCCTCGGAGCTCCTCCAAAACAACGCCCCCCCCCCCCCCTCACATGCACGAGACCCGCTGATTCGCGACCATATGATCGTGACTGATACAAAACCGGTCCTCAGCACATCGTTTGTGTTTTGCATTACGTCAACTCATGTCTCACTCAAAGGTAAGAAAAAATCAAAACATTCTCATAGTGAAAGTTAAAAACACAAACAAACATGAAATGTACGCACAGGAGGCGGGCTGAACGGCAAGACAGGATTTGATTGGTTTCATAATTTGGCTCCTGATGGCAGGGATTGGTTGGTGTTTTCCCATGTTTACTCCGGCTGTAGATAGGAGATTTGTTTCATTCTTTTTTTTAAAAACAAATTATGTATTGATTGCCATCGGGACATAAATATTATTTTAACCAGTATAACAAAAAGTGTATCTAAATCTGAATACCAACCACAGCTTTAAAGACAAAAACAAGGCCTTTACTGATTTAATTGATTTAATGTAATTTAACTGAACTTGAGTCTTCTTTTTTATGCTTTCCTACCTCTTCTCTATTTCATTTCAAAAGGAAATGTGCTTTTTACTTCACTACAATTATTTGATGACTTGAGACATCAAAGGATTATGATTGTTGCGTACAGCACGTATCATAAAGAACAAAATAAAACATGTCACATAAGTAATAAATGCACATTAACTTTAATAGCTACAGAAACTGTTTCTAGTTTACTTCTGTTTTAGTCCAGAGACTCTTAAAACTGTGTGTTATTGCAAAAATGTAGGATGTTCAGAAACAGCTCAAAGCAGAGTTGAAATAAACCACATTCACATATCTATTAAATATGTGACCCTCTTTGTATGTCAACACTAAAAGATCCTTGTTTGAGGATGGAAGTGGGTTATAAACAGTGGGTGACAGTTTTCACAATCAAGAATCTACATATCAGAGTTTTGACCTTTTTCAAGCATTTCACAAACCCGATTACTGAACCAAGGACCTGACATGAAACCCTCTTAAACAGCAGCAGGCATTTTCCATAACAATAACACTATCTTTCCTACCGCATTGTCAACTAACATTGAGTGGTTATTAAATGTGTGCTATCTCCATTATTTATGCTTGCCACTTCGGTTTTCTGACGCAATGTTTTGAGTTAAGAACCTCTTATGCATCTGTTTAGCACTACTGGATCCATCATCAGTGTGTGTGAAGTGCCTTTTGACAGCTTTTCAATTAATAAAAAATACTGTTCAAAGAAAAATAGCAATCATGATGTCCGCTGGTGTGAATTCATGACATAAGAGGTACAGTTTCATTCAGGATTAATTTAGGACCAATCAATGCTGCTGAGAGTCATTATACTGATACCAAGTTTAAATAATCTGGCTTGAAAATTTGATAAATAAACTGCATCCACTATTTAACTTTCTACTATGTCTAACTAACCTTGAGCCATAGAATAAAAGCCTCTATAAGATGTGGAATCCAAGGTAATAAAGAAACTGAGCAAAACTGAGCAAATGTACCCGATGCACAAGTGTCTTAAACAATTATTATTTTTAATGGGCAACAGGGGGTAATTCTACTAAAAGTCTGTTTGTAAAGAAGGCTATGAAAAGAAAGATCCTTCTTCTATTCTGATTACCTCAGCGCACATTTCCTCAATAAGCTAATGGTCTGGCTGCAATTATGATGACTTCTCAGTTAGAACAGGGCTGTAGCAATGCAGGGCCAACCTTTGTCCAAAAATAGTCATTTCAGATTAAAAAAGCCAAGATCCAGACTGCCAAAAAGCCAATGTCTTCAGGAGAGTAAAGAGACTTTCATAATTGATTTAATGGCTGTTAAGGCCAAAAGTCTTCTTCGGACAGTTGATATTTGTTCAATCTTGTAATTTCACCGGTGGCTGATTATACAGTCATTGTCTCCAGGTGATTCCTAATTATTTGGAGTCCTTATTGAAATGGTTCTTCATCTATTGGCTAGATTCCTTGTTCTTATTGGTACTGGAATTAAATACGTAGCTCCAATATGCTGACAGAGAAGTTTGTTTGTATGAAGAGTCCTTTGTGGGTTTTTATACTTGTATGTGTCACCTGAAGCTATAGATAAAACATTTTCAAGTAAATGAGGTATAAAAAAAAGTGATATGTGGTTTATGATTATCAGTTTTCTAAAAACGTATTTGAGTTCATGCTGCAAACTTGTGATTCAAGAGTTGACAATACCTCCTCATAGAGAGAATCTGTTAGGATAATGAGGCTACAAAATCTCTGAAGGAGCATTAGCTGGGATTGTTTCTAGGTCAATGGATTCCATCACACATTTATCACCACTTTTCTTTCTTTACAGTGACAGGACTCTCTTTTTAGACTGATGAGGTTCTCTTGAGATGTACTATAGAGACATCATGTACTTTGATTCTAGGACCAACCATTAAAGAGCCCAACCATCTCTGCTAAACTGTCTTTGTACGTATATCTGATTTGTCTCTTTTGTGATCACAGCAAATGGCTGGATGGAGAATGGGGAATCAGGGACCCATGTGACGGCACAATCAGAGTGTATGTGAATAGCCCCCTGTGGTTTAATCAGGAAAATTGCTGTTATTTCGCCTCCACATCATCCAGACACTACAAGGACAGTCATGCTATACATCACACAAACTGCAACTTTTGTATTTGTTTGTGCAAGCATGACGAATGTGTTTGAGTGCATGTGTGAGTGCATGTGTGCATGTCTAATTCGCAGTAATCTGTCAAGTGTGGAAGAAATTCATCTGTTTGGCTGTGCTGTACAATCCTTTAGCTATGGAAGCTAATTGGATTAGCATATGATGCAGATTATCCTGTCAACACTGAAGGCGAATCAGTGTGAAAACTGACATACATAAACAGGCAGGATATTTGATGGAGTCAGACATATTTCAAAGTGATTAGATTTGCAATAAGCCAGAGCTAAAAGGCAATAAACTACAGGCTAAGAGTGGGATTAAACTTTAAATCTTAAAGCCAAAAAAGACCTAGGGAGGAAGAGAGGGTGGAAGTGTCACAATTCAGGAAGGACCCAAGAGCAGATTTAAGGAAGAAAGTGGATTTATTCACGGCAGGCAAATCCAAAAAAACAGGCCAACAGGCAGTGGTCGAATTTCCAAGGAGACAAAAGAACACACAGCAGGCCAAAACACAAACAGGCAGGAGCACACATAACAATCTGGCAACCAGCAAAGGTACTGGCTGGCTTATATACCAGGGAGTGATTACCAACAGGTTGCAGGTGTGTGTGATTAGGAGAGAGCAGAGGGGGTGGGGCTAGGAGGAGCAGGCTGCTCCAGCAGTGTCCATGACAGGAAGTTGGAAAAACTTACCGAAGATTATCAAGCAATCACAATAGTGTTTCATGAGGTTTGCCTTTGGTGTTTAACAGTTAGAGCTTAGATCTCTAATACTTTAATCTTGCCTCCCTTCACATCAATCAAACCAAACGTCTTCAATTAGCCTGATGCCCACACATGTCATTTTAGAGGTTTTTTAAGTCTTTCCAGAAGCTGTGGAAGTCCTGATTGTAAACAATACAAATTGCCACATCAAAGGATTTTTGACATTTTAAACTCTTACTTTCACTTTGAATGGTACATTCTTATAGGATACAGTACCATAAATCCTTCCAAGAAATCTCTATATCCCAATGTCAACGGGGTTACAGAGTGTGGCTATGTTGGCAGAGCTAGCAGCACCAGCCTTTGGTCCTCCCTGCAGGTTAGTGTCCACTGTAGTTCATTGCAATCATTTCTGATCAACTCATATATTAAAGAGGAAGCAGGGCCGGCTGATAATCTGTTACTTCGTGTGTTTGAAAACCGTATGCTTTTCACAGATATTAGACTGTTTTTGGGGGGGAGGGGGGGGGGGGGGGGGGGGGGGGGGTCTGTTAGTTTTGGTAGAATGAATAAACTTGTTTGCAGGGTCAATTTGAGGTTATAGAAATTCTGAGACAGCCTGACTTCAATACAGAAGGTTAGGAGACCATGATATAGTGTGAAAGTATTGCATGTCAGCCGCCCAGAGGGCAGAAGACAGTGATATGATATGTAATACCCTTCTGAACCTTCCCTAAAGCCTAAACATTCGCCTACATGTGTAATAAATTCCTGGTGGGGTTTTGGTTAAAGTTGTTTCTGTGTTTTCTGTTAAGATCCATTTAAGCATATGAAAATCTTAAAAAGATATTTTGCTGAGCTTTTACACCCTCACGAGGGACAGAAAAGTGTTAATCTAACCACCTTTTCAATCAGGCAACTCAATTTAAGTCTATCATTTATTTAGCTGAAGGTTCAGAAAGAGTACACATAGGGAATTGTGGTTTAAGTAGAAAAGCTTATAAAAAAGATGATGCTTGCAGCTGAAAGGATACAGAACATTGTAGTAAAGTAGACTTAAAGGAGAAGCTGCTCAAGATAGAGAGGGTAAGTAATGAAAAAAAAACAAGATGACCTGAAGCAAAAAAAAAGACCCTAAAAGATCATAGTTATGATAATCATAAGGTTATAAGCAACCATTTAAATGTAGAGAGGTATATTATAAGAAATCATTTGATCCATTATTGCCCTCTGCTGGACACTAATCTATCTCAGTGAATGTGTCTCAATATTTCACTTCATTCACACATCACAGGACCATTTTAACATTTTAATGTCAGACAATCGTACATAGTTTCAATGTTGGAATCCTTTTCATTTATATATGATTGTCTTCTTTGCTGGGAAACACTCATCCATACTTACCCATGATAGCAGAAAGGACTATTGAGTCTGTTCAGTGAGCAGCCAGATCATGCTGATGTTCAACAGGGCAACTCTCGAGTGTCATTGGGTATTGATTCACAACACTGCTCAGAATTGGAGCGGTGTAATTGAAAGCAGGCTTGCCACCGTGCATTAGACAGCTTCGAAGGTTTAAAGGAATAAGACAGAGGCGTAAACAGGCCTAAACCATGTCCCCTCATCTCTGGATATGAACCACTGCCATAAGGAAATATACTCTGTATGCCAAAGTGTTAATCAAAGCTCCATCAAGTTGTTGAACTCTCATTGATAAATATTTAGAGCAACAGATCATTGTGCAATAAATACATAAACACTAAGAACTTCTACATTCTAGTAATTCATCATCAAAAGCGTAGTCTTACTGTTTTATGAGAAGCATCTCTCTAACATCATGCCAAATGCCTCTCAAGCCAAATTTCCACTCAGGGACAATACATTTTACCCTGTCCATGTGTGTGTGTGTGTCTGCCTCTTTGTCTCTCTCTCTCTCTATCATTCACTCCCTTTTCCCTCTTTCTACACTCTATCTAGATATGCATTCACCCTTAAGACAAGGACTATTTTTTAATGCAGTTTCTGCTTTGGAGATCATTCTTAATTTTATCTTGCTTAATAAAATATACACATAATAAAATTGTATTAAGTCTAGTTCAGTGGTGTTTAATCACACCCATCTTATTAATTCAATAACAAACTGAGTCTGTATGACTCCTGCATACCTAAAAGGAAGAATGAAGCACTGATAGTCCCTGGGGTGCAGAATTTTAAGTTGGTAATGATTTCTCAGTAATATCTCCTCATAATAATATCTCTTTTGTCTTTTGATACCTATCCACTGCGGCAGTTTCAGACATGAAAAAGAATGGTTTGAAACATGTCTATCTTTATGATGATGGTCTTGTTTGCTTTTAGATGACATAAAGAGGCCATTTTAATTTAAGACAGTTTTTAAAAAATCCCCACCAAAGCTTTGATTATACTAGTGCAGCTCAATAAATAAGGAAAGGGAAAGGCTCAATATTTTCCATTAGTTATTTAAGAAAGTTAAGCAATATATTCTAGACTCATTACATGTAAACTAAATTTTCTGTTCATCTACTCCAATTGAATAATTTTAGCCTACAGCTAAAAACATAAAAGAACATATACTTCAAAATATTAGAATATTTGATTTGGAGTTTGAGGAAATAATTATGTTCAAACTGAATAATTCCAAGTATTTCTAAGTCTAGCTCAGAGCATGCAATCATAATCATGGGGGAAAATTGTTGACTTGTCAGTGGTCCAGAAGTGATCATCTACACCCTTCACAGGTAGGCAAAGCCACAGAGGGTCATTGCTTAGCTGTCCACAGTGTTTGTATTGGAGCATATTAATGGAAAGTTGACTGTAAAGGAAAACTGTGGCAGAGCAAAGGTGCACAAGTAACAAGGGTGACTGCAGCCTTGAGGAAGATTGCCAAGAAAACTTGATTAAAACTTCCGAAAGCTGCACAAGAAGTGGACTCAGGCTGTTATCTGTGCTCTGAGAGCCCCAACAATGTCTTCAGGAAAGAGGTCAAAACTGTTGCATCCCCTATATCAAGCAATTCCTGAACCATAGACGTCAGAGGCGTCTTACTTGGGCTAAGGAGAAAAAAAACTGGTCGCTTAGTTGGTGGTCCAAATTCCTTTTTTCAGATAAAAATTAAAATTATTTTGAATATCATTTAGATATCATGGTCCTCGAGTCTGGAGGAAGAGTGGAGAGGCACAAATCTGAGGCACTTGAAGCCCAGTTTGAAGTCTGCAGTCTGTTTTCATATGCTGACAAGCTTTATGACAATTCCAATTTCCTTTTCCAGACCAAAGCGCCAAAACTATTACCAAATGGTTTACCTTGAGATTACTGTGCTTGAATGGTCGCCCAACTCACCTGATCTGTACCCTATGTAGAATCTGAGGGATAGGAAGATGAGAAATACCCAAATGTTCATTGTACATGTCACAAATAAGATGTGGATGTGTACTTTTAAGGTAGATAATGAAAAAGAATGTTTTGGAAGTAGACTCATTTATTGACATGCACTTGTAAGTAAAATACCCCAAATTGGAACTGATTTGCATAGCAGAATGTACTTTTAGAGAATGTAGCATTGCTTGAGCTATGGATGTCTCTGTAGCATACTTTCTGTCACAAACATTTTAGAGGGGGGATAGAAGTGAGTGAATAGTTAGCAAGCTTCGGTAGTCCGCATCTTAAAAAAAGCTTTTAGTACATCAGCAGGGGGACAGACATTTTGTCTCCATCATTGATCTTGCTTCAGTTTGTTTGTTTCAATGTTTCCATGCCTCCATTTTCAAAGTAGACTTCCATCTCATTACAACTCTAAGGGACTGGAAAGCTCAGTCACTTAGAGTCTTGCAGACAGTCTGAAGTCAAGTGAAATCAATTTCTCCAGGGAGCTGAGACAAAAGAAAGTGTTTGGGTAATTCAACGAAACTTGTAGCAGTGAAATAAGAGAGCTGTGAGATCTGAGTGATTAGATAATCATTTTACTTGCTGCTCTGCTTATTTAGTGTATTGTTTTCCAAATAATGTGGCATAAATGAAAATTTCCATGCATATGAATGAAAAGTAGTTCTATTCATACTGTTTAGACTGAATCTACTGGGGCCTGAATCGATTACAAGTGAAAACGTCAATATGTCAGGGAGGAGTTGGGATGGAGACCTGACAAGAAAACACATGAAAACCTGTTGAACCTTCAAAAAGGGGGGACTTTTAAGCTTCACATTGTCCTTCTGATAGCTTTGTAGAAGCTTTACATGATTTACAGCTCAAAAATTCTTTACTTATCTCAGATGGGTGTCCTTTGGAAAAGAAATATTTCATCCTCTGTCTGAGCGCTTCATTCCGGCTACTGTCTCTTTAAAGCCCTACCAGCACTCAAGAAACCTCCTCCACTGCTGCCTTGCAACAAAGTTGTGTGTCTCTGTATATAATACATTCTTAATATATACATAGAAATAATATACTGCTTGTCAAGTTTAGTATTGACATTATCTTAATATCTATTTGTAAAATACAAGAAAGCAAAATAGCACCATTTTAATGAATGTGTCCCACAATTGTTACCAGTGTTACCAGTAATATTGGCCAGCCTTAAGTGCTATGTTATTCGCAGAAAAACTCTTAGCAGCACAATGGTTTTGAGAAATTTCCAAAAGGGATGATGGAGTGGCATTTTATTTGATGGACAATAGTTTATGATGCCAGTAACATTACCCTCATAAGCTTAATTGGTTATATTTGTGTTTGGTATATCCCCAATATCAAATCACAGTATTGCATAATGTAGTGGCGCCAGAGGATTTTGATGGAGCTACAGGGAACAACTAATGGTTTTTGAAGCAACAAATAATACAACATTAAAATAACTGCACTTGAATGAGATTAACTTCACCCTAATTTGAACTGAAGTACACTTAATGTTTAAAACAGGCACTAACAATGAAGTACGGATGGATAAATACAAATATGAAAAATCAAAACCAAAATTTGAGACACTACTAGAACCATCTGTAGATTTATTAAATACTTAAGTCGTGAGAAAGAATTGCTGTAACATGGGCTAGATGGGCAGATTTATCATGCTGACCATTACCCAAGTATACCATAATACACAACCTGTCCTCATCCTCTCCTTATCCTCCATCTGAGGCATTACAGAGTCTCGTCGTGCTGAAATTATCATTGCTTTGATTAGCGAAACAATCTACTCATCCTCCCTCACACCTTTTGGATAAAAAAAAGTAGTCCATAATTAGCCCATAACCACTAACTTGTATATTGTGTCAACATGTTGTGACACTTGAAGTTATTTGAGAGCAATGGCCAACTTTTAGGGCTTTCCAGCCAACAGACTTCAAAGCCCCAAAAAAGTCTCACCAGGACTTTCTATTCGTGTGTGGGTTATTGTTTACAGACCCACTAGCAACAATGAAGTTGGTTGGGGGACTTGTTAGATTTGATCATTCGCTGCACTTTCATACTTTCAAGCATAAAGATATCAAAAGCCAAATTATTTTAATGGCAAAAAAAAGTTTTTAAAAAAGAGCATGCCCTTGCCGTTTCATTTGTTTAACTGTGTAAAAATATTATCCTATATCTTAACTTTAAAACCAAAAGTGATATGATTATTTTTTTTAATTAGAGGTGTTATATACAAATATCTATTTACTTTAATCTGGTTTATCTTCCACACACCATATGATACTTCGAAAGGAAAAATTAAGTCAGCTTATTTTACATGAGCATACTCAGCCAATCCCAGCTGACTTTAGGCGGAAGGCAGGGTACACCGTGGACAGGTCGCCAACCTATCACAGGGCAAACATGGAAAGACAGACAACTATTCACGCACACCGGGCAATTTAGAGTGACCAATTAACCTGGAGAGCATATTTTTGGACTGTGGGAGGAAGCCGGAGTACCCAGAAAGAACCCACACATGCTCGGGAGAACATGCAAACCTCCACACAGAAAGGCACCTGCCTGACTTAGGACACGACCAGGAACCCTTCTCACTGTGAGGCAACAACGCAACCCACTGCACCACTGTGCAGCCCTAAATGGTTTTAAATAAGGTTCAATGCAGAATAAAGGCCATGAAACTGACTTGCCTAAAACTTAGATATAACCTACTACGATTATCTTTCTTCAGTCATGTCAGATGGATTTTAACAGCACTGGTAGTTGTTGAACAATGTTGATGACTCAGATGGTATGCGTCCCATCCTAGCGGAACTTCATCTTTTGTTATTTGTTTCAACCAAGACACCTCTTGCGGGATTTAAGATTTTTGCCGCTGAATGTTGCTGAACGATTGACTGCACCTTTAAGTTCAAGGCAAAAAACAATAGTCTGGATAGAATGGTGTATGGGAGATAACCTTGCTCTGATAAATGATTTTACCATTAGTCTTTCAATCATGCTGAGAAAGGTCCTTGAGTCATTTCAAATATTGGTTTCCAATTTTTAAAGCAGCAACACTCAGTTTTTCTGGGCCCAATAATAAAATCAACATGCATAACTTAGTGCATTTTCTGTGTTTTATCTGTTTTTAAGACTGATTGTGTTTATTATTTAATAAATAAGAACAAACCAAATTTTTGTAACCTTAGCACTAAACCATCTCTGAACTTTGACATAAATTACAAGTACTTATCACAAAGGCATACAGTCATCTGCAATAGATTAATCATTTTGGTTTTTATCTTTTGCCCTGAGTGGTGACAGTAGTTCAGGAGTACAGTTTTATGCGCAGGCGTGTCACTTTGTGTCCACTAGAGGGCAGTAGTGAGGCTATGAGATGAGAGAACAGAAGTTAAAATGCTGATTCTTATCTCATGTTGTTGGAACATGGTGCAGATTTTGTATCTCAGAGTACATCTGGAATGAGTGGAATCAGATGGAAAACCAAGGAGTCTTGTGATTGCTACAGTACGCCGTCCACAGTGAAGAAAGACTATTGGGCAATATATCTATGGACATGTTTTGAAGTCGGATGCAATCACAAAGCATAATGCAGAGGAAGTTCAAGCAATCTGCTATTTAAAGTTTTTGCAGTGCAGTAAACAATGAAATCCATTCAGAGGGAATTGTTTGGGGCATTATGTTGATTTCAGTTTTGATGGGAGTCAATCTGACCTGTGTCACATGGAGTAAGCATGTGACTTCACCATTATTGTATCCAAACATTCTCCCACCTCGGTCGCACGTTAGACCCCACCTTGTTGCTATAAAATGCCTCCATGGACTCCAATGGTTACACCATCTGGTGGAGGGGGGACAATCCCTCCTGCCTTTTCCCCAGTGTAGCTGTTTAAAAAGGTCAAGGAACTGTGCATTTCCCTCATCAGGCAGAGGAAAGAAACAAATCAAGAGTATTGTATGCATCACTCCCCATAATTTGGCTTACATTGCTTGATTTTTTTACAGCCAAACCAATAACAGATACAGTTGTGCTCATAAGTTTACATACCCTGGCAGAATTTGTGATTTTTTTGGCCATTTTTCAGAGAATATGAATGATAAGAGAAACCTTTTTTCCACACACGGTTAGTGGTTGGGTGAGCAAAATTTTTATCAAACAACTGTGTTTACTCTTTTTATATCATAAAGACAACAGAAACTACCAAAGAAACCATAAATTCTGCCAGGGTATGTAAAATTATGAGCACAACTGTATGTGGGCAGAGGGAGATACAAGTGAGGACAGAACATACAGTGAACAGCAACCCCCACACTTTAGCACAGTGTGGCGCCTCTCATGTCTTTTTTACTTGCATCGGCAGATGATGTTGGTGCTGATTAAAAGAGAGAATGTTTAATCAACAAGTCTGCATAAGCAATTCACACCAAATTTCCAAAGCTTTATCCAAATGCAAGAAAATTCTGTTAGGTTGGTCTGACCACCCCAGAGAAGTTTATAGAGATGGATAAAAAAATTATTTTATCCCATGAGGTATATCTGGAAGCATCAACACAGGCTTCTTTCATTAGTTCGAGATAATACTCAACTCCCACTCGACATATCAGGTCAACTTTGATAGACCCTATCCAACAATGTGTGGAATTAAGGAGGCTCACTTTTTATCCCAACATTGTAAATACACAAATTGTATCTTACATCACAATGATATTAACTCTGGGTGTTTTCTAAGGGTTGGAATAGTTCTGTTGCATCATCCTACAGTTGAACTATGACTGACTCCTTTTTTTGCATCAATGACTGGAAAACCTTTTCAGGGAGGTCTAATCTGCACTTTGGAATTCTTTTGTGAGGTATCACAGATATTAGATATTCCATTATCATAGGCACATGAACAGCCTACAGGCTCACCTCAGCAGTGTTAGAGAAATACCAGAAAAATCCTCTGTTTTTTTCTGCTTAGACACTGAGCCTGCTTACAGATGCATCATCTGCACTATCTCTGCACTCAGAGATTGAAAATAACAAGAGGGTGATGACTGAGACGCCACCATTCCACCTAATGCAGTGATAAATAATACATTTTGTGGGATTTTCATATAGCTCTTTTATATAGCTGTACAACAAACTTCTATTAGATTGAGCTTCGTGGGAGGCCTGATGGGCCTCTGCTGAACACAAGGCATGTCCTGATACCTGCGAAGATAACATGATCTCTTTATAGTCCTCCCGACCTCTGAAGCAAGCTCTACAGCCTCTACAGAATGTCATAGTTGATATGCAGCAGTATACATTTACACGTAATGACTCCAGAGATCATTAAAGTTGATACTGCAGGTCAAGCCTGGATCTACCCAAGAGGCAGTCAATGATCAAGAGGAAGTTTTGTTCCACTCCAAAGATTACAGCTTTATGAAATGTCAGAAAACCATTTTCCAGTATTAACTTGTAAATCTGTTTATTTTATTTCGACAAATAGTATTTAAATCAAGATTTGTGAATTTCATGGTGCTTTTTTCCCATCCTAACCCGTCTTACAATAGCAGGATACCAAGTTAGAATAACACACAAGCCCAAACCTTCCTTATTTTGAGTTCAGCAGAGTGTTATCCTAATATTTGTACAAGTCCTTTGTCAATACTGATGTTTCCTGTCCTCCCATTTTTACTTTCCCCAAATAAGGATTATCATGAGAAATTTGTAACCAAATCTAGATTTTAGTGTTACTGTCAGAAACACATTTTCTACAATTCCTATTCCTAAAAAGTTGGGACGTTGTGTAAAATGTTGAAGAAAACAGATTGTGATGGATTGTAAATCATTTCAGTCCTATTTTTAGCTGATAATAGTGCAAAAAAAACATAACATGCATAAATAATTAAATAAATACATTTTTTTATGAAAAATATATGCTCATTTTAGATTTGGTGCCAGCAACACTATTCAAAAAACATGAGACAGGGATAACAAAACACTGAAAAAGTTGAGAGAAAACAAAAACCTGGAGGAATATCTCCCAAATGATCAGGTTAATGTTAATTTGAAATCAGTTACTAACACGACTAGGGTGGAAAACGTAATTCCATAGAGGCTGAGTCTCTCAGAGGTAAAGATGGGAAGAGGTTCCAGTCCTGTGCCCTGTCCTGTGGTCTGACACATCAAATTTGACATTTGTTTTGGAAGTCATGGACATCACATCCTTTGCTGTAAAGAGTGTAAGGACCATCTGGCTTGTTATCAGCCTACAGTTCAAAAGCCAGCATCCGTGACAGTGTAGGGATGTATAAGTGCTCATGTTAGCTTACACATCTAGAAAGGCTATAATAATGCAGAACAATATACAGGTTTCGGAGCAGAATATGCTGTCAACAAGACAATGTTTTTTTTAGGAAAGACCTTCCATATTTCAGCAAGACAATGTCAAACTACACTGCACACATTACAATGCACATTGTTTATCATAAAACAACATTTTCCAGATTCCTCATTTCACACGTTGTCTTTTCACTATTTTCAATTAAATGTTTGAATGATTTAAAACCATCAAATTCTGTTTTTCCTAACATTTTCCACAACTTTTTGGAATTGGGGTTGTAAAAGGTGCAACAGGCATGCCTTGAAGTTAATATTTGCTTTGTGCATGCTTTGGTTCAAGACAGGCTCAAGGGACACAAGGAAGAATAAGACAGCAAAGGAAGCCTGGAAAGTTTTGAACTCACTGAGTATCTAAAAGCAGCAGCACAAAGCACAGAACTTGGAACAAGACAAAGACATTGGGTTCCATATGGCCCAGAATGAGTCATGTACAGCAGAAATGTTGCGAAATCCACAAATAAGTGTATTCTATGAGTTGATATGCAATATTGGAAACACTATGAATACATTATGCTGGTTTGAGTTGTTCTTTCACTGAAGCCTCTGCTGTGTTTGGGGAAGCGGAATAAAGACGACCAGTGCACTATGGGTAGAGATAAGTTCCTCTGTGAGAAAGTGGCAATATCATCTGATATGAAGTGATTGTTTTGGGTCTGTTATGTTTGGCGCAGAGCAATAGTGTTGTGTGAGAAAACATGATAATGTTTTATCTGTTGCCTGGATACAAAAGAATCAAATCAGTTCCACAAGGCCTATAGTTTGTGAAAGAACTACATTTCCCTGTATTACAGGCCACAATGTTTTCATGACTCAAGTTTAATTAAGTTCTTGATGGATGTAGTGATACTGCACTAAAAACAAGTTTTCTCCTTGAAATAGCCAAAAATACCTTTTACATTTTTGCACAGAAATGAACAATTTTTCTTTAAAATACACACGGTAAAAATGCTCATATACACAAGTGGATAGAGCTCATTCGCTACCAACCAAGACAGGATGTTGCAAACATATTAGACTTTCCAAAAGAAAACAAGGCAGTCCAGTCTGGATGGCGTGTTTTGAACTCAGCAAAAGGCTGCCACAATGACTGGCCCTTTGCCTGAGAGGTCTGATTTGTAGATGACAACTGCTCTGCTGCTACTTAAACCCATTGTACAAAACGTTCCATGGAGAAGAAAATCTTGTTTCTGTAAAGTGAAGTGAAGTCCTCTCTTTATGAGCGAGGCAGAATGACTCCCTCTACCTTCTTCTTGGTGACTTTTTATTTTGACAGAAACAATGTCACTAAAATACAACGGGGAAATTCCGAGGTATTCCAGCTGCCAAGGGTAATTTCTGAAGCATTTGATGACTAATAGGATCTCAGTGCAGCTTGTTTGCATTTATATCTGATGTGCCAAGGTATTTATGATTTATGATTTATGATGTGTCAAAATGTTACCTCATGATGAAGTGAGACTGTTGCACCCCCCTGTCCACAGCATAAAGTGACAAATGTTTATTATCTACTTAGAGGCTGTTTGCACTGAAACATTATTTTTTTACATTGTTCCAATAAAAAATAAGTAAACTGCTGTTGTGATTTGGCCTTTTCTTTGCACGATAAGAGCGTTTTTGGATGGCTGAAAACACAGACTTATGAAACAGTGTGAAATCTTTTGAAACACCACCATGGCCTTGTAAACTGGCAATTGTCAATTGCTGTGAAAATGGTGATCTCACAGTCCAATTAGTACATACGTATTATGTTCCCAGTCAAATAGCTATGTGAGAATGACAATGGTGGACTTCCAAGCTGTGTTTGTGCAGATGACCCGACTGAGTTTATTAATGCTAAGTATAGATTTGCAGACTGCTTGTTTGTACTCACAGGTCTGTTTAAGTCTTTATGGACATGGGCATGGTGTATTATTACAAAGTTATACCAACTACTGTCCTGGCATGCATACTGAAGCATTTAGAGACATATGTTTGTAAAAAAAATTTGAGATGCAAAGGAATTCTAAGTTTTCAATGGGGCCTTCTCATTTAAACATGGCCTTAGTCTTCAGTCTTATTTACTCCCCGAGTGTGAGCTGTGATGTGATGCAGCTACAGCCTTTTGGCATCACTCTCTCATTAACATATAGGTCTGAAGCAGCCTTCTGCTCACATATTTGATCCCTTTTCATCCAGGGGGCCTTACACCCTGGCTGTCTCAATAGCTCTTTATTCCCCACTGCAGGGGGGGGGGGTTGGTTGGAAAATGGCAGCAGATCCTTTCACTGATACACAGCTCAAGATGAAGAGCCACAGCCATCAGAGGTTTCAATAAAAAAGTAGAGTTGACCCTTTCAAATACCAGGGATTTTGTAATTACACTTTGTGATAATTATATTCTGAACTGCTCTCATTCAAAGAGGTAAAGTGCAAAGGTCGACTGAAGCAGTCAAAGTACTTTATGTACTCATGTCCATGCCTCTTGCGGTTTAGTATTCTCATTCTCTGTGACTTGAAATTAGTATATATCATGTCCCAAATTAGTGCTGCAGTTACATGAGAGGTTTAACAACAGAGGGAGTTGGTCTCCATTGAATGGTGTGACATTTAAAATAATGGCTTGGAAACTTCACCCTTCTAACCCCAATTATACTAGCAGTCAGAGACAAAACTGTGACTGCACTCATTTATCTGACAAGAGAGAGGTATGGCATGAAGCTGTGTGGCTGTCAACTTGGCTAGGTTTTTGATAGGACTGTATTATGTTCACTTTACTTCCCTGACCAACTGTTACTACTCTGGCAAGCTTTTCAAGTATGTCACTTGTGTAATTTACAAAGAAAATGGTGGTTTATTAATCATCAAAGGTTCCTAGTTCTAATACAGGTTTCCCTTTTTCACAAAGGATCAGCAGGAACCCAAAAATGTCACATAATGATTTTTTAGCTGTCATATGCTGGCATTCACTGCTCAATCGTACTATAAAGTTTCTGCTGGAGTTACACTGCACTCACAAAGGTTACATTTTTCAGTCCCAAACAAATATCTGAGCAGCCTACCCTATAGCCCCAGTGAATAATGTGCTGATTTTCCTGCTGAGAGAGGACTGTAGAAATAATGAGGCCTGGCCAGTCGATAAGATTATCAGCAAAAGTTGGGGTGGTTTTCAACAAGCACCACTTACTTGACAAGAGTATGAGGGTGGATTGGAGTCTTCATAGAGATAAAGCTAATAAGGAGCCCCCTTTCTAAGAGGGTAACCCTCTTAATGCATTTTGTCTCATGGATAAAGCTTGGCTTAACTGTTTAGCTTTCATGGGGAGGTGTTGGTCAGGTTACAAGTCAGTCTTGGCCTGGGAAGCTGAACAGCAGCCCAGGGTTTCACTAAGCAGAGAACAAGAATACAGCTTTAACTGCTCAGCCTTTTAACGGCTCCCCTGACATCTTTGCAGTCATACACTCAGCACCAAGTATTACCTTGCATGAACAATCAGATACTGAGCCATCCATCTGTTCTCGCACTTGCTTTTAAAAATCAGGTTGAATGACACTGCAGCCTGGCTATGTATACAGGATGTCTCCAGAGATAAGTGGTGGCTAAAACTGTCAATGTTGTGATAATGCGGACGCCTACGGTGCTGCTATCCGTCCAAGGAATGGAAAAGGACATCCTCTGTTCCTCAAACCAAGTTGGCATGGTGTGTTTTTTGGCAGGGTTATTCGCCAGTGGAAGTGAATGGACAGGCCTCTTACTATGCAGCTACACAACTCAGCTGTCAAATGAATTTCAGGTACAGGGAGAGTCACTTGTAGTTGGAGGATAAAAACTCAGCCTGCGGGGACTTTTAAGAGCACAAAATGGGGGCACAAAATGCTGTGTTGCAATGTAAGGGAAGCATCCTTAAAAGGGAACAGACTTCATAGCCTGCGTAGACAACTCTGAAATGAGACCGTTCAGTCTACGGAAGACTTCCTGTTTACGTCACCAGTTGTTCACGCCCGTACCTTTGCGTAAGTAAAATACTAAATTTGATAGTGCATTACCTCGCCCCTTGATCCTTTGATTCACAGCAAGCATGTCCACCATGTTCAGTCAGCGCCAAGATTTTGCTCCTACCAAAAATAACAGCTAATAAATATCCTCTTACATTCAAAGCGGATCAAAAATTGTGTCTGTTTTGTAGTTGTTAACATTATATTTAACTTTAATTGTTAATTCTCCTCTACACAATCTGATATACGGATGCTAGTCTGTAGGTGTTGTTTGATTTTGACTAGAATGGGCATGGATCAGCTCCAGAGTAAGAGAGAGAATTGGCATGCTCACTCAAAACTATTCTGTGCTGACCCAAAATAAATTAAAATCATCCTTCTACATCATAAATTTAAAATATCAAACACTTACCCTGTAGAATTACTATTAATATGAATTGTAACTTAATCAATCTACACATTTTGTAATATATTCTTTGCAAATCAATCAATTTACCATGTAAGTTACTGTTTCACATATAAACTTAGATTATTGCATGCTGACTTCATATGTCCCAACTACACTTAGGTTCTTACAATGACATTTCCTGTAGCCATTACAAGGCGCTACAACTACATTAAAATATGGCAATAAGAATATGTTCAGCTCTGAACCCTTATCATACATGGTGGAGCATGGGCAGACGATTAAAAAAACGTTTCCTGATTCTTGGCAAATCATGCAAATTAGAGGGCTTTCCAAAGCCACACGTTTTAAGTTTCATAAATGAATAACTTTTCATTGTTCTGGTTTTTCAAAGCTGCACAGAAATTTTGAGCTTGACCACATCCATACCCTTGGAGAAGTTTGTTCAAGTATGACACCTGGAAATGTCCCATGCCAAATAATATTTCTCACTAATCAAATGAGAATGGCGGATGCCCTTTTGGAGGTAGAGTATGAGCCCAAGTGGCAATTTACTTTATTGACAGTTTTAAGTCTTGTTTTTATCAGTTTTTACTTCCTAACAGCTTCTTCTTAACCTCTCAGGTTCCTGTGATTATATCCTGAGTCAGAACAACCGATATTCCTTGAAAACACAAACAAACGTACCCTTAGCCAGCCTTAAGCATTATCTTCCTCCTGCTGACCAATGCAGCCTCCTCTCACTAGGGGGAACAATAACACACAATGCAGGGAAGCAGCTCCCAGATTATTTCCTTCCCTTGATAAGGGCAGTGGCTACTACAGAATAGGAGACAGGAGAGTCCTTTTCACACCCTAGGGACCAGCGCTGTGTGAGAAGATCCTGTGCCTTTGGAGCCAACACCTGCCCTGTTGCCACCAGTGAACTCTCACTGCAGTTCCCAGTGAACCTCCCACTGATAATCAGCCCTTGCTGATTTCCACCCGACGCATACACAATGCTTTTAAGATTTAAAGCTGACACTCAGGCATCTAGAAAATGCTTGCAGTCTGATATTGTTGTCTTTCTTAAGTATTGGGAGGAGTGCACAGAGAGCATAATTGTCTGACTTGGTCATTTGCTAAGAGAACAGGTTGCATAAGTCTAAAAAAAAAACTATATTCAAGAAGAATGTTGAGGGCTATGCAATCACAACTTTAAGTTATATTGGTCATAATTCATTAAAAACTCAAGTCTTTTGATCAGCAGTCACCCGTTAAATATTTTCAAGCTGTGCGGCACGTGTGTACTTTTTTCAATCAAAAAATACAATCACTTGAAATAATAGCTTGCTGTATTCTTTTATTATTCCCTTTAGAGGAACTCTGCTCTTACGTCAGGCCAGGAACCAGGAGGAATATGGTGCCTTGTTTAAAGCCACTTGAGCACGTCAGACTATTAACACACACTGCATTCCCTTTCCCGATGTTGTTCCTCTGCCCACAAGGCCACTCAGAGGAACCTGAATCCATAACGTGACTCCCTTCCTCACCCAGGAGCTTCTGTTCTGCAATGCTGTCATTGATCAGTACAAAGAAACTGCGGACGGCATGGGACATTGTCCAACACACCAGTTGGCCAGCTTTACCCCATATTGTTCTCGCTACTGATTTTCACCACTTCAAAGACTTTGACATCTATAACTAGTGACTCTCACAGAGACAGGATTCCTGCGACAAGCTGGTGGACATGGGAAGGGAAAGAGGGGTGCTTTCTCATTTCCCAGCAGGCAGAATTGTCTCTGCAGAGGTTTGAAGAAGTGAGTCCAACCATACAAACAAAGGCTGATTACACTGTATATCCAATTAATTTGCTTTTAGTTTACTGCTCTTAAATAACGCAGATATTCTGAAAGCCAACATTCTCAGTCAAGATAATTTGTTTTATTTACTATTATATTTGAGGTTTTATTGGCAATACAAAGCCACATGGGTCAACCTTTAGTCAACCTGACTCTGTTCTTACTGTCAGTACTCATCATTGTTATTGAACATATTGTGACAGCTACTGACATGTCACATGAGTGATTTCAAAAAGGGAAATTACAGCCCTGTCCAGACATTGAAGAAATCTCCAGGTTATCCATTATTTATATAGGTTTCTTTATGTTCTCTTTTCTGTCTGTCTAGGATAAGGTTGAGAGAGGATCTTTCAAACTCTTTGGTATTTAAAAATGTAAAAAAAAAAAAAAAGAAAAAGAAGTAATTTTGATCAATCTCCCTTTATAAAAATGAAAGATACACCTTAATATTTCTGTTTATTATATATAGAAATCCTAGATAGTACATAAGTGTTTAACATTTTGCATCACCCAAGTTTTTTGGCTATTAAATGCAGTGGCACAATGGCGGATCTTTACACTCTGTTCAAGCAATTCGGGCCTTATTTTTAGTTTGCTATATCTCAAAATAAGATTCTTTGCTTGATTTGTAAATTTGAGGCAATACGTCTTCTGACTGAGACAAAAAAACTAAGAGCAGAGTTTTTACAATGCATCTCTGTTAGATTGGCTTTGTATTTTGAAATCCAAAGCAGAAATATGCTTTGTTGTTCCCTAATAAAAAGAAAGAGAAACCAATCAAAGAGTAAAACAAAAAAAAAACTCTCTATTGTATCCTCTCTCTTGCTGCCCCAGATCTCTCGTGTTGGATTACACACATCTGCATCCCAATTCCTTGTATTGTCTTTCAGTTAAGGGGGTGAAGCCCTCCACAAGCGCCTCCATTCTCCGACCAACAATGTCAAAAAAACCTCAAGGCTGCGTTATTTCGAAATTGTACCAACTTCCTCATGGCTCAAAGCAAAGTTATTCATTTATTTAGAGGGCCCTGTGTAGTGTGGAAATAAAGCAGAACATTCTGCTGCAAGACAAGCCCGCAACTCCATAAAGTCAAATAGTCCATCTCCTATGATCTTAAATTCTTTGTAATATTAAATGTACAAATATTCCTCTGGTGATGAAAGAAGTGTTTGTGTGGCAATTTTTTTTTAAAAAAAGGGTATAAAATACAGATCAGAGAGAGATTCCAAATTCCAATTAATTTATTCATTCAAACTCGCACTGTAAGACAGGATATCTATAACATAGCATAGTGACATTATTCACAGTATCTGCTTTCATGCTAAATAATATGATCCTCTGGCCACGATCCTGGTCCAAAATTGCTTGTATATGACTTCAATTCGGCCCAAATATCAAAAGTAAAGTTGTTTAAAAAATCAATTCTCCGGTAAGGCTGCTTTTGTCATTGACCATAAACGTAAACATGCGAATAAAGCACTTATTGTCAATTTTGGCACAGAGCAAAGGCATGCTCCTAAAAGCAATACGACAGCCTGAATTGAAGTTCAGAGTGTACACTGCTGTTTTAGGGGTATATGTAAATGATTGTTTGCTTCAAAGCATACATATTTTCTGCAGGCGTTGTCTTTTTTGAGGATGTGTTGTTGCATTTTTCCTCAACAACCATCCTCTTAACCAAATAAAAATCTAAAGATACTGGAGCTATAGTTATAGATAAGGAGATCAAGATAAGCTAAAAAGATAAGATGAGATGAAGGATAAGATACAATTTACCACAGTTAAAAGCAACAACAGGCATTGGATACCTAAAATAACCCTGAGCAAAGGTTGCCTTGCGAGATGAATGCTGCATTAGTGTTCATACTATACAAACTCTTGAACAGTGTTGAAATACGATTTTAACTATTAGGATTCCTGGCTGCATAAAATGTTGATGATGAGGGAACATAAAAACCTTTTTAAAACCTTGTTTAAAGTCAGAAACCTTTAAATATTTTGGGTGTTGCATATTTGTGTACAGGTTGAAGGTTAGTAGATGCAGAGGCATCTACTAACCTTCGATTGTAGAGACAATTATATTCATACACTCACAAAATCCCAGATTCCAATTCAAAGATTGTGTAAGGGGCATCTTTTAAAAGGAACCCTGCATACCAAGACATTTAGACCTTGTTAGATTAGCAATGTTATTTTTTTATATGTATGCAATGAAAATAAAAAAAATATGATAGACTTCAAGGTTTTGAGAAAATCTAAAAAACATATTCACCCATAGGATGCCATTGTTACCTACACTGTGATGTTACTTAGCTGCTCCTATCCATTAGTCTCCTGTAAATCTTCCCCGCAAGAATTACTCTCAATGTGGATTAAAAAACAATGAGAGAACTGAGGAGGTGAGAGAGGCACTGAAACGATGGTATCTACACAGTTTGTTGATGCCAACTCAAACAGAGAGGGAAGGAGGGGGGCAGGGGGGTTGAATACCTGGTGCTAAATGTATGTTGTGGCTGATTTGAAGTGGACAGCTCTAAGTACGGCTGTTCAGACCTGACCAGATTGTGCGTTTCTTAATGTGTCTGCAGTAATGACTGCTGATGGGATCTCTCATGATAATAATCTGTGAAGCACAGTAACCGGTTCAAGTCACAGTCTAAGTGACAATAGCGGCCTACAAGTGAATTTATTTCTGAAATATTCCCAAAAAAAATATGTATTGTTTTTTTTTTTGTATGGCCAAAAAAATGACAATGTTAGTCCAATAAGGTCAACATGTCTTATTATGCAGCGTTCCTTTGAGACCTTCAATCATAAATTGACAGGAGCTAACAAGTCACTTGTGTAACATGTTGGTTTAAAGGCCATTGAATATTTCAGCTAAAGATTAATCATTTAAATACAACTCTGGGCTTGGAAGGGACATTTAATTATGTGCAGTAGTGTTTTATACAGTTGGATTCTCACTTACGTGCGTTTTGTCCACTCTCTTCTCAGAATTCCGCCTCTCTGTGGGTGGGCATGTATTCGGCCTGAGCTGACACTGTCCCTGGTCCTGCACGGGCCGTTTGTTCACAGCTTCCTTTTTCTTTTGTCGTGTCTCCATCTTCAGCATGGTCCCTGCTGATAGCCATTCCTTCTGTTGTTGTTTCCTTGTACCCAGCGCTTGTTGATAGGTGAAACCAGCTTTGCATCCTGTGTGAGGGCATCAAGGTGGTTGTCCTTATCATATAGCTGGTTTAGTTTCAATATGGGGCAGCGTGCCAACCTGCAATCTGTTTGGATCTCTGCTTCGTCTAGGAGCCATACATATAACTTCTGCCTTTTGTATGGCCTCATCGCCTCAGGGGTGCAGTTAATACTTGGTGTTCCTTTGACCCACACATTTAATAGTGTCCTTGAAAAACCTCTTCTCTGACTTATTCTCTTTGGGCTGATTCAGGGAACCTGTTCAGCTTGAGGGCAGAAATGCTTTCTCCATTGAAGAGATGTCTGATGTACTGTCATGAAATTTCTTCAGTTCTTGTTCTTCCTTTAGATAATTCCATGTCATCCAATGGACTCTTTGAATCCTTACCCGTTACTGGCTCCCTTTTTCATGTCTATCAATAAATCAATTTTTTGTGGCTCTCCCACACAACTCATCTTTTTTTCACAACGGTCATTATACACCTAACCACTTATAATACATTTTATGAGGAATGAGTCGGTAGGCGTCAACTGACATTTTGGCCATGTGTATAAACACAACTGATCAAATATATAACTGCCTAGGGTGCAGAGAGGCCCAGTTAGCTTATTACATTGGCTAAATCTTAAAGTTAGCATAAGCATGCTTCTGTGGACTGTGTTATTATCACGCCATAACCCCTCATGTACATTTGTGTTTGTCAGTACTCACATCTCATTTGACACTCTGATGTTTTAACCCTGTCCCACGCAGACAGTCTCGAATACCTCACAGCACCACCATCGGCTGGGCAGCTGGTCCAGGCACATTATTTAAAATTCATGGTCACTGCTAAATTG
Source organism: Notolabrus celidotus (assembly GCF_009762535.1). Taxonomy (NCBI): domain Eukaryota; kingdom Metazoa; phylum Chordata; class Actinopteri; order Labriformes; family Labridae; genus Notolabrus; species Notolabrus celidotus. The sequence goes on along the minus strand of NC_048286.1, from coordinate 13,528,816 downwards.
TTTGTTCTTCTTGACTTTAATATTCATTTGATTAAAGTTTCAGACAAAATCTTGACTTACCCAAATGGAGCGACGCCTGTGAGCTAGTTCAGGCAGACAACTCGAGCTTCACTGCTACACATATCACATGTCCCACTCTCATAACCATCATCCAATCCCACCCTCTGCCTCTCAGTTTGGCTGTCTATTTAAACCAGGAAAATCTCCCATCTCTCCCTCTGCATGTCAACGCCTCTGCTGCCCTGCATTCCTATTGCTGCATATTCTTTCATCCCCACCCCCACCCCAGCATCCACCTGCAGGCCCCAAGGGGTGTACAGTATTTTTTGCTCATCGCTCCTCAATGTCTCCATGTAAACTTATCTGCAGGGAGTGATGAGACCGTAGCCTGGGCGCCAAACATTTAATATGTATTTGCTGCTACAATAAACAATTCAAACGTGAGTTGTCTAACTGAACTATGCTTTCTCCCACACACACACACATACACATACACATACACACACACACATACACACAATTCTGGGATTTTACCTTAATTTGCTTATAGTGTCCCTTGCTGATATTAACTGAAAAGTAAAATAAACATATAAATACTATACTACTATAAATATACATATACTTTGAAAGTGGCATTGAACAGAAAAATATACTTTTAACCATTTAAATTCAATAAGGAAAGTTTAAACAAATCATGTTTTCAACCAATTTCAACAGGTTACAACATTTATTATTTTGAACCTAAACATAATAAAAGTTACAGTATATCATGACATTTTACAAAACGGTTCAAATTCTACTCATATATGCTTAAAGGAGTACTGTAAGTGGAAAAAATAAGTGCAGTTACACACCTTATTCACTTGTTGGTGTGTGTATCATGCAGCCAGTATCAATAAATCATTAGTATTGCATTCTAAATTTCCTGTGTCTTCATCCAATGCTGCTTTGGTTCATGTCCTGTTTTGGTCCTTTTGTAGCCAGGCCAATAATGCTGTCCTCGTCTTTCTGCTCAGAATTTCCCCCTTTATCTAACACTGTACAGACTTGCAAATTTGCATTAATTAGATTTTACTTTCAGATTCCAGGGGAAACAGACAAGTGAGCATTATTTAACACCCATGAAAGGACCAGAGTATCAGCAAGGGCACCATGGGTCATGAATTTAGGAGCTATTACAAATCGCCAAGAGAAACTGATACAGAGAGGATAAGAAAGGTAAGAGATCCTGGTAAGCCGAATAGTTCCAGTACGCCAAGGGGTTCAATATAGAAGAGGCGGTACTATATACTGAAGCATAATGATTATCTAAAAGCACTGGTTTAAAGAGACCCATCATGAATTTACCTTGTGTATTTGGCTACATGTGGCAACAGTGGCAAAAAGGAGCCCCCTTCAAACAGGCAGAAACCTCAAGCAGCACCAGACTCATAATGAATAGTCAATGGCCACAGCTGAATAGGCCAAGAAAAATACAATGGAGGGAGATTCAGAAATAGAGAGGGTGTCTGTCTCTCCAACCCTGACTAGTTGACAATTCCACAGGAGAGGGGCCTGATAATTGAAGCCACCACCTCCCATACTTATTTTAGAGAGCTTAGGCAGCATTAGCAGGCCTGTAATGTGAAAGTGGAGTGTTCTATGGGGGTTCTTTAAGGTTCAATGGTGCCTGACCATTAAGAGCTTTGTAGTTGAGATGACTCATTTTAGATTATATTTTAGATTTAACAAAGAACCAAGCTTACATGGGAGATATGATCCCTTTTTGTAGTTCTGTCAGTACCAGTTAAAGTCTCTCTCAAGCTTGTTCTGAGGATACTTGACTCTACCTAGAAGATTTGTGCTTCACTTTCAAACTCTAGTCAATTGGTGGTGGATCAGTCTGGAATCCATTATCCACTGATCCTGCCTTGTCAACCAACCAAAGGGTTTCTACTGTCAACATTCATCTAATGCCCTCTACTCTATTAGAGTACAACAGCTCTATAATTACCGGTCCATGTCTGTGGCTAAGGTACAATTGAATTGCTTTTATCTAATACCCTCTTCAATTATTCTACAAGACTCTTTCTTGGAAGTCTGTTTTGTACTAGTTCATATTTTGTGCTGTAGAATTCCCTACGATGCAATACATGCCACAAAGAGTACCAAATATAATCCCTCACCAGCATCCCAATAGTGAAGAAGGACACTGCTGCTGAGTTCACCCAGGTTTCTGTGATGCTGTATCACATGCTTTTTTTTTAACCCTTTTCAACCCTCAAATACTGCTTTGAGTGTGCTGCACTGACATAAGAATTTTTGCACATTTCTACCTCAAATATTTAAAGATTATGATGGTTATTTATACATGCTGGAGCCCGTTATGGGTGGTGTTTACTTGGACTTTTCTGTGATCTTTTTTATTTTATTATATATAGTGACAGGAATGGATGAATAGACACCAGGGCACTGGAAGATGGGATATAGATTTTTTTCTGAATGGTGACCTTAGCTGTCACAATATCCACAAAGGTATCGTACTACCAGTTGTCCAAGTAAAGGTCATATACAGGATTGTGTTGAAAAGATAAAAGACATACAGTGTATGGAACAACAAAATGAAGAACTGGGAGATATGCTTTGTGAGATAGTCCTGCGTTGAGTATTTTCTTTCTCTACAACAGGCATGTGGTTCCAATTCTTCTTTAATATTTTAGTGTGTGGACTTTAATTTGGTACTACATAAAAATAAAAAATGTAAGGACCCTTGGGCACAACCCACAGTCATCTGCACAGATTTTTGGGGCTAAAAAGAGTCGCATGCCAGTTGTCACTGTCATTTTTTAAATATCAAAGACAACACTCTGAAGAAAGCCAGACATCCTTATTTACAAATTCAATGGCATGATTCGATGTTAGTGATGACGGCTGGCTTACAACAGACACCATCAGATCCAGACAAAATGTAAATCAATACCACCAGGATAGAGTCAATCATGCCAGAGGGAACAGACATGGAGGCACTTATTTATCAGTGCAAATCGAGTGAAAGATAGTGATGCAGACGGGATTGCAACATTTGATGTTTGGAGTCTGAAAAATACTGCAAACTCCAACAAAATGAGAGCACAAACAAGATGATTAAATTAGACATCAAGGCAGTCCAGTGTTGACAAGAAACTCCACCTCTATCCTTGTGTGTGGATTTGTTTAAACAGCACAGTGTCTTTACTGACACTGGTCCATACTTGAATTCTGTGCAGGCCAAAGTCCTAACAATAATAACTGAGACTAATGAAAGTAATATGAAATACATACCTTTGCAAATAAAAGCTGCTTTGAAATAGTCCACAGATCCATCGAACAGACGCAATAAGACAAATAAATCTATCCCAGAGGAAAATCAATATGAACACTGCAGGGGGAAATCACCATCTATGGATTACCAGGCACCAACAGAACCAGACAGGCCTTGAGCAGTGCCGACTCTGGAATCTGTTGGGGCTCCGGGGCAAAAAATTAATGGGGCGACACACCCTCAACCTTCTCACAATTAGCATTGTTGGACGCACTAGGCTGCTCTGCTAACTAAGATAACTAATATGGACAAACGCCACAATGTAACGCTATTAGTAGTTACATTATTTGAGTGTCTCTCCCCACTAGGCTAGACTAGCAGCATGCAGTCATTTACTACTATATCTAATCATCATTATCTGCTCCATTTACTGCTGTCTTGTTGTTTTTTCCCTCTTTCTTTTCTTTCCCAGAACCCAGATGTATAATTCCTCTTAATTTTTTACGCTTCGCAACGCAACTAGAGTGAGTGCTGTCAGAGGGGGCCTTTTTAAGGAGGTTCCGACTGTCATTGCAAATTTTTCACATGCTGAGCCACTGCTGTGGTTGAAAGTGTGTCTGCCTTCAGGGGGGCCCTACTGGGCTAGGGCCTCAAACAGTTGCCTGCTTTGCCGAAAGCTGAAGGAGAAACTTTCATGGCCGCTGTGGCTCAGTGGTAGATTGGGTTGGCTCTCAGTGGAAAGATTCAGTCTATTTAAATCTGTCTGTTGAAATCGTTGGGCAAAACAACTTTAAGTTACTCCAATTATGTATGAACATGCATAAATATGATTAGCACTGATTGTCAGTTGGGAATGTTACATTATATCAGTGCTATATAAGTACAGTTCATTTACCATCTACCAAACACCAGAGAAATTGACGATATCTCAAAAGATTTTTTTTTAAGTTTTCATGCAGGTGTTGAAGATCAATGTTCTGTAGCCTTGGATGATAAAAGGCATAAGTTGACTGCCCATATTAGTTGGTGTCACTATTTTATTGTAATGTTTATCTAAATGTTCAACCCCTTTTACAAGTATTTGAGTCACATTTGAGTTGCACATTTGAGTCATATATTTGAGTCACATATCTCACGCTATTTGAGTCACATCCATACCGTATCACATTAAAAATAGTACAGTTATATGGAAAGATTATGACAGAGGAGCTAAATAGGAATCTTGTTGCCTCTTTATTACAACCAGTTTCATCAGACCCTTACTGGTACATGAAAATATTTTGTTGTCGACAGTTTGTTTTCAACCACAGAGAAAATTTATGGATCCTTTGTGTTGGGTGGGACTCCAAAAGAGGACTTAGCTTCTGACACCCTCTGTGAAATCAAAAATATTTGAGGACACATCCTTGATGATGGCTAACCATATTGGAATCCATTGTTCTCGGGTACAGTCTGAAATCTTGGTCTGTGCACTAAACTCATATGTTGCTGCATATGTGTTTCCTTCTTGATTACATAATAACAGCACAATGTCTGAGCCATTAACAAGTGTGATATAATGAGACTGACTATATGATAAGGAAGTATGTCATTATTCCTGGCCCCCCAATGATTGTCTCTTAGGATAGTCTAATTTGGTTTCATTGTTTCCCTTCTCAGTATTTAAACAGATGGCCTTACACACCCATACACGCACCCACACACGCTCTCTTGTGCATCTACACATTCTGCAATGAACAGATGTACTTCATGTACAGTAATACTGCACTTTGTGACCCCCCTGTATCTGGACAAGGGCATGGATTGTCTCCTCACATTGCATAGGCTGAGCACTTGTCAACATGTAAGTATTACAGTAGATGTTACTGAATGTCAAAAAAATATATACTTTTTTAGGTAAAGGGGTTTCACCGAGTGTAGATGTCTGACTTTTGACTCACAAAAGCTTTTTCCAACACATTCTCTTTTTGTTATCTGGTCAAGCCTCTGTGAGCAAAAGGAAGTTTTGGTATGAAAGGAGTCTCCGCCACAAAGCCCAAAGGGTCAACTACCCGTGACAGCAAGCATCCACCCTCATGAACAGTCCCTGACACTTCAGGGAAATGATAGATAATGGCCGGCACAAGCACTTTAACCACAATGCGGGAGGAGAGAAACAACAAGAAATGTTAAGCCATCAGTGGTGTCATCACAAAAAATGAAAGTAGATTGTCTGAGTTTATAGTGTGGCTTTCGATCTGAATTAGAATAATCTAGGACAAATTGACCTTACGAGATAAAGTTTGTAATACTGCTGATGTTTCTGACTGATTATTGCGGCCAGAGCTGCAGACAGAGAATGTTTCTGGTATGTGATGTTCATCTGTAACAGCCTCCCTGGCTGCTTTGTGAAGCAGAATAGTTATTATTTATTGCTGTCACTGGGAGTTGGTGAAATGACGCAGCTGTTTTCAGCTTCCATCAGATAATGTAATACACAACATCACGCTGATTTAACACATGTTTTTACACTTGGCTGCACACACTGTATATTTGATTTGATATACCATACTGTGTCCACTCCAACTCAGAAATATGTTCATCTTGTTGATTCCTACACAAACATGCAAGTGAGCTTAATGTTCACTTTGATCAAGTGTAATTTTCAAATTATCCCAGCAGTTTCATTGCTATTAAAGTGGATATTTCATGAGGAAGTACTTAGTCTGGATGTTAAATTGTTACAAGCTATTTTCATCTGAGGGGGTATGCCTGTAAAATCCCGGCTGATTAAGTTATTATTTGAATAGTTCTGCCTGAAAAATGCATGCGTCAGTCGAGACAGTGGTACCACCAGTTACACCTCTTTCTTATCCCAATCACTTTAGAGTTACTGAGATGCTTAGAATGAATGTTGTATGAATAAAATTCATTTAACTACTTAGATTTATTGCTCAAGGTATACGAAGGACCCCACTTTAGCCATGAGGGAGGCCTTAGGAGAATTGACTATTTATCAGTGCATATCTTGCCTCCCAGTGAAACATGTTTTTTGCCAAGAAACCATCGAGCAGTGGGTTGAAAGTGTTGTCAAGACATCATAAATAACTGTAAGTGCTCTGTTTGGAGTAGGAAAAATCACCCCACTAACACTACAATATTTCACTGAAAGCACACTTCAGCAGGTGACATACACCAGCTGCTGTTATAGCACCAAAAGAAAGCAGCTTGGCTTAATCAATGTTGTGTTTTGTTGCTCATTGCCCTTTTTTTAAATAAAACTATTATGAGTACATAGTCAGACAGCTGTTTTTGGTACAGCAACAAACTACTAGAAATCATTAACTCTTCCTTCCCTTAGCTTTATTGACTGTTTTAGCATCCTACAGCTCATCGTTTTAGATTTTGACGACCCTTGAATTCACACTGTCACACATTTACTGTTACGTCCTGCTCAGGGTGGAAAGCTTGAATGTTGTTTGCTGCTCGTAGCTATCTTCAGACGACAGCTAATGCTAGAATTTCCTAGCTAGTATATATGCAAGTTAGTATATATCAGCAAGTACACTGTCAGTTTAAATTTGTTACGAGCCAGTAATGAGCCTACCCTATTGTATCATGTAAAACTACAAAAAGTGCCATTAGCCATGAGTCAATTCCAAGCTAACATTACTATCTAGATTCTAGAAAGTGGCAGAATGCTAACGTTAGCCATATGTTGCTTAATCTTGAGATAAGGTCAATATATTGCTCTGAATTTTCACTGTTAGTTTTCTTTTTTACTTGCTGATTAATCATCAGCTAATTGGTAACTATTTTCAGACGGACCAAATTCTTACAATAGAGCTGGACGACATTGTATTAGCAATTGAGCTTCCTACTAGCCACATTTTTCCAGCAGCAGTAGGTAGCTGTTTAGGGAGAGGGAACTCAGGTTCCACCTCTCTCTTCATCTCCCTCTATCCCTCTGTCTAACCCCAACTCAGTCAAGGCAGATGGCTGTCTGACAAGAATCTGGTTCTGTTCGAGGTTTCTGCCTGTTAAAGGAAGTTTGTCCTTGCCACTGTAACTTGCTCATGCAAAATGTGCTCTGCTCTGGTGGATCACGATTAGACCGAGTCCTGTCTTTAAAATGGGACTGGATCTTATCCTGTCTTGATGTTGGGTCTTTGTTAATAATATAACAGAGTATGGTTTAGACCAGCTCTGTTTGTAAAGCGTCTTGAGATAACATTTGTTGTGATTTGTTGCCACTTAGATAAAGATTGATTGATTGAGTAATAACCACTGTAAACAACCAGCCCAAAAATATACAGACAAAAATGACAACGAGCTTGTGAACCTCTAGAATTTGATCTTATTTACATATAGGGATGAGCTTTTTTGTTGCATGGTTGTGCATACACATAATGTATATTTACCATAATCATACATTCTCGGTCAAAGCATTCATAAATTGGTTGTGTCAATACATTTTTGTCGTAAGGATATCAACACATTTTTTACAGCTTTTTCAAAAAAGGGTGATTTATTTTGTTATGATTTTCATGATGCACAGATGTTTGGATGGATATGCGGTAATTACCTTTTATGTCACTTAAATCAATTTAATCTCTTGCTAACTGCTTTGTGTTCCTGCTGTTACTCAATAAGGGGTGCAAATAACAAAAAATGCATCAGCTTTTTAATTAGACTCACAAGGGAGTTTGGAGCTGCTACAGTAATATTATCTATACTGGATGAAAGCCAGGGATGAACTTGCCAAAAGTCCAAAGTCCATCCTTATCAGTTTACACACCACATTTTATTCTTTTATAAACGTCTTTTCATGCCAGAGAGGTTCATGTTATCCCCAAGTGTCCAAGATGGCAGTTGGCCATTAAATCCCCATAAAGTTTAGTGTTGTCTGGGGCTACATAGGGCTTTATAGGGAGAGAGCCACAGTCTACAGGGCATTGTTATTCCTCAATGTGTGAAGTCATCATAAAAATTGAGATATCTGTTTGTGTCAGAAAATGTTGTGTATCTCTTCTACAATCAAATAAAGCTGTTTTAACATGTGACATTTGTCGTGTTGTCAGTCAGAGTTAGAGATCAATTTTAAGACACAGATTTCCTGATGACCAAGCTAAACATTGAAGGGTGAGCAACAGAGCAGATCCTCCAAAATCCTAATGTGCTAAGTCGTAGGGGTCTCCTTGGTGAATCCTGACGCAGAGGTGCGTAAAACATGATATGGTCTCTGAAGCGGGAAAACTTCAAGAACATTGGATCTGTCGTCATGGTGCCACAGACCTCCAACCGAGCCTTTCAGAAATGTTTTTGTATAGTTTTTGTAGAGGTGGGGGACACAAGCGAGAGACTTTACAATGTTAATAAATAGGCAAAGAGCCAGGAGCCACACGCAACAATTGAGGGGAACTGATCCGCCTAATAAAAGCCCCCCCCCCTATGTGTTTGTGGGTCTGCCTGGCTCTAGAGAAAACACAGAGTGGGAGTGTAAATGTGTTCAGTGATGATGATTTGTTTGCATCAACCGTAAAACTTGATTGGAGAGGCTGGTCTGATACACTCACGAAGGAACTTGCTACCAAATAAAATAGAGATAATTATGACAATGTTCAGTTTTAAGCACAGAGAAGGTGCACCTTAGCGCAAAATCGCTTCAAAGTCTAATCTGTGTCTCAAAAAGTTATTCAAACCTGTTGCTGATAAGAGACTATGATGCTGTTGTAAAGAACTTGGACAGCTTTCTTTAAAGAAATAAAGCAGAGGACTGGGAATAAGTTATAAAAAACTATTTATTCACACAGCTGGCACACCAAAATAGATTTTATGAACAGTAGATCTGTGCAGTTGACCTTAAGAAGTTCACATCCTGTCAAAATTGCTGATCAACGATGTGTGGAGGCATACAAATTCACTACTGTTTTTCTTTCACAAGACACACGTAGAATAAGAGGATATCCTATGATGGCTGTTGCAAAAATAAACAGTTTCACCTTATAACTCACTAATTACACTCCCACTGTGGAAGTCAGATAAGCCAAAAACCATTAAAGCGACATTAGACAGTGCTAATGCTTCCTATCTAAGCAGCCACACCAAACACTACACCTTGGGTATTTTATAAACAAATAAAAAATGACGCAGAGGAAGTTCCTGGGGTGTCATAATTCTACCTGTCTTTTCTAACAATATCTGCACGTATACAGCTATTTCGGAGAAAAGCTGATCAATCATGAGGTAAACAAAGCAAAGATCTTAAAAACAGCGTGTGAGTGAAAAATGCATGAGAAGCTGCAGAAATTTGGTCATGTTTGTGTATCCATTACTGATGATTCTGATGTGAAAGCCCCCAAAATAAACTTATTTTACCCTCTCTATTTTGAGAAGCATGCTGGTTGCATAACGGACAGTCCAGTCTGGGTCATCTCACGAGCTCATTGACCCAAACCCGCTAAGTACCAGCAGTCTCATGACAGTGATTTGCAAGCTAACGATACTGTCTCATGGGGCAGAATAGAAGCCTTTGAAGGGAGCCGTTCAGTGGGGATGATTTCAGAGCATGTGCAGAGGTGTGAGGGGTGTGCATTCTGGTGTTTTTGTGGTGTCTAAGACATGAATGTAAGCCCTAGCGACGCATTGAATTAACTGTTCGGCTCTTTTGTCTTTATCTGCTTTCGCACACTTACAACTCACAAACTCCTCTTTCTTGTCAGTGTGAGGTCTTTGAAAAGATTGACCTCTCTTTATCCCAGCCATCCAAACATCTGGTTAGAGAAAAATGTATCAAACGCACCACCAAGTTTCTATGTTAATAAAAAGTTTGATCTTTCGGGTGTTTTTTATAGAGGTAGTAGCAAGCGATGGTGCAAATGTGTCATATTTGTTTTGGTCTGAAGGCTATTTTCCTTTGCACTAAATACCTTGGGACCAAACTGTAATTAGATAAGTTTGAGCAATTAGTAAAATGAGTTCCTCACTGTCACAGGCGGTTTCATGGGTCACTGCATTTCTGTGCTGTCCATGCTCCACAACCTTTAACCCATCAACTACAAACCCACTGTTTTCCTGACAAACGCTTGCAGCATTTGTACAGTTTGAATCTGTATTTCCCTTACTAAGCACAATGTACCACTTTAAAATAAAAAACAGAGTAGCAGGGAAGGCAGACTGACATCAGGAAGTGATAAAACAGGCCCTTTCCTGTCAACTTATGCAAACTTTTCTATTCTATATATTGTGTTGAGATCTGAGGATTTCAATTGTAAATATGAACAAACGCAGATCAAATATCTGATGGATTTTCTAAGAAATAATACAAACAAAATGTTATGCTTTCATTTAAAACTGCGGGTGCGGATTTAGCCTAATGGTTAAGCTGAGCGCCCATATAGTGGGCGGCCCGGGTTTGACTCTTCCCTGCATGTCATTCCCCTACTATCTCCCAGTTTCCTGCACTATCCACTTTCCTCTCCTCTGTCAATAAAGGTGTAGAAGCCAAAGAAGAAATAATTGACTGTCAAACAACTCTTTTTTTTATAACGTTTGATCACAAAATGTAAACACAATTCATCATATTTTATTCACATTTAATATTCAGTTATTTTTTTATTTCAAAACTGTTTTTAAATCCATATTGACAGTGAAAAGTAATTCTTACCTTTTTCCATTCTATTTGGCAATCAAATGAATACAATAACATGGCCTTTATTATCTTGACTTTTAAATGTATTATGCACAACACAAGTGTGCATGAAGGCAGGCTGCTTCTGTGTGCTAAATCTGTGAAAAACTGTGTCATGATAGTGTTCAGTTATTCCAAGAATGTTTGATCACTCACTGACGTCCAGTGATTGCTGGTTAATGCGACAGTATTTACAGGAGTTCCAGTTTGGTTGCTTTCTCTGTTACATACAGGTCATGTATGCATAAAACTATTGTTTTTTCCACAATGGTAAGACATATCATAGCATGCCAGCCCATGGATGTCCAAGAGAACTGAGTCTGCTATGTTTTTCACTGGCTAGCAGTCAGTTGCCACTCATCTAGCAAGCACTTTAGGTGTAAGCTCAAACTGGAAGTACTTTTGGGTTGTCAGCTGAGCCATCGGGGAGTGATTAAAAGTGAAAGACGCAGCTGTCATTTAACTACGTTGTGCCAAAAGGGAAATAAAAAAGTATGCGTTTAAAAAAAATTAACATGTTAACTTTGGACCTTAATCACATTGTGATGAATGCATTAACACTGAAAGCCTTATTTAGAACTGATGGGAATTTACCCATACTCTCCTCTTTTAATATAAGCATATTTAGTTGTTATTTAATGTATTTTCTGTCTAGTTATGCAGCACTAGGGATACTGTATGAAACTAGATAGGTAAGGAATTGGAAATTACATGGTGCATCGTTGCATAAAGTATTAAGAGGAAGAAAAGCCTCCCATTGTCCACAATGCAGTGAGCTTCAGCTGCTATCATTTGGGATGGGAGATTCAAATTTTGTAGTTTAGAAGCAAAGAGGAAGACTCTGGAAAATGGAAGAATTTCTGCTCCAAGTATTTTCTATTTGAATAAGAAAAAGTTCCAGTCGAATTCAACTCGCTCCTCTGAAAGAAAAAAAGGATGAAAGATGCATTCCATGAGCCAGAGAGGGTTTTATTTTACTACTCTTTATTACTTTTACCACAGTTGTACAGGTATTTATGCTTCTGTGTCCAAACTGCATGCATGGTTGGATTATTAGATGTAACAGTGTCAACCTCTGTGTAAGGTATGTGTCACCTTTGACTCCAAATACCAAGCAAACCCATGTGATATCAGGCCCACCATGACCTCAACCTTTACTTTCTGCTGCTCTGACATCCATCACTCCCATTTACTGGCGATTTAAAAGGTTTTTGGAACATTTATTTCAACTCTCACATGAATCACTTATACAGAGTCTCACTTTGTTAGTACTTGGTGTATTTTTGAGCATTCTCTACATTCCTCCATAAGTGGTCTGAACACCTCAGGGTTCAGTCTGTTATGACGACCACCAGCGATTATGTCTGCAGAAAATATAAGCACAACCTAAGCTTAATGGGTCTGATAAGATGCAGCAATGTCTAATATAAAGTCCACTGTGAGAGATTTGTTGAATCAATAATATATAACAATACAGCACACGTGTGAGCAGGAGAGGAGTCAGAGAGGAGGAAGTAATACAGGATTCAACAACGACCTGATACCCAACAAATTAATAATTACCTAAAAAACTCTAAACAGAGGATTAGGCAAACAATTATAATAATAATTAGTTCAAAAACAACAGTACCCAACTAATCCTCAGGTGATGATCAGTCAAGACAATACATTCTTAAGTACTCTGGTGACATAACTCTAATGTCTCTGTTTTGTAACTTGGGCACCCTGTGCTGCACCAACATGGCTTGAGGAAATGGTCGAGTGGATGCAAGATAATTCTGTTAAAACCAGGAAAACAGAATTCTGGAGCAAGATGTCATATACAAATATTTAATTGCAATAATTAATTTGTTATCATCAAACGTATAGATCTGCAAATAGCCAAAACAAAAAAACATTTTGTTGCAACACATGGAGGAGGTGATTTTCTACTACTTTAAAGTACTTGGCTCTGACATACTGCAATTCCAAGGCAGGATATTTACACTACTGGGGCAGCGTTGTTCAGCCTTGTATCGTCCCTTGGACATAGTAATAGAGGTGGAGTGACGGTTACGATGCATAACATTGGACATGGCAGGCCTGAACAACGCTGTGTGTATGTGCATGTACTTTCTTTAGAAGCCATGCCTCTTGCAACCTTACGCAATGTAAAATCCCACACAGGGACACACATATAACACTGTTCAGGGCGCAATGTGTACAAAGTTAAAATTCAATACCGTAGGTGTATGTGGCCGAACCACCCAGGAGCCATGGCCCAGCCTGTGTGTGAATATCATGACAACATGAGCCAGAGCCATCATCTTCAGCTGTCAAGCAGCGTCATGGCTACGCAGACCTATGGCGTATGCTACAGAGTCAATTCAATGCAGAAGTATAAACAAGGCTTTAGTGAGTCCAATGCATTTGCATATGTTATTAAACCTATGCAAATAAAATCCCCTGTTGTCTGTTGATGTGTCTCCTGTTGTTTCTTGCTTGTGTAACGGGATTACCATGACAAAAGTGATCAGTCCAAAGTTACGTAGTTGTAGTGTCAAGCTGCCTGCTAGAATAACAAATTAAGGCTGCTGAACAGCATTTTCTGTGACTCGAATTACAAGGTGACACTAAAAATAAATGCTAACTATCAAACTGGAAATACTGCATGTCATTGTTTAATAAGATGAGACTGAAACATGCTGTTTACGTCTGTCTATCCAAAGATTAGAAACTGCATGGAGCTTGTGCTCAGATCAAAAGAACGTGAGAGGTCTTAATGCTAATTTTTGCTACTATTGTCTGTAGTTTTTCCTGCAAAGTGGAGGAGCTTAGATGAAAGATAGCATTGTGAGAATAAACATTTTACAGCACCCACCCCAGCAACATCATCAATCGGAATAACAACCATCTTTGTCATTAGTCGTTCCTGATTTGAATAAGCCAAGGAGTGGAACTGCTGACAACTTATTAATGAGTAATCCCCTGTCATGAGTTTCTCTCTTTGTGTGGGTTACAGTAATGTGAGACATCAGGCTGAGTTTTTAGAGGGGGAAAAGTCATGAAAGGGGCTCACAAGAAGGTATGTCATAAGTTATGCTAACTACTCTGTTGACTATATTTATGCTTATGGTTCATTTGTTAGTAAAATGGCAGCTGACAGTGATGGCCTGGCAATAGAAACTCACATGAAAGTAAGATTAAATGCATCCTGAAGTGCTTCCCGGTTGTATACTTCAGCTGTTTGTGATAAAAATGAATGATACAAAAGTACTTCAATATGAAAGGGGGAAAGAAACTATTCTAAAAAGTTAACTAACAACCTCATGCCGCTTTTGTCTCACTTGTGATTACTTTTTACTTACATTTTTGCAAAGATGGAAAAAATGACCAAGTACCAACAATAACAAAAACAAGAAATAATGTTTTTTTTATCCGCACTTACTTCTGAATGAAAAAACATTGTACCTAGAAAGATCATGCTGGTGTACACAAAATAGTCCATGAATTTTACATTCATCAACATGGAGGATAAAACAATTCATAACAGACTTTGAAATTGGACAACCAGATTTTTTTCTTATTAACCTATTTGAGAAGTAGAGCCATGAGTTTGCTCCACTTTGTTGTAAATACTCTTCTGTTAAAGTGCAGTTTGTGCAGAATTAAAGAAGAAGTGTCATGACTCAGTCTCTTAATGAAAAACAGTGCTATATCTACTGAATTCAGCACAGTGTAGGGATATAGACACAGGTGTAGGTGTAATATAAAACAAGAGTTAATCAGGTATTTTTGTGCATACTACAGTATATATGTGTTAACTTCCGTGCTTTAAACATACAATGATGATCTAAGGTACATAATACAACAAAAGTTAAGTGTCTATGCTTGTGCTGAATATACCGACACAGAAAGTGAAAGTGATGACATTAAAAAAAAACAGAATGAATTAAGTCTTAAGACAAACTTGTCAGCACCCAAAAGTTACTAAAACAACTGATGACAGCACTGAGCTGCTTGAATGAGTCTCTCCAGCAGTAGTCATGTTGGTGTAAAAGCATGAGGAAACACTAGATGTTCCAAAGTAATGGTTTAAGTGTGTCACTTAGTCACTCTCAGTGTCAGGAATGTGCCAAATAGGAGCCCACAGAGCTGCTGAGAGTTCAAGCTGGCAGAGTTAATAATTAAAAGAACATAAATTTGTTTAAGGACAGGACACTTTCCCTCATGCCTTTGATGCTGCTTCAAAACACAGAGTCACCCTGTGTTGCAATGACAGGATTCGTCACCAACTGAGTGTACTGTATGAGCAGAGCTGTCATAGTTACTAGAAGTGTTACAGTAACTATATACAGTAACTGTTAACTATAAGTTACATTTGTTAAATTATTGTATTGAATCACATAAGATATATTCAACCAAAGACGTGACCACACAGAGACATGAATAGAGACATGCAGAGGTAGTAATGTAAACTTGTTGACATATGTCGCTTCTGTTCACCGTCACACCCCCTGGAATTCAGAGCCAGGTGCAACAGGCAGCTCATTTCCCAAAGTTGATGTTTCACCGAACTCGAAAATACATCAAACAATTATTCAGACAGCATGCTTATTTAATCAGTTAGTGAAGCTGTGACTAGAATAGTGCCCCTTTTCTAAAACCAAATCTTCTCTCCACAAGAATAAAATAAATGTTACATCATTTTGATTTGTTTGTCTAGTTTCTTTTACTTGTCATGAAAGTTACAAGTACAACTTAGAATATTTTGCACTCTCCTAACTTTGACTTGTATTCCTTTTCTTTGTCTCAGTGTACCTCTCATAGTCAGCATGTGCGGTGTCATTTGGGTGGTCTTTCTTGTAAAAGCTATCTGTAGAAAAGGAGTGAGACCTAAAATGAGTGTCTGGGAGTTGTCTGCCTGCTCTCCGGCTCTATCTTACGTGCTGTCAGTAAGTCATGGCGTGATTATTCCATAGATGGGAAAAACATAATTGTGCAAAGTTAGATTTTTTTAAGTTGAATCACACACCAAAAAAAGACAAAATGTAAAATGTTAATTCATCTGGATTTAAAACACAATTATTTCTTGACATAAAACATTGTGGAAAAAGTTTGTAGAAACTTTTTTCTAAGTTATAGCTATCACCAAACCCAGTTGTGTTACTCACAGAAGTCCAAAGACCAGAGCTGGGTGCACAGGGAAGAACTGGGAGAGGGGCCGGAGGACAGAGAGAGGAGGAGGGGGTGGAGGGGGCAGAGGGAGGGAAGCAAGAGACCAGTCTTTTGGATTTCTCATTAATTCAGTGTGGCCCTCTCTTTCAGTTTTTTTAAGCCCGCCCACTGACCATTATCAGCCTGGGCCTTATATATGCAGCCAGTCGCTGTTGTTTGTGAGTACACACACTTTCCTCAGCTCAAACCCACAACCGGACAGCTCCCATTCCCACCAACATGAGAGAGTTCAAGAGCAAGGAATTCTGGAGAGCCGTCCTGGCCGAACTGGTTGGCATGACCCTTTTCATTTTCCTCAGCCTGGCCACTGCTATTGGGAACAAGAACAACAACAACCCAGACCAGGAGGTGAAGGTGGCTCTGGGCTTTGGACTGGCCATCGCCACACTGGCTCAAAGTTTAGGCCACATCAGCGGAGCCCACCTGAACCCTGCGGTCACCCTTGGGATGCTCGCCAGCTGCCAGATCAGTGTGTTCAAGGCTGTCATGTACATCATTGCCCAGATGCTGGGTTCTGCTCTGGCCAGTGGCATTATGTTCGGAGCACGTCCAAGTTCCACTGATGCACTGGGGCTCAACTCTGTAAGTATTACTTTTTCATTTCACTGTTGATGATAGAACATGTGATAATGTGAGCTTTAATCATCCTGAGAAACATGAGTCATCATTTTAACATGATGCAGCATTCTGTATTTTAAGGACCTTTGTTGCCTAAAGTTACCCTGTAAGTCAAACTGAAGGGTTTAAAAGCATGTAGACACTTAGTTTGGCACTGTTAGCTTTGTTATTTGGACATTTTGTCTTTGCTGAATATTTAGTAGTGATGACATGTTAATTTAGCACAGAAACTTGCAACAGCTGAAAGAGTCTGCAAATTAAAATATGCTATGTCAACTTTTTGACATTCTCCTCAGCTGTTTTCAAAATGTGGCCTACAAAAATGCTTTGCTTTCCTTAAATGATCTGATATGTGCAACACCAGCTGACTTATATGTACAAGCTTGAGAGGGTCAAGATAATATCTGCTCACTGAGGGAAACTGTGCGACCCCACACACAGTAAACCATTCTACAAATATACACTGAATAGCAATGATCAGGTTCTGTACAAATGAAAAATGAAAATAGCAATGTTTCACTTTGGAATCCTTGCCAAATTTCTGTCAACACTCAAGGACAATGCCAGCAGCAGCAGCAGCGGCGGCTGCAGCTAAATGGGAAGTGGTTGTTATGGGAAACTATCCATCTAACCGACACACTTACAAACTGTTGTTGTTTTGGATTTTCGCAGCTCAGCCCTGGTGTCACTCCCAGCCAAGGCGTGGGCATCGAGCTCCTGGCAACCTTCCAGTTGGTGCTGTGTGTCATTGCAGTCACTGATAAAAGACGGCGTGATGTCACCGGCTCAGCACCCTTGGCCATTGGCCTCTCGGTCTGCCTTGGACACTTGGCAGCGGTAAGTTGCAACCCTCACTACTATAACCAAAGCAGCGTAATGCTTATCATAGATTATGCACGCCACATTTGAGCAACGCAAACAAGCAGTCGATATGTTTCAGCTCTCAGAGTAATAGAATTTCATGCTTTTTTTATTGCTTTAGTTCCTCCTCACACCTGATAGTTTCAATTAATCCAGCAGACCATGTAGCTGAAAACATCCTCTAATGTTGTCTTTTTGTTGCTAATTACAGATCAGCTACACAGGCTGCGGCATCAACCCTGCTCGCTCCTTTGGTCCAGCTTTGATCATGAACGATTTCACGAACCACTGGGTAAGTAAAGGCTGAGAGAGGCTCACATTTTTTATCATGCATGCTACATGTGGAGCTTAAATAATTCAATAACCGACAGATGACTCATAAGTTAATCAGCTAAAGCATTCCTATTGTTTCAATTACCCTGCCTGAGATATTGACAAAGGTAGACCTTTTTTAACTGTTTTCCCTTTCAACAATTGCCAAAGACTAATCAAAGTTATCCATTGCAGGTGTACTGGGTGGGACCAATGTGTGGCGGTGTAGCAGCAGCCCTCATATACGACTTCCTGCTGTCTCCAAAATTTGATGACTTCCCTGAGCGAGTGAAAGTCCTCGTCAGCGGCCCGGTTGGCGACTATGATGTCAATGGAGGCAACGACACTACAACCGTGGAAATGTCTTCAAAATAGTCCCTCCTCCCCACTGTCCCCAACACTTAGTTCTACTGAACATGTTTATACTCCTGTAAAAAGAAAAAAGCCCTTAAATATAGTGTAGTGTTTTGTGCTATTTGAGATACCAATGAGGATTATGGTAATGGGTCAGTTAGCGTCTCTTTCTAACTCACTCCTTGTCCCTGCACACAAAAATTTTCATTCAAACTGCCACTGAAGCGTACGAGCCGAGGTTGTGAGAATCCTGATGGAGCAGTGTGTTGAATTTTTTTCCCCATATCAGTATTTCTCAATGAGCCATGTTTTTGTATACTCTTTGTGCCTTTATCACTTATTTTGCTGATGGATAATGTATTGTATGTACACTCTTGAAACATCTCTGACTTTTTTAAGTAAATAAAACACTTGTTGTTATCAATGGTGGCTTTATGTTCTTTCTTATTGCAATGGTACCAATAATAGACATATATTAACCTATACCTATATTTGTTTTGAACACAATGTCAAGTTTCTTTGAATATCAAGAGAAATCTCAATATAAGTCATTAATATTATTATTATTTTTATTTTTGTTATTATTATTATTATTATTATAACATTGAATTAGTGGTATTGTCAGTAGCGTATTTACCTCCAGGGTTCTTCTAAATTACAAGTCCCTCATAAGTGCTTGCCAGAGAGCTTTCTTTTTTTATGCCCTTAAGACCTGACTTTTTAAAATGGCTTTTAAAGTGCAGTAAAGTCTTTTTAGCCCTGTAAATATAACCATTCTAACAATTCTTCTTTAATTTAATCTTTTTTATGTAATTTGTCTGGTATTTATCTGAACTTGTTTTAATTGATTTTATTGAAATCATTTTATTCTATATACTCTTCTAAGTATATCATTTTACTATCCTCTATCTTGTTTGTACCTTTTTACCTATTGCTGTCATTTTCTGTCTCTATTCTTTTTTGAAACACTTTTGGCTGCATGCTTGAATGTATGAAAGGTGCTTTATTAATTAATAAAGTTGAGTTGAGTTGAGTTAAATACTATGCCCACAGATAATCATACATGAGCTGCCGTTGACAGTAAAACTTTCTCTAAACAATAAAAATAATTTTAAACAACTATTAAAATTAAACAGCTGGATTTTGACATGAGGCCACATGTAAACATTTGTTGATATTGTACTTGAATGATGTAAATGCTGTTACGAAGTCGCAAATAATCAAATTACCCAAAATAATAAGACTTGCAGTTAAATGTGAGCCTCTAGCTCTGTGGTTGATAAAGTTTTTGCCCTGTCGGCAATCTAATCATCTGTTTATAAAAAGTTTGCGAAAGTCTGCATTCTTGAAATAACTGAGCAAAGTCGTCTCATTCTTTTATTCATTGGCCAAAACATTTCTTCTAGTGGAGATAATTTTTGAATGCCAGGAAAAACCGAACAATAATCATTCATGTTGTAATAAGTGAACTTCAGAATCGAAGGTTACATAATGATCAAATAACGCAATCAGATAAGTGCGTAATACCACATGACACTGAGTAAATGACCAAGGAGCTGAGGCAAAAGCTGTCTTGAAAAGAAAGGTATCAACCTGATATCTTATCATTAACAAGTGTGTCTCAAACAATGAAATTCAATAACTTTATAGTGGAAAGCTGCTGTCAAACAAAAGGAGGATTAAAGAATCATGGGCTAAAGATTAGTTTAGAAATACAGTACCTGTGAATCTAAACCAGGATCAGTTTTTCCCAAGTTGTTCCTGATTGACTCAGACTCATTTTGGCAACTACTCAGTCATTCAATACTTAACCATTACATAGACCTTGTTGCCTCTTAAAGTTAAATTATATTGAGAAAATAAAAACTACTTATAAACAAGCAATTATCAAGTCATCCCTGAATTTTTCTTTTGTAAGTATGAATATTCACACTTACTGCATACTATTGTATAGTCAATCAATTCACAAGTTAACCAACTGTTATCTCAAACTCCTGCATAGATAGTAAATGGTTGATGGACTTGTACTTCTTGTACTACCAATCAAAGCGCTTCTTTACACCACTTATCATATCCACCCATTAACCCTACATTCATATGCTGATGACAGCGGCTGCTACATCACTGTTAACTAACGCTATTCATATGCAGTTACACACCATTGACTATGTCACAGGGAGCAGTTTGGGGTTCAGTGTCTTGCCCAAGGACACTTTGATATGTGACTCAGGGAGGTGGGATCAAACTACAAACCGTAATCACTCACTCTGCCACTGAGCCACAGCTGCCGGAAGTGGTTCCAATCTGCCAGAACAACCTGCTCACTATACATTATCCCAACTATTACACGGCTACTCACTTAATAAACCAATCATTGAACACCAAATATTGATTTAGCAATGATGTTGTGGTTTAAAACAAGACATGTTTCTTTCATTAAAACTAGTCTGTCACAGGTAAGTGATATCAAACCATTGCTGTGGTTATTAACCAATCAAAATCAAGATTAACACATTCAGGAAGCAATGTATTATGAAGTTTAATTTGAATGTACACAAGAGCTCACCCCTGAAAATAAAAACGTACTAATAAGATCCCAATTTGCTTTCACATCAATACTGGCTGATCGTTTTTGAATGCCATGCAATGTTTGTACAAGAGCTTGAGTTGTTTATTTCATCTGATGTTAGAGGTTGATTAAATTAGAGTGGTCCAATTCAGGAGTGGAGCACTAAAGTCTTCCACCAAATATGATTTATTAAGAGAGTAAAAGTTCATCATGTAGATTTGTCATCATTACATCAATGTCTTCAGTTTCATTTTTGAATATTATTTTTACTCATCAGGTCAAAATTGCTGATCAGGTTGTGATCTGCATAAAATGTAACCAACAATATTCCTCTGACAAGAAATAGATAATTATCCAGACCCAGTATCGCTGTTTTTCAACTGGTGTCAGTTTAAGTTATGAGAAAAGATCAAAAGCATGGCCAACTCCATAACACAATAAAAATATTGGGCACTCAGTTATCCTTCCAATCTTCTTGTGTTTTCTTTTTACCGCCCAGCTGTCTTTGCTGATTGATGAATAGCTGCTCTCGCTCATGTTTTCATCAGGGGAAACACCAAATGGCAGATTGCCAAGTTGATGAGAGTTTCTCCTCAGTGAATACAGGACATTTCTCTGACTCACCTTTTCTCTGATTCTAGGGGACTTTTTGGCTAAGTGTTGAGGTCAATTTTGGCTGAAATTGCTTGAGCAACAGAGAGAGACTTTTGGCAAAATTTTTGTTTTTGGAGGTCCAATCAGAGGAGAATTTGTTGGAACTCGGGCAAATATATTCCATGGTTAGGGAATACAACTAAACCATGAAAGTGTCCTATGTGTCCACAAACATACAGGTTATGGATGAAAATTCAGAGTAAAAAGGCTGCAGTCACCCACTTTGAACTTTTTGGATCTGAAACATTTCTATGATAGTCTAGTGGCACAACAATATAACATGTATGGTGTGCAGCTCTTTTGCAGCTTTGTTGCTTCAAGTCATTGCTTTAATCAAAAGGTGGGACCCTGCCATCATGTCTGAAACATGCTGCTCAAGTGCTCAGATGCCTTTGAAGAAGTAAAAACAATATATGATACTCTCACTGTTGTCCTTGTGGAAATCACCTAAAAATGCCCATGTGGGTGCGCTTCAACAGGTGATATGTAAACAAAGTACCCTCTGGATGCCATTCCAGTGGATAAAATGTAAACAAGGTACCCTCTGGATGCCCTTCCAGTGAATAAAATGTAAACAAGGTACCCCCTAGATGCCATCCTAGTGGATAAAATGTAAACAAGGTACCCCCTAGATGCCATCCTAGTGGATAAAATGTAAACAAAGTACCCCCTGGATGCCATCCTAGTGGATAAAATGTAAACAAGGTACCCTCTGGATGCCCTTCCAGTGGATAAAATGTAAACAAGGTACCCCCTGGATGCCCTTCCAGTGAATAAAATGTAAACAAGGTACTCTCTGGATGCCCTTCCAGTGAATAAAATGTAAACAAGGTACCCCCTAGATGCCATCCAAGTGGATAAAATGTAAACAAGGTACCCCCTGGATGCCATCCTAGTGGATAAAATGTAAACAAGGTACCCTCTGGATGCCATCCTAGTGGATAAAATGTAAACAAAGTACCCCCTGGATGCCATCCTTGTGGATAAAATGTAAACAAGGTACGCTCTGGATGCCATCCTAGTGGATAAAATGTAAACATGGTACCCCCTGGATGCCATCCTAGTGGATAAAATGTAAACAAGGTACCCTCGAATGCCCTCCTAGTGGATAAGATGTAAACAAAGTACCCCCTAGGAGTTGAACCTTTATATGATTGGTTGTTTTGCAAGGTGTATCATGAAGGTTTAAGACTCTACAGAGGGTTTCGGGGTTTTTTTTGTTAAATAAAATGTTAAATTAGTCAACAGAATTCTATCACATGAATGTTCTTTTTTTCCACACTATTTAGTTTTAAAATGACCATGTGATAAATAATATATTATGTCTCACTATTTAAGCTACACGCAGGAAGTATCATTCCTTTTTTTTTTTTTAAGTGTTATTCATTAATAGTTGTGTTCTTCTTTTACATTATTAAATTTCCACCCCAAATTGTTGTAGAGATATTCATCAGAACACTGGGATTTAAGTCTTAGTAACTCAAAATATCCCCAAGGGAGAACCCCACGACCCCCCTCTTATTGCTTGTGTCTAAATTAAATTCTTAAATTATCCCTTCACTGTAGCTATCAGGGGTTTAAAAAAATATTCCAAATCACTAACCTCCAGGTTACCTTCTGCCGAAGTTGCCCACCCAAAATCTTTACCACCCTTTTGACAGGCCTGTGCAATTACCTTATGATTACAGAATGCCGAAAAGAGGCGGAAAACTAAAGAGCTTGCGAAATGGTTTTCAAAATGCTGCCAGAGGCAGATCTCTGTTGATCATTAGTTTTGTGCGCCAGTGCCCCATGGCATACAGTGGGTTCAATTTCAGTTCTGTTTGCCCTTGCCCATCAAACAACCCGAGTATGCTACAGCTTCAAGGGCTAGACAATAAATTTAACGATAACAAGTAAAATTCTGTCATAGAACAGCTGGATCAGTTGTGGGATCCAGCCTTGCATGGAAAACAGCAGCAGTCCTTCAGCAGCCTTCTTTTGAATGGAGCCAGTCTGGTGAAGGAGCAGGAGTGCCAATGCAGTGGGCTGCAACAAACTAATTCTGGGTTGGCCACCCAAAAAGTTGTGTCTTGCTAAGCATTTGTTAAAAGGCATTATGATGTCATCTGGAGAGATTCTGCTGTGGCTGATCAAATATGTAGAGGCACATAATCCTGGTGGCCTTTTTTTTTACTGTTTATCTTTGAGGCAAAATATGAACAACTGCCTCGTGATATCTTTCCAGAAGTGTAAACCATGAGTTAGAGTAACCTACTGTGCAATGTTTTGGCATTTGATGAGCCGTAACTTGGTTGCAACTGAAAAAATGAGCACTTACATTTCACTATTTTATAAAGCAGATTATTTTTAAGACAGTGTTTACTGCTGCTCTTGCTGTTTTTGCACGTCATCATGATTTTCATTTATTTTAAGCTACCGTGAGTCAAAAACCTTTTGAAGTTACAAGTACCATTTAACTCTGCCTAACAGACCAGCATACATATTGATTATATACTTGACTTGCTTCCATTATTGCATGGTTGAATTATCTGTGTTCATCCTATAATCCCTGAGGGCCTGAGCACAATAACAAACCCTCCTCAGGCTTCTTCAGGACACCTGCATCTTCGTGTTGTTTCTGTCTCTAGACAACTAGATTTGGAAGGAAGAACTGCATTTGTGTCCTATTTACATCTAAAGGCCAGGGGCGTGGACATCACGGATGAGTAGATGACATTTTCCTCAATTTGCACATGATCAAAATAGGCTTTGTGTGCCCTAAAACTTTCCTAAACAGGAAAGATTTGGTCAAATCTTCTATCTGGCTAACAGGTTGATAGTATGTCACATTCCCTTGATAAATTCCAAACGTAGCTGTTGGTTTGATTGTTAAATTTCCACTCAATACAGCGTTTTTCCAAACAAGTTACAGCAGATTTTTTATAAAACTCCAGTGAGGGGTTTTCAACTAGTTATAAAACAGGGTGAGATAAATACCAATATCTCTTTATGAGCTGCAAAAGCAAATTAAACTAACAGCTTTAAAACGGACTGTTTGTTCTGATGTATTTTTAATGTCTAAAACTGCTGCTGGGAAGGTGTCAGTCAAAGTGATTAACTGCAGGCTGACAAAAACAAAAAGTGGTAAGGTACCACTTTGACCACAGCAAAATCAACACAAGCCACATGTTCTTCACGGGAGTTTAAAGTCAATTGAATGAGATTACAATATTATATCCTTTCCAAACATTGGCACACAGTGCCTTGTAGCGTTCTCTAATTGGGTGGTATGAACCTGCCAAGAGACTACCGATGTAACAAAGCCTTTTTGATAAATCTGCTCAGTTTATAACCTGAATTTTAACACAAAGTTTATCATTACTTTATCCAGACTTATAAAACAGAACCCCTCATCTGCTTGTCAGACAGTTAGCACCCTCACAATGCATTCACACAATGTGCAAGAGTACCAGTTTACAAACATTCTGCAGAGGCCTAATGTGTAATGCAAAATTTTTATGTGCAATCACAGAATGTGATAACTGTCAGGATAATATGCATATAAAGTAAGTATGTTTTATTGTTTTTTAATACAGCATCTCCATTTATATTGTATAAAGTTAGATTTTTCTATACAGTGTATTTATAAAAGCGCTGTGAGGAGCTGTCATGGTTTTTTGATTCTGGGGACCCCTCTGGGTGAAATTGGTAATGTTTTTTCTTTGGGACGTGGGCTGAATTTCCCATGAGCACCATCATTTTGAGAACACATAAATGGAACAAAGAGCCTTGTCATACTGTTCTTTGTTCAAGACTACCGTTTGTAGGATGCAGAGGGATGAGATACTAAAAATGAGTATAAATAAATTAACCAATCTTATTGTTGATAATCTCATTTTACTGTGTGGGTCATAAAGAGGCATCTGTATAAGACTGTTAAGAGTACCTGTCCCCTTTCCTACATTTCATCTCCAAAAAAAAAGTGGCACTATTTCAAAATCAGTGTACAATTTTGTTACTTTTGTCACTTTACTATCTTCTACAAGGCTGACTCTAGGAGCAATGTACAGATATTATATTTTACGGGGACAATCCTGTACCTGTAGCAATGGTCTAATAATCTGTCCACATCAAAAATACATTTCCTATAACATAAATTAAATATTTTCCACAAGTAATTTGGAACAGAGTTTCACACATTTACCTCAGATTTTGCAGGATTCAAGAGTTGATTTTCTTATGCTTTTTTATGTCATACCCTCTTGTACACTGGTGTCTTGTTATTGCAGAGAGGTGAGTCAATCTTGTTGTGTATTGACTTGCTGGCTGATGTGATAATTATCCTATAGCTCCCTTTCAGTCAGCCTTCTCATGCAGAATAGATTATAATGTGAGTGTACACCATGTACAGAGATGGAGTTTTTGCGTTGCAGCTCTGACCTATTCACTCCCTGAAAGGAAACTGTGAGCTGAGCACAGCAGGGAGACGTGCAGCATGATAACAACTTCCCCCCTATAGACTCGGAGCCTACACGCGTGAGCAGAGGCGGCTCCTGAAATCCTCAACAGTAAAGAAACATTATCAGACATGCATGTAGCAAAAGTCATTAACCAGCAAATGAAATGCGGAGGATTTTCAGGCCAGAGAGATGCCTCTGCTTAAAGGATTAGAAATCGTGTCTTTCTTATCAGCCCCTCTGGATTATCCCTCCTCTCTTTTATATTTATTTCATTGTGGGCATTTTATTACTGTACTATACTCCTCATTCATTCAGTAATAAATCCTACATCCTCTGATTTATGCTATCATCTCTCATCTCAGGTATCTTAGCTGCAAACACTATGAAGTCAAGACTGTTATATTGTGGTTTAAGGGTATCAAGCAGTTTCAGACAAATCGCTATGAGAAGATTTAAACAGCAGAGTGTTGAGGAGATATTCAGCAAAATGGTGCAAGAAGCTACATTTCTTTGATAGAGATACAATGGGGATCGGCTGTTCTTTTGGGGTGTCTCCAGAGTCAAAGGTGATGCCTTGACAGTCTCCTCTTTTTCTTCCTAACTGACAATAGCTCTAGAGGCAGCATGACCTTTTAACCTCACGATCTGTTCACACAGAAAAAGGCAGAGTGGGAAGCTGGTTTCCTTGTCATAATTTCAAAAGGTCCCATTTCCTTCACAGCAGCGTGCGACTGATGTTCACTTCAATGCGGCGGGCCCTGCATGACACACGCTCAGAATAGATGAAGATTTAAAGACAGGGAAACCATTCACAATGACCTGCTAAAAGTGCTGGGCTGTGAGTTTATCTGATGGATGTCTACCATAGTTTTAGAACTCATGTGCCTGAATGAAGCCAGATTACGGGTTTCATGATGTAAATATGCAGTGCATTATCTTTAAGTCCTGAATTATCCTGAAGAAAGCATGTATTAAAACAAATTATAGCAATACTTTAAATGTAAATTTATATTTAGCCTCAGCATGGAATAAATTATGCATGCAAGCTGCTTATCTCTGCATAGCTTTTAGAATAAATTGCAAACATTATACAGTTTTTACTTTTATTTCAAAACAAAGCCTCTGAAAGGAACTGAGTATACTTAGTAGTATAGTTTATATGCTGGTGGTTTTGTGTCCTTAACCAGTGGTGGACAGTAACAAAGTAAATTTACTTGAGTACAGTACTTAAGTACATTTTTTGAGTATCTTTACTTTACTTGAGTATTATTTTTTGGGGAAACTTATTACTTTTACTCCACTGTATTGTACTTTTTACTCCACTACATTTCTATCAGTGCTCTAGTTACTCACTACTTTAGCTTTGAAGTCAGCTCATGAATTTCCTTCTCTTTTCTGAAATCTGCTCCCTAAGACAGTAAAATGTGTTTGAGTAGTTCTGTTTGTCTCAGTGGTTTAGCCATACCTGTATATCGTGCTTCTCCACGGTTGAACGTGGAGCAAACACAGCAGATTTCACTTAGATCAGTTCATTTAGAGGTGGTAATGATGGCTATGATTCTCCACCTAAACACCCATGGCCATATATTCAGCGCATGTTAGAGGTTTTTGAAATGAAGAATGATAGTATCGTGTGAAATGTTCAGTTTCCCACTCTGCCCAAACATACAAAAATTCACTGTCCAACCTGAGAAAGTGTGTTGAGCTACGTAACATTTGTTTCATTCCAGATAAACATTTCAAACTAAGTTGTCTGTGCTTGGAGTAACTTAGTTGCTGTTTCTATTCCATGGTATAGTTTTTAGAGATTTTAAGTAATGGTTTCCAGATAAACATAATGTAAGTAACTATGTATTCTTGACTGCACTTGTGTATTTTGAAAATACAAAGTTTTGAGATTTTTTAAGAATTAAGTATTTTTAAAAGCAAGTACTTCAGTACTTTAACTCAAATAATAATTTTACTGAACAACTTTCACTTGTATTGGAGTAATATTTGACCTGGAGTATCTATACTTTGACTTAAGTAATGAAGCTGTGTACTTCGTCCATCACTGTCTTTAACAGATCATATAGAAACATCTGTGTTAATTGAAATATGTTAACTGAAACCATAACCAGCTACAAACTCCTCACAGGAGCTTTAATGAGTTGGCAATAGGCAGCACCACACTGGAGAAAGACAATCTGGGGTCATGTGTTTCTCTCAGCTGTTTCTAATCAGGCCTGTTCTTTAAAGCCACACAGCATCACAGGTGTTTACAACCGGGCTGCCTGTAGAACCAGTCCCTTCCTCAGTCTGTCTCTCTGAGCAGTCATGTCAGAAATCAAGATGTGGTCCTTTTGGAGGGCCGTCATGGCCGAGCTCCTGGGTATGACCATGTTTGTCTTCATCGGCCTGTCAGCCGCAATCGGGGGCAAAAACAACACTTACCCAGACCAGGAGCTCAAAGTAGCTTTAGCGTTCGGCCTTGCTGTTGCCACCTTAGCTCAGTGTTTAGGTCACATTAGCGGCGCTCATCTGAATCCTGCCATCAGCCTGGGCATGCTTGCGAACTGCCAGATGAGCGTCCTCAGAGCAGTTTTCTACATGCTCGCTCAGATGTTGGGAGCAGTAGCAGGCAGTGCCATTGTGTACGGTATCGGGCCCAAAACCACGGATTCACTTGGTGTTAACAAGGTAAGATTGAACCCATGTGTGTCCAATTTTCCTGAGTAATGTTCTCATCAATGTAGTACTTGTACTGCTCGGGTTGAGTGGCATTTGGGAAATTGGCTGACTCGTTTTTGTGTGACAAAAAAACAGACACTTCCGACCCCAAGTTTGTGTATTAACTGCAAAGACTTGAATATAACTGCTGTTGCAAATATTTCAGAAACAACCAGTCAGTGCAGATTAATACTAAACATGTTGAAGCATGATCTCCCTTTCTTTCAACAGCATGTGCATTTCATATGGGTGTTGTACTGTTTTTAACTGCATGAAAATGAGGTCATGACTGCAACATTGTACTTAAGTCATGATCAGACTTTTTGTTTGACATCATACTTTGTTTAATTTTTTATTATTTTAAAGCAGTCAGACAAACAAGTATCAAAGCATGATCTCTTTGTGAAGCAGCATAGAACATTTTATTTTAGGTATTTTTGTTTGTTTTTAATGCAAAAGCTGCAAAGTGGAAGTAAAAGAACAACTCATTGTGACCTGATTATCTGCAGAGACAAGTTTAAAAAAAAAAAAAAAAAAAAAAAAAAAGTAGCACAGATATGAACTAAGCGGTTTTCTCTGTATTGCAGCTCAATGGAATCACCCCAGGTCAAGGATTCGTTGTAGAATTCCTGCTCACGCTCCAGCTCGTCCTCTGTGTTCTTGCAGTCACCGACAAAAGACGAGATGTGAATGGATTTGCACCCCTGGCCATCGGACTGTCCGTTGGGCTGGGACACCTTGCCGGAGTGAGAATATATCAAAAACATTTCCTCCCATGTTAATTTGGAAAAAGGTTTCCCCATCGCTCTGGGGTTTGATACAATGGATTGGCATAGGATGAACTGGTTGTAAATCAGGCCTGCATGCAATCTGCTGATGCACAGCCAAAGACGTAAGCAGGGTTTTCCTCTGATGTGCTTTACAGATCAGCTACACAGGATGCGGAATCAACCCAGCTCGATCGTTTGGGCCTGCGGTCATACAGGAGTCTTTTGAAGACCATTGGGTATGGATTTTGACTTTTGAATTCCACATCTTACAGGTTTTCAGACTGCAAAGTAATTCCTTGAAATGTGTTTGCCTGTTAATTTGTTTTTCAGGTGTACTGGGCGGGACCGATGACGGCTGGAGCAGTGGCGACTCTTCTGTATGATGTTCTGCTTGCACCCAGAGATGAGCCTTTCAGAGAACGAACAAGAGTCCTGTTCTGCTGTGGCTCCATACTGGAAAGTGAAATTCGTGAGCCACTCCTTGAGGATGTTAAAGACTGGTAAAAAAAAAAAAAAAAAAAGGAGCCAGTCTGAGTGCAAATTACTCCTTTTATACTGTATTTTTTGTACCCTGTAAAATATATATATTTTTCAAAATAAGCAGTTCCATCTTCTTGAGTGCTCAAATGTGTGATCTGGAAATTTGTGTTGCACTTACTTTATTTCCTGTGTCATCTCTTCTCTCCTCCCCTCTTCACACACAAAAACCTCTCCACTATAAATACTGCAGACAGACAAATACATATTGGTTTAACACAGCAGACACGTTTTGAGGCAGACATGACAGAAATTAAAACTGGGGTGTTTTGGAGGGCTGTGTCTGCAGAGTTTTTTGGCATGTTACTCTTCATTTTCATCGGTTTATCTTCCATCGTTGGAAACCCTGTGAGTCCTGCTCAGGAGCTTAAGGTCTCGTTGGCTTTCGCTCTGGCCATTGCAACTTTGGCTCAGAGTCTGGGGCACGTCAGTGGAGCACACTTGAACCCTGCGGTGACTCTCGGCCTGCTGGTCTGCTGCCAGATCAGTGCCCTTAGATGCATTTTCTACATTCTGGCTCAGATGCTCGGGGCGGTTGCAGCTAGTGCAATTGTGTACAGCTTTAAGAACAGTGGATCTATTGGTGTCAACCAGGTAAGAGGTCAAACTTGTGACCTTTGACATTTATATATATATATAATTCTAATTCAGCTATGGTTGTTTATTCTCTTGCAGCTCAATGTGCCTCTAGGACAAGGCTTCATCATCGAGTTCCTTGCCACCCTTCAGCTCGTCCTGTGTGTGATAGCGGTGACTGATAAGCGACGCAGGGATGTTACAGGCTCTGCGCCGCTGGCCATCGGGCTGTCTGTGGGACTTGGCCACTTAGCTGCTGTAAGTGAATCACATTACTATAAATCTGTGGCAGCATCTGACGGCAGTTGTGGCAAGACCAACAGCGTCTTAAATGATAGCAGGAGACTAATGTGTTGAGGAGAGGCGTAAAACGAGCAAAGATGAGATTAGAGGATGGACAGAGGCATTATCAATACATAATGCTTTTCAGTAAACAACAGCATACGGTAGATTTCACAGTAAGGGTCTATCAAAGACCACTCTTCCTCTTTACTGATACACCCTTCCTCTTTGGTACGGTTAAAACCTTTTCCATCATGCTTTGTCACATTATTTTGCAGCTTGTCAGGCTGATTAGCCAGCAGTTCAGGAAACTGTTTTAGCAAGTCACAATTGCAACAACAACTGCACCAGAGCTGAAGTAAACTGTATATTACAAGTAAGTTTTTAGAAGTCAGTGGGTGTATTTTCTAGCATACAAATGTGAAACTGCCTTTAATGATAGAGCAAGAATTATCTTATGAAAGACAGCCAGAGAAACTGGTTTCAAAATCACCAAAAACATGTTAAATTTTCACTCCTGGTGACTTTATTATTTTATTTATGATTCATACCCACAAACCAAGTGTAATAATTTTATATTTCAATCATTGTAATGCCAATGCTGAATGTGTCATTCTCAGCTCACTTATATCTTTACATATTTTTATATTATACATATTTATAAGTAGCTGTGAAGGTACTGAATACGGTCATCACTGCAGCAGTCACTCCACCATGTCATTATGGTACATACTGTGTGTGTGTGGGTTTAGCAACCTGGTGCAATTTTCTCTTTTCCCTGTGCAATAACTTATCTATGCATACATAGGAATTATACATAGTGTATATGATGAATTAATTTTTTTTTTTTACTTTTAATATTATTATTTTTAAGTCAAAGTACATTGTTGTATCTCCCGGTCCCTTGATGTAAGCTGCTGGAACAAAAGAATTTCCTACAATAGGGGATCAATAAAGTATGTCTAATCTTATCTTAAATACATAAAAACTCACAACCAGGCTCTTGCCATTATGAATAGATTAAAAAAAACTTTTGAGAAGTATAACACTGTTTAAAACGGCTTTAATATGATCAGTCAAAAAAGCTGAGTGAACACATTTTGCATGTTAAATTTGCTGCTTTTGACTGTACTGTGATTTTGCTTTGTGACTAAAGGAAATGGACAGCACCAGTCCAGTCGCAGTGGTCCAACAATTCACTTGAAGTCTTTACAAAGTTGCATGTTCCTTTTACAGTCTTGAACATTGTATTCTGCTTTTTCTCCCAAGCTTTGCAGATAAAATCTGCTCCTCTTCTAAAGCTGTCTCAAGTTTTCATGATCATTCAGCCAGGAGAAATCAGTCTGTCATATTTAATAACTGCTTTTGCAATTACAGATCAGCTTCACTGGATGTGGCATTAATCCCGCTCGCTCGTTTGGACCTGCCTTGATACGAAGTGTCATGAAGAACCACTGGGTAATATCAGCAAACACTTAAACACTTTAGAATCTCCTCTCAGTTTATATATTATTTTAGACAAACACAGCTGACCTCTGCTTTCTTCCAGGTGTACTGGCTGGCTCCCATGTGTGGTGGCATAGCTGCAGCTCTTCTCTACGATTTCCTTCTGTACCCACGAACAAACAACCTAAGAACTCGCAGAAACGTCCTGCTTTATGGTACAGAAGATGGATTAGATGGATCCGAGTTAACTGGGGGAGGAAATGTTAGCCCAGAGCCGAGTCAGTGGCCAAAACAATAATAGATATGCAACTTTTTTTTAACTTTTCTGTCAGTCATGGAATCTTAAAAGCCCCTGTTAGGGCCTTTCAGTATGTCAATTTTGGTGCCCCCTGTGGACAAATTGATGCCTTTTGTGGTTGCTGATGTCCTGTACATGTCAAAGTGCTTTTTAATAGATAAAAAAAAACTAACATATTGCTGTCTTTAAGTTAGACACGATTTCAATCTGAATTTGGGTGCAGAGATAGAAACAGAAGAGACAGGAGTTAAGAAAAAATGTATCAATTAAATCTGCATCATGTGCTTAGATAGTTTCCAAAAACGGAAAAGGAAGGGAAATTTTTTTATATTTCCGAGTAGGGCTGGAGAAGAATAAGTCAAACACAATGGAGCTCAACCACAATGAAGTTTTACCACATGGCAAGAATCTTGTTTTTTTTTATTTATTTTTTTCAATTATACTGCTGCCAAAAAACTATCCAGGAAGTGACGGCAGTGACTACAGTGCATGTAGCTAAAGTGATGTCCACAACAATATCCAGAGGTGCCCGGTTATTATTCCTAATTGGCAGGAAGTCAATGAACATATGATATTTAGAGTTGGCATCCCTTTAAGAAGAAACGATGTATATGGGTGACAATTTGATTGGTGGAATATTAATGATAATAAACTTGAATATATTTCTCTAAAAGCGAGCAAAAATCCTTTTAATTTTTTTTTTATAATACTTCCCACCAACTATTGATGAATGGATGAAAATAATCTGAATGTGACTTATGAGTGAAACACAATGTAAGCTCTTAGTGTCTTGCATCTGTTAGCTTGCTCTTTATTTTAACCTCCCTTCACACACACACCTCTTTTCCTTCCGCTAAGGTGAAAGTTTCTGATATTCAGTTGTTAATAATTCAAGCTAATGTTACTTGTACTGTAATGTGATGAAGGAAATACTTTTCCTTTTTTGATAGGGCTGTTCTCATGTTAACAAGGCTTTAAGATGAAAATGTATCTGAAAGAGCTGAAATGTAATAAAATTAATCTTATGTGCTGAAATGTTTTTTTTATTTTAAATGTCTTGGTTAAAATAGTAATAGGTGAAATACTGAATGCAAGGAGATTACTTTTCCTGAAATAAAATGATTTAAAAAAAAAATATTAACCTGCCTTCTTTTGACAGTAGAATGCACCAATCATCAAGAACCTTTGGCTTGAAAAAGTGACTTTTTTTTTTTAGCCTGTCTATCACTTTGCTGACACTTACCCTGCACCAGCAGTTTCAGATGTAAGAAATACTTATATAGAGAAAGTCTAGCCAGTCTTTATGCTGGTGGTTTTGTTTGCTTTTGCGGCTCATAAAGAGGCTACAATAAAAAGAAATCAGCCTGTTTTCCGACCTGCTAAAAACTCATCACAGGAGTTCAAAATGACAAAATAATAAAATGAGATTTTACAGATTTTCTTTTTCCAATGAGTATTGTACGTAATGTTTTACTGTGACTATATTAGATAAAGACTTTTCAACCAGTTTCAGCATTCTTCATCTCACACATTATACCAACTGTCAAAGTTAGGAACAGACATAATTTTCTCTACATTGTTTATTAATCAGAATAACACAATGTATCTTTACATCTGCTTGACCTTGACATGAGTGTATTTATAATGCATCACTTCACAGTACAGTATAATTTTATTGGAGGTGTTTGGCGACAGTCCCAAAATCTCTCTGTAGTGCAACAACACAAGGATGTGGATCAGGTAATTGCACATAAAAGCATTTCATAAGAAAAAGCACGATGAGACAAGATGTAGCCATCACGGAGATTTCCTGTTTGGCTGTGTCACAAGAATGTCCTTTCTCCATCTACGCACACTGCCCCCTCTCACATCCCGTTTTATGGCTTATGGGTATTTGATGATACACACACACACACATACACTGGGCTAATCATTGAATAACCATTGAGTGACTTTAAACTCTCACAACCCAGCATTTCTCAACAGACACCCCGTGGTCTGAGGGCAGAGCAGCCAAGGTCTTTAAGTAGATGTGAGTGATTGTTGGCTTAAGAACCAATCAGGGGCAGGGTAAGCGCTCTGGTTGGTTGCACATCCCCTCGTGGAGCGGTCCCATTATTCTGCTCTGTGTGAGATGATCATTAACGAAATGTCTCTGTCCCAATTTATAATTTTACAATGTCCTGGGAGAGAGTGTA
The DNA here is from genome assembly GCF_009762535.1 of Notolabrus celidotus. Classification (NCBI taxonomy): domain Eukaryota; kingdom Metazoa; phylum Chordata; class Actinopteri; order Labriformes; family Labridae; genus Notolabrus; species Notolabrus celidotus. The sequence continues at coordinate 13,494,024 of NC_048286.1, read as the reverse complement.
GGTGTACATTTTGTTTTATTGACACGTCCACGCTCTACTTATCACCCCACAGATCTGCAAGGAGTTGGAAAATCACTGATACAAAACACAAACTTAATGCAACAAGTTTGTGCAGAGGAAAGAGACTTTAAGTTCCTGCATTAATCTTTGCATGTCCTATTAAGTTGCTCTGGCTACATCAGAACAAAACACTGATCTATATTCAGTATAGAGATCATATTATCATTAATTTTTCACCCATTAGGGAGGAATATTGCTCTGGTGTATGTCCCCACAGCTCTGTCTGTTTGCAGCCTCATAAACCTACTTTGTCTCTGGATTCATCAATGGAGGAGAGTGCTGTTGATGGCTTTATCTCCCTTATATGACATGACACTTCTTCACATGCTTTTTTATGGTGGAATTTCGGGCCGGTCATGTGACGGCGGCCAATCTAAAAATCTCTTTCCTTTGTGTGCATAACCTCCGAGGTCAGGGCATTGTGTTTAGCCTCTTGTTTTGAAGTTTTTCCTCAACAACATGAACAATGCTCTTTTTGTTGCCCCTCAGTCAGTTTGTCTGCAACTGTCCTTCATCAAATGATTTGGCTCCCATGTTGAGCTTGGATATTCCCTGGCCTTGGCATGAGAAAGTGTTCTGTGAACCTCTCGTTTTATTTACCCAGACATAATAAACTACTGGGAAAGAAGGCCCGACTAGTTTGAAACTAAACTCAATATTTACAGTAAACCATAAAACCAGCATTGTGGACTATAGATCTAGCAAACAACCTGGACACCCTCAACAGCTTCTCAGAATTAAACAACTGTATTTTGTCTTAACTTGTAGCTAATTTAAGCAACAGAGAGAGAGATGAAACTGTGGATTTGTTCATGTGTGTAGTTTGGATGTTTCAAGTTTGACAGCTCACACTACGGAAAAATGATAGGCTTGAATAACAGGTCGATACAAGCAGCAGCCTCCAGTGTTGAGAAAAGCGCAAGAGCTAAAAGCTGCAGTTCCTCAAGTATCCAATTGGGGCTGGCTTCCCAAGCCAAGGAAACCCCTTCAACATCCATGTTGAAATGCGAAATGTTCAGTCCCATACAAAAAAGCGTTTTTGTCCGAAAACTGAATGTCTTTATTTTTGCACGCTGTACAGGAGATCATTTTACATAACTCATCTTTTTTTATTTAGATAAGCCTAAGAGTTATGCATAGGTTTGTATGATTAGAGACATTGCTGATTTGACTCACAGGTGATTGAGGCATTGTAGCTGCTAGTCAGGAGGCTAAAAACGGGCCTCAGCTCCACCTTTAGGTTAACCAAAGGTTCACGTTCTGGTAGGTTGTTGCATTTCCAATATGGTAACCACCATTGATTGGCTTCAAATTTACTCTTCAGACACCAACATATGGGAAACACAGCATTATGTACAAGCTTGAATGCAGTGTGAAATAATACATTAGAAAATATGGACGTGGTCTCGTTGACATCATATCTATCCCTATACATTCACAGATATACAAACACCCGAAGAGATCACTCCAAATCAGCATCTCTTTGTGCAAACAATATTCTATCTGGTGAGTTAGTTATTTGGTGATCACCGACTGCTTGAATTTTTATGTCAAGAGCAGCACAACATAACCCAACACAATGTAAAAGACTGGTAGAGGGCACACCAAGGTGTAATTGAAAATCTGTTTCATTCCACTGAGAACTGATTTCTGAACTTTAACTATGTTAAAATATTGTGTTGATTGCTAGAGAACAGGATCATGTTGCGGTCTGTAAAGAACTGCATCTTTTTGTTATCTTAACCAGTTGTCCTTTTCTGCAAATAATAGACCTAAGTGAGAATATTTCATTCAGGTGTTGGGAGAAATGTTGGACACAATAAAACAGAAGGTTCATTTTTATCCAACACAAACCAATGAATAGTAACAGCAAAACAGGTGAAAACATATTTTTGCAGAGGTCTTTGGAACAGTAAACTCATCCAACTCTTAAAAACATCAATACATTTGATTCAGAAAAGATTTTGATGAACCAAAGCAGTTCCTAATTTTTTAACAAAATCAACTAATCGCCATCCAACCTGCTCCTGTAAATACTTTAGAATGAATCAAATGTGAATCAAAGAAAATAGTCCCCAACAGAAGCACTATTTGTTTGAGTAATATTTGCTGTAAGCTAAAGTTAACCTTTTTAAGCAAGAAATGAAGAGAGTGAGTAACACATTGTTGGATTTATTAAAGGGGGCATTGGTCAAAAACGAAAATATATATTAATACCTACATCCAAAGGGACATATAGCATCAGAACTGACGTGTAGTGGCGTCTCTCATTTGAGGACTATCTGCCTTTAACATTTAACATTAACCTTACCCCCCCCCCCCCCCCCCCCCCCCCCCCATTTAGCTTTCTTCACCCTGTCTCCACACTCTGACTGATGCAGGGCTCTTATCTACAACCTCCGCACCATGCTCACTCCCTCTCTGTTTTTCATCAGTTTTTGGCAAAGATTCAATAAACGCTGTGTCAGACAAAGAGGCTGTGGGGGGTTTCGGGGGGTGGAGCACAGCTAGATATCTGGCCAACTGTCTAACAAACTCCACATATGAGCAACAAGGTGCCAATCAAAACTGTAGGGTAAAACAGTTCTTACTTCCTCTTTTTACGACCGCTGCAACCAGGCAGATGTCATGAAATTCACCTCTCAGCCCTTTCAAGTTGACACTACTGGCCCACATTTTCACAACTTTATTGTTTTTCTACAATCATCAGCAGAAAATCTTTACGATCAGTTAACTGCCTTCGTAACTGCAGGGCTGTAAACACTTGTCAAAGAATGCAGAAGGTGGATATTTCCACCACTAGGAACAACTTCAGAGGTCCTGACCGATGAAACTATGTGGTAAACATGGATCAAAACAGGCCACAGTGTTCACATCGGCTCCATTAAAGTCGAAGGCAGTGAGCGTGATTCCGATGATAACAGAACAATGACTTTGCCACCAAAATCAAAAACAAGGGACTGGCTTGTAAATTTATGACAACATGTTTTAAAGCACAGATGTTTTTCCAATGTATTTTTTGGCATTGTTTAAGTTCGGTTACATCATTTAACTTTTAGGAGTTCAAATAACCTGATGATACTGTGTGCAATTAAACTGACAAAATGATAATTAACTCAATTTTGTACATCACTACATCTTGAATTATCTTTTTTTTTTTTTAAATCACAGATTGTTCCTTTAATGACTAAAGTCACAATGTAATGCCTCAGTTGTTCAGCTGTGTTCTGTGGCAGTGTTGAAAGTCAGTTTATCAAAGAAATCAAGCCCTGCAGCTCAATGCTTGAAATTCAAAGTGTGTGCCCATCACACACACACACACACACACACACACGCACCACACACACACACACGCACCACACACGCACACACACACACACGCACGCGCACGCACACACACACACACACACACACACACACACACACACGAACGCACTTAAAAAACCCACATGTGACCGTTCCGACCTCTGTGAAGCCATTTGACAAATACTGAAAGTCAAATTTGACTTAAGTCCTGTCCCTAACAGAAACTCCAATGACTATTAGGTCATGTACAGCATCAACAAATAATGAGTCAAAAAAGCTTCTTTCTTGTTTTGAAGTCAGCAGCTATTCACTGGTTGTATGTACATGTTGTGTAAAATGCTGTAGAGGTTATCATGAGGAAAGGGTGGATTTCAGGCTTATCCTGCCATTGGTACAGGACTTCCACACTTGTACACATACACCCACTCATCCTGCGTCAACCTATATGAATGTGTGTAAACAGGGCTGTGTATGTTCTAATAGCTTTAATGGAAGAGAAAATGAGTGTACAACACTGCCACCCTCTGGTCTGAACTGGGTCTAAGCCTGCTCCTAATAGAGTGACATCAAAAATAAAAGTTAGCAAAGTAGACGTCCCATTAACACTCAGAGAGAAACTACTTTGAGTGTTATGTTATCTTCCTCAAGCTAAGTAGTATCTGGTCTGTTAACAAATACATGATCACTTTTTACATAGCTTTTTGAGTATGTCACTCAATATTTTCCTCCTGTTGATCTGGAAAGCTTTTCAATATTAGGATTTTATAAGACTTCAAACTGTACACGAAAGAAACTACAAAGTACAGACTACTCTCCTGTGTTCCATTGTGATTTGATTTCTGAGAACACTTCAAATTATTTGTATTGCTGATAGATGGATTCAAATAATAAGTGGTCATCCTTCTGAACAAATTCTGGCTTTACCGTAAAGTGCAAGAATTTAATATAAATTAGTCATTTGGAAATCATTGCTTGGATTTGTTTGCGAAGCAAAATCGAAATCTGTGTTTGATGTAATTTATGACTTGTGACTTTGACAAAAAAACGTTTGATTTGACGAGGAAATTTTGTGGCGATTTATTTTTTTAATTATATTTACGGTATTTTTAGGTGCTTTAATACACAATACTAACTTATCTGCTTAAATAACTTCTGATACACTGACTGGAACTGAGCTCATCAAAATATGAAAATATTACGCAATTCATACGTAAGGGATTTTCATCATATAAGAAAGGATGAATAACAACTGATGTACACCTACATACATGCACACCTACACCCTCCCCAAATTGATAGACTGTATACAGATTTATTTAATTTTATTTATTTATTTAATTGTATTTATTTGTTTTATAGAGCATTTTATGATACACTTACAAACACTACAGACCTGTGCTCAAACCATTATATAAACAATAATAAAGTATACAAGTTAATTTAATTATTTTTATTTTATTTTATTTTATTTTATTTTATTTTATTTTATTTCAATTTAATTTAATTTAATTTAATTTAATTTAATTTAATTTAATTTATTTGTTCAATGGAACATTTTATGATGATACACTTACAAACACTACAGACCGGTGCTCAAACAATTATATAAACAATAAAATAAAGTATAAACATTTATATACGATTTACAGTCAATGTGCTCTCAACGCCATCTACACCGGAAGCGCTTTACGTCACTTCCTGTTACAACGGGCTAAAGATGTCGCCGACCTTATTTGATTTTCTTGACGCTAAAGACAAATTTACGGTAATAAATGTTTCCCTTCATGATTTATAACCGTTTTTTCATACAACGTCTGTCGTATTTATAATCATAGTTACCATCAGGCGTTTCTGTGGTTGTGTTTGCTCTTCAATTGTTCTAAATGGAGTAGCAGTTGCTAGCTAAGCTAACAAAAACGCTGTCTTTAACTTTATCCTTTGTAAACCTTTCTTTCTTTCTTTTGTTCTTTCTTTCTTTCTTTTTTTCACACACACACACAGACATCTGCTAGAAATGCCCTGTCTGGGAAAACCGGCAAACAATTAGTAAACGTTTTCAACCAGATCTCTGGAAAGTAAGTGATGCTGTTATTGTCTCTGCATTACTATTAAACACACGAGTTATGTTGTTTTACCAAAACACCACCCGCGTGATGTTTACTTCTCCGGTTGTGTTACAGCGAGACTGAGAAGAAGACCACACTGGACCAGGCTCTACGAGGTGTTCTCGGTGACCAGATTGTAAGTTTATTAGCAGCCACACACCTCAGTATATCAACCAGGCTTCTATTAATCCCTCACATTGGTGTTCTTTTAATACAGGTGGAGCAGAAAGCCAGCTGTGATGACTACTTATCTCTCATCTATCTGAGTATTGATGCAGTAACAGAAGGTATGTTGTTCTATGTGAAATTTCACATACATATACTTACTCAAATAATATAATTTACCACATTGTCTTCATTTTGTCTCTCATACATTCTAGTTTTACTGGAATCTTGCAATTCTACAATCATACTTTGAGTTTGTCACTGTTCATAAAAAATGTTGTCAACTGGTGCTTATACTGTATACTCCATCCTTGTTTCAGTGTACTTCATTCACTGTTAGTTAAATGTGGCACAAGGGTTTAGCTAAATTAAACCTCTGCACGTTTATCATTGAGCCCTTTTATCTGAACCCTGCTGTTATTGTCATAATGTCGTTCTGAAAGCCTTTCATATCATGTTTCACTCTCTTCATGTAGGTATCTGTTCTGCTACAACCCCTTTCGTTCTCCTGGGAGACGTACTGGACTGCCTGCCTCTTGATCAGTGTGACAAAATATTCACCTTTGTTGAGGAGAATGTTTCTACCTGGAAATCGGTACATACAACACACCCTCTCAAAAAAGAGCAGTTGTGTACTTTAGCAGCATGTACTAAACTAGCTTACAATAGATCATTTGATCACTGTATCTGTATTCTCCTTTTACTTAGAACTCTTTTTACACTGCTGGGAAGAACTACTTGTTGAGGATGTGTAATGGTGAGTAAAGCGTTACATTTTGTTGTTGAACAAAGCTTTTAAAGGTGTATTTCGACCAAGAGTTCCAGGGTCTTTTAGGCCCCAGAACTACTTTCCCCAGAACTAAAAGGTTCCTGTGCCCCCATTTTTGTCTGTGTTTCGACTGCGGGCTGAAGGCCCAGGTAGATTGTGCAAATCAGGCCCATGATGTATGGAGATAAAAAATTATATTAAATAATATTTTGAAATCTTAATAAAAAAAACAAACTCGTATGCATTCCCAGGAACTCCCTCTGTGTTTCAACAACTCCACAAACACTGTTACGTTCAACCGAAAGTCCCAGGACCTTTGAAAAGTACTACCCCCCAAGCAGGGGCTTTTTTAAGGGGGAGATTATCTATCCCTGAACTAAATTTAGACCCTGGTTCCTCTGGTCGAAACGCATGTAGTTCAGGGGTAAAGTCCCTAGTTCCAGGGTAAAGTTCCACAGCTGTTTGTAACACATCTCTCAATCTATGTAGATCTTTTACGGAGGCTGTCTAAGTCTCAGAATACTGTATTCTGTGGACGCATTCAGCTCTTCCTGGCACGTCTCTTCCCTCTGTCTGAAAAATCAGGTAAGTCTTTGGAGGTACAAAAAAAACCAGTAGTCTACAATTTCTGTCCAATTGCAGCTCTTAATGCTCTTTGTGTTTATTTCAGGTCTCAATCTACAGAGCCAGTTTAATCTGGACAACGTAACAGTGTTCAACAAAAATGAACAAGAAAGCACTCTGGGACAGAAGGTAAAATGTTGATGATGACTTAATTAGTTTTATATTTAATGTGTAAGTTTGAGTTTAATTGTGTTTGATGGCTCTATGTTTGTAGCACACAGAAGAAAAGGAAGATGGTATGGAGGTGGAGGAGGGAGAAATGGGAGAAGAAGATGCTCCTGCACCATGGTAAGTAAAAGCCATGCTCCACAACCTACAATCAAATTTGACCACAGTGTATTTTTTGAAGTTTATCGAATCTAAATCAAATTCTACTTTCAGCACCATTCCAATCGACTACAACTTGTACAGAAAGTTCTGGACTCTCCAGGACTACTTCAGAAACCCTGTGCAGTGTTACGATAAATTCTCCTGGATGACATTTCTGAAGGTAACGCACCGAACCACAACAGCAGAGAACATGCTGGGGCTTTCTGTCCATTCCTCGAGTCAAAACAAAATGTCAAAGTGGGTGCTAAAAAGTGGTGACTCACTGTGAATTTCCTCTTCATGCTGCCCAGTACTCAGACGAGACCTTGGCGGTGTTTAAAAGCTTCAAGCTGGATGACATGCAGGCGTCCAAGAGAAAACTGGAGGAGCTGAGAGCATCTGGAGGAGAGCACGTCTACTTTGCCAAGTTTCTAACAAGCGAGAAGGTAAAGAAACTCGTCAAAGCTTGCGTTACTTTGTGTAACTTGAGGCGGTATTTAGTTGGTTGCGTCATCACCTGTGCTTTTCATGCTGAGAGCAAACATCACATTGTTTTCCTGTTGCTGAGTTGCTGAGGAGGGAGTCATAGCCCTGCTGAGGTTTGTGCCTGTCAAACAGCAAAGTGACAGAAACGTAACACAGTGGTACACCATCGTGTTCTAAACTTCTTAGCTCAGGGAGCATTTCACCCTCAACACTGCAAAGTAGATGACAGATGGCTGCCTGCAAAACTTCTAAAGTGAAGCCTGCTTATCATAAGAGCACATCATAATGTGTGAGTGTCTTTAGGGAAGGCACTTTGGACACCAGCTGTGATATTTAATCTAAGAGTCCAACGTTACCCCGCCACGCTCGGTGATTTTCCTCTAATTTACATTTTAAGTCACTCAGCTTCAAAATCTTTCCCCCAGGACACTTCATCTTCCCCCCCCCCCCCCCCCCCCCCCCCCCCCCTTCTCATCTCTTTTCCTTTCTCCTTTTCTAGCACACACTGCAGCAAGCTCTCTATACTACAAATGAGAACTATCTTCCTGTAACACAAGTTATGTTCAAAGCCAAGACAAATTTAAGATAGTTAAATAAGAAATCGTTTATATTGCAGCCCTGATTGAGACTGATTATGGCTTCATAAGGCATCAAATTCCACTTTGTAGAAAATAAGAGGTTCATTTTTAAAAAGACTATATAACGCTCTTCCATGTCAATGAAGATATGCTCTTTGATGTCTACCCCCAGTATCACTCTTCTGCCAACAAATGGGTTGAATCTAACCGTACTTTCTTTTCTTTTCTTCCCTCTTCGTCTCCAGCTGATGGACCTGCAGCTCAGCGACAGCAACTTCAGGCGGCACATTCTCCTGCAGTACCTCATCCTGTTCCAGTACCTGAAGGGTCAGGTCAAGTTCAAAAGGTAAAGCGTGACTCGGCTCTGAATGTGGAGAAAATAAAAGACGGACAGCAGATCTTTGGGAGGCTCATATGTTTCATGCTTTACCCTCCTACAGCTCTAGCTGTGTTCTCAATGATGACCAGACTACTTGGATTGAAGAGACGACTAAGCTTGTGTATCAGGTCAGTCCTAAGTCAAACTGTGTTTGATCAAATGTAGAAAAGTTGAAAAACAATGCCTCTGATTATCTTAGCTGTTTGGATGTTAATGTGTGGATTATTAAAGACCTACAGGTGGTACTTACTGTCAGCTCATTGATATCAGCTGTGCTAATATCTTTGGTTTCTGTCGTAGCTGCTGAAGGAGATCCCTCCTGATGGAGACAAGTTTGCGACTATGGTTGAGGTAAGCCACTCATTGATGCAAAGTTAAAGAATGTCATCTGTTTATATAAACACACATTTGCCAAAACTGTCGATGGAGCCCTCTGTAGACATGTAACACTAGAAATCTGAATCCTTGACAGCACATCCTCGACACGGAGGAGAACTGGAATGGCTGGAAAAATGAGGGCTGCTCAAGCTTTGTGAAAGAAAGGTACAAATGCTCAATGAAATCTGATTTATTTCTGTTTATTTATAACTAAGGAATGCAGTGTGTGTGTGCTTGTGTGTCCGTGTGTTAGATGTGGCCAGGATGTAAAAGCTAATCTCACTTGTTTCCTTTTTAACAGGACAGTAGATGACAAACCTAAAAGACCCACCAGGAAGAGACAAGCTCCAGAAGACTTCCTTGGCAAAGGGCCAGACCGAAAAATTTTCATGGGAAAGTATGTGATCTAATCCAGAAGGGAGGACGAGCAGAGTGATGCAGAGATTTTTATTTTTAGATATCAGATCATAGATTTTAACCCTGTGATAGTTAGCAGCTACAACAACAACACCAACCTGCAGAGTTTGCTTCTGAATGTCTCGCTCCTTTTGTGTTTTCTTAGTGACGAGCTGACTCGACTGTGGAATCTGAACCAGGACAACATGGAGGCCTGCAAGTCAGACAGCAGGTCAGTGGTTCATCAGCTCCCATATACCATTAAACTCAGCCTTTCAAATAAATCTGAATTTCGAGATTTTGACATTTGATGTGTGTGATTCAGGGAGTTTATGCCATCGCTCGATGAATTCTTCACGGAGGCCATTGAACAGGCCGACCCCGTCAACATGGTGGAAGACGAGTACAAGTGAGTTTGCACGGAGACATTTGTTACCAGAACTTCTGTTTGTAGGAACCAAATTCATTACTGGCTTCTGAGACCGACCTTTCTCCATATGTGCGTGTGTGACTCTCTGTTTCTTCCTGCAAATAAACACAGAGTTGTCCGTAATCCGAACTACGGCTGGCGAGCCCTGAGGCTACTGTCTCGGAGGAGTCCGCACTTCTTTCAACCAACGAACCAAAAGTTCAAAAGCCTGGCAGACTACCTGGACAGCATGGTTAGCAAGCTGGCCAAAGAACTACCGGTGAGGGTTTTGTTTTTTTTCTTGAGCATTTCATCAGTAAGAAAGAGTGAACATGGTCGACACAAAAGCTGCAAGCAAACACTGATATCATGACTGTTATTACATGCGTGCAGAAGGATATCCCCTCCGAAGAGATCAAGACAGGAGAAGAGGATGACGACGATAACGGAGACAATCTTCTCAAAGACAGCAATGACAGTGAGTATGAGTAGTTGCTATAAAACCTGACACCTCTCCTTCAGTGTTCTATTCATTATTTGGCTACTTTGGTATTAATTCCTTGATCTTAGATTAAAGCTGCTCTCTTGGCACACAGTATTTATTGTCATGCTCCTTGAACTTTAAATAGATGCAACACAGGTTTATCTTTCCTCAAGCTGGACCTTTTAGTTTCTACCGTCTGCTTTTCATTCACTCATTCATGTTTAGATCAATAATCTATTTTTATCCCCCTGTTTTTTTGCTTTCATCCAGGTCCCAGCATACAGAGCAAGCTGGTGACAAACAATCAGATGGATGATTTAGCAGCCAAACTGGGCTCTCAGTGGAAGACGCTGGCCTCTCATCTGGAGATGAAAGCGGCAGAGATGCGGGAGATTGAAACAGACAGCGAAGATGTGGACATGCAGGCCAAGCTGCTGCTGGTGGCCTGGCAGGAAAGAGAGGGATCACAAGCCACAGTGGAGAACCTGGTCTCAGCTCTTAATGCGGCAGGGTTCTCCCAGTTTGCAGACAGCCTCAGTGAGGCTTAGAGATCATCATTTGTAATCAGTACCTCCATCAGATCGTTGCATCCTTTTTATACCAAAACCAGTTGGACAGGAAGATTTTTCTATGTAGTAAAGGATGCATGTCGAGTTTTTCACTGTGGAAAATCCAATAAATGTTTTTTTTTTTCTAATAAATCACTTTTGTATCAATTACTTTAAACCATAGACTGTATAGTATCCTTGACGTCATCCATCTGTTCCTGTGCGCTGTTTTGAAGCCAAACGACGGCGGCAGCCATATTTGAAATGCAGAACTCAACCAGGCATTGTGTGACGTAAAGGGGCAGAGTTTGAGCCTCTTAGCCAACGGCTACGTATTCCCATCCGGGAGTCAAGTCAGTCACGTTCTTATGGGCAAAAACTCGTAATCTTAACATCTTCTGAACCGTCGCGTTAGAAATAAATTCACCCCCCGTACAATGTGTGCCGATAGAGAATTTAGCTGTGTAGAGCCAAGCCGTTTTTTGAACCAGGCTGTAAACATGTCTATTAATGCTGCAATGATTGTCTTTCTTGAATTGGTATCTATGTGGTGTTTCTGCAGCCAGCCTCAAGCGGATTCTCGAACTACAGTTTAAAACACTTCCGCATGGGCTTCATAGTTTGAGACCAGAGGTTGCCGCTTGCTTTAAACACACACAATGAAGCTCACATTTTGGTATAACAGTTTATTTTCACCACCTATGAAAAGCAATCAGACAATAACTTATTACAGAGTGGTGATGTTAGATCTTACACATGGTGGCAGGGTGATCAGGAGACCTGCGAGGAGAAACAAAATGAAGCATAGCATTTTAAACTTACAGATGTCAAAAGTCTGAATCAGTGTCGGCAGAACATTGCTCAAGGCTTGTCGAGTAAACCATCATCACAGTTGAATCTCAAGTCTTTATTTAACTGCACACAGTTCACCACAAGTGCAACCTATTCTGAAAGAGTTCCCTGCACACTTCCCCCCCAAAAAGCATTAGTGAAGATTTGGCAGAAAGAAACCCCATTTGAGAACAATTCCAGGAGATGACGTGAGCTAAGCACTTAAGAAAAGACCTGAGATTGAACCCAAACCTCCCAAAGGGCCAACAGGTGAATAAGGGCGAGTCTTTACAGTGTAGAGTGAGAATCTCCGTTATACATCTGAGAGGACACAAGCCAGAATGTCAAGGACAACAGCTTGGCTAGGCATTTTTTATACAAGTTGGTTAAATGACTAAAGAGAAATATTTTGCTTTAATGATATGAGCACCTTATCAAAGGCTTTAAAAAATATACAATGTGTATAAAACATTTAATGAAACTGCAGAGCTAGACTTAAAAACCTCTCTCGAGGATCCAGTCCAGAGATTGCCTCCCGTCATATCTCCATTTTTAAAGCCCACTGTGGTAGAATATTTAACACCATTTGACAGAATTTGTTTTACAAGCATCCGTGTTGGTTACAAAAAGAAAACAAAAAAAAATTAAGGTCATCAAATCTTTAAAGACACCAGTTTTATTGCACATCTATACAGACAGTGCTTGGAAATGGCAATTTGTACGTGTTTGATGTTTTTGTCTTCTAGGAAATTCTTCCACAGCTACTGATCCTCCTCTTCAAGTATTTCCAGTCTCCGGGGTCCGTACAGTAGAACGTACGCTATATGCCAGTCTCCGCCTCCGGACAGTCGCAGGATATCCTCTGGAGACACCACACTCACCTTGTCATCATCAAACTTGACCCACTCATCTGAGCCAGGCAGGGGAAAAAAAGTGTAAACAATCAGTTCCTGAACATGTGTGTGCACCCACCATCAAGTTCCTGTTAGATTTAATGATTTACAACTGATAGCTATCACTGCTGGAAAGACTGTGGTTACCTTCTTTCCTCTTCACCCATCCAACGTAGTGACCTGATGAGCTGGAGCGGCCTTGGTGTGTCAGCACAGCCTGCAGGTCGTAGTAGCCGCTGTTGTTGGAACCAAAGTCTGCAGAGGAAACACATACAACTTGAATTCACTGAAATGGCAATCATGAACAAAAGGTCAGTCAAAACCTGAATGCAAATACACAAAACCTTTGAAATTTAATTTGGACGTTTCGTGAGCTTAACACTAAGAATACAAAATCTATCTTCCTTTTCAATGATAATCCAATACGTTCTTTTGTTCTTTGTTCATGATTTTTTTTCACAATGGGTAGGATTACATTTAGTTGAGTTCTTTAATTCTTAAGCATCTAATAAAGAATTTAAAAACATATTTTTATTCTGACCCATTAAAACTATCTGTATTTAAAAATAATCTGCATTGTGCTCTAGTCACTACATATATGGAAGCACATATGTACCAAAATTAGAATGAAAAACAAATTTGAAAATTAAATAGCATTAACAGAAATGCTTTTTAATTTGTGCTGTGCACATTGTAAATTCATTTTCGAGTTGGTTTGAATACAGAATTGACGGGGCAGATTTGAAAAAGAAAAAGTTATGTCCTTTCCGTTTTCATTTCAATTGTGTTACAAAATGTGCAAGCTTGAACATGAAAGTTAAAACATAAAAGGACGGATTTTATTTTTATTTTTGAGTAAAGAAAATGCGTATTCATTCTGAAAATTAAAAAGCATTTCTGTGAATGAATTTCAGTTTTCAAATTTTCTTTTTGATACTAATTTAGGAGGGGCACTTTCTTGAAAATGAAAAAGAAAAATGTCATTTTCTTTTTAATTGTGTAACATAATTAGCATAGTTGAAGAAGAAAAATTAAAATGCAAATATGATTATTGAATATAAATTTTATTTGAGAGTCAAATAATGCGCACATATTTAGAAAATTAAAAAGCCTTTCTGTTAATGCTATTTAATTTTCAAATTTGCCTTTTCATTTTAATTTTGGTACATATATGCTTCCATTTACATAAACATTTGATTTAAAAGTCTTGTTTCAACATACCGTCAGAGAATGAGAAAGGCTCATATTTCACTTCTTTTGCTGCGTCCGGCTTCTTCACCACCTGATGCAAAAGAAAACATAGTTTGATGCAACACAGAAGTTAACAGTAGCTGCAGCAAAAAATGTGTTCAGCAATTATTTTATATAAAGATGGATGACACAGTTCCACCCCTTCCTATCATACAAATATTACTATGGGCCATGGGTGCTGATATATTGAGCATGTGGAGTCAGATTCGCAGTAAGGAGCTGCACTATTGCATCCAATAACATTGAACTTAAGGACACAATTAGATAACACTTGTTATATGGTGCTATATGAATAAAGATTGATTGATTCGTTACAATCACTCAGGAAAGTTGCAGCCAGTGTTTGCTACTTTCTTTCTTGATGCTACTCTTCATATCTGCTCAGCTGGTGCACACGCGCACACACACACACACACACACACACACACACACACACACACACACACACACACACACACACACACACACACACACACACACACACACACACACACACACACACACACACACACACACACACACATTGCTTCAGGAGACAGATTTGTCAACTGAGCTGTCAATCATGGTGTTACACCCAAATTTTAGAATCAAAGAAATTACTGAAACTACACTAAAAATGAACATTCGGACTTACATCAGAATATCAACCAGACTATGTTTAAGACAGCATTTTCAATCATTCATAAAGCTTAATCCATGTCCCATCCCTCAACATGAGGGAGGGGGTTGTGACCTATACTGCAGTCAGTCAGAAGGGGGGAAGTGAAATGTTTTGGCATCACTTTTGGGAAACATTCGTGTCCATCCTTTTATGCAGTCTCTGGTATTACGGCAATAACAATAATAAAGCCATGGATCAGTCTTACCTTTTGCTGCTGCTTCTCTAGCTTCTTGTCCTCAACCTCCTTGAACTTTGACCTGATTGCCAGCATTTTCTCCTGGATCTCTGTGGTGCACAGCTCATAGACATCCAGCATGAGTGGGAACTTGACATCCTTTTAAAACATTTTTGAAGAGAATAGTTTAGACTTGGAAGTAAACCATGCAAAGTTGCAGTGACTGCTGATAAAAAATGGAGGGTAGATCAAACAAACCTTGAGGACTTTTGCGTTGACAGACTCCTTCTCTTTGTAGAAAAATCGAACCATTTGA
Organism: Notolabrus celidotus; assembly: GCF_009762535.1. NCBI lineage: Eukaryota > Metazoa > Chordata > Actinopteri > Labriformes > Labridae > Notolabrus > Notolabrus celidotus. The sequence continues at coordinate 13,478,901 of NC_048286.1, read as the reverse complement.
ACGGTTAAGTAGGCAGGCAGACGGCTGAGTTTTGACTGGAGGGTGAACAGACAGTTCAGAGGGTAAATGCATTTTATACACAAGGTTGCAAATACAAGAAAAGTTATTTGGATGTAGAAGGGGAACAAGGTAAAATAGACGACTTACAGATTTTATATACAGGGCATTTCTTTCCAAAGTTGTTGACATTTTTGTGATTTCTTCCTGCAGTCTCTGGAGGGATAAAAGAGGAAAACAAAATCACTATTTTACTCTAAAAGCTAAATAGAGACAAACTATGCCAGACTGTCTTGCATTTGTTATTTTGTCTTCTCTTACGGAGACAAGATCTAGAAAAACATAAAACCATCCTAGCATAGCTTACACATCAAAGCTTTACAAAGGTGCTTGCCTCCACAAGTCAAAGAAAACACATGCTCCTGGTTTAAACCATGTTTAAAAGATACATACCAGCCTCAGTCCTGTTGCAAGGTATTTGACTTCTTGGTTGATGAAGCAACTGAGCTGGAGTTGACTCTCCTTGCCCTTAATTGGCTCTTCCTCCTCAGACTCTGTACATTTCATGCTGAACAGCAGAGTTAAGTAGAAGCCTTACACAGAATGATGAGTTGAGTCTCAATGAACAATGTCTGTATGAACTTAGAGCCCACCACACAGAATAAACCAATTCAATGTAGAAATTCAGCCGATAGAATGCACTGAGAGGATACGAGGTTTCAAATTCTACCCCAAAATACTGGTCGATGAAGTTCTTCTTTGAAGAGGCAGAGGCTGCTCCACTCTCTGAGTCGGTCTGTAGAGTAAAACCACAACATGTAATTTATCCAGAGCTCACTTATCACACAACGGCACAAACCACCACTTGCATTATAAGGTTTTACCTCCATGGAAGTCTCTGGCTCGACAGGCTCCAACTTCTGCTGGAGTACTCTCATCATCTGCAGCCAGCACTCATTGGCATCCTTAGGGAGCAGGGAAAGATTATCCCTTGTCTCCATATTTCACACAGCAGCCTTTTAAGGATTGTAACCCATGTCTGAATCTGTATCAGTGATGATAAGTTACCTGCTGGAGGTACTGTCCCTGGTCTCCTTTCTCTGCAAACTGTGGAAAGGCCATGTGGAGGAACTGCAGCAGAATGATGGGCGGGAGGCTGGATGAGGTCTTCTCCATGGTCTCATACAAGTCACGAAGGGCTGAGGATGCAAGGATAAATACATACTAATTCCACGTGCACTAGTTAAATTAATGAGTGAATCTTTGGCTGTGATTTCCACTCTGCCTCATACCTGCTGTGATGTACTGTGATGGTGCATTTGCCCCGGATGATCTCAGAGCACCTGAATACCTGAAAGGAGAAGAGAGAGCTGTAGCAAGGCCATATAAACATCAGAAGAAATTAGAGAAAGAGAAAATGTAGTTATCAAATGTGTGATAAAAAGATGACTTTAGGGAGTGCTGACTTAGGCCGAGGGTGTCTTAAAGTACTGAAAATATACTCAGACACACACTCACTTTCTGAGTGCAGTTTTGAGCTCAGGCACAGAGCGCAGACACTGCACTGTGGCGTTCATGTAACAGGTGTTGCCCAAGTTTGTCAGCCCACATGGCAGCTCCATCTGAAAATGATAACATATTAGGATAGTTTATCTACAGCCATCAGCTTCATTAAGTATTATGATATTCATCATGCAAAGCTGATTTGTAGTGATAAGGATTACTCCTCTACCACAGCGGTTATGAAAAATATTTGGAAAACATGACATTCATGCACAGACTCTAAATTAATAAAATATTTTATTTCAGTTCTGCTGATAATTATTTGATCTTATCTTAGAGCTTCCATTCGTTCTAGGGAGCTGAAGTGAGTCTGTTGTTCAAATGATTATATTCGGTGGATTTCAAAGAGGAGCTTGCAGCATCACAGAAAATCAAGTCATCTCCCTTCCTTGTTAAAACAGGGCTCTTTGCCATGAAGTGCAGGCAATTTGCTGACTGAGATGACACCAGAGACAAAACAGCAGCATAGTATCGAGTGACTCAGCAGCTTTTTGTTCATCAAATCTTCCAAGCACCAAACACCTGATGCATCACAAACTCCACAACTTGAAGATAATTTTCTCTCAGATCCAAACAAAAGCTGACCCGACAAAGCCTTTCATTTGCAGGAGCTGATCTTGCCAAAGGAGCATTAACTGCACATCAAGTGTATAATATTCTCCAATTGGCAACATACAAACTGAGGAAACCTGTTTAACTGGCCGTGTCAGAGCAGAAAACAGCAACAAGCCTATTTGTTTTAGGTGTGCTGGTTTTTTTCAGGCGTACTAACCGCTGAGGCCAGCTGCTCCTCAGTCATGTCCTCTACAAACATTGGCCGGACGGCAGGTTCCTCAGGCAGGGCATCAGCTGAGCCCACCATCAGCAGAGTCATTCCCTATGGAAAAATAGAAATGCATATAAGTTTAATAAACTCTATTGCTGAATGCAATTTTGTACAATGACTCTGTGAACTACAAGAGGTTTTTTAAAAGGAAACCAAACACAGCGTAAATACTCACATTTTTCAGTTTGATGTTGCCCCACTCATCATCCTAGAACAAAGGACAAGACGTGTTAGCTTCTTAAAAATGGACAAAGATTGGGTCAGTGTTAACCAGTTGCATTCGGCGATGATGTAAGTGATCCTACTAAAAACACTTGTCTTTAAAAAATGAAAAGGAAAATATAAAAGGAATGAAAGAAAATGTAAAATGATGCAATTCTAATTTTCCAAATAGCTGGGCACTGTAGTTGTTAAAAACACTACTCCAATAGTGTCTTTAATGGGTTGATGACTATTTTCAGCTGTGGATAAATGTTGATTTTATGAAGTGGTTTTGTACACTATGACATTATTTGTTTGGTGTAATAAAGGCACATGTCGTTTCATACCAAGCTGTTGTTCTTTAGCGTGTTTTAATAGTTTTTAAATAAGGGTGTAATGTGTGTATAATGACATAACAGGTGCTGCCTTGAACAGACAACAGTTGTTAAAGCTGCTGTTGGTAGGAATGGTGTAAAAACGTTAATCTTTTTTGGCTGGGTTTGGAGAAAAGGTCATAATACCCATCGGTACTCATCGGTAAGTGAAGTAATTTAAGACTATTGCGAAATCTCTGTGCTTTCCAATGTATCAAGCAATGTTATTATTCCCCTCGTCCCCGTTATGATGGACCAATCATAGCTAATCTCCAATCCACTATCCTGATTGGTTACAGGGCGGCCCCTACTTTGTCCTCCGATTGGTTATGAGTCCGGCACTATCATGGCTGCACACGCCGATCTGTGTTGGGGGGCTAAGAGGAATTATGGTTGGGAGGGATAGTGTTGACATTCGAAGTCCCTCTCTCTGAACAGATGTTTACTCTGTGACTACCAACAGCAGCTTTAATATGTCTAAAGATCTGTTGTTTCACGTTGTTTAATATAATTAGTTGCCAAAAAGAAACATCTCAGCACTGTTATTGACATCCATGTCAGAATTAGATGCTGTGTGTTTGTTTGTATTAGTACCTTCAGAGTGCCTCCCTTCACCATGACCTTCTGTCTGTCAGGCTGAACTCCTGTCAGGGCGAAGAGTTGAGCCTTGAACACCATGGGTGGCTCCTCAGTGTTCAGCTCGACTGCATCAAACTTCTCTTTGCCCCATTTCACATTTACTGAAAGAAACAAACGAACAATTCAGTTTCAGGTGTCCCAAAAAAAAATGAGCATTACCACCAACATGTTGCCAGACTGCTGCCATATATGACCAGAGTGTATGACACAGCATCTAGTTAGCAACAATAGAAAGCTCCTTGGATTCAGACAGGTAGAGCCCAGCTAACTATCAAGCTAGCAGCACAGACAGACACAGCTAGTATACAATTAGTTAACTGCTTAAAAGACAGTAAACTAAAACCAGTGGCACTTTACAGAGATACATTCTCCTTTTATTCGCCTTGTTTGCCTTTAATATCAATCAAATTCAACATGGAGCATATGAAGTGTACAATCATGATTTGGCTAACGTAACAAACAAGGCTAGCTATGCTAATCGATTATGTGAAATTGTTACTATAGTGCTTATACTAAAAGTAAAGCATGGACATGCTTTAAAGAGACAAGAAAATAATGTTTTCCTGAAAAACAAACCTTTTTAACACTACATGAATCCTGAACTGTCACCTAGCTAGAGCAGCTAACAGAGGAAGTAGCTGTTTCTGCTGAGAGCCTTCACATTAGTTAGCCGGCTTCACCAAACTCAAGAGATAAACTCTACCAATAAACAGTAAGTTAATTAAACAGTGGAACACTTTCGTGTTTTCATCCGTCTCAAATATTGATCCCTTTAATATTTACAACAGTGGCCTGATAATGTTGACAGGCTGCATGAGACCGTTAGCATGCTAAGAGCATATCATGCTAAAGCTCGCTAAGCTAGCATGCTAACTTGAATTTACGTTACAACACTAAACACGTGTAATGGATTATTGTGCTATAGTTTTTTCGGTGGCAATTGATGAGCGATATAAAATAGTTGCATACCTGTAAACACCGGCATATTTGGCAACCCTTTGATCCCTCAACTCTTTGTTTTTTCCTGATTCAGTCCACCGGGGCGCGAATGAAGAGTTGGCTAGTTCTCGGTCTGAACTTCATTCAAACAGAATGACGAAGCAACAACACGCTGGGAACTTATCGATGCGCTCTGACATCAGCTCGACATCCTGCTGCCTCATGAAGAACTGCACCCAGATATCACAACAAGATCATTCTGCCACATTAAGGACCATACCTGCCAACATTGGACTGTGAAAAAGAGGGAGATTTTCTGGAGTATCGTAAAAATCAGCCTATACCCAGCAACACAGTCTATAACCCTAAACTACAGAGTAATACAATTAATAAACGGATATGTAAGTCAAATACTTTAAATTTCTCTTATTTTCAAGGTTTGCAGTAAAATATGGCAATGAAAACATACACAATTAAAAAAATCCATGTCTTAGAAATATGACAAAATTCATAATCATGTTGAAGAGTGAGAGTAGAGTGAACCACTGCAGTGAGGAGTAACACACATATTCCAGGTAGAGGGGTTTGTGTTGACACCATATTTTGATGTTAATACCATTATAGTATTATTTCAATGAAGGAGTCTCTGTAACATGAATCTACATCTCTATGTGCTTTTTAAAGTCATTTATCTGGGTCCTTTAAACCATATTTATTTATTACCATATTTATACCTGCAGCTAAATGTTATCTGACCTGCAGTAACCTCTGCATCCTCTGCTGCTTCCTGCTCTTTATTTTAAGAAGGAAGAGATCTCCTCTACATCTCCACCTGAGGTTATCAGGTAGAGTCTAGTGATTTAATAACTTCCCCTGTGATATTGCGATAGTGACACTGTCAGCACTCTGTCATCAGATTCACACAGCTCTAACTCTCCTGATGAACTTTTAAGAGGATGCTGCGTTGTTGCACTTTACAACTTAAGTTAGCTAGCATGAACAGAGCTAACCCACTTTGATGAGGGATGGATACAATCTTTAAACACTGCAGAAGTTTGTTGAACTCATAACAACTCGTCCAATAAACACTTCGGCTACCGGTGTCACAGATATACCTGTCTTTAGTACCTGTGCGTCTGTGTTTACCTGCTGTCAGAAACGATCTCAGACAGCGTCTTTTGGATCAAACCATCTATAAGGAGAGGAGGGGTGGATGATTTTTTGGGTTTGAATATAAGGCTCAAGTAGGGGACTTCTTAAAAAATAAGTTGTGGGACACTCATTTGATTTACATCAACGTGAAATAGGGAGATTGTCGGGAGAAATAACAATTCGGGAGTACAGCAGGAGAACAAGTTAAAAGCGGTAGACTCCCGCCTAAATCGGGAGTGTTGGCTGGTCTGCACACACCAAGATCATGTTTGCCTAGATCACTCCGCCACATTGATGACAGTATTTATTAGAGTGAGGGTTGTTGTTACTAAAGTGTGGTCAGTCCAAGGAATCACGAGTAGGTATATTTTTCCACTTTAGAACAAAACTCACCTGAACCTCTGATTTCCTGTATTAGTTATGGAGGGGTTAGCCTGTTGGATATTTACAGGGCAAAATAGCAGCTCGGTCCTATTTGTACGGTGGCCCTGAAGGACAAAACAAATTCACAAAAGATGAAACACTTTTTCCAAAGTTGGAGAAAAATTTACATTTTGGAAAACAAATGTACAAAATCAAAACACTTTTGCCAAGGCCAAAACAAATTTACATTTAAGAAAACAAATGTACAAAATCAAAAAACACTTTTACAAGCGGTGAAACAATTTTACAAACGGCAGAACACTTTTACCATTTTGGAAACATATTTACATTTATTTTTAACAGAAAGGGAATGCACCAAATTCTGGGAGTGAAGGGTCATTTAGTTTGGAGAAACCAAACGGAGTGACGTTTGGTACTAGTACTCTGTTTGGTACCGGATCACTTCCAGTGTTTGGTACATTCCCTTTCCATTAAAAATGAATGTAAATTAGTTTCAGGAATGGTAAAAGTGTTCCGGCATTTGTAAAATTGTCTCAACGCTTGTAAAAGTGTTTTTTTGATTTTGTAAATTTGTTTTCTTAAATGGAAATTTGTTTTGGCCTTGGTAAAAGTGTTTTGCTAATGTAATTTTGTTTTATAAAATGTACAAATGTAAATTTGTCTCCAACTTTGTAAAAGTGCTTCATCTTTTGTAAATTTGTTTTGTCCTTCAGGGCCACTGTATATTTGGCTCGTTATTTCCTAACATTCTGTGTGCTATTTCCAGTATGTGTACACTAAAATACTACCTGGTCCAACATCAACTGCTAAGTAAGTTGATTAATTTCAGATATCCTTCATTTCAGCACCTAAAGGGAATTCTAAACAACACAAAGCAAGATTTCAGATTTTGGAACAGAAGCTTTTCTGACAGGTCTTTACGATTAGAAAATAAAACAGGGCTGTTCATAAGTAAGCTAATGTTTTCCCTCTGTGCTATGTATTTCCAAACAAGGTGGGCTACAGTAAGCCATGAGGTAATTCGAGGTGGCTGGGGCTATTGCCCTAAAGCCTGGTTGATAATCCAGTTTTGGGATTGACCCATGTAACGCCTGGTATACAATTGTGAACCCAATGATTGAACCTGAAGTGAAAACTAGCGTACAATGAATGATAAAGATATGTTTATTGACATATCCATCAGTGCGGACTCCAATGCAATTAACCATGCAAATTATCCAAGACAAGAGTAGATCATAGTTCCAGTGCTTTTTTTAACTGAACAAAAAGTTACAAATACAAAGATTGCGGAGGTATTCCAGAATCCTTATGTCTCTCATTATATACACTGTTGGGGGTTTGCATTAACGGGACATTACCGTGTTAGAGAAACAAACTTGTAGTTGTTACCTTGGACAATCAATGACACAGGTAGGCTCCTTTTGGTACACCATCCCGAAACTTGTCGTGATATGAATCGAGTGTGGGGACTTTGCTTTAACACACTAACTCTATTGCATGTGTCCATAAAGATGTAACCTAATATATATATATATATCTTATATACTCAAACCAGAGGAAAAAAAGTTCAGATAAAACCACAAATGTGTGGCGATTTCTTAAAAAATAAATGATGGAAGAGTTAAGATTTGTCTTGTTTTGGAGGAGGAAAAAGAGCAAACAGATATGGCAGTAAAATCAATATCCAAACGTTAAGGCACTAGGTGGGCCAAATGCTACACCTGTTTAGTCTTCTACAAATAATTTACAATTCAAACAGTGCAGTTTTACATTTGTTAACTTAATGTTTTCCTTTTGAACCATTTATCTATGAATCAATGTAAGGCAATACATTACAAAAAAATAAACAATACAAGAAAAAAAATATTACAGAGACAATGTACCAAATAAACAGAAAAAAAATCAATTAAGTTTTAGGACTCCTATATGCCAATAATATGGAATTTTCCTTATGGCTTGGAGCAATAAAAATAATTATAATAATAAAAATAATGCATAGATTTATATGATGATCTTGCATGCTCCTCACTCAATACTCAAAACATCTAATACTTATGTCCCAATACTCTGTCCCAAACCTGATAAGTGACTTGTAGAGTGATAAGAAGAAAGGCAAAAAGGCCAAAGATATTAGATGAAGGCATCAGTCTTATTTTTTTTTTTAGCTGGAAACAGAAGTACGCATGCATTTAGCTTGAGTATCTGTCACATGGGGAAAGAAATGACAAAACAGATATTAGTTTTCCACCCCTGAGACACAACCACTCACTGCAGATCTGCAATCCCTGTATGACAGTACCTTTAGCTGAACACATACTTGAAGGTGTCCCAGCAAAACCCCCTTTTTACCTTTGCCATCATAACCGTCATGTAATAATATGAAACAGGATGTATCCATGACACGAGTCCCTCTTTATAGCGCCACTGTCCGACTGTAGCTCAAGGCGAGGGAGCCATCTTCTGGTAGAAATGGAGCGCTGCAAGTTTGATGAGTTGGATGATGGAGATTTTCTTGAGGAGGAAAAGGCTGCAGAAGGGTTTGTGGGGATCAGGCCTCTTAATTTCCACGATGCCTTGTGTGTGACATGCGTTGCAGAAATCCAGCGCTGGGTTTCTATACTTTTTTCTTTTTTATGCATTTTAGACAAAATACAGGTATCCATTTTCAAGGGGTGGGTAAGGAGGGAAAGTAAAGAGTCCAAAAAAAATCCAAACGGTTCAGATGGTTAGCTGAAAGAAAGAGCAGAGACAGGTGTCCAGTAACAGAAAGGCAAAATATCACTACCTACGTTAGTAACCCGATCTAAGTCAACAAACAAGCTGATTCACAGACACCACTTTATATTGTGTTTGACAGATGATGTAAAAATTCTTCAGGTGGACGATCTAATGAGAGTAAATCAATGAGTTAGTCACTGAGCCCAACAACACATTAGTGCCAATAAGAAAAATCCCACGTGTCAACTGGAAAGAGCCCAAGAGTCAAACAATCAAACAACCAGGAAGTGTCTCGTGTTAGAAACACCCAAAAACACTATTAATAAATAGACAAGTTTAAAGCTGTAGAGAAAAGTCTTAATAAAAATCATAATCAGCACTTTCTGAAGAAGTTCCTGTCAACAAGTGCTGGATGTTGTGTCTGCTGCTTGGAGGCTGGACTGCGCTCTGCTACAACACAGGAGACAAACAGCAGGTCACGCCACTGACTTGACCACAGCTCAGCCCAGCACGCGGGATAAAATAAGACTGGTGACTGCTGCACACCCTTGCTTACTGCCTTAAACAACATCACAGTGCCTTATTGGATTTCATGCAATTGTCTTGGTTACAAAAACAAACATCTAAATAAATAGGTGTGTTAAGTCACAGATTGTCAAGTTACCTCAGCTTTCCTGTATTGCTTTTAGGGTTCTTGCGGAAGGACTGGTTTGGTCCAGAGCGAGTGGACATAGAACGAGGTGAGGCTCTTGAAAATGTGGTTGGTGGGGTCTTAGGAATCTTCTTTCCGAGATGACCGATCCATTTCTTCTGCTCGTCTTGGGTCAGGGCCAGCAGGAGCATGTCGCGGGCAGAGGTTATGTCGTAGTTCACTGTAGAGAACAGTACATGTTGTACAGGTCAAGAATAGATTATTGCAAACATGACCCAAAAACAATACTGCAAGTCAAGAGTAACCCTGAAACCATAAGATATGCTTGTTTTACCCAACCAACAATCTCAAACCCAAAGACAGTCAGTTTACGGCAATAAACGACAAGAAAAACAGACATTATGACACTTAAGGAGCCAGTGCTAGTGCATTTTAGGAACTTTGATTTTATAACAGCAACCTAAAAAACCTATTTAGTTATGTATCATAGCAGACAGAGACAAACAGAGAAAAGTACATGTAGGGACTGAAACTGGTCCATCTCTGTCAACTTAGCTTAAATCAATCCATCACTTTTCACAAAAGTTAGTGATTACCCTTCAAAATGTAATTCCTTTCACTCAACTTATTGACAAACAAACGTAAAGTGGAGGTGAAGTTACTCAAAGGTTCGGCTGTATGTTCTGTATGACTGCAATCAATATACTGAAAACGGTCTTTAAAAAAAAATGGTCTGAAACTATAACATGTTCATGTATTGGTCAGATCTTAGACGATCTAGGACAGGCCGTCACCTTTGCAAGGGGCAATAACATCCTCCTTTTTGTCAAGGTGGTCCTTGTGGCACTTCACGTGGCAGCGGCGACACTCCAGGGCCGGAGGTGGCTTGAAGACGTGCCACAGGGGCTTGGCACAGGCCTCGCAGTTGGAAGGGAAGTGATAGAGCGTGGGGATGAACTCGTGGCCTTTGTGTGGGAGACAGTTGGTCTTGTCGCCCTGAGGGACTGTCTCCATGTCCGCCTCCTTCCTGCACTCTCCCTCATTGGCATAAAGAATCTGAAGACAGACAGAGAAAGAGGGCCAAGTCAGAAAAGGAGAAAAGAATCTCGGGGCTGAATATGAAATGTAAGGAACTCTGCGAGACAGGAAAAGGCCTCCAACCTGGAATATCCTTGGAATCTCCTCTGTCTCAGCTCGGTACACGTCTCCTTGTGTTACTGGTCTCACATGGAACAATTTACTGTTGAAGAAGGCACCAAATTAAATCTGATATTTATATAACACCATGACCTTTAACAAATCTCTTCTGGTTCGTACATTTTTCAGCCACACACAAGACAGAAAAAAGAATACTTACTCGATATCTAGTACCATTGAGGGGTTGGACTGCTCCTTATCCTGCTCGTCATTGTAGAACAGAATCTTCTTACTGCTCACCACCACATACTGCACATATTTAAGAGGACAATGAGAGGAAGACAGATACTGCCCCCGAGGGGTTGGCAGCATTCTTAACAAACTGAAGCAGACTTTGAAACAATGCGGGGCACAAAGAGGAAGTGCCAAATAAACACAGCATACCTGCTTCTTCCATCCGTAGCGCTTGATGTTAGCACGGTTAGGAATAGACAGCCAGCCCTCCAGTCTGGATTCTATAAGGAAGAAAAAAGAATTACAAACCTATGCAGTGAAGGAAGCGCACAGGCCATGCAGTGTTTAAATCCAAACTTAACTGGGGAGAAACGAAATCATACATTAAGTGACAAAGGTCATTAAGGTTTCAAAACACCAGGGAAACCCTTTAAGGAGTTCTGCCGGCGTTAAGGGAGCTGCACTGGAGTTGGTGAGAAGAGCTGAGTTTAGAGATCCCATGCTGCGTCTACACACTCCTCATGCAGGAGGAAAACATGAGCCATGGTTAAATACTTCTGACAGCATGTTAAAAGATGGTTTATCAGTTCAAATTATGCTACAAGCTCCTTAAAGCAGAAGTTAGTATTTATTTCCTCTTGGTTATCTCTGTCTCTCACTCTTTTCATAGAAACAACCATGTGCATCTGCAGATTTAACATCATATGCTGTCAAAATAACTTCAAGTGCATGCGGCTGAAACAACACAAGTTAAACGGGAGCAGTGATCTACGAGGGGCTGGTCTACTACGTGTGGCTTTGTGAGGGAGGTCTCTGTGTCCAAACAAGCAGTGCTTCTGGGTGAACATGCTGAAAAAAACCCAAAACAATAAGAGTGTTACGTGTTAAAAAACACACAGTGCTGTATATGACAAGTAACAGCTGCGTCAGTGTCACACGTTTTGAAAGTTGCTGAGAGTGAGGCAGTAAACCTCAAACAGGGTGTAGTCTGGTACCATCTGATGTGGTTACTTTACCGTTAGAGCTGAACTTGTGTGACATTATGCAAATTCACCGACAGCCTTCTTAGTTAGTCTCCTAAAACTGTGTTGTTCAGAATGTGTGCACATTTGGGGAATAAGATGTTCTCTTCATTCCATCAGGCTTCTTTCAAAAGTGTTCCCCCTCCCCCAAACAGAGATGGCTTTCTCACCTCGCAAAAGAATACTTAAAGAAACTCAGAGGCAAAAGAGACACAAAACACACAGCAGCTGCAGCACAGGCCAGGCAAGAGGGGCTCGTCCACTCAGTTACTCACAGAGGGAAAGGAATAGAAGTTACAAAGATAAGAAGGAGAGGAGAGCCGGCTGGACATGAGGGGGATAAAGAGAGACTGATTTAACCACAGATATCAACCAGTACATGAAAACACACCTACAATAATAATGCAGATTTGTCCTATAGATGCTCTTTCTCCTTTGGAATACACCAAAGCTGAATTCCTAGGCACCTGTTGAACAGTCTCCTCAGTGAACACTTGCTCCTGTGTCTCTAATTAGCAATGTTTCTCACACTGGATGGTTACTTTTTTCAACCTACGAGCTTAAACTGAACATTTGGTAAAAACAGTAAGATTGTTTTTGGTAGACTGATTTTAGTGCACACAATAGATTTCTTTTTTAAATCCCAGGTAAGCATAGGAAGCAAAACCCCCCTAAATGAATTAGAACTTTTGGTCAAAGAGATGAATGGAACATTTTACATAAGGTGATACAAACATTAACATTTAAAATCAGTTCTAGAAACAAAAGTTGGTTTTAGAAATCTCGGCTGATTCCCAAAACAGTACGTACTGTTTTAGCCAAAACGTAGGATGTAGTATGTAAACAAAAGTGAAACTCGCAGTATTCCAAAAAGTACCCGGATGTTTTACTGATTCGGAATAAATCCTCTGTATGCAACTGACCAGTCCCTCTCGCTTACCGTTCCTCACAATGCACAGCGCTAATAATCTTCTATATCTTTTTTCAGTTTTTAGGTGCATTACCGCCACCTAATGCGTTTTAGTGCAGACCAAAGTAGTAACCAATGCTAACGTTAACGGTGCGTTACATTCACAGTGGAGTTAGGTGAATTTTGTCACTTCCTTTTGTTACAGAGGCAATCTCACAGGTAACCGTTATTTTATATGAAATGTATTCAATTCCATACATATACATATATATACATTACTTCACAACTTTTTCAAAAATTGTAAGTGGATGCTACCAAAGCAGTTTTGCTAACAGCTTTGCCATTGTTTACTTCCGCTATCAAAAACCGAAAACCAGCATAGCCTGATCCACCCAGCATACCACAAAACATCATTCATGGGTAATATGTAGCAGATGGTTACAAATACAGTGATCATCTAAAGATCGCCTTTAGGGGAAAAGACAACCTTGCAGGTCAACATTAGAAAAAAAATATCCTAAAAATGACCTTTGAATAAAAAACACGACTACAAGGAAACAAGGAGGAGTTTGGAACAGTAGGGTATTTCAATGATTGGCTAATTCAGGTGCATAATTAACCCAAAATATCTTACCTACTTCTATCTGAATAGGATGTTTAAAAGCATCCTCAAGAAATGAACAGTGTTGATGAAAAACTTGTAGGTTAACTCCAGTTTGAATATATCTAAAACCAGTCCTCTAATGCATTGTTTACATTTATGCCTTTATAGACCGTTTCATTTACAGACTTTTTTCAGGACTCGTACATTTGGGCCTGGAGTTTGTAATACATGTTAGAAGGAGCAGCAGTAGTGTCCAGTTGACCCTACCTGCAATGTTGCTGTCTGTCTCATCAGTCTGCAGGCTGGTGACACTGGAGTTATCCATGCGCAGTTGCAGGTCGCTCAGTTTCTCCCGCAGCTGCTCGATGTCGCTCTCCTTGCTGTCAAGCTGCATCTGCAGCTCATTACGATATGTGCATTCCTCTACAAGTTGCTGTTGGTAGAAAATCAAAGAGATTTTTTTTTATTAGAAACAGATATATATATATATATTTTTAAATCAAACACGCTCTAGCATACCGAGAGCCCATTACTCACCCCCTGCATCTCACTCAGCTCTTTCTGATACTTGATGGCCATGTGGTTAAACTTCTCCTTCTCCTGGTTAAGTTCTAGCTGAAGCTTGCGGTTTTCTTTCTCCTTCTTCCGCAAGTCGGCTGTGCTGCCCTTCTTCTTCTGGTCCAGCTTCATGTCCTTGCGGTTCATGATCTCTGCCAGCTTGTTCACCGCCTGATAAATTAAAGTGATGAAGGAAGTGTCAGCGACCATTTTCCACTCGCTTTAGAAGAAGTTTGAGGAAACCTTTTGGCTGAATAAGATGCATCCTCACCTGAGTCTTCAGTGTGCGCTCTGTGTTGAGGACCTTCTCATAGTTGGCCTTGATTGCATTTGAAATCTCCTCCTTCTGAGTTGTATACTCTGTTGAGGGAAAAATAACAATGCTTAGACAAATACGTGACTAGAGCACAGCTAAGACAAAGAAAAGTCACGGCATGGGCAGTACCTTCATCCTGAGTTTGAATCTTCTCGCTTAACTCAGCCTTCTCTTTGCTGAGGTTCTCTACATCTTTGGTCAGAGTTTTATTCGACTCCTCGAGCTGCAGACACATACATTAGAAGGTAAATAAAGCTGAATGTGCTGTGCACTGAGGTGGACAGTAACCACATGGTATCACAGAGACAATCCAGGTACTACTCACCCGTGAGATTGTTGCCTCCTTGTCATTGATCTCCTGCTTATGTCTCATCACTGCCTTCTTGTTCTCCTGGCTGAGCTCAAAGTACTGCTCCTCCTGAAGTGCCCGGGCAAGCTGTTCCGACTCCGCCTTGGTCACTGTCAGATCCAGCTGGGCAGACAGGGAGTCCCTACGTCCAGGTAAAAACATGTTAGATACGCCATGGAGCCCCAGATCATGCTATAACAAAACTATGATTTGGATGTCTCTTACCTTTCACTGCTGAAATCCTGCATCTTTTTATGAGCCTCTTGTATCTGCCTGTTCCTTTCTTCAATCTCCTCTTTTAGCTCCTTGACCTGAGTTTTATAAAGTGTCTGAAGGAGAAACACAGACATTTAGTCCACAGTTCCACACTAATTTAAGAAGACAATTTTGAGACTTCCTGTATACTTACAGAAAAATACTGTTCGGCCTCAAGCTGGTCCTGAAGTTCCCTCATCTGTCCCTCGTTGCCTCTGTATTGTCTGTGAACACACAAAACAAATTCATAAAGGACTAATTGCACACACTTGAGCACTTTCCAAACAACACTCTTGACTCAGACTCTGCCTTGAAAATGTAACCAGCGGCCCATCCAGCAGCACTGGCTATAGCACTAGCCAGAGGATTAGCAGCAGAGTGCATGGAGCTGGACACAGTAAACCCTGATCCTCTGATGTAAACACCATCGCAGAACAGCTTTGGCACAGTCACCGTCTAAGCTGCAATAATAGTACTAATTTGAAAATCACAGGCAATTGTGGGCCAATTTACGCCTTGACTTCCAAAGAGCATTACTGGCCCGGGCAGGAGTAGCAGGAAATTAAAGCTCCTGGCTCAAACTACTGGCAGTCAGTATGAGAGAGAAATTAAGTGACACAATCGCCTAAATACGTTAAAATGTTCTTCTTCGAGTGAAGCCTGTAACAAGTGTCAAAAATGAAAAACAAGTCCACTCCAGTGGAGGATGCCCACTCACTTGGTCAGCTGAGCCAGCTGGAACTCCAGCGAGCGTTTACTCTCCAGCGCTGTATTGATCTCCTGTTTGAGCTGCTTCTCTGAAACCCGAAGACGGTCCACCTCCTGTGTGCGGCCCTTCAGGTCGTTCTGAGACTGCACGCGCTTGCTTGACTCCTGTTCTAGCTGTATCCTCAGATTCTTTACCTGGAGAAGGGAGACAGAAAGAAAAAACAGGTTTATTTGATATATCCAAGTGTTAAAAGAAGCCCGAGTAAGAAAGAGAGAAGGATTACTCACCTCATCTTCCAGCCGTTCTTTCTGCTTCATCAGCTGCTCCATCTTTTGCACAGACTGCTTGAGGTCAAACTCCAACATGGAGCATTGCTTCTCAACCTCCACGATTCGGCTCTCTGCTCGCATCCTCGCTCCATTCTCCTCAGACATCTTCTGCGTAACAGCTGGTGAGGGACAGCAAGATATCACATGAAACCGTTTGTTCTGCTGCCAAGTAACTGAATACCAACAATCCAACAAACATGTTGATTTCAGTGCGCTTGCTATTTTGTAACCATGAAATATCCATCTGTCCAAAAAGTTCCCTTCCAGAAGATTTAAAGACAGAAGGAAGAAGAAGAAGATTTAAGCATTTAGACAAGCTGTCCAATAAAACATGGTTTTTAAAGAAGATTAAAAAAGGAGGCTAAAGATGTCTTATCGTTGTTAGCAGAGACTTCCATAGTCGTGCAGAGGCCCTGTCACCTTTGGTTACAAGCTGGGATCTCAGTACAACCAGCAGAGATACATTCACTGAGCTTTGGGAACTTAAAAGTAATCAATAGATGCTTGAAATCAAAGCAATAGGCTGGCAAGGACAGAAGTCATGTGTTGGGATTCATTGGTGCCGGTTAAAATATGAGCAGCAGCTGGAGTTGGTGGAGGGAGCTCTGACTGACACCCGGAAGAAATGCATTACGATAATCTAAATGAGAAAATAAAAGCATGAACATTTTGTATCATTCAGAGGAAGAAAGGAATGATGATACTTTAGTGATAATGTTTTCAATAACTAAGGGCATAGCAGGAATTGAGGAGCAGAAACTGCACATCCACTAATTTGTGAGCATCGATAAACGTCGGAGTGTTTTCGTTGAGCTGGAAACAACATACAGATGCACGGGGGCTTAAATTATTGATGAAAACACAGTTTAAAACCTGGTAAAAATCTGTGTTTTGGGATTAGAATGAAGATCAGGTAATGGTTTTATTATTATATCTTTGTTGGGTTGAAAGTGGGTACAAAAAAAGCCTGGAGTGTAGTCCTGTATGTGGCAGGTGAAATGTAAGAGTCGACCTGACAAACCTTTAATTTATTGAAAAACTAAAGGTACTTCTAAAGTCCAGCTTTAATATGCATGAGGGGATGTTCTGACATGCTGACTGGCTTACACGCCTCGAATTCCTCTCAGCCAAACATCCCCTGAAGGTGAGTCTGATCAGATGGTAGACAGGGACGATGAAACAGGAAGACAGGGTCAGAGAGAAGGTTTAGAAAATAAAAGTGGGAAGGCAAATTAAAATCAGGAGAGAGGGGAGTTTAAGTGGGATTTGGGAGAATTAGAGTGAAAAACAGCGGATAGTGACATGCTCTGACACAGGACAGGCATACCAGTCATGGCAGCTGATTTGGCTTCTTCAATGGACTCATATTTGTCAGTGAGTTGTGCCCG
The DNA here is from genome assembly GCF_009762535.1 of Notolabrus celidotus. Taxonomy (NCBI): domain Eukaryota; kingdom Metazoa; phylum Chordata; class Actinopteri; order Labriformes; family Labridae; genus Notolabrus; species Notolabrus celidotus. The sequence goes on along the minus strand of NC_048286.1, from coordinate 13,461,645 downwards.
CGTCACCCTGTGCTCGGTCTGCTCCTGCTCCAGACGCTGCTGCAAGGTCTTCAGCTTGTAGTTCAGGTCGATCTCCAGGTTGTTCTTTTCCTGCGTGAAAGGAATGATAAGGAGAATAACATGAGGCCTCTATCATCCAATTAGAAATACACGGAATAACTGCAACTCCCTCTAATTCTACAGGGTGGAAGCACTTCTGTATACCTTTAAACCCTATCATGACATCATTCCATATTATTTATACCTTTTCCAGGTTGTTGCTCCTCTCCTGGGCCTGTTTGCGTTCTGCCTCCACTTTGGAGAGGCTGTGCTTCAAGTTTTTGTTGTCCTCCTGCAGCCCAGCCATCCTCGCTGGGAAGAAAAGATAAAGGCAAAAAATCACAATCATGCTCTGACGTGACAGGAGGATGTTTTTTCATTGGAAACCTCTTTCATTGTAGCTAATCAGATAGTTTTGAATGTCATAACCTCTCAGAATGCACTGTCAGAAAATGAACGCCTCCATCCCCCCCATCCTCTTCTCGACTTCCCACTAATTCTCAGACTTTCGTAAGCTTGTGTCTAATAAAAGCATATTGTAAATCATAGACTAATTTAACCGCTGTGGGCGTCGTCAGTACTCCAACATGTGAGATGGCTTTTAATTTCTGCAGCTGTCTAATGACTGAGCTCATATATCTAAATGAGAGAGAGATTACTAGCCTTAAAGAGTTATTTTAATCAAGTGAAGATAGATTCAGATTAGATTTAAAAGTCTTCACTGTGAACTTCAAATCAAGCAGATCAGGATTTTAGCGTGGGATTTGCATTTGTAGTCGTCTTCATCATTGTGCATTCATTTGTCACCTTGCAGCTCCCTGATCTCCTCCGAGCCCTGGCTGTAGTTCCTCCTCTCCGAGTCCAAGGTGCTCTGCATGACCAGAAGCTCCTTCTCCAGCTGGGACTTCTCCGCATCTCCTCCACGGCTTCTCTCCTGCAGATCACGGTTCAAGCTCTCCAGCTGGCTCACTGTCTTGCCCATCTCCGTGTGGCTCTTGCGCAGCCTGGCAGCGGTGTCCGACTCTGCCCGCAGGAGGTCGTTGGCCTCTTCCAGCTGTTGATTGAAAACAAGAGAGGAAAATGTCAATGCTTTGCCCTTCCAGGTCGTCCTGGCTGAACGTGTGTGTGTGTGTGTGTGTGTGTGTGTGTGTGTGTGTGTGGGGGGGGGGGGGGGGGGGGGGGGGGGGGGTTAAGTGTGACTACTGTATACCTGATTCTGCAGCTGGACGATCTTGTCATTCGAAGCCTGAGAGTTCTGGCTGATCTTCTTCATGTCTTCAAGCTGCTCCTTTAAAGTGGAAACTAGGAAAGTAAAGGTGGGAAATTAGAGGGAATTTCATTCAAGGCCTTATTTCAACTATAAACAAAATCCAATTCACAAAAGTCATTTAGTGGTCATTTTCCTCTGACATCATGCTCAGGGTGGAAGCTCAAGTGCTGTTATTATGGTGTAATGCCGTGTTTGAGGTTTACAAGCTATTTTAATATTGGGGGACTGACAGAGCATTAACATGTCATCACATCTTTAACTGATCAGCAACTGAGAAGACAACAGATAACAAAATCTGGACACGTCAAAATCAACACTATAATTTAAAAGTCATTAATCAACAGCTGCATTTTAACAGCAACGTTAGCTTTCAGCCACTTCCTGGCTCCATAGTATCATTAGCTCGCACAAATTTGCTAGAACAGTATTGAATTTAACTCTACTCAATTTATACAGCACCTTTCATACACAGAAGCATTAAGTGCAAAGTGATTCACAACAAGAGAGAAAACAGGGATATATGGACAGCAACAGTTAAATTATACAAAAATAATAATAACATATTTCTTTAAATAGTTAAAAATAATAAAATAATTTCAATTAAAGCAGCTGTTGGTAGTTGTGATATAAACATCAGTTCTGAGAGTGATTTAAAATCTCAACACTTCCCCTCTCCTCTCTGCTGTCGTAACCCCACCCACAGAAGATCGTTGTGCGCGTTCTATGAGGAAGTTGTGGCTTCCCAGCCAATCAGGGCGACGTAGTGCGGACGCCACTCGACCAATCAGGACAGAGGGTCGGGGAGTAGCTATGATTGGTCCATGATAACGGGAACGAGGGGAATAATAACATTGCTTGATACAAAAGGCATTGGAAAACACTGATGTCGCCATAATCTCAAATACCTTCACTTTCAGATATGTACCGATTGGTATTATGACCTTTTCTCCAAACCCAGCAGAAAAAAAGTAATGTTTTTTACACCATTCCTACCAACAGCGGCTTTAATAATTAAAATAAAAAGAGTAAAAAAGTTAAATAAATAGGAGTACAAAAAATCAATTAAAACAGTAAAATTTGAATAACATAAAATAATTACCAAGAAATAAAACTATTGTGAAGTCAAAAGAAACTTTGCTAAACCCTTAAACCAGCCTTAGTTGAAAGCCAGATTAAAATAGATAGGTCTTCAGTTTTAAAAACACAGAGAGCTTGTTGTTTAACATCCAAAGCAGAGTTCCAGAGTCTGGGAGCAGAATAACAGAAATCTCTCTCTCCGCTGCTTCAACAACATTTAAAAGGAAAGCATTTAAACCTTTCCAATAATGTCTCGTAATAAAATGCTAATTTTAGCATTTGTCTGAAACATAATTATGAGTAAGCTCATATTTTACTTTGAACTCTAGTTCACAGCCCCTTAGCAATATGTTACCATCCATTGTGTATTCAATGTGTGGATAGTTGTTGCATCATTTAGTGTCCGATTCAGCATTTAAGCTTCCAACTTGTGCATGATAAGGGAAAAATGGCTGCCAAAGAGTGTGATGATGGTCAATTTCCTGATTACAATAACATTAAACTACATGTGAGACTATCAGGTCCAAAATCCTAAAAGTGTACCGACAGAGTCTTCCATGGTTTTAAAGGTAAAACTTTTTCACCTAGCCATGAGCAAATTGCAGGTCACACCTGAATGCAGGCTGATTATTATGGGAAATAATGCTGAGAGGATGAGGGATTAGCATGCTGCAAAGACTTTCCTCAATGACTGCACTCCTTCCTGCCTCACTCTGCAATTATATCTTTAATTGCAAACTGTCTGAATCATACGTCGGCAGCACCTCATTATCTTTACCCTCATTCTCCAAATTGCGCCTCTTCTCTGCCTCCTGGTCAGCTTTTCTTTGGTACTCGGTGAATCTGTGCTGCTGCATGATCTTGTCCTTCTCCAGCAGAGACATGCTGGCCTCTGTAGTCTTCCTCAGGTTCGCCTGTGGCAAGGAAACAAAGAGAGCAGCTGGGATGTGGCAGGAAGGAACCCATTCATGATCTAGCCTTAGATTTTAAATGTTGATGTTTTTAACTACTTTAACATTCCTTTTGAACGTTCTCACAAAATGGCAGAATAAAGGCTGGAGTGTGTGTTTCTTTTTTATTGATATTAAATCCTGCGTTATTACATTCAAACAAAGGAAGAATGTAGAGAGGGAATAAAAGTTTGCTTTTCACCTCTTCATCCAGTTCTTTCATGATCTTGTCGATCTTGGTGCTTGATGCCCTGGGGAGAAGACAGTTTCAGGAACACATTACTACAATGAACATTTTTAGATTACGTTTCTCTGTTGTGCTGTTGGTTATTTAGTAGCCTGTCTATGTGACCAAATATTTTGCCCCCCGTCTGTATTTTCACTGAAAGCATCTCATTTACTGTATATGAATGATCTTACTCCATACCTGCATCGCTGCTCTAACTCATCCTTCAGCTGCATCTCGCTGTGGAGCTGCTCCTCCAGCTGGTGGTTCCTTTTCTGCAGGTTCTCCAGCTAAACAGAGACAACAGTAACATTTTAATGAAGAGCTTTAAAGTCATGAGGGGGGGGGGGGGGGGGGGGGGAATAAACAGAAGATCAAAATCTCAAATATTTTCTTTTTAACCCTCCTGTTATGTTCGTTTTTCTGGAACAGCAGTAATGTTCCTGGGTCAATTTGACCCAGGGCATATTCGATTATCCAAACGTGTCAGAACCCCAAAAAATCCCAATACACATTTTTTTAAATCTAATTTTTAACTCCATTACTAACCATTCAAATCAAGATTTAGTCCATTGGTGTTTTTTAATTCTCACAGATCATGGTTCAATGAGGATAACTTTCATTTAAATTCATGTTAAAACTTTGAAAGCCGTAAATATAAATACAATAGTTTTTACATGACATATTTTTGTTTATTTTATTATACTTTTTTTTCTTTATGAAGTGATAAATTAACACCTCTTCTGTCCCAGATGTTTATGCTGCATTTAGCTGGTTTTGAAGGCATATATTGCCTAAAATATACTTTAAAAAGGGTCAATTTGACCCGCAACATAACAGGAGGGTGAAGAAGTGTAGTGATCCACTTACATGACTCTTGTCTTCCTTTACGGAGCTGCTACGTTTGTCACTGGTCTTTGAGGAGGTGCGCAAAGGACTGCAAAAAACAAAGAATCAAGCTTTGTTATTCATGTTCCTACACAACAAATAGGTCAAAATATAACATCTTAAAGAAAGCTACCAGAGTTAGTAAATCTGTGGCATTTACTCCACAGTGAGGTATTCAAACAATGTCTACTGTGACAAATAGATTTCTGCCATGAAAACAGAGTGCCCTTTAGATTTCTATAAGATGTGAGAAATTAACATAAAGTGCATCACATCATAAATACAAAATGTTTAATATATGTGAAAGTATGTGGACACAAAGTTACACTACACAGAGTTCTGCACACTCATTCCTGACACAGTTTTGGGGGCAAAGTCTGTCACACTCACTGCTGGTTGCTGTAGTAAGTGAAGCCCACAAAGGGGAGCTGGTTGCCCACAAAGGCCTTTGGTACAGGGAAGGTTTCCTCCTCGCCCCGATCTTCCTCTATGTCGTCAAAGTTACTGGTGTCGACATCACTGCTCAGCTCAGGCACAACAGGAGCAGCCGCTACAAGAAAAAAAAACAAGTGGAGGCCACATGAGTTCTTCAAACATCAAAGAGTACTGTGTGCATTAGAGAACATCTTGTTACTTAACATGAGGCTGTGACTCAGAAGTTTTGATCTCAACCTTTCTTATCTTTTCTTTCAGAGAAAAACCTCAATGAAGTCACCATCACGTTACAATAACAGTCTGGAAAGTAAGGGAGTACATCTTCTGGCACAGTATTAAAACAAAACTCATCTGCATAGTTTGTTTCTCTGTAAAGTAATAACATCCTCAAAATAAGCATAAAAACAAGAAAATCCATAAATAAAAAATGTTAAGATTAAAAGGAGGACAAACTGAAAGAAAAATGTGTAAAAGTTAATAGATAATGTTTTTATGCCCCTGAGCTGTGGAACTCTCTGCCCCTGGACATCAGAGTGGCGAGCTCTCTGAGTGTTTTTAAAAGTAAACTTCAGACTTACCTTTTTAATCTGGCTTTTAATTTTGAGTCATTTACTTTTAGTCCTGGAATGCATTATCATAATCATTTTTTAACAACATTCATTTATTTCTTGTATTTATCTGGGTTTTTTAAATTTACTTTAACTGATTTTTAATTATGCTTTCTACTCTTGCTTACTTAATTAATTCGATTCTATTTTTAAGTATTTTATTTATGACTATGTCTTTTACTGTTTTACCCATTTCTGTTGTTTTCTGTCTCTGTTCTTTTTATAAAGCACTTTGGGCTGCATGCTTGTATGTATGAAAGGTGCCATACAAATAAAGTTGAGTTAATAAGAGGTATTGCAAATATCTAGTCTTTAAATAAATCTGGAATCAGATATTTTGTTGCCACTTAGTTTAAAATTCATGCAACCTTTCCTATCCTACTATTCTTACACTGTTGACCCCACAGTTTCTTTTGTCTCTCTCAGTTATTCCTTTATTTATTTATTTACTCCTCAATGTGTGCAACAAGGATCTGTCGTGCTAAAGTCAATTACGTCAACATATAGTTATTTTCCTATATCAATAGCAAGATGGAGGCAGGATGTTTTGGAGGAGGTCAGAAGGAAAGAGGAATACATTGTGTCATTCCTTTTTTGTTCTGTCTCTTCATTTTGCTCAAATTTGAATATCAGTAAAAGACAAAAACACAAGAAGCGACTGTGTGTGTGGACCCATGTTTCAAATAGGTTCAGCATTAATTTGTCTAAGTGTACAAGATTCAATCAATACAGCCTCTTTATTTTACATATATGTATTTTTGAGGTGAATTACCATCAAGAGGGACAAAAGGCAGAATTAAGACTCCAACTTTCCCCTGTATGCCTGTTTTTTCTGGATCACAGATCTCTTTTGAAACCGTCTTTAAAACAAGGGAAAGCAGCCAGCTAGCAGAGCAGCTCAGCCAGTGGAACGCCACCAAAGTGCTGACATCAGCCTAGTTAAGTATTAAATATAAAGCCACTAAAGAACTGACTCTAGCTCCTGGATTTAGCTCGACTTTTAAATCTCTCTCTGCTCCAGTGTCAATCCTGGCGCATTAGCGTTCGCTTCCCCTGCAGTTGGCCTCAAAAAGCTCTGTTCTGCCAATTATGACTCGGAGCAGGAATCACGTTCGGTCTTGGAAAGGATACTGAATGAATGGCTCGTCCGCAAGAATTTCCTGCAACTGTCTGTAGTAGGTCAGATGGAAAACATGATTGCTGGCTAAATGGCTGTGGTAACAGAGAGCAGGCTGCCAAATGAAACAAGAGGTGTGAAAGTATTCAGTCATCTTACTCTCTCTGATGTTCTCCCACGTCCACTGGTCATTCTTGAAGAATGGATGCCTCTTGATTTCGTCTACGCCGTTACGGCCGAGTCGGACTTCTCTGTGAGGGTCAGGGAAGACACACCGAGTTTAATCCTTTGTTCTCATGCAAACAGGCACACTGTGTTTTGTGTATTTATTCAAGATTCCCTCCACTTGTTTTCCTCTAGGCCAGAAAACAATCGATGCCTAAACAAGGGAACGGTCCTAAGATAGGAACCCTCCTCAGAGTCCAGCACTTAGCCCGCCTTTATCTAACCTGTCAGTCAGGAAAGCACAGATGAGATTCTTGGCGTCATTGGAGATGTCACTGTCGTCGGGGAAGGTCAGGGCATTCTTGTGGTTCATGATTTTGCTGTAGGTCCCCACCAGGGAGTCTGCATAGAAAGGAGTGTCGCCTGTGCACAGAACAGAAGACAGTTAAACGAGTCGGGGGTTACTGATGAGTCCATGGTGAGAGCAAACTGCTTGAAGGACACGTATAGAGAGTCAAAAACATTCTTCTGGGACTCATTTGAGTGTTTTATATCTTCTAGGATGGTTAAAAGGCTTTGTAATGGGTTTAATAAAGTTCACAAAAACTCACCAACTAGCATTTCGTACAGGAACACACCCACAGACCACCAGTCGCACTCTCTGCCATAATAGCCGTCTCCTCCTTGGGATTTCAGTACCTCAGGCGAAATGTAGTCTGGAGTTCCCACTGCTGTGTCACATCGTACCATACCATCCTGAGGCGGAGAGGCATTTTTTAAAATCAGCACTTTGAATAGTCTTTATTTAGACTCCAAAATCACGTGTAGTGAGTTTTCACATCATCAGAAATACACACATTTTCCTGCTTTCATACTTTCCAAACTTTCATATCATTGTGGAGAAACTAGATGACGTACCTTGTTCATTTTCATGCAGGTCCCAAAGTCTGCAAGTTTCAAGTGGCCCGTCCTGTCTAGCAACATGTTATCAGGCTTCACGTCCCTGAGGAGGCAAACACAACGTGGTATCAAACACACGTTCAACACAAACAACACATCAGACTCACGAGGAGAACAATAAAACCGAAGCACTTAACATGTGTGAAAGTGAAGGGAAGAGGTGGAAAAAAAGTTCCCTTCAAATCAGAGCAGTCTGGAGTTGCTGAAGTGTTCTGCTGCTATAGGTCAGATGTAATGAGGTGTGAAGGAGGCTGAGAGAGCAGAATTTATGTTTTCTCAAAATGTTCTTTTACTGCAACATCCAGAGGGCTAATAGGGAAACAGCGAGAGGACTATTTAATGCAGCTGTCATGCTGTGAGTGTTCCTCCACTGCAGCTGTGTGCAGAACTGAGTGTGTAAAAAAGATCAGTGCACATTTTATGAAAGGAAAACTATATTTAGAGGCTTATGCTAAAAAAATTTAACCATAAAAATATGGCAAGTTTGGATCATGGAACTTTAATAAAGTATTTAAAACTTTCACTAATCACTGCTGCACGGACTCTGAAGCAAGAGCAGATAATATATTCAAGCATGAGTTTTTGATTTATTAAATATATTAAGTTAGAATTGGTGTTTAAGTAACAGGGCTTTTATTTTGGAAACAAGTATTAATCAGACTTACTCATATACTTACAGGCAAGTACCGAGTCCTTGCCTTCTTGGATGAGGCTGACGTGTGATGGAAGTGGAGTATTTCTTTATATACAGACTTGACGCATAGCACTCCAGGTTACACAATTTAATTGGCAGCTTTGTATGGTCTTTTTCTGTTTTTTATTTTTTCTGCTCTTTCTCTACATTATTCATGTGTATTTATGTGTATGCATATGTATGCATGTGTGTGCATATGTAGGTTTTTATGTATATATATGTATTCCTACTTATTTTATTACTTCTCTTTGATTATTTTGTCATTTTAAATTATTTATTCAACAAAAAATGTCTTCATGTTTTTTCTATTAATTTACTTATCTGTTTACTTTATTAATTCTATTTCTAATATTATCAATTTTATTTTATTTAATTTCACATGTCTGAGCCCCAGTTTGATTACATTTGTTTTGTCTTTTTCTTACATTAAAAAAGTTACAAATTAAATATATAAAAAAAAGAAGCAAGTACCGAGCATTTATGCTAGGAGCAGCACCTCTGACCGTGAACTACTTCCTGAATGCTACAAAGCCACATTAGATCATAGGTTGCTACCACAGCTTCTCGTTCTTTCTATATTTTGCACTGTTGTAAAGAACCATAAAGGAGAACAACTTTAACCCCTTTACCACAGGTGAGGTTAATTAATATTCAAGTGTCTTACTCCAGGTGAAGCTAAAGGCTGACCAACAAACACAGAGGAGTTGTTACCTGTGAATGAAGCCCATGGCGTGGATCCCATCCAGAGCCAGCACCACCTCAGCTGTGTAAAAGCGGGCCCACTTCTCCGGGACATCATAGTTGCTCATCAAGTTAACCAAGTCCCCACCGGGCATGTATTCCATCACCATATAGAGGTAGCGGTCATCTTGGAATGCAAAAAAGAGCTGTGGGGAAGAAAGGATTTGTTAAAATGATGCATTTAAAAGAAAAAGTCAAAAGTGAGGACATCTTTTAAATGCAATGTAAGACACAGAGACACACGTGGATGTTTCATTTACGATCTCATCGTACCTGCACAACCCATGAGCTGTTGGCGAAGGCCATGATGTCTCTTTCCTCCCAGAAGAAAGCAGAGTCCGACCTCTTGATCATCTCAAACTTGCTCAGAAGCTTCATGGCGTAAACTTTGCACGTGGCTCTGTGTCTTACCTGGGGGAGATAAGAGGAGGGAGTAAGGTTAGCTTCATTAAGCATGTATAATCTGTAATAGTTTTAGAGCAAATTTTTTAAAAATAAAAAGCAAAAAAATACAAATGTATAAAAGAATCACAAAAGGGCTTACCAGCTGCACCTCTCCAAACGCTCCCCTGCCTATAACTTTAACCACCTCATAGTCCACTGCTCTCATGCGGAGTTCACGGATATTACTAATGGTTTCCTTGTCTGGAAAAAAGAAACAAAGAGAGAACGATGTTAACAGAAAATAAATGCTTAGCAGCAAAATAAAATATGCTAACTATGTTTGCAGTGTTCTTTAAGAAGAGTTTCAAGCTCTCTTTGTGAGAAAGGGACGGGCACTGTCACCGCTGTCACGTTCTGCTATGGTGTGGATTTTGCTACACCATCATCACCGGTTTAAAAACACATTTAGGTTTTTGTGCATACATGTTTTGGTTTTAGTGCATGATGTAAGTGTACTTCTCCTAACACAGATGCAGCTACAGTGGCAGGTGAAATAGTAGTGTAATGGAGTGATTTGTGACTGTCAAAATCTCCTCTGACAATGTAGAGCAGAGCCTTGTCAACAAACCAAACACTGCCTCTTCGTGTCAAAGTCAACGTGTAGAAAAAAAGGGGATTGTGGCACAGCGATCAGGTAAGCTTGTACTCTTCTCTTTCCAAGTTTGGCGTCAGAAAGTAACAGCGTTGGAGGGATTTTGTCTCCTAAAGTGAGTCTGAACTGATGACTCAGCTGTCTTCAGTCCAAAATGTTTAAAAGGACTTGTGGCTGTGATTCATGTACAAAGGATTGACTGTTAATACTGTAACTCCTGACAATCACAACTAAATACAGCTCTGCTAAAGCTAATGTTCATTCGATGCCAAACACATTTCATTTCTGAAAAAATCTTCAAAATAAAAGCCCCCAGTTGTTAACTTAGCACAATTCAAACTGTAAGATAAAGCAGACATCTAACATCAAAAAGAGGGAAGAAAAGGAATAAGAAATTCAGATCACAGAGATTCAAAGAGAGATACAACTTAATAAGAACTGAACACTGGGTGGTTTATAAACCATCCTTCTCTGGTCTCAGGCACAGACATGACAAGAGTATCACAGGCTTGTTTGAGTAAGTGAACATGTGTGATACCTTTTCATTTAATACTGCAATATAATACAGTTCCTGCAAAAAGCAAACAACTGTGATATTGATTTTACATCATACTGCCCAACCCTCCGCCATCTCTACGACCTTCATTTTTCCTTTAATATTGAATCTGCAACGGTGTAATGTTGGTGTCCCAGTTATGTGATTTTAAGTCATGTTAAAACCATTGACTGTATAAAATATGAACGTAGTATCAGTGACGTCACCCATCTGTTCCTGAAGAGCTGTTTTGAGGCCGATCGGCGGCGGCAGCCATATTGCTGCCGTCGAGCGATTGTGACGTAAAGAGGCGGGCTTTGAGCCTCCTCGCCAACAGCTACAGTGTTCCTGCCTGTCAATGAAGTCAGGTGTGCCTCTCATTGGAAGACTCCTAAACTCAATATCTTGGAAATTGCCTCATTAGAAAAAAAATTCACCCCCCTCACAGTGTGTGCCGACTGAGAAATGAGCTATCCAGACTACACTTGTCGTTTGTACCAGGCTGTAAACATGTTTATTTCTGCTGTAAGAATCTGCTTTTTTGAATTGGTGTGTATGTGGTTTCCGGTACTTCTGGAGCCAGCCTTAAGCTGATCCTTGATGAACTGAAGTTTTTAGCAGCTCCGCATTGGACTCATATTTTTAGACCGGAGTTTGCGGCTTGATTAAAGCGTTAGAAAAGCACAACACAGGACTCAGACATGAACACACACACAGTGCTGTTCCACCCTGCCAGCTCTGCTTAGCTCCTCTGATGCATCCACAGCAGTGGGACATTTCAGTCCCATCATCACAACTCTGTGGCATTTACATTAAAGATGAGAAATTACAACAGCATGAAAGTCCCACCTTGAACTGATGATAGAAATGTTGCTGTATTCTTGTGCACTGTAGCAACACAGCAGATCACAGGTCTAGGTGGTAAATTCCACAACCTGTTTATATAAAAGAACATTTTTTGTGTTTCTACATTTACAGCAGTTTTCCAACATTTCCAACATCCAGCCTGTTGGTGATCAGAGCTGACAGCTCCTCTACAGCTGAGGGATGCCGCTGCAGAAAAGTCTGTCGGCCTCTCCCTGAGGTAACAATACTAACTCGCTCCCCTTGGGGAGACAACATTCACTGGTCGGCCAAATTTGGTCATAGCTGAACTAGGGGGATAATTTCCAATTCACATGGGTCAAAACTGGCACAGGACCACATGGAGAGGAAGGGGGGGGGGGGGGGGGGGGGGGGGGGGGGGTGTGTGGGGCATCAAGTTCAATTGATCTAAAAATAAAGAGCAAGGAAAGAAGAACATTGAAGAGTGAGTCATTTCCACTTAGAACACAAGTTCCCGGGATCATGATCCCTTCTTTGCCAAATCCTAGAGGACCTAAAGGAGCATGGACGCCATGTTTAGAAGGAGGTACAAATAGGATTTCATGCTAGTTCTAGAGATATGCTGTGTGTTTTTACATGTGTGTGTGGGTGGAGCAGTTCTCACCATCTATACTGCAGCGCAATCATCTGAGGTGATTGGGTCGTGAAGCAAGATGCATGGAGAAGCGAGATTTAAAGTAAAGAGCCCCTCAGGCCATGCATGCTACTGGAGGAGCCGTGTCTCACAAGACAGCTAGTCCATTAGTCCGTATCCATCAATGCAGCTCAAACACTTGGCTGCTACACACAGAGCTACTGTAGCAGCAGTAATTGAGGAGATGTTTAATGGCAGTTTCAGCCGCAGGGGTTTACAGTAGCTTGGGCTGTCTATCAAATGTGGGGGACTGATTTTCTACATTCCATAAACTGATCGAATAACTTAAATTATGAGAACTGTAGCGGTATTGAAGGTGATTACTTGTGGGCGTGCATTTCTCCAATCTATAAAGTGCTAACATAGCAGTAAAGGTAAAGGTATCCAGTCCATATTGCACATGAATACAGATCTCAAGTAGATTTTGATGCAACATTATTTCCACTGCACAAAAATCCTTTAAGAAAGCAAAGAGAATTGAAAAGAGAGGGCGACAAAACATGCCTGAAAGGGAGGGAAATCTGCACTTATGACAGAGATGGTGGGAGTAAGCAATTGTTGCTTATTTAAAGTGTTTAGGTTAAATTATATGTTTGCCTGTATGTAATTCAGGAAATTAAAGACATACAGTTTATCCCTGTGATATAACATCGATGCCCTGCCCCCCACCTCGAACGCTGCTGGCTTTACAAGAACAAGTTCTGGCATAAACACTGAAATATGAGAGTTTTGTATTTCCTATAAAGTCACTGCTGAGAAGCTGCTTGTTTTTCCTTGATCTGTTAAAACATGAAGGGATAGATTCAGCCTTTGCGTTGGTATTTTTTTTGTTTGTTTAAGCGTAATCGTGGGGTTCCCCAGTCTGAGGACAAAAAGAGAAGCCATCACGATAGGCACCATGTGGGTCACCAACCATTTATGAAAGCCTCTTTGTTGGGGACACTAAGCAGCAGACACCTATTGTGTCCAAGCCTACATAGAAGCAGTGACCCAAAAACAGCCTTCTTGTTCCGAGCCCGGGCTTATGTACCCATATGTAGCAGGGTCTGCAAACACGGGTGTGCAAGGACAGGTCGATGTTAAAGAAAGGGATAAGAGGGGAAAACATGATGTGTGCTACTTACATCTATTCAGAAAGTTGTCAATGCTCTTGTTCTTCCTCAGGGCAGGGAAGTCCAGGTCATACACTAGTGCGTCCAAGCCGTCCTGAGGGAGAGAGGAGAAGGGTTAACAAGCAGGAAATCGACACTGCAGTTTGTTACTGCTGTAGAATCACAGTCAGCATGTAGGCAATCACAGGGTGCTGTCAGAACACTGGATCTGTACAAGAGTCTTTAAAATAACTCTGAAGAGGACTAGTAGTGTGCTTATGGTCGAAACATTATCAAATGTCTGATGTTTTCTAAATCTTGATATTCAGATTTCAGTTCTACTATTTGGTTAATAATGTATCAACAGAAAGCTCTTTAAATGCAGGAGAGACATTTTTGCATCATACAGTGTGTGTCTTAAAAGCATGTGACAAAGTAAGATGTCGAACACATACAGGATAGAAACTTCAAGCACCATTTGTGTTTCTGAAATCGTCTGGAACATCAACCACAGTTGCCCAAAGAACCGTGAACACGTCACGATTTATTACTCTTCCACAGGTGGAGGTAAAAATCTATTCTTGGGAGTGTCTGTGCGAGTGTACTCAACATCTGGAGACTACAGTCAGCTGAGCATTCATCATAAGCACTGCTGCTGGAGGACAATGCGATCTAAAAATGAACTAATATTTCACGTAATGTCTGACTTATGATTTTAATAGACTATCAGGAGGCAACAGTATCTGCTTTAGAGCTCCTGCTGGATTACGCAACTCCCACTCAGCTGTGTGCCACTGTTTAAGATCCATACATGAATGGGTCCTTAGAGTGACTTGTCAGAGGAAAGTGTTTGAAATTGGAATGCTAAAGCTAATAGAGCGCAATTGTTTATTAGCTTTAGCATATGCTTCCATATTTATATTAAATATATGTTAAGCTAACTCATGTAATTTTACTCTATGAAAGCTGAAGAAGTTCTTGTATCTCATCAAAAAATAACACACTTTTTTTATTCTTAGACACTGTCCTGAACCAAACACTGAAATTCTACTACAGAACTTTGAAGCCACTTAGCAAACAGGGATGGGTCATGATTTTTAAATACTTGAATATTTATTGATGCATTAAAAGTTGAAGAGCTAAAGCAAATATTATCTCATCAAAAAAATAAAAATTTCCATCGGTTTTTATTTATCGTTCAAAGTTTGTAATACTGTACTCCCACCACATGGTGGCAGTAACGCGCCTGTGAGAATACTACATACATTAACCTCCGGTCTAAAAATGTGAGTCCAATGCGGAAGTGCTAAAAACTGCAGTTCATCGAGGATCCGCTTGAGGCTGGCTCTGGAAGTACCAGAAACCACATACACACTTATTCAAAAAAGCCGATCTTTACATCAAAAATAAACATGTTTACAGCCTGGCACACACTGTATTCTAACGTGGCAATTTCAAAGATATTGAGATTACGAGTCTTTCAATGAGAGGCACAGCTGACTTCATTGACAGGTGGGAACACTGTAGCTGTTGGCTAGGAGGCTCAAAGCCCGCCTCTTATGTCACAATCGCTCAACAGCAGCAATATGGCTACCGCCGATGATTGGCCTGAAAACAGCGCTTCAGAAACAGATGGGTGACGTCACGGATACTGAGTCCATATTTTATACAGTCTATGATCATAACTGCAATAAATAGGAAAAGAAGAAAAAAACATGGAGACACCATTGCTTGAAGTACAGGTGTACAGCTGGGAGATTCAGAAACGGATACAATCGCAGAATGAGCATGGCTGTCCAACGTAAACATAAGCAACGCTTACAAATACGAAATAATCGATTACAGGCAGATGCCAGTGACTTGACACAAAGGAATAAAAGAGGTCTCTCCATGTACAGCCAACTCATGTACTCGTTTGCCGTACGCAGCGCATTCCGCCCATTATTATCACATGATCATTCATAGCTGTGATAAATACCCGTGTTCACACGACCAATCAACATTTTTTACTGTTCAATATCACAGCCATAATAGTATGTCAAAACAGCATGACATCTACTTTACTTAAAAAAAATGTCAAATACAAGGCATAACGATAAAAAGACATGTTACGAGAAGTAAAACACTATTTACCATTGTTCTTTTTCAGATGACAGTGACTATCGCATAACCTAGTATTTTTGCTTGAAATATCCATCTCTGTTAGCAAACATATTGGCAAGAAATATTTCACAAGTTTGGAGATGAACACCTTTTTTAAATGTTTAAAAAGCGCCTGAGGTAGATTTTGGTTTGATGACCAAAAGCAGAATTTCCCACCCTGGTCACAGTTTCTAAACGCAGCAACTGAATGAGCGATGACTGAGGCAACAGGGTGGTGCCGAACATAAACAAACAGTGAGGTGAACTCCACAATACAGGGCTGCAACACCTACCAAAGTTAATGAGGTTATTTCCCCTCCGTCTCACCAGTGTCTGACCCCTTTTTGGAATTGATTTAACTCAAACCCAAATTGTGTTTACTTTTTAAAAAAATGGGATTAAAATTAAAGGATGAGTATAATTGAAAAGGAGGAAATACCTATCTAAAATCAGGATGGAAGAGCTGTATTCTGAGACACAGTACAGGCTAGATTGGCTCAAGTCAGGCGTATAAGTGCTACTGGTGGGATTTAATCTAATCTTCTATAATCCACAATGGCTAAAAGAAGACAGGCACACAAACACTTGAAAACAGAGCAGAGTTATGCATTTCCTTCATTTAGCAGGTGCGGACCAGATGTTGAAACAAAGCAAGTCAACCAACCTACATTTTTTATTCTTTATATAAAACAATGCATAGCCCAGCTGAACAGACTGGAAAATATGAACTGCATAAAAATGGATAATTTATAGATGATTTATTCACTTGTGGATGTTTGCATCATCACTATGAATTCACTACTACAGCAAGAATCTGGTAATTCCTGTATCATGAATGATCCTCTGTTACATAGTGACAGACTCATTTTTGCTTCTCTGAGCAAAGCAATGATGACATGGTGAATCAGCAGCTCAGACCCACTGAGGAATCCTCTTAAGTAATTCTGCTTCTGCTGCTCAGCAGTGGAGGTCAGGGCTAGACCCCTCCACCCACCTAGCCCCACTCACCCATATGAGACATAAAACAAGCCATCGCCCTGTGGGATGGGTGGGATCTGGGAAAGGGAGGGGAGAAGGCAAAAGATAGGATGAGAAGAATGACATCGTAGACATTCACGGAGACAGAATGGGAGAAATTAATGACAGGGTAAGGTTGAGACTCACACACATGGCTGGGCTGAGAACCATGTGTTTGACTTCAAGAAATATATACATTAAGTCAACTTTCAGGGGGGAGGATTTATAAAATATGGACCGTAGGCTGTGAGGAAAAAAAAAGGGACCCTGTTGGTCATATAGAATCCAGCCCGCCTGGAAAAAAAGAAGGAGAAGAACCGAGTCCTTCAGGACCCTAATCACAAGGCTCTGTGCTCTGCGATGCACGTTTGCATAACTTCCTGCCGCAGAGAACTCTGGACAGCCACAGTAACATTCCTTAACAGGACTGTACACGTCAGAGAGCTATTTTAGGTATGTGGCCAAACAAGTTCTCAAACAAAAAGTGAAGGAAGGGAGGAAAAAAAATATCCATCCCAAGTATACAGTCACATAGTGAGCCTTATGTTCAATCAGCATTAGTGCCTGTGATGGAAAGGAGGAGGAGGAGGAGGAGGAGGAAGGGAGTAGAGGGATGGTGCATGTGCAGCTGGCAAGTCCAACAGAGGAACAAATGAAGGAAAAAAGCAGGGAGTTTTTTTTTTCTTTTTTTTTTTTTTTAAGTGAAGCACTGATGTGACAATGTGAAGCAGGTTTACCGAGTAAAAAGCAAAGTCAAGCATTTTAAATATGCTGAGTAGAAAAAACTGACACTAAATCAGCTACTGTGTGTTGCACTTCCTTTCAATGTAAAGACGGAGGGCTGGAACAGTGTCCGCATTATAAACTTCAATACAAGTAAAAATGAAAGACTATCAATACTTGCTCTGATACCATGGCAACAAATTAAACTCCTGGGCACCCTTAACTGGGTAGCTTTTTTAGTCACTACACTGCGAACAGATCTAGATCAGAAAGTCATTGAGCAGAGAGCAACATTTGACATAACAATAAATAATGTCTGACGTACTATTTCACCTATTTCATTAGCCGAGCTCTCTCTCTTACTTTATCTCTATATGCCTCCTCCACCACTGCTCTCTCTCTTTTGATTGCAGCAGCTCTGCGTTGAAAATATGACTTTAATTCTCTCTTTTCAGACGCTTTGGTACTTTAGAGCAGGGGTTCTCAAACTTTTTGGTCTTGTGAACCCCCTTTCAAAAACAATTTCAGCCAAGTGCCCCCTTGTATGGCCAAGAAAAAATTTCAGGAAATAGTATGAAAAAATAATATGAATAAATGTATGCATATGGATTTACACTGTCATAACTGAAATGAAAGATGACAGAAATTCAATACTTTTGTAGTGCAATATTTTTCAGAAAAAATTCAAGATTGAGGCAGCTAGTACCTTTTGATGACCCAAGGAACACACCGATTTATTTCTGTCAAACAAGAAGCATTTCAACCACTTGTCCATTTTATGAATGAATATGCTCAATTTGGAAATAGTGCCCTATTTGATGTTGCATTTAAATACAAATGAAATGCATTTAATAACGTTGTTTGAATAAGATTTGTTTTTTAAATTTGTTGTGATGCAACTTACATTTGTCACATACCCCTTACAGTACTCCCACGTACGCGTATCCCCATTTGAGAATCACTGCTTCAGAGTACTGTCTCATGTTAAAATAATGCAGATTGTTGTTTTAAAGCATGTAGTATAGAAAAGTATTGAACATTTTGGCAATCTTAGATGGAAGAGATAGAGCTTTATTCAGAGAAGCAAATGTGTGCTATACATTCAATTCATAATCTTGATTTTTTTATTTCATTTTGGGGGAATAGTCTCTTTTTTGCTACATTAGTATTTTAAATATCTATATATTATTTAGTATATAAAATATCTGAGGCTTTGAAGAAATGTTTTTAAATATGTCATAAAAATTCATATGAAGCTACACCCATCAAATCTATGACTGCCTCAAAGGGTGTCAAGGAATGTTGAAGTGATTGCTATCTAATAAAGGCAGATTCAAAGATGCGTACCTGAATGTCTCACACGTTACTGCCTCTGCCTTGGTGTATCTCACTCAGCATATCTGCATTTTGTTTACAAACACCCAACACACACAGAGATGCAGGGTCATCCAGGTTCAAACTATAAATATGAAACATAAGTAACCACAGCTGACATTTGGTTTGTAATCATCAAGGTTGAGGGTTCGTAACCACAGTCATCCCTCTCTATCTGGCTTTAGCTATCAGACCGCTGTGCCGCTGGGCCAGATGGGAGTAGCATGCCAGACTCAGCCCAAACGCAGCTCCAGGCTACGCTAACAAATATGATGCTAATACTCTGGGATCACTGACAAAAGCTCTTTTTGTGGCCAGTACTACAGAGTAATTTGTAGAGGTGATGCTGTTCCTAGATAAGCACTTATTTCAGCCAAAGGGCTCAAGACTTTGTCTCCTTTCCAGGCAGAGTTAAGGAGAGGGAATACAAGGAAAGATGTGCAGTACAAAAGGGCATAGAGGGATGGAGCTGTGTAGATAAAAACATCACAGGTCTATATTCTAATCTTTGTGAATCTGGGATCTCCTCGTTCACTGTAGGAGTAGTCACAAATCAATTTGTTACATTTAAAAATCTCTGATTTTATTTAGGGATGCACCAAAATGAAAATTCTTGGCCGAAACGGAAAACCGAAAATGAGGAAACCAAGGCCGAAAACCAAAACACCAAAATAAATTATTATGCAAATTATTAGTAGGGAGACTAGGGGACAGTTGTAACACTTGCACTTGCTCCAGGAATCACCTGATTCACTCTGCACTAGGGCTGTCAAAATTGCTCCAAAATGACAATCGAATATTCGCTCTAAAAAACCCATAGGTTCGAACCATTCGAATATCTATATTTGCGCATTAAGTCAATAACAGGTGGACAAACTAATACAAGGAGATTTCAGATTTAACATGGCTAAAACATACCTACACATTACAAAACAAGTAAATGACCTAATGGTCTATACCGTAACACTTTTAGGACTGTAGACATCTCGCTCGCTCGCTCGCCCCCCTCCCCTCTCTGTACGTAATGCGCTGAGTGAGTGCTGAACAAGACTTGTGCGAGCAATTAAAGGTCCCGACTCTTGTCCCTAATATAGGCAGGCTTCATTCAGTGATTCAAGCAAATATTAACATTAACTGAAGTTAAAGTTAAAAACGAAAAAGTAGCACTTACATTCTTGGTGCTTGTATAAAAAAAGAGAGGAAAAACTGCATTTTATCCCAGTGTCACTGATTGTCTGGCTCTTTTAGTCCACTGTCAATGCAGGGTCTTAGGCCGGACAGGTTATTTGCCAAAAACACAAGACAGTCCACATGTGAAGAAGACAGTTCACATGCAAAGAAGCCCGATCTCTTTTTATTCACTATATTCCCAGCGGAGAAAAAGACGCGTTCAGAGCGCACTGAGGATCAGGGGACGGAAAGATTTCTCTCTGCCTGTGCATGTGTGACTCCTGTGACCTGTCCCTGACCCGTTATGCAGTGCGCCCACTCGCAAAGCAGCCGCTGATGTGTTTTTTTTCCACAGTCAAATATTAATTTTCACAATCGAATCTCCGTTTTTTTAAAATATATTCGAATATATATTCGAATTTAGAATATTCGTTGACAGCCCTACTCTGCACATGCTCAGTTTAGTTGCAGCTAGTTTGTATAGCAGTTTGAACACACTGGGTTAAAAGAGCTCAAAGTTATAGACATAAATACCAAAAATGTTACAACTGTCCCCGGTCTCCCCTACCATTGCATTTATGGCTCTGACTGTGTACTGACCTCACTAAAATCAAGGATCTCATTGGACATATCAGACATCGAGGGTGCATGACCCTCATCTGGTTCAGAGAGATGAGTCCTTTTTTCTGTGCTCTCTTCTCCTTCTCCTGCACTGTACGCTTCTCCGTCTCCAAGTGGGTTCTCCACCTCCAAGCGGGTTCTCCGCATCCATCGTGGCCTGGATCATTTCTCGTGCGCGCTGCTTTATTCCCACATCCAAGTAATGATCTTTATAACGCAGATCAAGTACAGTCACGATGAAGTGCAGAGGATCCGAATAGATCTCAGTGAAACGTGTGCTGACAGACTCTAAGAGTGTACTTTTCATTGTTTTCACTCCGTGGTCCGTCCCAACCTCTTTGCTTAGAAGACGCTTTAGTGCTGCAATTAAAGGAAGAACAGATGAGGACATGTTGGACCTTATCCAGACTGGACGCGGTTTTTGCGTGCGTCATCACAACATTCTGTTTCGGCAATGTTGCTTCGGTGATAAAAGTCTTTCGCACGAAAATGCAAATTTTCGGTGCATCCCTAATTTTATTCTTAAGAGACAGGGTGAAATCTTTCGTTAATTCCCCTCAGTGTGACAAGCTTTGGGTGGCAGCACAGCAGTTTACAGATTATGTTTCACGATGTGGCAGTCTTGGGAGAGAAAAAAAAAGTCACTGGGAAAACAAACCAGAGCTCACAGGACTCCATGTTATCCTATTTCTGCTGATGCTGCTTCAGCCAGAGGGCGACACATCCCTGGGATTACTAAATAATAACATGTAAAACCATCTCATCAACCTATTAATGAAATGTGGTGGTTACATAAAAAAAATGTATAGTCATACAAAACGCAAAGGCCAGTGGTTGACATCACATATGGTTATTATTTCTTTAAGCTCAAGGGGAGAGAAATCCACACACACTCACACACACAAGCTCTTTTCCAGACATTAAAAAGTCTGAGTTAAAATTTCCATGGGAGACTCAGCCACATCATCCCTTTCTGCATGCCAGCGCGAGGCATGTGGACCGGCCTGAGTTGAGCCCTGCTTCTCACTTCCTTTTCTGCCACCTCTTTGAGACAATATGCTTTCCACATGTGAGCAATTGTGCAGACGGCCGTTCAGTTTGCCATGCAAATAAAGGCCGTGCCACTGCAGATCGGGCCTGTGGAAAGACTAATGTGATCATACAAACCAGTGAAGTTATTCAAAGCATGAAGCACCGCACTGCTTCCTCACTGCTAGCATTCAGCTACAGACAGTCAGAGAGGAATAGTCAGAGTGGAAGCTATCTCCACCTGCTTTTGTATTTATTAAAAATGCTACAATCCACTATGATTCAGATAATAATTCAAGTTTCTTTATCAACAGGCACTATGCCCAACCCGTGCTCTACATAACATCTACAGAGAGGAAATCCTATTTACCTAGAAAGACTGCATATCTAACAACTCTACTGGATAAACGGCAGTGGCAGTGAACTCAGGGGTGGCTAAACAGGGGCATTCCATTTCCTTATGAAGTCCCAGAGAGCGAGAATCACTGTCACAAATGCTTTCATGTCAAAATATAATTAAGCTACAGCAACAGTGGAGAGCACTCACGAGTTTCCACTGACCAACCGGGCTCCGGATTCTCAAGCCTGCCAGCTCTGCCCCCGATTTCTGACCTCACCCAACCAATAACCCTCCTTATTAAACATCATCTGAGTTCACTCCAGACATCTTCACAGGACAGGGGGTCGCAGAGGACTGTGGAAGTGGGACAAACTCAAGCGCTGAAGGAGCACGATAAAAAGGAAAGCAGGAGGCTGTAAAGTTCAATGGGTATATCAAACCATTACTCAAAGAATGGATCATTTTAGTTTGCATTCCTGCACATAATCAGCCGTTTGAGGGAATGTGGAGCTACAAATAGCTCAGCCAATTGTTGTTCCCCTGGCTGAATAGCTGAGGGGAGCAGTTTACCGCGGACAGGCCTGAACCTTTCTGACAATAGGGATGGATCAAACGCTGACTGTGACCGCTGCTACAGATACATGTTTCAGGCTCAAGGAGATGCCATTAGAAATAAAAAAAACAAAACAACTTGTTATTCCTTGAAGAGACATTTAGACTAATTAAGAGCTTTGTGTCTCCCAGTCTGCTTTGAAAACCAACCTCCAGGGAGGTGAGACACAACTTAGGTAGATTACCCAAAAAGATGACTATTCAGTGCAGCTTCTGCACTTAAGCTTTGCAGTAAGTTAAAGTAAGAAGAGGGCAATTTTTCTTTGCAAAGGATGATGGTGCATTCATGGACACAGTATCGAAGATTCTAGTGCCTTCTGTCAGCTGCATTACCACCATAGATTGTATAAATAATGGACGTAGTATCCGTGACGTCACCCATCTGTTTCTGAGCGCTGTTTTGAAGCAAATCGACGGCGGCAGCCATATTGGAAATGCGGAACTCAACCAAGCATAGTGTGACGTAAAGAGGTGGAGTTTGAGCCTTCCCGTCCGGGAGTCACGTCAGTCATGTCCTTATTTGGGCAAAAACTAGTAATCTTAATATCTTATGAACCGTCGCGTTAGAAAAAAATCCCCCCCCGTACAGTGTGTGCTGATAGAGAGGTTAGCTACGTAGAGCCAATCGTTTTTCTGAACCAGGCAGTAAACATGTTTATTAATGCTGCAAAGATCGTCTTTTTTGAATTGGTGTGTATGTGGTTTCTGCAGACAGCATCAAGCGGGTGCTCGATGAATTGCAGTTTATAACACTTCCACATGGGCTTCATAGTTTGAGACCGGAGGTTACCGCTTGATTACCACCAGATAATATTAACATGTCAGGAACACATGAGACAAACATTCTTGCATTTAAAGCCTAACTGTTCTTTAATATGTGTGAATATAAACACTTAAACTCTTTGTGTAACATTGAAGTTTTGTTGCCATTCATTGTTTAAAATGAACATATATAAACAAAGCAAGAGCCTGAATAGCACTACCACATCCTGAAACAACTAGTCAATCTAACCCTCATGAGAGCATTGTGAAAGGTTCACAGTGTCCAACTTCTACAATAAAAATAACCAGTTTTTTCTTCAGTTAATTGGCAATCTTATGTATTGATCACGAAGATCAAGTTGCCTGAAACAAGGCTAAATCATGAGGTTTTACTAAATGTAGTGTAAACACTCTTGACTGACAATCGCTCCAAGCCTTCATCCAAACACAGCTACAGCCACATTATCAGCGCTGACGACACCTTACAGGTAAGGTTTGTCCATTCAAGGCAAAGGTCGCTAAAACGAGGGCAGGTACTATAAAGAGACAAAACAAACACTGACTTTCTTAAGCTGAGCCTGAGTAGAGTAAGTGTGCAAGTAAACAAGGAATCATGGCAGGAAAAAAAAAGTTGTACAGGTCAGTGTAAAGTTAGGAGTCAAGTTATTAGGGCTGTTTGGTAAGCCTGGGCTGAATTTTGCTGAATTTTGCTGAAGGGGGAAACATGCTGGGTTATGATTGTTGAATCGGGATGATAATTGAATATGAAAAAGAACAAAAGAAACATACATAAGGAAGTTAAATGTTGAACACCGGCTATTTCAAATTCATCTTTTATTTGCTAGTAGTCCCATTAAGTATTTATAACAACATAAGTAGTGATGAGCGCCTTCCCTAAGTAGTCAACGTAGATATTGCCAAAGGATGAGATCTATTAAACACGTGTGGTGAGTTTGATTCTGACACATTCATCATGTCATTTACTTTAAAAGAATGACATTTATGAAAAACTTAAAGCTCATTTTACTTGTTTTCTAAATCCCTCAGACACAAGAGCATCCGCCCAGCTGTGCATGCAGCTTTCACTTCATTTATAATGCTCTTTGATTCTTGTTTTTGCCGTTTCTCTCCCACTACTCTTATTAAAGATTAAGAATCCAAATAACAGATGAAAGAAGGACCAAAACACAGAAGCCAAAGCACCCCAAGTGTCACACCAAGATGAAACACTGTTCCAGGAAACATCAATATTTCCTAAATAGAGGTAAAGCATCTGCAAAACAAGTTCCAACACATCAGCCGATGACACTTCACTGAAGGGCTAAACGAAGCAATAAAAGTTAGAACTCTATAATCCCACAAAGTGATAACAGACATTTTTAAATGTTAATTTTAAGAACTGAATTATTTGATAAGAAGATCTGGTTCATAATACAGAAAATACATAGTCAGAAAATCCTCAGACCCTTAATGTCAGTGAGCTTTCACATCACAATGTCAGGAATTCTGTCTCTTCACATTGGCTCTTAGAAGCCAGCCTGGAGCAGAGTGATAGAAGAGGGGGCAGCCAGTCCAGATAAGGCTCTCTTCTCTCCCAGCAGGATTTATTTAAGGGGTGAAGATAAGGGCGACAGGCCACTGTGCTCAACAGGCCGGCCTGAAGCTGAGTGTTAAGGTGCAGGCCGAATGTCACCATCGCACGACACAGACCAGGCTTCTTTGGGGAAAATGTACAAGCCCAACAGAGCTCAGGCGATGCCAGCTCTAGACTCAGGTATGGAAACACAGCCAGTAACAGACTTGCATTGTACATTCTGATGGAACCTATTACTCATAGCCAAGCATGTCGGCTGCTTTATGAGTTAAATGTCCTGATTCACGGCCTTCAGAAACATGAGTCTTCAGTCCACATAATTTTGGTTTATGGGTAGCGAGCAAAGCCCACACCCAGCTACCTCAGAGCTGCCTGCATGGCTTCAACTCTCTCCAGACGCACAGAATGGCTTTGGGACACACAGGGAACTCCAGGCCAGTCAAAGACAAGAGGTTATTTGATTAGCATGGAATTTTATTAAGCTGTGGGTGGAGTTGCATGGTCGCAGAGAGAGCCTCAGCAAAAGGCCTCCATTCATTGATCAGGCGAGATTGCAGAAAAGGGGGAAAAAAGAGAAACAACACCCTTGTGTGTGAGGCTGCCAGCAGGAACAGTCCCCACAGCTTTTTGCCATTAAAAATGCAGAGTGTGTGCACTTTTTTAGGTGAGTTTAATTGCCTCTTTCTGCAGCAGGATGGGAGGTCAAAGAGACTAAGCAAGTTTTCTTTTGGAAAGCCGGCTATCTGCAGCAGCCTCTGCTAACACTAAACAAGTAGGGTGTGTGGGCGGGGTATTTGGTCAAGCCCCCTTCCCAGAACAGCTCCTCTGATGTTCTTTTGCTATGTTGGTGAGGCAGTCTGCATTTAACATGACATATTATACAATCAAAGGAGAGGAACTCGGGCATAAATTATTACCTTAAATAAATAACACTGAATGACTCAGAATGAAAGTACTATCAGACTGAGCCACAGACATACTGAGTCGCTCTCTGATATCTGTGCTGTAGAAAATAACACATCACTGGTGAGGAAACTTTGATTCCTGACAGCTGGCAAGCTTTCACAAACATTCTTCTCTCCACCACAACCAATCTATAGTAGTTTGATGCCATGGTATTTCAATCTGCAAGAAACAAATAATTTCAGTAGTATCCCAGTGTGTCATTTCACATTGCGTTACAGTGTTGTGGAAGCCGAGAGGTAAACACACGGCAGGACGAGCGGACATGCACACACACAAAAACACACACAGCACCGCCCTGCCTGCCTGCTTTGCTGGCTCACAGTGATCCTGACTCTCCCTCTGACCCTGTTTACACCTCGCATTAAAGTCAACTCTGGGCGATCAGACCTCAAGTGACAAGCCTCAACTCCAGGTGTGAACGCTCATCAGTGCGTGCTAAGATCTGATCCCTCAGTCCAGTCCAGTCCGCATTGGTCTGATAGTCTGTACGCTTCTGCGTGCTGAAGCACCACCCACTATTTCCCGTATCCACAGCAACAATCATGTGGAGTAACAGACCACCGGCTTGCATTAATTTGCATCTGAAGTGGGAAAGCGAGATCTGATACTAGAGGTCACTGGAGATCTACTGTTGATGCAGGGTGTGAATGTTCCAACTTGAAGCTGGTCACTGGTGTTCCTATCACTAAAACCCTGCATGTTGATGCAAGGTCTGAACAGGGTCTCTGTTACTGACTCCAATGCAGGCACAGCGGTGGGTCCACTTGGTCCCACAATCACGCCTCTGAGACATTCATATTGGACTGAGACGTTACAGGGGCATAAATATCCTGCCTCTAACTGGTGGTATGAAAGGGGCTACTGAAAGGACAATACAGACTCAAAATAGGCCTGCAAGAAACGGGAAAAATGATACATAACCGTGCTCAACATTGTGCTAACAATATGACGTACAATAACTAATACAACACTATAAAGAGGGAACCATAGACTGTATAAATAATGGATGTAGTATCCATGACGTCACCCATCTGTTCCCGAGCGCTGTTTTGAAGCCAATTGTCGGCGGCGGCCAAATTGGAAATGGGGAACTCAACCAGGCAGAGTGTGACGTAAAGAGGCGGAGTTTAAGTCTCCTAGCCAACAGCTATGTGTTCCCGTCCGGGAGTCAAGTCAGTCATTTCCTTACTTGGGCAAAAACTCGTAATCTTAATATCTTTTGAACCGTCGCGTTAGAAAACAATTCACCCCCGTACAGTGTGTGCCGATAGAGAAATAAGCTACGTAGAGCCAAGCCGTTTTTTGAACCAGGCTGTAAACATGTTTATTGATGCTGCAAAGATCGTCTTTTTTGAATTGGTGTCTATGTGGTTTCCAGTGTTTCTGGAGCCAGCCTCAAGCGGATTCTGGATTAACTGCAGTTTATAACACTTCTGTATAGGCTTTAGTTTGAGACTGGAGGTTGCCGCTTGGAGTGAACATTAGCTGTAGCTCACAGTTCTACAGTTCTAAGTCTGTCTGCTTTCTTCATATTTCAAACATTACCATCAAATTTGCTCCAATTGATCTGAGGGTAGTTGACAGCTGGAAGTGGTATAAAACATTGCCACTACAATTAGAACTCAAACAGGTCAAATGTAACCATGCTTAACGATACAGTATTGCTGGTTCACATATAACTACTGTATCTACTGCAATAAATTCAGACCTCTGTGATGTATTTCTTGTGAATCCTCATGTCACAATAAGGATGCTATAGTGAATAATAGCCTAGCCCTAACCCAGAACTACCTTTATGTTCTCTATTCAAAAAAAACTTTCATCCTAGCAAGTAAAAAAAAAAATCCAGAGCTCTCTTCCTAGAAATCCACCCAAAATCTTCAATCCAATTACCCCCATGAATGTAGGCTTCATAGCACCATACAGGGCAAAAAGACTGCCATGAGTCACCAAGAGCCAGATCCTTATGACAACACTCATTGCCACTGTCACCCAAGCTGAGAGGCCATTGATATCAACAAACACTTGACACAACAACATCCCCTTTGGCATCTACTCCACAGTGACTCAATTTGTGGGATTGCGGCATGTAATAAAACCCTCTGAAGGTGTTGCTTTAGGGTTTAGCACGTGGCAGCAGCCGCCTTCTTTCCACAGACAGGAGAGTCACTTCATGAGCCCGACAGGAAGCAGTCAGGGCAAACTTCTGCCAACAGGTGTACTGATGCAGCTGCTGGAGGAGGCCTGCAGGTTTCAACAGGCATGCGGGCAGACTATCACTTCACATGAAGCTTAGATAAGTACATGTAGACTTAACAGCACAGATCACTTCCTAATGATCACAGCAAAAAACAAACATGATCAGTGTGTTAGGATGGATGTAGCTTCTTAAATAACCTACAGTAATGTGACAGAGTATATCTGAGTAGAGGAGGGCGAACACACGGCGACCATCTGTCAGGGTGTTTCAGCTACCATTGCTTTTTCATGATCTTAAAGCTACCTTATAAAGTAGTGACTGTATATCCTCGTTAAACATCATCTCATACACTTCATGTAATGTTTGAGGCTGCAGGGAAATATTTTCAACCCGCAGACTGATTTCCTATAAACATATGTATATTTGATCGTAGGAAAACTTGATGAACTTGATAAAGTGTTAGAGCAAATATGGCCTGAGTTTGTTAGGATCAGCACATTCCTTCAGTGACAATCGAGACGACTTGTTGGACTCGGAAAGACTTTCTGCTCCAAGGAGTAGACTGACCCCGAATGGCTGGCTTGCTTAGCTTTTAGCTGCTTTGCCAAGCTAGCAGGCTACAAACTTACCAGAAGACAATCCGTGTTTACTTCTGACTTTGGATCCTTCAACATGGCATCGATTTTTTCAAACCGAGCCTCCATGCTTTGTCCAGACGACATTTCTGCTGTTAAAGTCAGTCCCGACGTCGGGTTAGGAACAAAAACAGCTCACTGGCGAGGCAGAAGGCTGGCTAGCTAGCTTTAGCAGCCAGCAGTAGCTAGCTAGCCAAATGTTCCTTTCTTCGTGTGAACTTTCCACTTCAGAGAAAAGACATCGTTCTCCTCGAGCTTTCACACACGATGAAACGTTTAAGGTTGCGTTGGATATACAGAAGCCACATGTTCAGAGCCGAAAGAGGTTTTCCCCAGTTTTAAGTGGCAAATAACTTCAGTGGCAAAAGATAAATGAGGCGACAGATTAGTCAGCCTCCGCAGGATGCCACCGAGGAGAAGGGCTTAAAATGTTATTGCATCCAAACAAAAGGCAATTAAAACAAATGTAATGTCTTTGTGGAGAGCACAGCTTGTTGGAAGGTTAGTCCAGGCCCCTTTCCATATCTGTGCCAGGCCCTTGCAGAAAACGACAATAGAATCTGACAGCTCAAAAGTAGAAGTGGTGGGAAAAAAACTTCTGCTTCTTCCAAATTTCACTGAGTTTAAACACGGACTCGTAACAAGGTTTCACGGCAGCCCCTCTGCCGCATCCCGGGCTTTGTCACTGGATGTCGATGGTCCCACATCCAGACGGATCACTCTCTCAAGGCGAGGACGTTTGAAACGGGCTTAGATATGTGTTAGTTTTCGAGAAAAAACAGCAGACGATGCCCGATTTTCTCCCACAGCCCGACCAACATGTCCGCCTTCCTGTTCAAACACCCCGGAGAAGCAACTTCAAAATGTCAAGTACTGCGCATGCGCCCTGCCGAGGCGCATTCAGGAGTTCACAGACTGTTGATGGCAACATGTTGCTGTATCCAAATGTGTCGAGAAAAAGGTAAGAAATAGATAAAACCAGAGGATAAAATGTCCTTTGTGGGGGTTCTTAAGCTTACAAAACATGATGTTTCATGTTCTTGTCATCACTGTTTTTATTTTATTCTTTCTAATCAATAAATTATCACAATTGGAAGGATGTGCTCTGATTTTGAACCCTACACCTAGTCGTTTCTACTTTATTTTCTAGTATTTTATCTGTTCAGATGAAAAGCATGCACAAAGGATACATAAACTTGGTTCTGAATCATTAATAATATGATCATATTGTATCATATTATTATATTCTGAATCTAGTTAACTTTAAAACATTATTATTATTATTATTATTATTATTATTATTATTATTATTATTATTATTATTATTATGTGACTTGGCACATTCCCAAATAACTAGTGTATCCATCTGAATCGCACTGTTCTTCATACTGTGTATATTTTTTTTAATAACCTGGTGCAATTTTTATTGTGCAATAACTCATCTTATCTATTTATCAGATAGAAGTGTACATAGTGTGTATATATCTGTAATAGTTTCCATATTCTATTCTATTTTTACTTTATTTTATTTTGTTTTATTATATTTTACCCTTGTCATTGCTATTATTATTGTTATTATATTTTTAAACTATGTTAGTAGAATTGTTGTATTCCCCTGTCCCGTGTTGTAAGATGTTGTAACAAAAGAATTTCCTCCAACGGGGGACAAATAAAGTATATCTTATCTTATCTTATCTTATCACAATTGGAAGGATGAGCTCTGATTTTGAACCCTACACCTACTCGTTTCTACTTTATTTTATATTATTTTATCTGTCCAGATGAAAAGCATGCACAAAGGATACATAAGCTTGGTTCTTAATCATTAATAATATGATCATATTATATCATATTATTATATTCTGAATCTAGTTAACTTTAAAACATTGTTATTCTTTTAATGTAAAGACTACCTCTGCTACTCATCACTGCACTATTATCATATTATTTTAGCTTGTACATGTTAGTCATGCCTATTTGTTGTTCTTTTGTATTTATAGCTGATGTTATTGTTAATATATTTGTATTTTTATTTGTATGTCTTATTCTTATGCCTTGTACGAAGAGAGCACAGCTTACCAAGTCAAATTCCTTGTGTGTTCAAGCATACCTGGCCAATAAAGTTGATTCTGATTCAGATTCTGATTTATGTTTAAAGCCAGAAACAGGTTATTACCTGAAAACTTACAGAAGTTGTTTGTGTTTACATCTCATGAGGAGGCTCATAGAAATTTAATTTCAAAAGTCCATACGCACGCACTACATTAAAGCAAATGTGTGTTTCAGTTTCTGAAGTTAAACTTTGGAATTCTCTGGATGATGATATAAAATGCTGCTCTAAGATTTTACAGTTTAAAAGAAAGTTAAAAGGTAAAGTAAATGGGAACTACAAACTCATCCAGTAAATCTGTATTTGATTGTTTCAGTGTTCATTGTTAAATTTGATGTTTGGTGAAAAGAGAAACTGTTTACCAACGGGTTAGCTGTCTGGTTTAGTGGTAGATTATGTTGTGATTAAGGGGAGGGGCAGGTATTATAAGTTTTTCTTCTTCCTGCTCCTGTTTGTTCGTGGACAGTGTATACTCTATTTTGTGAAGATGTGTATCGAATATGTTGTGTTGTCAAACACTGAAGTGAGCAAATAAATTCTTATGAATGAATGAATGAATATTAATATGAGCTAACATCGTCTAACAGTGATGTTATGAGTGTATGTGGGTTACAGATACAACTAGATAATGGATATTATGTTGTATTCTGGTCTACCTGTTTCAATACTATTGTTTTCATTAGCAAATTCTAGATTCGTCACCAGGCATAACTACTGAATTAAACTGAAAAACAAACTTAAAAGTAGAGACATTCCTTCACTTATGAGACCACTTTATTTGCTGACAGTGGTGTTTGAATTTGTAGACCTGTGCTTTTTTTTATGTATATCTGTGATTGTTGTTTCTTCTTATTGATGGCTGACATTTATGATCTTGTTTACATGTAATTTATTCTCAGCTCTCACTTACAAAAACATTTTTTATTTGGGACTTCCCAAATAGATACATCTTTTAAACCTTTTTGCGCTTTTGGCCATAATTGAGTTGCCCATTCAGTTCCTTTCTATGCTTTTTTAAATCTTCTTCAGAACAACAACAAATAGTTGCCCTCCCTATCCCATAATTGGCTGTAAATATGAATAATAATAATGGAAGCAGAATAATGAAATTACTGCTAATGATTAAATCTCTGATATAAGGTCAATATCACTTGAGTCCTGATGTGATA
Organism: Notolabrus celidotus; assembly: GCF_009762535.1. Lineage (NCBI taxonomy): Eukaryota > Metazoa > Chordata > Actinopteri > Labriformes > Labridae > Notolabrus > Notolabrus celidotus. Next base: position 13,429,830 of record NC_048286.1, on the reverse strand, counting down.
TCCATTAAGGTCTAAGAATAGATGTCTGTAGTAAGGGTGAGTCACCACAGGCGTATCATTTTTCCAAGCTTATACTGCAGACTGCAGTGATTTAAAAGTTAATCCACAGGTCACAGAGATTCATTACTTAAGAACTTTCTTCATTTATTCCCTCAATTTGAATATAGAAAAGATAAGAGTCAAGAGTCTAAAGTTATGATCACCTCAAAGAAACTTTGAAGTCTAGTTTTTGACAGTAAATTTGTCCTGGAGTCTTTTCATAGTTGCAGTATACAGTTACCTGAGTGATCCAGGAAGTGGTTCTAAACATCTACAGCAAATGCACCCAATGTTCAAGACAGTTTCAACCCTTTCTTATAACCAATGCAAACACGTGTGCAGATTCATTATGAAAACAAAAGTACTAATATACCAATCCCATGACTAAAAGGGCAATACAATTAAGTTGAAAATGGATTTTGCCTCCCTCCCTTTGTAGACTGCTTTATTCAGCCTGACCCCAACAGAGGGCGCTATTCTATAATTTTGTATCTTAACACCACTAAGAATTGCACTATCGCTGCGGACATTGTACCTTCAGTTCCGGGTTTCTTGTTTTGAATGAATATCAGCTTTAATCATTTGTTCGGTTGAAGATGTACTTTTTATTGTTATACCATAAATACCACGAAACGATACGACCCATTTTACAGTGCAGCCTGAACTCATTTCCTCAATGCAGTATGCTATTTCTGCCGAGAGGGGGCGACGGTTACTTGATGAGTTGTGTCCTGGCCATAGACTGTATAATAAAGGTTAATTGCAAATGACTACAGAGCTTTACTTACACAGACTGTATACAAGGAAATATGACCGACTATTAAACATGCACATGCATTTATACGGTCGGAGCAGCTTCTTCCCTCAGGCCATATCCCTCATGAACAATCAAACTGTGAAACACTAGACTCCTGTGAAACATCACATACTTATGTCCAATCCTTGATTTCCAGTGCAATATCTCAACAACCACGTACAATAAAATAATATTTATTCTATAACATATTTTAGTAATATAACATATTAAACTTTTATCATTACTATCATTATTTTTTTTTACCTTTATTTATTTTTATTTTTTCCTTATGTTTTATGTTAAAGAAAGCTGGAGTCACAAGTGTGGTCATTCTTATTTAAATGTTGTCTGTTCGACATCAACAAATACAGTAATGCAGCTACTGTTTTCTCTAATATCTCTACTTGTATTTGTTTAAGATTGTCTTAGGGTAACAGGATTTCTGTACCTTGTTAAAAAAACTAATCATATGTACATTGTTAATGCCACTATACAAAAGGCGCTGATATATGTATCTGTCACCATCATTGTATAATCCTGTGAATGCTGATTAAAAAAATGTATAAAAAGTACTTCTACACCTTTCTTTTGTACAGATGGTATTTTTATTTAGAATTTTTAAGGTTAGTTTTTAGGTTTATATATTTATTGTCCTTGCTGTCTTGTTGTGTCCTTACTGTCTTAAGTACAAGTGTTCCATTCACCAGGTCAAATTCCTTGTGTGTGCAAGCTCACTTGGCAATAAAAATGTCTTGATTCTTCTTGATTCTCTTGATTCTTATATGTATCTTGAAGTTTCTGACACTTTTGATTTAGTTTCGTTGTTGTTTTCGTATGCATCTTTTTTTTTAAACTTCATTTCCTCAGTTATTTATATTTACGGTCAGACTCCCCTTTTCTGCATTTTTTCTAATCCTCTGGATAGTACTATAGCTTATTTTTTGTTGTCCTAATATCATGTTATGATGGCAATGGTGAGCCTATTTGGCTGAACTTCCTTTTAAAACTCGGTTGTTTCAAGTTTCCTTTCCAACAATAAGCCAGTTGACTGTTTACGACATCATGACTGTAGTGTTTTCTCAGGGTTTTCATCCTCCCATTAGATCAACAAGCTGAACTGAACTTTATTTCCTCCCTCCAGTGCTGAACCAAACGGTACGTAGACTCACAGTTATGCCGTGACGTCACTTGGCGCAGATCAGCTGTGGCGGAGCAGAGAGACTACAGGAGCAACAGAACAGCAGCAGCAGTGGGGTGTTTTTTCGAGGACGTGGAAGGCAAGTTTACCCACTACAGACCGAAACTCCGCGTGGATAAAGGTAAGCTTGCGCGTTGCTTCTTTCCCTGTCCATGGCACATTGCATTAATTCACGTGTCACGTAAACAAGGTTGACGCTCCTCTGAGGATGGTCGCTCGATCGCGCAGCCTGGTGTCGGTCCATCAGCGAGGCTTTGAAAGATGCTTAAAACTTTGTTTCACTTTAATATCACATTTGTTTGCGTTGAAACTTCTGCTAAGGAAGCACGGTCATTTATAGGTGAAGGTAATTAAAGTATGACAGGAGGCAATTAGCAAGCCTATAATCCATTTATAAGCAAAGCCTGTTAGTAAGCATGTTCGAAGCTCCTTTCAAAACACTTTTCCATCTTTTTTTGCACAAGTTGTAAAATTATGAACGTCAAATGTTTAGCCGAGGTTCACCTAACAGTCTAATAGGCCTTTTAATGAAAGTGTTTTTTAGTTTTATGTGACTGTCAGTGTCAGACTGAAGTGATTCCTCTAAAAGGATAAAAAGGCAACGAAACCTCGTATTACATCAGCAAACAAATAATGACTCTTTAAATGCATTAATGATCAGCCTGTGCTCCTTAAGATGCTTGTTTTAAATCTTATTTCATGTCCCCAAATGTCACTTAAGCTGATTAATCTTGGTTGTATGTCAAGTATATCTGGAACCTGGCCTGTAATTTACATGTTTGTCTGTTAAATACCGTTCCAGTTGCCTAAGGCTTGGTGTTGAAACAGTCTTCAGCTGCTCAGATAAAGTCATATCAGATAAGAGTGACCAGGAGATGTATTTGGTGGGTTGTCATTGTAATTACAGGCAAACCAGTCTGTCTTGACTGTGTCTAATCTGCCTGTCCTCATGTTTCATGTCCCAAAGGTTGCATTCCTGCTAACTAGCCCCCTGCCCCCTTCTGTACTTTCAAAATGTCATTGGAGCTAATGATAAATACATGCACATTACATGCATGTCTTTCAGGAAAGGTGTGAATCTCACCAGATGCAGAGAGATGATATGATGATGTTGATTCTGTAATGTTTGTGATGCAGACTCAATAACTTTGATATAAAAACAGCACAGTAGTGTTGAGTTAAGTGTATTCATCACTCCCAACAATCACATCTTTTATCTTAACTATATTTATAGGTGCTAGAAATACAGCCAAACATTAAACATTCATTATATCCTACCACAACTTCACATCCTATACAAGAAAATAACTATAAAGATTAGCATCACTTTCTTTGAGGTAGGGAGTACAGTGTCATGTGAGTCCATGCACCGTTCGAGGCGTGTGGATTGTGACTTCGCTGGGTGGCCTGTCTCACCCGGAGCATGCAAAGTCCTGTCAGAGAGGGCAAGGGCTGGAGGGGTCAGGGGGCTCTGATCGCTGACCATCTGGCCCTTGGGGGGCTGGTTTCCTCACTGGCCGCCTTTGTTCACGGCAAACAATTGGGACTTAATCTGGGAGGAGATAAGTAAGGCCCCCGTGACACCACTCCTGCGCTCGGACAGGTTTCCGTCTTTAGACTTGAAGGAGACATCTCCCTGCCTGGAGTTGGCGGAGGACATCTTCTTTATTTGATTGTGGAAGTGTGGCCTCTTTGTATATGCCAAACCTGCACTGGACTGTGGTCAGACCTGTATTTACGTGTAAGTGATGATGTTCAAGAAGTGACATGTTGACCAAATATCACAGATGAGTATTTAACAGATGATTCTTCTCTGCTCTGAAGAATAAAAGCCCACTTTTAGCAATTCAAATGAGCCATAACAGCATATACCTAACTAAATATTAACAATGTACCAATGGCTTACCAATTTTTTGCTAGCCAAAAAACTGTTTAGCCGACCTTTTATTCTGAAATGAAAATGCCTTCCTATCTCTGTGCAATCTTGGTTCCCATACACAGATAGATATGAGATGCACAGTGAATGAGTCTTTCTGTGAGGCAAAGACATTTTCCCAAAGCATTTAATCTATTGTTTGAGAAGGCCTCACCATATCTCTGTAAAAAGATTATGACAAACCAGTGTGTGATGGATCACACCAATCCGTATTCAGCGTCATAACAACAAGGCATACATAGTGATTGATTACCAATGCAGTTAGTAGCAAAGAGGTTTCAGTTTCTGTTTTGGCTACATATCATCTTAAATATTGATCAATGAGGCAAAACCTTTCACACCCAACACCCTCACTGATTTTCCCAATACCAATTTAGATGAAAAAAACACTCAGGGACGAGTCAGCAGTGCAGGCAGATGTTTCTCCTGATCCTTTTAGAGGTTCGTCTGTGATTGTAGGTCTCTGTGATCCGGAGTACAGATGGTGCAAATAGAAAAAAAAGCCCTATTCAGCTAGAGAGATCAGAGCTATTGTTTCACACGCTTTAGGAGCCTGGTGTGAGATGTGAGTGGATCTGTTAAAATAGGTAATTCTCAAAAAGCTGTTAGTCATCAAACTGCCAGAGCAAATTTCAGGACCATTTTTCAGAGTTTTCATTTTGTTGCCTTGTTATTTTGACATGGAGAGAGAATTGAGTCACTTAAACATGCCATGTGATCTGAAAATTGCTAGTACTAGTTTTAGAAGGTGTTTGAGTCTGTGAAAAGTAGCATTACAAGAGTGAGAAAAACTCATAGAATACAAAATAGAAGTATTATCAGAAGTTGTATTTCAAATATTTCAGTCAAAGTGTCCATTGCACTAAGAATGACCTCTTGTAGTGAAATATTAATACATCCCATGAGTAAGTGTAACGGTTGGAAGGTGTCCCAAGATGCCTTCGGAAACAAAGTTAAGTATATTTAAAATGGCATATTTTATCTATTATTGTAGAAAAATCCTACACAATTATTAGTTTTATTTTGACTAACACCAGGCAAATACAAATGTGTCATTAGTTTTCAGCTCTTCTTTGTTACCACACGACTCCTGAGGTGATTGTGACAGATCACTGAAAGGTTAATTCACAGCAGCACAGGAAACACAGCATCATAGGCAGTTTAATTTTCTGCAGGCAAGCAAATTAAGAATCCTAGGTTTGAGCCAATTTGAAACTCACAGACGCAAACAGACTTACGTTTGCATCGGCTCATTAAACATTACAGGTACTACTCGGAAAATTAGAATATCCTGAAAAAGTGCATGCATTTCTGTAACTCAACTTTAAAGGTGAAATGTACATATTATATAGACAAACAGTACGTGAATCAATATATTTCAAGCTTTTATTTGTTTTGATTTTGCTGATTAGGACTTGCAGATTCAGAAAACCTCAAATTCAAAAACTCAGAAAATTTGAATATTGCTTGAAATCAATAAAAAAAAGGATTTTAAATACAAAAATGTCAGGCCTCTGAAAGTAAAATCTTGCATCTGTACTTAGTACTTGGTTGGGGCCCCTTTTGCACGAATGACTGCCTTAATCCAGCGTGGCATGGATGCTACCAGCTTGTGGCATATCTCAGGTGTTATGGCAGACCAACATGCTTCAATCGCAGCCTTTAGCTCTTCTTTATTGTTTGGTCTCTTCCCGTTCAGCTTTCTCTTGGCAATGCCCCACAAATTTTCTATGGGGTTCAGGTCAGGTGAGTTTGCGGGCCAATCAAGCACAGTAATCCCATGGTTGTTGAACCAGGATTTTGTACTTTTGGCAGTGTGGGCAGGTGCCAAGTCCCGCTGGAAGATGAAGTCCACATCCCCATAAAGCTGGTCCGCTGAAGCAAGCATGAAGTGCTCTTAAATGTCCTTGTAGACCGCTGCATTTATGCTGGACTTTATAAAGCACAGAGGACCAACACCAGCAGCTGACATGGATCCCCAAGTCATCACAGACTGGGGAAACTTAACACTGGACTTCATGCATCTTCAATTGTGCACCTCTCTGGTCTTCCTCCAGACTCTGGGACCTTTGTTGCCAAATGAGATGCAAAACTTGCTCTCATCAGAAAAGAGGACTTTGGACCACTGGGGAACAGTCCAGTCTTTCTTTTCTCTAGCCCAGCTAAGGCGCCTCTGGCGTTGCTTGCTCGTGAGGAGCGGCTTGACAAGAGGAATTCGACATTTGAAGCCCATGTCCACTCCTTATGAAGTTCCCCCACACTTTTGAATGGCCCTTTCCTGACCATCTCCTGCAGGCTGCGGTCATCCCTCCGGCTTGTACACCGTTTTCTTCCACACTTCTGCCTTCCACTTAACTTTCCATTAATGTGCTTTGAGACAGCACTCTGAGAACAGCCAGCTTCTTTTGCTATCACTTTTTGTGTCTTACCCACCTTGTGCAGGGAGTCAATGGTGGTTTTCTGCACAACTGTCAGATCAGTAGTCTTCCCCATGATTGTGAATTTTTCTAAACCAAACAAGACAGACTTTTTAAAGGCTCAGGACCCTTTTGCAGGTGTTTTGGATTACTTACCTGATTAGTGTGTGACACTTAGAGCCTAAAATACTGAAGCTTTTCACAGTATTCTAATTTTCAGAGTTTTTGGGTTTGAGGTTTTAATAAGCTGTAAATCATAATCAGCAAAATTACAACAAAGAAATGCTTGAGATATCTCACTTTGCATGTATTGAGTCTATAAAATGTATTGGTTTCACCTTTTATGTTGAATTGCCTGAATAAAAGAACTTTTACATGATATTCTAATTTCCCGAGTAGTACCTGTATACAGTATGTCCTGTCATTGAAACATTCACCAGTTTCAAGCAGCATTGTTTTGGGGTCGCTGGCTTAAAAGTTTGGGAACCCAACGATTAAAGCTCCTGTGAGGAACTTTCTGTTTGTGTTGATTTTGGTGCCCCATGTGAACAAATTGATACCTTCAATAACTGCTTATTTTCTCTGGTACATATCAATCAAGTTTTTCTGAAAAAGAAATCTCACCTTGCTTTCTTTTAATGGTCAAAGACATCACTCATTATGAATGTTTTCTGTGGGATAAAAGTAAAACTAGGGTTTTTATTTGATGTGATGTAAATTGCCTCGTCTGACACCTACCCCCTCGCAGAAGTTACATGCATCAAAAATGACCATATGGAAATCATGTCTCTTTGCTTTTTGAGGCCATAAAACACATCATTTAGTTTTAGTCTTTTTCATAACCAGTTAAAAATTCCTTACACAAGCTTTAATGTCTAAGTGAAAAGTTAATATTTTAGCTGTTGAAGGGGAAGTTATCGATTTAAATTGTGGTGTGTACAATCTTTGAGAATGCTTCAAATCTTCAATATTTTAATATATCTTGTGTGCATGGTTGCAAGAAATTGGTAAATGTGTAAATGCAAGGGCCTAAAAGGCACCTTATCCCCTTTGGAAATGTATTTGAGAGGAAGTAAAACACATGATTGCAAATCAAAGTTAAGTACAAGCCTAGCATGATATCTCAGGATCTGTAGCAAAGACAGTGTGTTGCTTTAGCAGTAACAGCCTGTGATATAAGTCTGAATAATTCAGTACTGCAAGTAGCTGACAATGTGAATTGAACTGATATATTGAGCTGTTTGCAACAGGAAGATGATTGTGATATTAAACACTGCTCAGAGTCCATTTTGATGAATTAATCATGGGAAGTTAAAGAGCATCTCTTTGCCAATTTGCAGAACTAAGTGTGCTCGGCGTGGCTGCTTATAAACTTTTACTCTGTCTTTTTTATGAGGGTCAGGAACACTGTGCTCACTGATAGCATCTGTGTCTACATAAAAAAATAGAAAGAAATACTCACGCTCTGATAGACATGTCAAGGTTGTTAATATTTCTCTGTGGAGCTGGGATTCAAATCAGGTCAAGTTAACACAGGAAGTCATTTGAAAAGGTTGCTTATACTGAGTGGGGATCAAGAATCACTCACTCATGTTAGATATACAGTAAGTCACTTAAGGTTGTTGCTATTCAGTCTAAATTATTTTTATGGGGAGAAAAAGCATCTTAGAAGGTAGCCTTTGAAGCAACCATGTCCTTTCTCCAAAATGCAGCAAGAGCGAGGCGGAAAGGAGGGGGAGAGCGCAGATAAGGTCTGCATAGAAGCAAGGGAGGATTGGGAGGGTAAGAGATGGGAAGGAAGGTTGAAACAGATGTGGGAGTGATGAAGAGCGAAACAAGGCAGCTGGATGCAGACAGCAAGAGAGATACAGGACACTTCAAACATCACACTGGTGATTGGACAGTGAAGGGAAAGGACATACAGTAAGGAGGAGAGGAAGGGGGGGGGGGGGGCTGCATAACAAAATGTGAGACAAGCCGTGTGTACTGTATGTGGGTGCATGACACAGTCGACAATTGGATCATTAAAGCCAATCTCACAAAGGCCTGTGCCCCTCCCCCGCCTGAAAGGAGATGTCAAAGGTCTGTGACCTCTTCCATTTATGTGCATTGATCCCTCTGGTGGGGGGTGGGGCATCCTCCTCAAAGCCCATCACCACCATCAGCTGTTATATCTTAGTTTCACCTGCAGGAAGCAGAACAATCCTATGACCTGGATTTATTCTTCTAATGTTCCCCTCTTCATTCTTATGTAATTTACTCTAGCTTTAAAAACAGCTGTCCAAGATGAGCAGTATGACTATAAAGAAATTAAATCAGCAATATTTTGTATAAGTGGTATAACATTTAAGTTATATAACTACCTAAAAAAAGCAATGAGCTGGTTTCATCCTCTTAAATGTTCATCTCTGCTGATTTTATAAGTCGTCTTTATAACAGAGTTGTATAAAGATAAGTAAAATGAGAGAATCAGGTTAAATTAGTCAACCTTGACTCTGGGAAATTGCCCTTATAAAGATGTATTTATAGAAACAAATGATACATGCAGCCCACAACTTAAAGCACAAAATCGAGCAGCTACACAAAGCTGAAAAATGTTCTTACTTAATACCAACCTGTTTGTGTCACATTCACTTCGGTGTTGCACTTATCCAACCCTTATACCCTAGCATAGTTTTATGGCTTCTCTCTGCAGCATGCCTCTCAATGCTTAGTGTCTGACCATGAATTTGTGCTGTTGTGTGCTGGTCTCCTTCACGCCTCTGTATTTACAGCCTTCTCAGGAATAAAGGGGAAAAGGGAAATGTTGTGAGGAGGAAAATTCTCAAAGCTGAAGAAAGCTTTTCATTCTCGCAGTCTGTTAAGAATGAGGCCTTTTGTGACTGATGGAAAGGACTTACAGTCAAGGGAGATAGGATATGCAATACGTGGGAGTGCAGCCAAAAAAGACTGGCCTGAGCATCCTGCTTTTTGTTGCCAGGGAGCCCTGGGATGCTCAATGTGTGTGTGTTTGTTTGTACATTTATGCATGAGTGGAACTCGACCCCGGTGGATGGTACTTCCTGTTGTCCTTTTCATTATCTCTGATTCTTACATGCAGGGCAAGTTCTTATCTGTCACAGCTGGGTTGCCTGGTTGATCAACAAATGACTCAATGTACCCAATTCAACTAACTCTACAGTTTTTATTTATCACTCCAGATTTTGCAGCTTGTTTCATGGCGATGGTAGAATGTGTTTCTTCCAATTGAAAGATGTTAAGAAAACTCCAAATACATCCTCCATTGCACTCTCTTCTTAATCTGTCTTCCCACCCTTAGATCAAAGTTGAAATAGCTTTCTGACAGAAATGAATGGAACTTATCTGGACGTACCCTCAAGTCATCTGTCAGGAAGCGTGTCCAGAGCAAAGTCAAAGGGTCACCAGTAGTGTCGGGGACGTGCGTGTTTGCGGGGGAGTTGTTGTCGGCATGTCAAGGTGAAGGAGGAATTTCAGTCTTTTGTTGCTTCAGTCAAACTATTCTGTTTGCAGTTGTAGTAAACAAACAAGGCCAAAAACCTTTTGCATCGCATTACAGAGTGATTGTGGTATGAATTGCTTATCCCATGACTCTGCTCTTCCTCCTTTTTTTAGTTCAACCTCTTGTGTTTTGTGGGCTCAGTTACATAAACGTGAGTTCATGAAGAGCAAAGTGTGTGTGCAGTTCTGTGAAAAGCACTCAGTGATGATATATCCTCATTTATGCCATTGAATCCTGGAGAGCATCCAGCTGAGAATCCAGTCTCGCACAGTCCTGTTGTGGAACAGTGTGTTCTCACAGGGTGTTCTTCTGTAACCCCCTCCCTCCCTCCCTCCCTCCCTCCCTCCTTCTCTCCCTCCAGTGCACAGATGCCAACCCCAGTGAAATGATACAGTACCGGCGTCCAGAAATGACTGTAGGACGTGTTCTTTCTAAAGAGTACAGTGTGTGCTGTGCCACAGGCTGGATCATAGTTCACTAGTCAGGAGGAGAGTTAACATTTTTCTGTTGAATTTGATTGTTTCAGCATTCACTTTGAGTGCGTGACTGTTTTCACAAAGCTAAGAAACATTTAAATGATTCATCACAAAATACGATCTGTTTATTGATTAACATGGCAGTTAGACACACATCCCCACCTTTATTTTATTGGGCCTTTATTGGGCTTTTATTGTTGTAAACATTTTCAGAAATCTTTATTCCGTAACTAGCTTGTTTTAGACCGCTTGTGTTCAACTGAAATAGTACCTTTTAAAATATATTAATATATTATTTATTAGTCATCCTTTGCATTATATAAAATAAACAGTCCTATATGGGTGTGAAGAATCCCCAATCCATATCAGTTTCAGATCTGAGTGCATGGGTTGACACAGCAGTGGATCGGTAAATACATACTGTGAAGTTATGCAACGGTTTACAGAGCCTTGGCTGCCGTTCTGCATACTGTGCTCAGCGTTCTCAATCCCAAGAGACCCCGAGTGTCACCTTTCACCTCTCATGAGACTAACGTTAGCTTAGTTGGCTAGTAGTGGTGTAACAGTACAAAAAAAAAGATTCAGTTCGATACAGTTCTCGGTTTTAAAGTTGGTTCGGTCCATTTTTGGTACAGTAAGGGAAAAAAATGCAACACATGCAATTTATTTTCCTCAATTAGGAACTGACAGAACTTTAACCCTTAAAGACCTAGACCATTTTGGGGGGCACCAGACTCTCCTGTACTTATTTTGTTTTTCTAACCTATTAAAGCACTCAGCATCAAGTACCATACATCATTTGATTCAGGAGAACCTTACCTTTCGCTGTTCTTCAAAGCTTGATTCGTAAGGCAACTGGACTGGTAGAAATTCTTGAAGACGTTTCACCTCTCCTCCGAAAAGGCTTCTTCAGTTCTGACATGACTGGAGAAGAGCTAGAAAACCCTTTGTGACTACCTGGACACACCCACGACTGTTAGAGGCTTATATTTTAGAATTAGAACTTTTACCAGTCCAGTTACCTTACAGATCAAGCTTTGAATAACCATGACCTGGATGACTGAGAACCTTCACAGACATTTAGCTGTTCTGCATTTAAAGTCCCACTATTAAATTTTTCTGTCTGATAATGGATGAAAATACTAGATATTTTTTAAAATGTCTTCAAATGTAGGTCTTTGTTTACTGTGAGCTCATCAGGAAGTTTGGGTTGTTTTGTTAGAAAGTTGTACTTAGGTGTTTTAGACTTCCAAATGAAATGTTATCACTATCAAACCTTTACTGAGTAAGTTACAGCCATTTATTATAATATAAAATTATTTTTCAATATCCAAAGTGCTGCATCAACAGTTCAGGTTTGTAGGTCTTTGAATAAAGATAAGTAATAGAGGGTCTGAAATTAACCTTTGCCAACTGCCAAATACAGGAAACTTTTTCCGTTTGGTGAGTATTACGAGGCATATAAACATAACGGGTAAATATTTGTACCAAAATAGTCACCTTTAAAATAACTTTGCTGAGTTTTTACCTTGTTTTTTTGTGGCTGCAGCTTCTCTCTCTCCTGCTCCTCTGCTGTCTGCATGTTGGAATTTTACAGGGAGGGGCGGCACACACAAACAAATGCACGCCACTGTTTATTACACTGAAACCAGGTTTTTGGGATCAAGACTTCATGACAGGGCTCCTAACTAGAGGCCTGTGGAAGTGGATTGATATGAGGTTATACTCCCAGACATAATGCGATATCCACTCAGTTAATGAATGCACTTCCCGCTCAATCAGCTTCTTCTACTCCTCCCGCTCCTCACTGTAACAGACACACACCAATGATTTTGAGTTCGCAGCACAAAACTGATCACAGGTTCAAAGAATGAAAACTCAGGATGCTTTTAGGTGCCTTGTTGAGAAACTCACTGGACTGAAGTGAATGATTCTTGAGAGACGGGCATGCTGTGTGTGTGTGTGTGTGTGTGTGTGTGTGTGTGTGTGTGTGTGTGTGTGTGTGTGTGTGTGTGTGTGTGTGTGTGTGTGTGTGTATGCTCCTGTTTTTTGGTCCATATGGGGACCTTGGATTTGAATTCCCTTTAGGTCATAATTTGGTTCCTTTAGCAAATGTTTATATTCCTCCTCCAAACTAACTGTCAAAGTGAGACACTCTGGCTTCTCAGACAATAGGCTTCTACTGCAGCACAAATCATGTCCGAGGAGAGGACAAACAAAAGCGAGGTACTCTACCTGACACCCCCCAAAGAAGTTTCTTCACCAGTTTGGAAGTTATTTGGATTTCATATAAAGAGGCGGGCATTTGTGGACACTTTAGTCTGCAAGAAATGTGAAACAACAGTGTCTGCAAAAGGGAGAAAATTAAAAATGGAGAGAGAAAAAGCAGAAGACAGGATCGGTTAACATTAAGCCAAAGATGTCAGAGTGCAAGGCTGTCTGTGATTTCACACACAAGCTCTCTGTCTCTGCGACAGCTAGTGGTTTTGATTTAATTGGCATATTGTAGTCAGATGTTGGGTCTTGTGGATGTTTTGTCACTAGATTATCTGTTTGCCTTTCATTATCATTAATAGTTATTGTTCTTTCTTGTATACAGTTATTGTTGCTCTCTTCCCCTCCCTATGCTTCTGTTTAGAGTATTTTGACAAAGAAGAAATGAACAGTATAGTCGAAGATTCATCCGATTTATTTCCACCCAAGTTTTCAATAAATATTGTGATAATACCGTTATTGTGAAATGTTTCAGCCACGATAATTGTGGCGGGAAATTCTGGTATCATGACAGCCCTAGTTGGCACTTATATCTATAAATACTAATTTTATATATTACTTTCTCATGCCTACAATGCAAATAAAGACAAAGAACAGTGCTCAGTGTTAGATTGTATTGCAAATTTGTCTGTAACATGTCCCAGATTATCACAGCACATGTACAGTCCTTCTTTATGTCCACACACACATATAGAAACACAAATTGCACAAACAAAGACCCAGTGAGGACATCCATCCATCCTCTCACTGTCCCTCTCTCTTCAAATTGAAACACAAGGTCACTGAGTGTGTGTTGATGCTGCCAGGCTTTGCGGGGGAGAGAGCTGTAAGAAGCGGAAGGCTTTTTTTTTCTTTTTTCCATATAGGCTGTCACAGATTGTCCAAGGATACGGTCACCAAGACCTAGTCCTGTGTGTGCTGCAAGGACTCAACGTTCCTCTGAAGCAGGGGAGGTCATTCTCTTCCTCTGTCTCTCGCTCACTCTCTCTTTTCATTCTCTCTGTGCTCACATTTGCAGCTCAGGCATTAGAAAATGTCAGCAGCACACAGGCTCTCATCTGCATGTAGAATTCTTTTTTGTGCGTTATACAAATGTATTGCTGGAAAACGGTGTCCTTTGTAATCTCATCATCTCATCATGAGCATGTAAGACACCAGATAAGATAATGTCTTTGGGAGAGTGCTGTTCATGCTTACGTAGATTTCCAGAGATGTATAAAATGTTTGTCAGGGAGTTACTGCTGTTCTCAGTGCGAGTAAGGAATGCTTAAATCATACTTGGCGGTGTTAATCCATTTGGGATTTGTTTATTCTGTCTCTGCTTTTCTCTGGACATAATAGAGAGAGCAGCTTTTGTGGTTGTAGGCCAGTGATTTCAGACATTAAGTTGATTCCCTAAGCCCTGTTGATGGAATCCCAACACCCCTTCATTAATCTTCACCCATCAAGATAGAAACTTATGACAATACTTGTTTTAAGACATTATTGTAACATAACTTTTGGGTTTAAAAAAGTGTGTTACAATTTCAGCTATAATATTTATATCTTAAGATAAATATTAAACATGTTTTCACTTAGAAAAGACAAGGTGACATCACATCAACCCAAGCGTAAGCGATACAGTTTATTTTAAAATGTGATTAATTGGCTGACTGACTTATCAGTCCATCTCCAGTGTCAACCATTTTTCTAATACTTTAATACTTAATACAGCTAATTCAACCAGCTATACTTTACTTTTAATTGCTTCTAACTTCTTAAACATCTATTCATAACTATCTTACCCTTTTATCACCTTTATATACTTTTCAACTTTCTATCCATTATCTTTGGATTATATAATATGTTTATCCATTACAGAACTGAATCCATTACTGTTTGTTACTTTTAGCTAGCTGTGTCAGCTGTTAATTCAGTACTCTAGCTCAGTGGTTCTCAAATGGGTGTATGCGTACCCATAGAGGTATGTAGGAATACTGCAAGGGGTAAAAGTTGCATCACAATAAATAAATAAAAAAATCTGATTAAAGACAACTTTATCAACAGCATTTAATTTTTATTTAAATGCAACTTCAAATAGGGCACTATTTCCAAATTGAGCATTTTCATTCATAAAATGTATTATTTGCAAAACCTCTTGGACCAGGGATTTTCATCTATTAACACGGCTCTACCTGCCTCAACGTGTGTTAAGACTTGTTTTTTCTAAAGTTCAAGATGAGTAGGATCAATGACTGTAGCTGTGACTTTAGGTTAGATGAACAATTGTAAATATTATAACTCCTGACGGCCGCCGCTAATTGTAGTTAGTGGAAATTTTTTCACCCACAGAAAAACTTTGGGAACCACTGCTGTAAAACCACATGCATTTATTCATGTTATTGTCCTATTTTATTCCCAGATTTTTTTTCTCGGTCATACAAGGGGGCACTTGGCTGAAATTGTTTTTGAAAGGGGGTACACAAGCCAAAAAAGTTTCAGAAACCGTGCTCTAGCTAACTATTTTAACCAGTTGTGCATAACTTAAGACTTGCCACCAAAACTGTTCATCTGCTACTGTAGCTAAGTGTTTAAACATCTGCCCCTTCCTTTGCAAACTATTTCAATAGTTTCAGTACTTTCAGCTAACAATTTAACCATTTGTCAACACTTTGATCTATCTCTTTCAACATGTTAAGCATTGCTTTTAGCTAACTGTCAAAAAATACTGTAGCTAACATTTTGACAATTTATCATAGAAAATATTTCAATCATCTATCAATTCTTTCCTTACTTTTAAACCAGCTATCTGTTGTTTCAGATAAGTATTTAAACTGTTTAAGTCTTTGTGTAGCAAACTATTTCAACATTGTCTTACTTTTAGCTAGCTGTTTGAACCTTTAATTTAGAAGCTTAGAAAGCTGTTTCAACCAGTTATCATAGCTAAAAGCTAGCTACCAAAATTACCGAAACATTTTAACCAGATAACTATTTAAACCAGTTATGAATAAATCTTAGCAAACTGTTTTCACTGTTTCTCCAGCTTTTAACAAAATATAATGATTTTTTATGTGTATCATTATCTTGCTGTAAACTCTTCTAACCATTTAATCAGCACTATAAAGTAACTTTCTCAACTTTTTATCAATACTTTATGATTATTATTTCAATCATGTTTGTACTTTTCTTTAAGTATATGTTTAAATGTCTGTGCTCTATATTAAGGTGTAGGGGGAACAGCTTGTAAACAACTCTCTTATAATGCGAGTGAGTGTTTTTTGAAAGGTGTGGTTTACTTCATTTACATTTTTAATGTGAATGTTTCCATCTTTTTTATTTTGGGATGTTTCAGAATTAAGTTTGATTGAAGTTACTTCAAATTCATTCACTCACTGCCTTTTGCAGCCCCATTTATCTTGCTTATGCAGACTTGCTTGGTGTTTAAAGAAGACTGCTGTAGATCATTTATTTTAGAGATGCTAAGAAATAATTGATAGGTGCAGTATCCTGTCTTTAGGAAATAAGGCTGAAAGAAAATAATGAACAAATATCAACATCTTCCTCTCTGTGTTGTTCAAAATGATATCACTGAGTGTCTCACCATCCTTCATTTCTGCCTGGTACGACACATTGTCTGAAAAGCATTGTGTTTCATGTCACATCTGCCAGTTGGTAAAGTATCTCATCTCTCAGACAGATCAGTGCGGGATGATGCGCAGCAAGCCTGAATAGGTTTACTGTCACTTTTTCTCCTCAGCAAGGTTTGTGTGGGGGGTCAAACCCTCAACAAAGCATGGCTGTGTCTCCATTGTCCCGTTAAAACAAAAAGAGTCCTGCTGATTCCGTGGCTCTTGCTTGCAGTAAGAAGGACTGATGGGATTTAAGTGTGGGTCCCATCACCGATGGCAACCTGGTGCTTATTAATCGGGAGGGTGGGGGTTTAATGGAGGGGATGTGACAGGGGTGTGTGGGGGGTGACGGGGGTTGGGTGCTGCTGATGCAGCAATGCCGCCTGGGGTCAGGAAGAGAGGCATGATGGATACAGCTGATCGCCCGGTAAGGAAGTTTGAAGGGAAAGGGGAGGACGGTCCTTCGTCAGGACATTAAGAAGCCCCTTTGTCCCGCTGTCACTCAAATTGATTCAAGTTGGCTGAGACTTTTTTCAGGAGGAAAAGAAAGGAGAGGTCCTGTTGTAAAACACTGGTCTCTCTGGATGCCTGATAAACACAACAGGACTCTTTCTTCTGTCCTCTCCATGAGTGGTCAGCTCTCCTGCATGGCTAAATTGAGTTAGTGTGTCGGCTGTGTGAACTTTTGAGACAGCACTTTGGCTTAACTCTGAGTGGGGCGCCTGTCCTTTATATCCGATGCTTCTATATACTATTCTTTGATCTGACAAATTATTCAATTTCCAGTTAAATACTTTAAACACAAGCAACTGATGTGAATGGACCTATATAACTGTTTCTTAACCATTCTAATCAAGAAGAGAGTGCAACTAATGACTATTTTCATTTTATAGATTCATTGGCAAATTCATTGTTTGAATGAATGGTTGATTAATTAAACATTAAGAGGAAAGTTGCTTTTCTCAAGAGGACTTCTTCAGATATCTTGTTTGATTTGAAAGAGCTAGAGCATTGTGCTTTTTAACACTAGTGTAAGTACAGTACAAAATGTAAAGTACTAATGGGCAGATGAAGACCTTAGTATTTGATTTAAAGATCAGTGAAGATCTTGAGGTAAGAAAAAAAGTTCAAATAATAAAAATCCTGGTGTAATGTATCTAAAAGCTTTGAAACCCCTCTGTAGTATCACATCATCGGCCTCTCAGTTTGACCCACAAGTGCTGTGGAGGGAGGGTGAAGTGCAGCTCGAGCCAGCTCCTGGAATCAGAATCTGACCCCCTTTGCTCTCTGTGTCATCTGATAAGAGCCAATGTTTTGATAGTGTTGGCCCTCTCAATGTGATCCATGCCTCTCCTTTTACACCCCATAACAAATAGGGCTGTCTAAACAACCGTTTACGGCCAGGACAAGGCCTGGTCAAGCAGCATCAAAGATCTGCTCTGGGATGAGCCATGAGGTGTGGACCAGATGTTAAATGAAGCTGCAATGATGTGACGGATCAGTCTGCCAATGATCATATCCAGGCTTGGACTAAACTGACTTGTGATAAGTGATTCCAGTAAAAAGGAGTTGATTTAATCTTTTAAGAACATAAATAAGGGAAGATGTAGGAGAGGATTTTTTTCAGCCTCAGAAAAAAAAGTTTGAAACCTCAGAAAAATGCATATTCCCCAAATAAAACCCCCCCCCCAAATAAAAACGTGTTCCCACGTTTAATGTTTTTTCCCCTCCTTCCCTCCTCTTGCCCTTTACCATTGACCGCTATTTGACCACCGCAAGTGACAGCTTTACTGTATGAAATAGAACTCGTTGTCTTATTCAATATGGCGTCCCTGAATAAGTCCATAAATGTATTAGGGTCCTGTGTCTTCCCTGTTGTTCAGTCGTGGGTGAACTGGCGTTCAACCCAGCAGAGTTGTAAAATGCAGATTGGGTTCACTGACAGGCCTTCCCTTTTATTACACAGTCATGAACACCATTGTAAACTGTCACTCGTCCTTCACTTTCATTCACTTATTTCTGTCAGGGATAATAACTATGAGAAATGATCTATGTGCTTATACCATCAATCATTTGACATTTTGGTCAAATCGTGGTGCAATTTGAACATCTTGCTTTCCGCCACATTCCATTCTTTGCAAATGATGACGTGGCTTGAAGGCCTTGAGATTATACTATTATCGTATTTAAAATATGCTTTATACCTTGCTTAAAATGAAACAAGGTGTCTCTCAGAATTACCCATGTCAAACACTTATTTAACTCCTTATTTGCAGCCATTCAAATACAATATAAATACTTACTTTGTCTTTGTGTTTTACATGGTTTGCATAGAACATATGATGAATTTTTTTTGTTTAACAATTTTAAAACATCTTATTTGGCTGTTAAGAATTGTAATGTTTAATTTCTATTATGAATATCAATTAAATTAATTGAATAAATATTTTATATAGGTACTTAAGGCTTACATGAAAGAAAACAACTTTTGGTTATGCACAGGCCAATTGAAAGCTTCTGTAAAGAACTTTTGATTGTGCTAATTTTGATGACCCTGTGGACAAGGAGGTACTGTTATCTCTCTGCAGATTTTGTTGCCTACATGTATGCAGACATCTTGCTCTCTTCTATCAGTAGAATTTATGATCCATGATATAGATCAAGCTGATAAGTTACCGTCTCAATAAGGAAATACTTTATTAGCATTTATTAGTCTGCTGCTACCTTTTTTTCAACAGTTGTTTTCATTTTCTTATGAACGAGTTGACATTCTGACTCAGTAGGTAGAGTAGCAAAAACACAACACAACAAATCTTTTAAGTCACCTGAAAAGTCGTCATCGCAAAGAAATAGAAATAGAAAGCAGCAGTAGCTATAGCTAGCTTTAGCAAAAATAAAACCGTGAGAGTTATAGTTCCAATTTGAGAACTGCAGAAAGTTTACCAAAAATAACCCAAAGCTAAACTACTTTATGAAAAATCACTGAATTTACAGCACTTGATTGTGAGGTAGAGGACGATTTCAATATATATATTTCAAATTGTGCTCAATAGATAAACAAAAAGATAAATAAGATGATTATTCGTTTTGTTGTAAAAAAAAAAAAAATCATCTAAGATGCTTCCCTGTTACTTAGATATCTGGTATGCTGTAAGAAAGGGTTATCTCCATTTTAATCTATGGATTTGTTTCTTTTAATAAACCCCCTCTCTGTGTTTTTGTTACATCACTTTTGGTTTGGTAAGCCTGAGCCATAAAATGATGCTGTCCTTTGTTTGTGGCTCAGATTTAGTTTAAGGTTAACCGCCTTGCCCTTAAACTCATTCGCCGGGCCAGAGTGTGTGGCAAGGTCACCACTCCAATCAACCTGGTGTTAACACAAAGCCTGCTTGTCCCCTAATGAATTAGCGCTACAGTTCGCCAGCTCCTCGCAGGCCTTCCCATCCCTGCTGCCCTTTCACACGCACCCCCTCGCCCCTCATTTTGAAATGACTTTTATAACTGGACAGTAAACTTCCAGTGGCTTAATGATGATGACTTCTTCATCTGCCCAAATGCTCCTTTTGTCCACCCCTCCTCAGACCAGGGACCCTGCCCCCGATCCCTCTGGTCACACCAGGCCTTAAACCCTGTTTCACCCCACTTTATAGTACCACAGATAATCCCACAGAACACACACACATACACGCATACACACACAGTGCTTCAGGCTATTATCTCCACTTAGCCCTGCTTGGTCTCCTTCTCCAGCTCTTTCCCGGCGTCGCTGCCGACTTCAGCAATGGCATTCAGCTGGAATGTTTGCTTTTGTTTGCGTGGGCCACTGGAAAGCCATGAATGACCTCAGCTCATCTGCTATCCTCACTAGCACCGATTTGCACTTCAGGGCCCAGCAGGTAGTCACAAGGAGTGGGGGAAGGCTGTTTTTCGGGGGGGGGGGAGAGAAGGTTGGGGGGCTTTTTATAAGGAAATTAGAGCCTTGGACTGCCAAACAGCCGCGCGAGTCTTCACACCCTTGGTGTCAGGTAACTCGCATGACGTGGAGAGAAAAGGGAATTGTGTCACGGGAATTTTCACATGGTGGCGGGTTGTTTTCTTGTTTTGTTTTTTGACAGTTGAGCTGCCACATTGTTTTCTTATTATAAGAGTCAGACGTGTCAATTAGCACCTCTGGTTACTGTACTTCCTGCCCACCTGATACTCATCTCTCATTTCTGATTTGTTGTTTTTACCTTCTTATTTATTCACACTGTGTAATCCTTAGGCTGTCATGTTTTCTTAGCCAATAGAACACATCCTAATGCGATAGATTGGGGAGGTAGGTCACTCTAAACAACCTCCATATTTGGCAGCTGCTGAGTAAGCTAAAGCAAAGCTCCGTCACTCCTCTGGGAATCCAAAGAGAGGAAGATCAGCTATCCCCTATCTCCTTTACATTTTAGATCCCAAAGCCCAAGATCTCCCAGAAGGCTCCCCCACAGCAGGTCACATGACCCGTCTTTCCTCAGGTGGCGGCGGCAGGGATACTTCCCCTTTGTCAGGGACTTTAGCAGGAGCTCAATGCAGCGGTGAAGGATGGGCTTGGGGGGCGGGCGAGCATTCAATCCACACTCTTTTGTTTTTCTGCACGGTGTCTTTTGAGGCTAAAGAAAATGCCGGGTTTACTCATTATCTCCATTTTAAATGGGCTATTTAAGGCAAGCCATGTCAAAGTCAGGGGCTGAGAGATAAATCACTCTTGACAGTTCTTTTCCCCCAGTTGAACTTGTGGCTAAATGCAGATGAATCATGAAAGAGGCTTCACTTTCTTTTTTTCTACACCTGATAACATATATTCAAAATATTTCTCTTACTTAAAAATGATCTTTAATCGTGAGTACTGCTACATAATCACCAAAATATCCCATGTGTGGTCCAAATCAGCAATAGCTGGATACATTTCACAGTCAAACTCAAGCCCAATGTTTGGACAAATGTGGCTGATGGAGAGAAATGAGTGCATGAGAGCAGGGTCAGGACTAATGGAGGCCCTCATTGGCTGCCATAGTGGTTTACAGCAGCTTTCACACTAATATAACCCTAATATAACCATTGGAGAGGAGGTGAGAAGAGCTGCACATGACTTGATTAAAACAACTGTTGACTGTGTCTGTGGTAATGAACTGGAACAGTGGTCACACGGCTCAGCAAAGCAAGAAAACCTGTGACAGAGAATTTATGGTGAAAAAAGTCTGATAGTTTAGAGTTTATTCCAAGCATTAATTGGTTGCACTTATTTGTGATTAGAGTGAGTATTTCTTGCAAAAAGTTTTTTTCAACACCAAATTTCTTAAAGTTTTATACTCTTTTTTTTCTTCCATTAGCTCTTTCACTTTTAAAAAGTCTGGACATTTTATTTGGAAGACGTACAAGTCTTGAGGAGAGAGCTAGAAAACTCTGTCATGGTAAATCCTGGGTGACTTTTCCCTTGCCGTCAAGTAGATGTGAGTTTACAAAGACCTTTTATTTGCCTGAGAAATTCTTGAAGACCTAACATGACATGAGATGGTTGGGCAGGGAAACAAGCAGAAGCCTTAAGTGGCCTAAGAGGATATTATTCATTGTTATACAATGTAAAGACCCAGTGGATTACTAGTACCAGAAACATTTATTACAATCCAAAGAGTGTTTTTACAGTACCGTTAGACTTGGCAGTGTGGCAGCTGGTCGTGTATACCTTTCAAAGTCAGAGTTAGTTCAGTGTGTCTCAGAACCCTGGACCCTGAATGGAAGATGGTTTAAAATGTAATTGTTT
Source organism: Notolabrus celidotus (assembly GCF_009762535.1). Taxonomy (NCBI): domain Eukaryota; kingdom Metazoa; phylum Chordata; class Actinopteri; order Labriformes; family Labridae; genus Notolabrus; species Notolabrus celidotus. The sequence goes on along the minus strand of NC_048286.1, from coordinate 13,407,772 downwards.
TATTTCTGATGTTAAAGCTTTAATAACATTGCAGAGAAGTGGAAGGATTTTTTTAGAGTCTGGAAGAGCGAAAATCAAAAAGATTTGCTTTTGCAGACCTTTTGCATGTTGACGTAACACAAACATAACTCCAGATCTGTCCTTCTTGGTATCATGTAAATGATTAACCTGTCTGTTAAGTAGTAAATTATATGTGATAATATATGATAAGATTCCAGCTTTGATCACTCATGACGTATAAACCCTAACATCTGCCCTCGCCTGTTGATTTGCGGTGCATTCCCGTTTATTTATTTTGACCAGATGAGCCCCTGGTATTTACAACCAGAGTAAAAGCCCAGTGTGGTGGGGTCAATCCCGGGCAAGGCTACCGAGACAAAATGCTCTGGCTGACCTGACATTCTTCTCCCCTGTTTTTTGCTGAACTGGGATTCTCCTGTCTCCCTGAATTGACCCCCAATAAAAAACTGGGCTTGAGCATGAGAGTGAAAGTTTGATTTAAAGACCCCCGGTTGCATCTTTCAAACAAAACCTTCCACCTGACTTTGTGCCGGCGGCGAACGCCTCGGTCTGCTTGGGGTCACGCGTGGCAGGGCGCTGTGACTCGTGAGGCATCGGGGTAGTGCGGGGGGATTCTTCTTTGTCCCCCCCCCCCCCCCCGCCCCCCCCTCCCTCTTCAGCTCTGCAGGCCTCCAAGAGCATCTGTCACCGCAGGGGGTCAGCAGGGCCAAGATGAATGAGCCCCCAGTGGATTCCCTCCCTCCTTGGCAAATGGCACAGGATAGAGGAGGGCACTAGGTCTAGGGGGAGGGGTCAGTTTGTGTGTGTGTGTGTGTGTGTGTATGTATGTGGGTGTGTGTGTATGTATGTGGGTGTGTGTGTGTGTTTGTTTGCATGCGAGTGAGATAGAGGAGCAACAGAGAGAGAAAGAGGGAGGGTTTGTGCTGTACTGAGGGAAAGAGTGGGATTCCCATTTCATTCTATCATGACAAAGGTGACCTGAGACATACCAGAGGAGAGTGAAACTCCATATGCAGCCTGGATATTCTTTCCTCAAGGATTTGCTATCTATCATGGACTATATTTGAGAAAAAGCTGCCATCTGTTGGATTTACTGCATTTCGTTTGGATTTTGAGGGTTCATGCAGCAGCTGAGCAGCCATGGAAGGTACAGGAGAGGTTTTATTTCTTGCTGTGTGTCACATGTGGCTCTGATGTAGCATTAATGAGATGGGCTTTTAGCACCTAATTTAGAGAACTTGGAGAGATGTTAGTCTTTTTTTGTCCGCATTTCTAACCACACCTCTCTTTTCTCTCATGTGTGTCTTCACCACTGCTTTTCTTATGTTAAGAGTGTTAAGAGCTCATTCTCGCATTTTAACTATTGGTGTGGACCTAGAGATATTTATCAAATTTTCATTAACATTTAATCCACTTTTATTTCAATGTCTTAGTTTAAAAACCTTAAGTCAAAAAAGTAGGTTCACTTTTAACGTACATGTTGCATCTAGTTACCTTTAGCTTTTAATTTACTCACTATGCAACCAACCTAGCCAAAGTGTCACATTTAGCTATATAGACAGTTTGAGCATTGAAAAAAAAGTAAATGTTAAAATGTTTAAAGATTTGCTGACTCAGTAATGATCAAACTGGGTGAAGAGGTGAAGTAAGTTTAATCCTGCCTCTCTTCTTCTCTCCCTCCCTCCCTCTGTCTCTCTATTGTAAACACTGTAATGCAATTATACAGTCGAGGAAACAAAAGGCAGGCCAGAGAGGAAAAAACAGGGTCTCAATTAAAATCACAACATTTGATATCTAAAGTATGTTAAGAAGGGAATCTAATATACGGTATTGTCATGTTTGTCTGTGAATTAACATTATTAAAGAAGTAATATTTTACAATTGAAGAAGATTAATGATTTACATTTTTTAAAAAGGAGATATCCACATTAATTTCTTCCTCTAACGTCCAAATATTGACATTTTTTGTGCCACTTTTTAGGCTTTAAAAATAAATCTGTGTATTTTTAACAGTTTTGAAATTTTGATTAAAAATTTTCAAAATCTTAGTGACCACCAGCTAGTTATCTCTGTGCTTTCCTGTAACAAAACAAATCTTTTCTATTCTAATTTCTCTCGGTGCATATCAGAAATAGCCATTTATATGTATTTTTCGGGCATGTGTGTGCTAGGACATGCAGTTGCACTTGCATCACAAAGAGCATGCGAGAAATGTGAGTGCCTTTAACCACTGCCTTGAATCCAGTGTGGCTCCGGCATGTCAGCCTAAAGCTTCCTTTAAATGTCATTACGGGAAAAACAGGACCTTATTAAGCACCTCGGGCCACGCTCATGTTGGTTGTCTAGATTTACGGCTCCTTCATCTTCATCTCAGCAGCCATCTGCGTCTCCTTCTGTGTCGTCTGTCTTTCTCGAGTAGATAGGCATCAAAATATTTCAAGGCTGTGCTCTCTGGGTAATTAGCAGAGTGTGAAAGCAGTAGTTGAGATTCATATCGTTCTGGGATGACGGGTGAAGAATGAACTCGTGTTTTACTGCTTTAGCCAGAATAGTTAATTCTATGCCAGAAGTTGGAGGAGCACATTCTTTTATCTGACATATTGACATTTCTAACCCTTCACTTTTGATCAGTTGTATCAAGCTGGCTAATCATTCACAAAAAAGTTCCACAGTGGTCAGTAAATGCAAGTTGAACAGTTGAACCAGCTTGTGTACACTTGCTGTGTAAAGGACTTGGACCCCAGAGAGCACCTCACAGTTAGGAGATTGTGCTTATGTTGTATCAGGGCCTGAGTTGCTAAACAATACTTTGCCAAAGGGTCAAAGTAACGGGCAGATCCATTCACAGAGGAGTGACTGTGTGTCCTGAGCGCAGCACCAAACTAAAACATCCAATTGTGTTCAATGAAAATAGCCTCAGGCCCACGGTGTCACATATCTCCTTTTTAGCCTCAAAGTAGCTGGTACATATGTCATGTTTGTGGCACTCCTAATGTTTGAGTGGTCGTAAGTGCAGCCATTAATTTTGGTGAATGGGTATGTACTATTGACCTGCCGTAACACATTAACTGTTTCATTTATGCTTAGCTGTATATTAAATCCTAAACATTGCATTTTATCATATCTTAAAAATGAATAAATCCAACTGTAATTTACTGTTTTAATCGAAAAGTGCAACTTTGAATTGGCAAAATCAAATTAAAGCTCCATTGAGGAGTTTTTATCTGGTTTTGAAACTGACTGAAATTAATATCAATACCACTTTATGGGCTCCAAAAGTGATCAAGACCATCAGTATAAAGGTTTTTATTTCTACATAGCCAGCTTTAATGTCTTAAACCGCTGAGAGGGGGTAGGTGTCAGAGGCTGAAACATCTTTTATATTCATTTTCCAAAACAGATTCTCAATTAGGGATACATGCAATTGCTAAATGACAGCTTAAAACCACAACCTAAACTTTTATAGGACAAAATCAGTGAAGACGAAAAAGGGACTGCTTTGGCCAAAGGGGGCGCCAACATCATCTCACAAAAGTTCCTCATAAGGAGCTTTAATTGTTTGATAGAAGTTTGTTCAAAAAGCTCAGTCCATATTTTATTCAGTATGGATTACACCATTGTTTAAATAAATTGCATAAATTACTTGGTGCGTTCAAGAAATTTTGTTTCCATTTAAGCCTTATTTTTTTTAAGAATTGTGTGAGAAAATGTAATTTTTTGTCCATTTTGGCAGCACTTGTGGACAAAGCAGTACCTGTTATTTTTTTGCTGATTTGTCTTGTGAAAAATTTTTTTTTGGGTTGTTTCGAAAAAAAATCTCATGCTACTCTCTTTTCATGTCAAGCATATCACTCACTCATTCACTCACTGTGAATATTAGTTGAAAATGAAAAGAAAAGGGCTGTTTCGGCATTATGCAAGCATTATTCACTCTATCTGACACTCTATCTACCCCCGGCAGCAGTTTCAGGCATTTAAGATAACAATATCGAAATAATCAAACCAAGAGCAAACAAACAACAAATCATTTTTAATTGGGACTACTTTTAAACCCAGTACACTAAAGAATACCTCTTCTATGTGTTTTATATGTTTCTCTGTATTATTGACTGTGTCGCTTATGTGAGATCTCTCTGCTTCCCCTTCAGGTCAGGGGGCACTGACTGAGATGTCTCTGCTGAAAGTTTCTCCTGAATGATAGAGATCCAGCATGTAGCAGAGGTGAACAAGTGCCTTCACGCTTGGGAACAATCTGACAACGTAAGTCTTTTTTTTTAAAAACTCATTTCTCTGCTTGAGCTCTCATATTTTCTCTGCTCTGGAGTGTAGATGAGACCGGCTTATTATGACCTCAGGGTCACATTCATGCAATCTGTTGATGCCACCCAAGAAGAGCCTAGGAGTGGCCTTGACTGACCATCTGAGTGGCTGAGAGGCACATTTAAAGTCCCCACTCAGCGACATGAACTCTCCTTTTAAGCCATTAGTCTTTGAACATTAAACCGCCTCTACTCTGCTCATTATGTGTAGCCATCCATCAACCGACCACAGCCGCTGACTCACCTGAAACACCCCCACCTCCCCTTCTCACCACTGCCTCTGACCTTAGCAACCACCTGAGTCACACCCCAGAAACACCATTTAAGCGACCTTTTTCACAGTCATGCTTTGTTTTAAGTCATGCAGGTGATAAAAGGTCATTCTCTGTGTTCACCTCCGGCTTGTGCGAGGTTAATGACAAATCTGTCCTCTGAGGCTTTAGGGTCAGCCAGTCAAAGAAGCCTCCGGAGCCTCCTTTGACTTCATGATCGAACAGGCAGCAGCCACTTTAAAACACCCCCAGGCACTCATTTCTTCTCCCTCTCTTTTTTTTTTTTTTTTTACCTCCTCTGTCTTTGTTTCTCTTCCTCCATCAGTTAGGCAAGAAATACTGTAGCTTCTTTCTGTTAAGCTTCTTATCTCTTTGACAGCACAGTCAGGCACTGTTAATCTTGTCTTTTGTCTGGGCTGCTCAGATTCCTCCTCAGGAAGGTTGTTAGGTAAACACGGAGTCTGGAATCTGTCCAGGCATGGACAAAATGAGACCTGCAAACCCAACTTGATTCCCACCTGGCTCATTATTAACAAAATAAAATGTTCAGGGTGTCTGTGTGACCAAAAGACACAGTGTATCTGGTTAATATTGATCCAGTGTCAGACACCTTCAGTGTTTGGTTCAGATCAAAAACTACACCTAACATAAAGATCAGTGATTCAATCTGTTAAGTGTGTTCTTTAACTGAATCCCCAGCCATCTCTCCATGTATCTATTGAGGAGGATGAATTTGGTACGATCTGGTCACTATCACTGTCACATTAAAGTAATAGATTTTTCCAGTGTTTTTGTCATTAATGATGGAAAATTGAATATGCTTAATATGGATTGTTGGTCATCATATAAAATAACATTATAAAGACCCCGCCTTCTGGATTTGGATAGACATTGTTCTCTAGCTTCTCACAATTTGCATAAATAATAGCAAATCAATTGACTTGTGAAAAGCATCTGCAGAAAAATCAATAATGTAAATTAGCTGCCTAAGGAACAAAAGTACAAATCTGGATGCATAATGGAATATTATTAAAATAATTATGGCTTACATTTAAAAGCTTCAATACTTTACATCGCAATGATTTAGTTGTGTTTCTAATTTAGTCTTACTCATGGTTCTTAATGTGAGGAGGTGGTTGCATGGGTGAAAAGATGAACTCAGTCAAAACATGACAGCTGCACAAACCCACCAAGGCACACTGAAGTATTGGTATAGAATTATAGTGCCTTTATTTCTTCTATTTCAATTCTGCACCAACACTACAGTGTGCCTTGGTATGTTTTTGCACTTCTCACATTTTGACCGAATTCACTTTTTAACCCATGCAACAGCCCCATCACTAGAAGAATTAAACGCAATATGCCTGAAATACCAAAAGAGCACCTCTATGTGACTGATACAAAGACCCAGCAGAGTGCATGAGTTGTAAAAGCTGCATCTATAGCAAAAAGTAAGACTTTGTCTTTGTTTGTATGCACCCCCAAGACTCAACTTGAAGGCCAGTGCAATGCTCTGTGACTCATCACTTAACTCTGAACTCAAGTTTAGGTCAGTTGCAGAACTGGCCAATTTCAAAGCTGGGAAAGAAACCCATAACCTTGTCATGCTTCAGCAGCTGTGAGAAATCTTTGTCTGACTTGACTTTGGAGTTTGGGCACTTCCCAAACAGCTGAAGGCTTCCATCAAGGCCTTCAGTGCTGATGACGCACAATGATCTTCAGCATCAGTCAAATGTAGTCCAAGGACAAACATGGAAGCTTTTGAGGCTAAAAGAGTGCTTCAGGAGAGCAGCCAAAACTCCCTTTATTTACCTCTTCAGCCTTCCATTCCACTCAACTTTACAAAGAATTAAAAACAGACTTAATGAAATGTTTTGACAAACTGAGTAATGGGAGTTAGTGTGCAGAGTATCAACACCATGATGTAGCTCAGTTTAGGCTTTTCACCCCATTTGAAGCTCTTTCTGATCCTTCTTTTTCCTCCTTCTGTCCCTTTTTCTTCCTCTTTTTGTCCCTTTATTTCTGCCCCTCTTTCTCCTCTTTGAGACTACATGCTAAGCCCTCTGTCCAGCTGCCACCTGCCACCAGAGAGCTGGCCAGCCAACCTCAGGCCCACACAGCCGACCCCAGCAGATGTCCCTGAGTGGACATTGGGGTGGAGGGGGCACTGGGGGGCAGAGCAGGCAGAGTGACACGACAGACAGAAGGAGAAAGAGGGGAAAAAAGATGGGCAAAAGCCATTAGCTTTGACCATTATGTTTGAGCTGACACAGAGCAAATGTGTGTGCGTGTGTGTGTCTATGAATGCAAGCATACACAGATTGAGTGCTATTGAGTGCATGTGTGAATGATTATTCAAAGAGGTTCTGTTATTATATGAAGGAGGGTTCAGACAACCACATGCATTTACCACGGGATAAATAATATCTGTAACAAAACCTGATAATTCTTGTTACGGTGGATTATTCTGATTTTAGTTATTAGCAGATTTGTAGTTTGGTCAATTAATGACAAAAGAAAATGGAAGCTTTCCCACTAAAATAACTCAAAGCCCATTTTGACACGTGTAAGGAAAATGTCTTGAACAGTCCAAAAAATTCAAGATAAACTACTCACTACAATTTTCATGATTTCACCTTGCTTCTGTTTTTGTTCCTCATCCTGCTGTCTTGTAACCATCAAACAGATCCCTCACTGTGAATATTTGCTTCAAAATAGATATAAACAGCTGTTTATTTGATGTGCTGATGATCTGATTTGGTAGATCATTTATAAGCATCAACACTAGTTTAATCTGTTTCATATAACCAGATCAAAACTCCTCTTAGGGGCTTTAAAGTTTGTTCCTCTAATGCACTCCAAATTATTATTGCAATATATTGAAAAATGTAAGTCCATATTGCACATTTTTTTGTAATTATCATTATAAAATCTCTCCTCACCCTGATTTCTGCTGATTTCATTGGCTACACTTCATCATGTGATCTAGTAAAGCCAAATAACCATTGTCAAACCTCTCATCACTGATTCCTGCTCTTGTTTAGAAAACATTCAACATTGGAGGCATTTAACAGCTTTATGCATATGGTTTAGGATTCTCTTAACTGACTGTATTTTATATAATCATACAATGTTTATTCAGTATGTTTAACATTGACACAAGATCATGTAAAACATGAATTTGCTTGAGACACCTGTTGCTTTCTAATGAGTTAGCTTTTCTTGTTAGTCCCTGACCTGAGATAGAAAGCCCCTGAGACTGTTCTTCTTCACTCATCTTTCTCCTCTTTTCTCTTTGCTCTCTCAGAAAATGGGGAATTCGTACGCCGGGCAGCTGAAGTCTGCTCGATTTGAAGAGGCTCTCCATAACTCCATTGAGGCATCACTGCGCTCCAGCAGTGGAGACCCTCAGCCAATCTTCACGCAGCTCTACCTGGACCCTGAACCATATCCTGGTAACATGGAAGGTAAGAGCCTCACAGGAAACAGCAAAACAGGAAGTGGTTGCAACTGAAAAATTAAAACTACAGTGTGGGGTTTCCTGGTCTTAAAGGCTGCTATAAAACCACGTACTAACACTCTCAGTTGTGTCATTTTGTGAAACTGCTGTAGTTAAACAAGGCTAGATACATGCCTGACTGATATATCTCCATAAATATTAATTTGACTTTCTTTTCTACTTCTACTTTTTGCAAACATCTTTATTTTTATCACAGTGACAATTTTCTACCCAAAGTATTAACATGAATTATGGATCAAAGCTGTTTACAGTAATCTCATGTATCCACAGCTCAAATCAACCAGTTTAAATCATGATTACAATAAGTATCAGAATACATAGGTCTTTCCAGAAAACCTTGAGGAATTTGAAATCCTGTGTTATATGAATTATTAGCTGCTAAGAAAAACTACTGTTTCATTAGATGTAAAGCCAAAAGCTGACGTCCAATGCGGAGAGCCGCCTGGCCACGACCTCATGAACGGCCACTCATCCAACGATACGGAGGAGCTGGAGGATGACGATGACTCAGACAGCAGCAGCCCTCCTCTTCCCTACCTACAGACCCCTGCACCTGACGGCTGCTGCACATTAGACGGTAAGTCCTGAACTCAAAAAATCCTTGATTTTAACGGTAGAAAAAAATATTTAGGAGTAAAATTTTAATTTAGAATTAAATATGAAATATAACTATGATGAAACCAGGGAAGATGTGCTTTCAGTGTCTTTGTGCATATATGAAATGTCAGCCAAAGACATCTTTATTTCCTTCATATCTGTTTCATCCTCTGACTGAAAATAATCCTCTCTCCTCAGGGTTCTGTCAGGCCGGCAAGGACCTCCGACTGGTCTCCATAGCAACAGAACCCATTGACATCCCAGCAGGCTTTGAGTTGGTTGGCGCCAAGTCCCCCGGTGTCCCCGAGCACATCCTCGTGTGTGCTGTGGACCGCCGCTTTTTGCCTGATGAGAACGGGAAAAATGCACTTTTAGGTCAGTGTGTTCCTGTAGTCTGAGGTTAGAGTGAACAGACAGATAGCATCATCTCATTTAGACAGACAGCATCATCATGTCATTTTTAGACCCTGTTAGGATGAATACACTCTGTTGCTCCCGGACAGTACACGATGTCTGTGAAGTCATATAATAATTACGTTTTTGTTGCATTATTTGCAGGTTTTTCAGGAAACTGCGTAGGCTGTGGGGAAAAGGGTTTCAGATACTTCACTGAGTTTTCCAACCACATCAACCTGAAGTTATCCACGCAGCCCAAGAAGCAGAAGCACTTAAAACACTACCTGGTGAAGAATTCTCAGGGTGCTCTGTGCAAAGGACCCCTCATCTGCTGGAAAGGTTCAAATAAATTCTGCATAAACCTCAGTTTTTCAGTTCTTGCTCACAATGCTCACAGTTTAGTCTTCGATCATCTGGATTCAAAGTCACAGTCTTTCCTCTCTCTTCCTCCTCAGACTGTAAAACCCGTCAGTTCTCCAACAGCGTGTCAACATCCAAACCCAGCTCGTCCTCCTCCCTCAGCAGCAAAGAAAACGGAGGCACCAGCGGACACAGCTCATCTCCCTTTTCCCTCTCAGGTAAATCTGAACACAGCACACTTATTGCAAGATTCATCCCCCCTTTGGATTAACATGGATTAACTACTGAGCAAGATATAGTCCTATATGTTTCATTAAGAAGTCATGAGGTGTATTGGTATATGCTGTTGCCATAGAGGCAAGTAGTGGTGGCTAAGCCCTGAAATGTATTAGGTGAGTGTAGCCTGATCCTCGAACCACGAGTCAGCATTCAGCTGTTTATTAGTCAGGTCACGACAATGAGGAAGCTCTGTTTCTGAGTATGTTAGGTGTTGTATTATTGTGATCCAAATTAGCAGTGCTTGTTGAAGTATCTTGTATAAGTTTCCAATGGAAAACACACTATTAAGCAAAAAGCTGACTTTATAAAACTAAGAAGCATACTTTTTTTATAGAGCACCTTATTTGTCGTATTCACATGTCAACATATAACATAGAGGGCCTGAATCTTGTTGTCATGTTAACCAATATTAAAGTGCCATTTACAAGCCAAGCTTTGCCTCTCTTTAAGGAGATTTTGTAGTATCTGACCCCAGCAGCGCCTGTGCCCTCTCTTGCTGAAAAAACAGCCCTTGGCTAATTGTGTTGACTTTTTTCTGAACCTGTTGATGAGTCAGACAGCTGACCTATAGGGCTCATTTTTTACATAAACATTGCTCCAGATCACCTGACTGCGACCTTCAGGTACTTCCTGCGCCTAATGAAGTCGCTCACACTAGAGGCCAAAAGGTTCGACACCTAAGCTCTCTGCCTCTGCTTACATGATTGTTTATCCTGAAGTGATCAATGAAAAAGAGAGTTACAGATTGTCTGTATTGTGCTGTGGAGTTTGGATACATACAGTTTGTATGATTGCTAAAGGTAGCTCAAGGACCAATCAGGGTGAAATGCTTCACTTCTGGCATGTTTGATATGGTTTAGTACAGAACAAAGCATTTCCACAGCAAACTGCACCCTTTGGCGCCTCACACAGAAAGTGTATTTGCTGCGTATATTTATGTCAAAAGCATTAAAAGATGTAGTACGAAAGTGCTTCTGAAATGCTTTTCAAAGTAAAAGTCCTTTCAGTATTATCCTGTGCAGAGACTACACTTGTTTTTACACAATGCATTTATTTTGAAGTTTTATTTAGGACAGTTATTTGCCAAAAGATATAACTTCCAGAACACTTTATTTGGCCTTAGAGTGAACTTGCATTGAAAAAAAAGTTTTCATGAAATACGTTGGCTGCAGGTTACCTGTGTTAGTTATTGAATAACATTAGGTAATGGGATTTTTTTTTTGTCTTGTATGATCCCTCTCCTTTTACATCCATCTCAGAGCCCCTCTCACTGCTCAGCTGATGTTTGAGTTACGCGCCTTATACCAAAAAACAGGATGGTACGGATCGGTTATTTGGGTATCTTTCCCAAACTGGACCGCTACAGAGTTTTTAGCCCACAAAGATTTGTTAACAGTTGTTGGACAAGCTAACATCAGGAACGAGAATGTTAGGGATTAAGTATTTGAATATTAAATTCCTAAATAGCCAAGTTTTTGTTTCTTCCTACAGATTCTCCACCCACCAGAACGACGCAGGTATCATCAGTCTTTTTTGGGAGTCAGGACCTCAGCAGAGACATCAGTTTCCTCAAACCTCTGGTGTCCACACCAGGAAACAAGACTCTACCAATAGGTGAAGCTCTTTTTCAGTGATTTCATGCTAATTACCTCATTATGTTATTTTCCTTCCCTTCTCTGCTTTACTACAGCTTCATCCCACATTCCTGAATGCACTGAGGCTTTGACACTGGCCAGAAGGTTGCTTAGCTACAGGTGTTTTTTATTTGATGTGGTTCACCATTAGGTAGTGGGGCTGCAGCTGACCATGGAACCAAAATTAACATCTGCCACCACCTGCTTTCAAACACACACACCAGTAAACAGTCATGGGTTTGCACTTGCATATACACACTAATCAATACTGAAGGAAGGAATGCTGTAATGACTTTTTAAGGCCTTGCTATCCATTAGCTCCTCTACAAGGTTGTGATATTGACAGGCAAAGGCTACACATACCAATCAATGTTTCAGCGTATTGCAAACACAGTGAATATGAGATTGGAAAATGGCCGATCCGGTCATTGGCGGTAGCTGTTCATGTATGGGAAATCAATATGCTGCTGTTTGAACTGACTCATTGTAATGTATTGGTCAGCCTGTGCAGGAAGGTATAGCTGCACAAATGTTTTCTGTGCAGCTTTTTATGTATAAATCCAGCAGGGATCATTTGAACCTACATGTAGAATGGAGAGATATGTCAATTTTGATTGGCTCTTCCATCAAAATGTCTAAACAGCATTAGGATGGGTTGCTTTGAGGCTTGGTAGACATGTTGAATACATTCGTGTTCTAAGGATGTTTTTTTCCCTTTAACACATCATTAGGTTAACACTTTCCAAAACTGAAGTGTGTCTCAGCAAAATTATGAATGGCCTCAGTGGTATTTGGTCTGATGTACTGATCAGTAAATATGAACAATGATGCTTGATTGCTAATGTCTTTATTAAAGCATGTGTGTGTGTGTGTGTGTGTGTGTGTGTGTGTGTGTGTGTGTGTGTGTGTGTGTCATCAGTTCCCACAGCTCTGAGGGTGAACGTGGTGGCTAATGGTCTGGGTGTTGATGGACGTCCTCCCTTACTGAGCCCCTCCCAGGTGTCGTTAGGGCCTCAGAGTCAGGGTTATCGCACTGCTGATCTAGGAGACAGTCCTGGTAAGTCCTTTCTGCATTAAAAAATAATGTCTTAAAAGAGCATTGTATGAATATCCATTGTCCTTTTTGCTGATCCGCATTAACTTCTTGTCCATGTGGATTTGATCCTCAGTATCCTCCGCCATGAACTCTGGTCCTCCAAAGAAGCGCCACCGGAGCTGGCATCCCAGTTCGATGGTACCTGTCCCACCAACAGCTGTCCCCGTGCCAGCCATCCGGCCCATAGTTTGCTCTCCAGGTCAGTTCCTGAGTTATAAAGGACAGATCTATGAGTCACTGTGAGATGGGATGATAACTGATCATCTTGTGTGTTTTCTTTTGGGCTTCTTTCACTGTGTGTGTAAGCGAGTGTGTGCAGAGCATAGACTGTTGTTTTATTAACTCTCTCCCTCTGGTTTGGGGATGAGTGTGCCATCACTGACGTCGTCTGGTTGTTAGGGATGATTCATCTAGCATCTCCATGGAGATAAGGCTGGAGAGTTTGTGGACAAAATAGTTTAAAATTGTATAATTGTGAAAGATTTCTCAGATATCATGTCATGATAGTTGTACGTGAATACGGTCATCATTTCAAATTGTCTGCGCTGGTTATTTAAAAGGTTTCTGCAATAGAACACATTAGCTACAAATGTGACTGCAGTATTTTCTGAGTAATGTGCAACACTATGAACAGTATGTTCAGAATTAGATTAGCTATGGCTTACTTATTGTAGTACTGAATAGTCATTTGTGTCCCTCCAGGCTCTGTATTAGGTGTGTCCCCTCCTCAGCCACCAGTATCAGGAGTCATTCAGCCTCAGCCTGTCACCGCTGGAGAGACAGTCATTGTCCCTGACAACCTGCTCAGCTCTTCAGGAGTTCGCCCTGTCATCTTGATCGGTATAACTGTGATTCCTTTGTGTGCTCTATTTAATGCTTTAAACTCACATCCACTCGTAGTTACTAAATGTTTCCGTTTTGACGTATGTTGATGTTTCTTTCCAGGGCACGGCACTTTACCTTATTTCTATGGGAATGTTGGGGACATAGTAGTGAGCCCACTGCTGGTCAGCTGCTACAAGAGCAGCCAGCTGACAGAGAAAAACCTGGAGATGCTGGGCCTCAACAGGAGCCAGCTTCTCTGTGTGGAGACGATGATCCTGCTCTCTTTGCAGTATCTTGCACGCTTAGGTAAGCAGCGAGCACAAACGTTATCACAAAGAGAGTCCCACTGTCATCAGTTCTCCTCCTTGGGTGTTTATTGTTCTGTGGTGGGGTGAATGACCCCATGGTGGTGGTGACTCATACTCTACTGAGGCACATCACTGCCAAATGAAATCCTTTGTGTGTTGCATGTCAGCTTTGATATTTAATTTCAGGTTTTCATATTTGATCTTGTCTTGCAGGCTCAGATCAGATTCCTTTGCGAGAGGAGTTAGAGCAGATTGTTCTGAAGGCCATGCTGTGCTGCCCCGGGGGTCCCGCCATCTCCCCCTCCCAGCTGCCCTGGTTAGCTCGGCTTGAAGCCAGCGTCTCTGGTGGCAGTGTCCAAGTCGTGGTCACCCACAACTCTTTGGGAGAGGGCATCTCGGAGTCCCTCCGCTCTCTCACCGAGGGTCCTCACCACCAGCAGTGCCTGCCCACCTATGTTGTCATCATATGTGCCTCCAAAGTGAGCGGCAATGAGTTCTGCGTGCTTGTTTTGGGTGAGTGCTGCAACCTTATCAGTTCAATCTAAAATCTTTTTACCTGACTGTGATATTGGTGCTATGAACAGTCTGTGTGCAATATAAACAATTCTTTATTTCTGTGTTCACAGGGAAGTACCAGGCACGGGCCTTAGCTGAAGGCATGCTAACAACCAATGAGTTCCTGAAGGAGATAAGCTATGAACTTATCACGGGGAAAGTCAGCATCTTGGCTTCTCACTTCAAAACCACGTCACTGGGTGAGTGATGTGCTCATACCATGAGTGTCTTTTAGCTTTTCTATGTTTTTCCTTCTAAAAGATTAGAAAAATATCATGTCTTTATCTGGAAGATTAACTGAATGTCTGCCACTTGTATGACATTAATAAGCCAGGATTTCTCTCAGCCAAAGAGATAAATGTAATAAAGATGTCTTTTTGGCTGTCAAGTTTTGTCAGTATCTAAGTTAGTTATCATCTTCATTGAAAAATTACTCTTGAGTTTCTGTACCTGAAATAGTTTGGAAGTAAGCATGGTCAGAAAGTTTGAATAGTTGCAAAATATTTGGTATAATATAGTCCACCAACACCTGATTTAAAGTCTCGACAGGGTCATCATCATTTTGATTGAACCAAAAGTGCATTAATGAGCCTGCATTCACATTCACTGCTACTTTTTTCTAACCATAATGCAAAAGACTAAGAACATGTTTATACACATCAGTTAAAGATGTGTTGTGTGATAACTGAATGCTTGTCTCTGTGTTTAGCATCCTCTGTTCTCTGCACAGCTGTGTAGCAGCAGCTTGAATGCTTGCCTCTGTGTCTACGTGTGACGTTGTTGTGTCAGTGTGTAGGTGTGTGACACTGCTATCTGCTTTGGGTTTTTTAGGGGACAATCTGGACAAGCAGCTGGTGCGATACCAGCGTCGGCGGAAGGGGCAGGTCATCCAGCCCTTCCAAGGCGATGTCACTGACTACATCCACTCCCAGGAGGCTGCCAGCATGTCACCCCCCTCGGGCAGAGGTTAGACCGCTCCCCAGCGCGCTAGCTGTCTAATCTGACCTGCCAGGGCCACTTTTATTTACCAGCCAAAACAATCGATAGATCTTCTACGAATGCAGCAAATCAATATGTTACTGAGCCCTGCAGTGATTTATCCACAGTACAAATGTTACCGGAGTCCCAGTCATGTGGTCTTTTATTCTACGTAATAGCATCAGTCATTTTTATAGTTAATTGTACATTAAGCAGTGATAAATGACAATTCATTCATAACAGTAATTGTCAGATGAAGCATTATTTTCCACATTTTTAAAGTTTGGTGATTCTTATTTTGTTGCACTTTTAACTGACAGTTTTCTTGATGCTTATACGTTGTCTCTCTCCCTCTTTATGTTCCTGCAGCAGAGCTGTTAAATAAGATCTTTCAGATCTACCCAACCCAGCTGAGTGTGGCTCGCAGCCTCCTCTCTCAAGTCTGCTCCATCGCTGACTCAGGGACACAGAATCTGGACTTGGGGCGTTTTTGTAAAGTGGACTTTCTGGTTTTGGTGCCTCCATCCCATATTCTAGTGCACCAGACGGCACAGCGCATCCGACAATCAGGTTTGTGTCAAAGCACAAATTTCAAGGATGATTTTTTTAAACTGGATCCAGTCTAAGACTTATAAAGTAGAACAATAACAGTCAAGCAGCGATAAGTGATTTTTTTATTTCATCACTTACATTTTATCTGATGTATTTTTGTTTGTGCCAGGAGTTCTTGTGGACCTGGGAATAGAAGATGCCTCCTCAGCCTACCAGAAATCCGACAAGTATGTGGTGCGCCTTGACGCTGACGTGCACACCAAGATGGAGGCCTTCATGAAGAAAGTCAAACAGAACCCCTACACCCTGTTTGTCCTCATCCATGACAACTCACACGTAGACCTCACAAGGTACGCAGAAACAAAGTAACAACCTAACATTATGAGAGCTTAATCTAATTTGCTCCTCTGATTATTTTAGCTGTGTGGGAAAGATGAGTTGTTATGGCTGCAGGTCCAGCTTTGTGCTTGTTGTTCACTGATAAAAGTGCTGAGAGGAGAACAGCTGCAAAGCAAAAACAAAGTATCTGTCACCGGGAAATTGAATAAATGTGGGTCACAGAGTTTAAGGTTCTTGTTTTTCTTTCTTGCTAAGACATATTTTGTTTTTGAGGGAGACCTGGCATTTATTTTATGCTAAATTTTGTGTAGATGTTCTTTGACATTTCAGAGGCTTGTTCAGATGATTGCTGCTGCTTCCAGCTGCCAAGATCATCTGCCAAGGAAACTGCCGTTTACTGCCAGATAAATAGATTGAAACATTTCCTGTTTTCCAGAGGATATTTTTCCTGGGAACAACATACTGTTCAGTTAGCTCAGTAAATGTAAAAGCTTTCCTGTACCACGCGGAGCACGTCAGTTCATGTTTAATGTAATAAGCAGCTAAAGTTGGATTTGTAAGGGAATCCAAATGACAAACTCCTCTGCCCTCCTCCCTCTGCAGTGCTCTGTCAGGCTCTGTGTGCCATGGGGAGCTGCAGGGATTGGCTGACCGAGTGGTGAACTGCCAGGAAGTCCTGGATGCCATGAACCTCCTGGTCCTGCAGGTCAGCTGCTTCCCATACACACTGCAGACCCACCAGTCCCGCATCAGCATCCATAATGAAGTTCACTGGCCCTCCAGCGAAAGTCTGGTGAGTGTGGTTATAGTAACACCAAAAAGTTCCCAAAATATCCTGAAGCTGCTCAAAATGCCTGAACATCCTTATTAAAGTGTGACTGAGAATACTGACTGCTTATTCAGAGCTGCTGAAAATCAAACCACACACGTCATTACTCCTATATACTTTACTTTTTAACTGTTTTTGTGCAGGGTTTTATGATATTTGACTTACATAGAGTATTAGTTTACCTTAGCTTTAAGCCTGTGGTGGAACACAGATACCAGTTTGTTTCACTGAGGTTCAGCTACTCCACCTAGTGGACTTAAACTGCACCCAACACTTAAGACGCAAGAACTTGATCCCTTGGAAACATGTCACAAAAAACATTTTAAATTGTTTGCAGTTATGGCATACTTTAGCAGTTAAAGAAGTAGACAGAAGGAGGAGAGAGCATGTTATGCATCAAACTGCTGGAATTGCTCTTATTATTGAACCTTTGGAGTTTCTGAGTCATGCATCGTATTATAACAGTATGCTGCTGTGAAGTCTGAGAAGCAGTATTTGCTCTGTTCATGTCATTCAGTCTTTTGTTGTAATTCTGTTGATAAACATCTACTTCAAAAACAGGGTTTTGGTCAGTGGTCATTTGATATATTTAAGCTATATCCAGGGTAAATATGGGTTGTAAATATAATGCTGTACGAGTTAGTGCACCAGTAATGTCCAGTAATAACCAGTCATAACTCTTTTTAATGAAGGCAAATCAAGACGATTAGGACTAAACAAGAATGATTTTCATTTCTCTTGATATCTATTTTTTTCGAAACGAGCGTCTGAAAATGAGAAGCCTATGAGAGTCACTTAATTTTCAAAAATGTTATTTCTAATATTTTAAAGGGTCACTATTTATTTATTTTATTTTATCTTATTTTCCTTTTACTGTTTCTTTTTTTAATACACTTTGATATTACTTTTTCACAAGGGGAAAATGCCACACACACATAGACTGAAATAGACTTAGACATGTACCAACAGGGTCATTTGAACACGCACAAGTAGAGAGAGGTCAGAGTGAGGGGGCTGCACACAAATGAGCAATTTGGGGCTCTTGCTGCCTTGCTCAATGGCAGCACAGCAGTGCTCAGAAAGTGAACTGGTACCCAGCAACCAGCTCATTTTCCAAACTTCACCAAACTTAAATGTCCTCTAGACCCTACAGCATGTGCTACTTCTGTACATATTAGATGCATTTATTTATTTATTTATTTATTTATTTATTTATTTATCTATCTATCTATCTATCTATCTATCTATCTATCTATCTATCTATCTATCTATCTATCTATCTATCTATCTATCTATCTATCTATCTATCTATCTATCTATCTATTTATGTATTTGTCTATTTATTCATTCATTCATTAATAATGTGCCTGGTGCTATATTGAAATGAATAATACTATTTACTACATTGTAACAGCAACACTAGCAACAAGAGTTTTTATTGAATGAAAGCAGTGATATAAATCAGGGGTAACAGAGTTGAGTACCTCTAAGCAGGTTTTTCAGTTTGGTTTTATAGCTGCAGGCCAATCACAGTTCTTATTATGATCTGGAGGGGCATTCCACTGATTCGTTGCTCTCACAGAGAAGGCTGATTGCCCAAAGGCAGTGTGACGAAAGCATGCAGAACAAGATGTTCTTGAAGATACTCTTGTGGAATTTAAGGACTCTTCAAAGTGACGAGTCTAAAATGGTTTGCAAGAACTAATTTCAAAGAAGAAGTATTTAGAAGTCAGCTTCAGATCAAAAATCACTGACACTCACCAACGTTAATTACACTCATTATACACTAAACAAATGTGTTCTGCTTTTCAACAGGTTTTATCAGTTAAAAGTGTTGAGTTTGCCCTTTTCTGATGCACAGTTCCCCTTTTAGCACTCAGCCAGGCATTATTTTCTTCTTCCAGCAGGGGGAGCAGTCTGCTAATGAGTTGGTCTACTTTGGCCTGAGGGACTACAGCAGCTCCCTGCAGTGGGGCGTGGCCAGCCCCATCCTGCGCTGTGATGATGCCTTTGAGAAGATGGTCCACACGCTGCTGGAGAGGTCAGCACAGTGTCAGCACTTAGAAATCAATAACACAGAGGACTGTTTAGATGTGTTACCTGTCCTTCTGAAATGTCATTGTCTGACAGTAAATAGAGTTCATGTCCTGCAGTGCATGTATTTACAGGATATGTCATTCACAAACACAAAATCTACTATTTTATTCCCCAGACATCCACACCTCCACAGCATGGTGATCCGCAGCTACCTGCTGATTCAGCAGTACACTGAGGCTATGATGGCGCTGACCTCCTCCCCCTCCCTGAGAGACCACATCACCCCAGAGACCCTGGCCATGGTGGAGGACCTGATCAATGCCCCCAGCAGAGAGGGCTCCCAGGGTAGGGGTCACATGCTGCTTGTTCGAGTCCCCTCGCTGCAGCTGGCCATGCTGGCTCGGGAGAGACTGGAGGATGTGAGGGACAAACTGGGACTCCAGCTGTGCTTTGCTGTACTGCTGGGAAGCCCCGCCTCCGAACTCAACTTGCCCAGAAACTTCATCAACCGCCTCAGGGTGAGAACGTCACGTGTATCATTTCTTCTTTTTGGGTTTGTTATGAAACCTTTTTAGCATTTGCATTAGTGACTGTGACTTATTCATGCAAGATAATTATATTGACTTCTTTCTTTTTCCTCAGTATTTTTTTAATGTTAACCTAATGACTAGATGACAAGTTTGGAATTTGCTAAATATAGAAAATGAACTACCTTTATGACATTTGCATATAAGATCTAAAATAAATGAAACCCTATTTAATTCCTACATCCAGTATCAGCTATGAATGCAAAATGTAGTAGCTGTTTTTATAACTCAAACATATAAAGTAAGAAGGTTACAAAAGGCTTGACAAAAGAGAAGGAAGAGAAAAAAGGAAAGTAGATAGAACATCACAGAAGAAGCATACTCAACCAAACACAGACCATTACATCATAACTGTGTTTTCTTGTAGGCGTGGAGAGGCTGCGAAAATGAAGAGTGGGTACCGCACACTTATGAGGATCTGGAGGGCCTGCCCTGTATCGTCATCCTCACAGGGAAGGACCCTCTTGGAGAAACATTCCCCAGGTAGGCTCATAGCTGTGCATCACAAACCTCTATTACTACTTAAAGTGATTCTTTATGGACATTCTATACTGGACCTTTTTTCCCCCTCATCTATAATTTCCCTTAGTTGGCTCTCGCTTTGTGTCCTGTTCATCCTCCCAGTGTTGTTTTACATGTCTGCTTTCACACAGTGTGCAATGTCTTCTCTACAAGAGAGGTCAAGTTACATTATTGTCCTGCACACAGTGCGTCAGTCGTCACTTGTGTGTCTGTGCTGTGTAACACCAGTAAACCAACATGGGGCAGGAGGACTCAGATAAAATAAATGATTCAAAACAGTTCAATCTGACATAAAAGCTAATTATTTCTTGAGATTCATTTTCAAAGTACAGCTTGTTGAACAGACATTAAAATAAATCAATTTGATCAAATGAAATGAAATGATCAGACTTTTTTCTCGTCATCATTCTTCTTCACACTTCTAGGTCTCTGAAATACAGTGACCTGCGTCTCATAGACTCAAGCTACCTGACTCGAACAGCACTGGAGCAGGAGGTCGGTCTGGCCTGCACCTACGTGTCCATGAGCGTTGTCACGGAGCCCAAGAGGGAGATGGTCCCTCGGGAGTCAGACGGAGAGAAGATGGCCACCAGCCTGAATGATGGAGATGAGCTGGAAAGACCACAGAGTAATGGCAGCGCTGCAACCAGAACCTCTGGTGAGTCTGTGATGCAAACACTGACACAAAAACAAGTAAAGAGCAACTTTCATCAATTGAAATAAGGCACAACTTCTACATTTGACACTGTTCATGTCCCCACATAGGCTCGCAGGCAGAGAATGGTGTCAGTTCATCTGATGTCACAGACTCTTTACAGAAGCCCTCCACCTCCTCCTGCCCTCCTGAAGGTGCTGTCACCTCCGACATGGGATCAAGAGAAGGCTTTAAACAGGAGTGCGACTCCCTGGGAAGCCAACTCTCCTCCAACCCCTCCAAAACCTCCAAGGCCCCTCCCTCTCTTTGCTCCAGTTCCTCTTCCTCTTCCCTTTCGCCATCGTCCTCCTCCACCCAGCGGCCCAGCCAGTCTACGCAGTGCAGTCGAGACCCCAAACCCACCCGTGTGTCACCCAGGACCGTCATCATGTCTCGGGCGGCGTACAACTTGCTGTCAGGGGAATCAGGGAGTCAGCTGAGCTCCTACTCCCTGCTGCCTCACGCAGACGTGGCCTGGAACAGCCCGCTGAGGCCCCTTATCACCTCCAACTTACAGGGGGCGGATCAGAGTACGTACTACCGGCAGTGGACTGTCGCCAGGCAGCATCACGCCGACCATGAAGCTCCATCTGTGCCACATCCACGGCGCCTGCTGCTCAGTGGACCGCCACAGGTAACGAAACACTAATACTGCTTCAAGTTTGCCTCAAGCCCTAATCATCTTTTGTTTTGAAAAAATACGATGCATGATTTTATGCATTTTACTGTTTAGCAGGATTTAAATGCAATTTATTTTTGTCCCTTGCAAGGTGGGAAAAACTGGTGCCTATCTGCAGTTTCTCCGTATCCTGTTTCGGATGCTCATCAGACTGTTAGAGGTAGATGTGTATGATGAGGAAGAGGAGGAGGAAGGAGGTAAGGATCACTGGACACCTTTATTCTGTCATAGATACAATGAGAAATCCAATATCAGATAGTCTTAGTAATGATGGTTATTCAGCATGTTTATAATCTTTTCCTCTTATTTTCCTCTAGAAACATCAGAAGTCACAACCCCGGTTATTACCCAGTTGCCTGATATTGAGGAAGTTCGAAAGTTGCCCTTTGACCTCTACCCTCGGGACCCTAAGTTCAGGAAGGCCAGCTCTGTTTACACTGACAAGATGCCAATGTGTATAAAAGGTCAGCCAAATGAGTCAACCCACAAATGAGGCAGCCTCTGAGTTACTCATTTTAACCCGACACCATATCATCAACGTTTACACTTTTTATTTTTTATTTAATACGTTTTATTTTTTCTATATGCAGATTTAAAGCAAGAAGAAGAGAGCCAAACAGTAGCCAAAAGAGAAACCAAGTCCATTCGTCTGAGCAGATTTGCCGCCCACAATGCCTTTCATCACTGTGAACAGTGTCAGCACTACTGTGAACCTGGCCCAGCCACACAGGTGAGTGCAGCACACATAAAACAGTGTCTATTGCATGTTTAGGCTGGACTGAACCATCCGCATAGCTGCACTCTAACCTGTCATAATACTGTGACAGCTTGATAGCTTTTAACTCAGTGCAGTCATGCTTAATGGTGGTGTATCCATGTTAATAATGCATGTGTGTATGTGTGTCTGTGCAGCTATCGGAGTGCACCTTCCATGCCTTCACCTTCTGCTCGTCCATGCTGGGTGAGGAGGTCCAGCTCCAGTTTGTCATTCCTAAAGCCAAGGAGCAGCACTTTGTCTTCAGTCAGCAGGGTAGCCATCTGGAGAGCATGCACCTGCCGCTGGTCTCCGCAAAGGTACATTAACTTTCAGGCATATTTGTGTTTGTGTGCAGCTGTATGACAGTCTATAAAACAGCATTCGTTCTATAACTATTGTTCTCTCCTCCAGGACCCTGATCTGTTAAAGAGCCCGATCTTTACCCCGACTACAGGACGACAAGAGCACGCCCTGCTCAACATTTTTCACGCCATGGAGGGCACTGCTCATCTGCACATTCTTGTGGTCAAGCAATTTGAGATGCCACTCTACAGGAAGTACTGGCCCAACCACATCTTGCTTGTCCTGCCGGCTATGTTCAACAGCGCAGGAGTTGGTAAGCGGCTTTATTCACCTGAGATGTACCATGAAGTCAAATATTCCAACCCAATTTCTTCCTCCATGAATGCACCATTTTTCCAGAGACTTATCAAACTGTACTTCACTGCAAAGGCTCTTAGTTGGTGTATTGCTAATGTACTTCTGGTCAAAATATTTAATTACTCTGACTGTCAGTCGCATTATCCTGATAAATTGACTTTTGATTTGAATCGAAATTTTATTTCAAACGTGTAAAAAAGAGGACTGGACCTACAAGCTAGCAAAAAGACAGAAAAAACAAAAGTCACACCTAATGCAAGAGATGTTTTCAAACTCTCAGTTTTACACATGTGAACAGGAGTGGATAGAAGTAAATCGTATTTAATTCCTCCACTTTCTCGTTTTCAATTAATCATCCAATTAGGTTCTCTCTCTCCTCTCTCTTTTTTCTCACTTTCTCTCTCTTTCTCATTTCCTCTTTCACTCTCTATTTTTTCTTTCTTTCTCTTTCTCGTTTCCTCTCTCTCTGTCTCACTTCCCTCCCCTCTCTCTATCTCTCTCTATCAGCTGTCTTAAACTTGTTTAGATATCTTATATTTTTTACTAACTATATTTGGTCTCACAAAATATAAATCCATGTATACAAATATATATAATGAATATAAAAAATGTATGTGATGGAGCTTTCTTGAAAGTACACATTTATTCTCTCTCACCAAAATTACACTTGCAAAAAATCTCATGGTCTGTATACAACAAAAAAAATCTAAAGTTCAGTTTCAGCTGTGCTTTTCCTTCCACAGCGAAGTCTTCCTTCCCCTAAAAAATAACTTTATATTATATAATAGGGAAATATTTTCAATCTTGCATTGTTTATATTTTTGGTTTTTTTTAGCTGTGCAGAAATGTTTCTGGTCTGCCTGTTTCTGCACATTTTAAGAATTCTTTATATGTTCCTGCCCCTGACATTACATCAGAGCATCAGTGTTAAACTGGTGACCTGTTCAGAAAAACATTCTGTTTAGCACTTCTACTTGTCAGAAACCCTCAAGGGGACATTCATGTCATCCACATGGGTGATTTACTCCAAAGACTGAGCCACCAAGTCTCATGTTTGGTTACAGTCAGGCAGGTTTGTGTACAGTAGCAGTAGGTAAAAGGTTAGCTGTGGTTACAACCAGTTGGAAAGAGTCTATTTGCATGCAAACATGTGAGGTACACAAGTCTGATTTCTAAGTAAGCCAATCAGGTGTGTGGCCAGCCTGTAATGAGTTTAACTTAAGTAAATAGCTCTCAGTCAGATACCAACTGGGCTGAGTGAGATCCAGCCAGGGACCATTTCAACTTTTACCCAGTAGGACACAAGCGGTCAACCTGCTGCGTCTGTTGGGGATGGATGGAACATGAATGAGAGTGCATTTGTGATGCAAACACACTCATGCAAATCTAAAGCTCACCTTTTGTACGTGACTTTCACGGCTTATTTCTTTCTGCAGCTGTGTGTTGTCCTCCAAAGGCAATGCACATGCAGTGGTGTGGAAGATAAATGAAAGGAAACTGACACTTGTGCTCTTGTCTGTTTAAAGGTGCTGCACGCTTCATGATCAAAGAGCTGTCGTACCATAACCTGGAGCTGGAGAGAAACCGACTGGAGGAGCAAGGTGTCAGAAGACAAGATGTATGGCCCTTCATTGTCATGATGGATGACTCCTGTGTGCAGTGGAAGGCTCACCAGCCGGCAGACAGCAGGTAGGAATTGTTTTTCATTTGTCAAATTTGCAGTGAGGAGTTCTTGACTTTTTGTTCACACTAGTTATTTTTTTACTTATAGCCTGCCTTCATATTAAGTACCCCTACTGATGAGTTGTATTATAGCATGTCCCCCTGCTAAAAATGACATATTGAAGGAGTTCTTTATAATTTTTATTTCCATTTCTCTCCATCCCTCAGTGAGACATCAGACATAGGTTCTACCCTCACTGACATATCTCTGAAGACGGTGCTGCAGCATATGGAAAACACACCAAAGATATCCCTGTATGCCATGTGCGGTGCACGCAAGTGGAGCAGCAACCTAGCTCGCAAGTCCCCCAGTCAACCCTTCAGCCGGTGTCACCTCCACGACTTTGTCATGCTCAACGTGGACCTGACGCAGAATGTTCAATATGACCTAAATCGGTAAGTCAGTAGACAACTGGGTCAGTCATTCACACGTTTGGTGATTAATGCTATTTATGATGAAACTTTATACGTTTTAATCATCTGGCATTGTTGTTTTGTTCCTGTGTGCAGGTATAGCTGTGAGGAGGTGGACTTCAATCTTCGAGTGAACAGCAGTGGGCTGCTGCTGTGCCGCTTCAACCACTTCAGCCTCATGAAGAAACACATTCCAGTTGGGGGAAACAAAGACTTCCTGGTCAAACCTAAACTCATGGTGGGTTTCATGATGATGACACATACACCCATTGTTCCACTCAGTTTCTTGTGACTGTATTTTGTATTCTTCTGCAATGAAACACCATCTAATATTACACTGACTTCCTCTCTCTCCAGGAAATTGAAAACCCCGCCCCCATCAGCCCGTCACAGTATGTCTGCGCCCCAGACAGTGAGCAGACCCTCCTGGATGCCCCAGCCCAGTTCCTTCTTGAAAGATTCTTACAAAGCTGCAGCCACAGACTTTTTCCAAAGGCTGTTAAGAACAGGAACAACCCAGTTCTGTCCATCGACAGCTACCTCAACATCAGCCCAGAGGTAAGAGCTCCCAGGAGGTTGCAGTTGCATGCAGGATAGGAGCTTATTAGCATTATGCCTTCAAATTTGAGCCAAACTATTCTGAAGAAACTCTTGAGATGGAAGTAAAGTGTTCCATTTTTGAACATATGTTCGTCATAAGTTTTGATTTAAGACCTAAAGTTTGCACAATTTTGTCATCTGCTTGGCTTAAAACATTGTGACCTACATCCACACACATTTGCATCCATGAATGCTAACTATGCACATTTGAACACAACATTTGTGCATGTGAAGACACAACTGTCCACTTACTCTGCACTTCTTCACCATGTGCATACTAGAAATAAATCATGACACATACTTGCAAACAATGCTACATTTAGATTTGCTCACCTTCTGCAGCCCCACACAGGAATGATTCAAGTTTCAAGATATTCATTTCATTCATTGTAACCTGAAAATGATACTCTTTAGGCTTCCTTTATTTTTTCATGGTTGGAATTAATAAGATATCTTCTGTTGCAGATCACTGTATGTTACATCAACTCTCGCCCACACTCCACCAACCTGAATCATCAGGGGCTGCTGTTCAGTGGCCTCCTGCTTTACCTCTGTGACTCCTTCGTCGTCTCTGGACTCCTCAAGAAGTTCCGCTTCCTTAAAGGTGAATCATGAGTGGAGTCATAGTTTCTTCTAGTGTCCTCTAAAGGTCAATAAGTCTTTGAGGAAGTACCCTGGTCCTGATTTTTATTTTACCCTGATGTTTCCACAGGTGCCACTCTCTGCGTAATCAGCCAGGACCGAAGTTCCCTCCGTCAGACCATCGCCCGACTGGAGCTGGAGGATGAGTGGCAGTTCCGCCTGCGGGACGAATTTCAGACAGCCAACTGCAGCGAGGACCGGCCCCTCTACTTTCTGACTGGCCGCCATGTTTGAACCCAAACTGGCTTCAATGCTCTGCTACTGAAACACAATCAGAGAGGAGAGACTTATAAACAAACCAGCCAGCAATCACAATTCCTGTCATTCCGCTGGAAGGTCAGAAAGGGATTTGCTGGAGCACAAATCT
Organism: Notolabrus celidotus; assembly: GCF_009762535.1. Taxonomy (NCBI): domain Eukaryota; kingdom Metazoa; phylum Chordata; class Actinopteri; order Labriformes; family Labridae; genus Notolabrus; species Notolabrus celidotus. The sequence goes on along the minus strand of NC_048286.1, from coordinate 13,381,211 downwards.
GAAGTGCCCTACAAGTGGACACCTTATGTGGCTTTCCCTACACCTGCACCACCACAGTGTACTCTCCCAGCTCTGTAGAGGGTCAGGGTTGGATGTAACTCTGGTTTGTAACTGGGCTTGCCTCCCAAAAGCTTACTGACCTACTGACAAAGACTTTGCTGCGGAAGAAAAAGCACAGCTGAAACTGAACTTTTGATTCTTTTGTTGTATTTTTTGCAAAAACGAACGCTTTCCCATTGATGATGTGACTATTTGAAGATTGTAATGTGTATATGGACTATGAAAGTGCGTCCCATGCTGGGCGTACTTGTTTATCTCAGGGTTTTAAAGGGAGATCCAAGGGTGGTTGCAGAAAGAGGTACAGCTTTTCTCCACTGCATTAACTTCTGTTGCTACCAAAGACATCCTCAGCTGCGTGTTACCTTTTCTCTTCGCTTTCCTTCACACCTGCTCTGCCTCATAGACTCTAGAACTCACTACATTCAAAACACACTAACATAGAGGTTGACAGATTCCTACTACCAAGAGTATCACTTTAATACCATTGGGGTTTAAACAGAGTACGACTTTAGGAGTCAGCACATTGAGGACATGTTCTGTTCCACTTTTTTCCTTCCTGTTATCAATTCTGATACCAAGACCAGACTAAGGCTGAGATACAAACAGAATGTTGATGTAAAAACACAGGTGGCTGACTATTTGCTAGCTTTGGCTAACATTCCGCTCCCTGCTGGGACCACGTTGTTTTTTTTTGTTATTGTCACAAGATATTTTACATCAAACCAGTGAATTTTAATGGAACAAATATTGAAATGGTAACAAGAAAGGAAAAAAGTATGAGTTTTAGCTGCAAATGGGACCCATTTTCTGCTGTGCCTCTTGAAATATTTATATGGCATTGATAATCCTTCTGACAAGGAGCGTATGAGTGTGGCTATAGTGTCCAAATGACTCACACACAATTTAATCCAATAGTTCTATCACAATTAAAGAAAAGAAAAGTCTTTTCAAGAATGTAGTATGTTGATGTTTTGTTCTGGCTTGAGTTTAGTGGAGGTCTGCAGTCCAAAGGGTTTTACTCTTCAGTGTAATACTAATCAAAGCAACATGAAAGTAAGACACTTATGTTCTTATCAACATAAATCTTAGCATTTAAGCATATACAGACTTAAATACTGGGTATTTTAATCACATTATGTCAGTAAATGCTTTTAATAATCACTGCCAAGTATCCTGCTACTCACTGTGCCTGAGTTTCACCTCCTGTTCTAACGTTTGCTCTGAGACTGTTTTTACATAGACGGTTGAGGTGAGAGTCCTAAACTGCAACCTCTCCCTGCCAAAATGAAGTGTAATCAAAGAAGAAGAAGTAGCCAAAAGCAGCTGACCTTACCATTTCATGTACTTGAAATAAGAATGTTTTTATATGTTTCTGCACAGGGTTGTCCATAGAATATGCCTTAGGTGAGGTTTCAGACTGTCACTGCTCGAGTCACTACATTTTTATTTTGACCAGTGAGAATGAAGAAACCAGTTAACTGTGAGGAGGAAACAAAGTAATGTTTGAGTTGAGCAAAATGAAATCATTTGATTTTGGACTACTGTACTGTTTAAAGCTTTGTTTACATTATTAATATATTCTATCATCCCCTAAACCGCTGAGGGTTACTGATGTTTTTTAGTCTTGTGTAACTTTTGCCAGTATATTTTGGTCATAATGTCTTTCTGCATTTTTTGTGATGTTTGCAAAGGCAAGAAGAATCTACCTAGATGTGTCTTTACCCATATGTCTGTGTCCCTTCTTGTTCTTGTGTTGGATTATTGTGAAAAAATTGAAATCAAGTCCATGCGGGGATTCTTATTTATTTGACAAGCATTTTGGACTGATAATCATATTGATGTGTAATATTTGATTGCATGCTGAGCTCTCTTAAAACAAGGGCATGTGTCCTCTTCAAAACCATCCATGAAGGCTTTGCACAAGACCCAAAATGAATGATTCTTCGATCTACTGAATGTCATGGGGGGCGGCAAATGTAAACTTGCACTATACAAGTTGCCAGCTGAATAAATTGTTTCCCATTATTACATGAAACCAAAAAGTTAGTCCAAATGGAAGACTGGTGATCAAAAGTTTAACTTAAACTCCAAAGGTCCACAGAATGTGTCTTCTTTTTGATAATTTAACACATAATATGCAACTTGCTTTCACAATCTTCACTGAAATATGTTTGATGACCATGTGCAGCCGTGTGGTAGCCGTGGTGTCTGGTGATCTACCTCATGTTTACTATTGTGGTTGCAGCCTGTGAAGGTATGACATCAGTCATGCTGTTGTTGATGAAAATTTATGAATGTAATAAAAATTACTTTTAAACTCATATGAATGTTTGTTTTAAATTCAAATGTTTTAATTTAAATATCTAAACATCTAGAAAACATGTGACCTCATTATAGGTACAGTTTATTTTATAGGACAAATGATGGTTACATGAATATCACAGTGGAAATAAGCATTTTGTTTTTACTATTTACTTCAATGAGTCTACAGAGTAAGTGCACATGATTTGGTGCCTTGTATGTTTCAAAAAACTCTGGTATTACTGTCTATTGCCAAAGTAATTGGCTTGCATTTAACAATTAACAAATGAGGGAACTATAAGTAGAGATCGTAAATACCAGCTGCATCTCCATCTGGTGTTAGAACTGCCTCAGACCGGAGAGCCCTGCAGAAAGTGATGAAAGCCACCACAAGGATTAATGGCACCACTTTCCCGTCCATTGATGACATCTCTCCCAGTAGTTACCAATCTACAGCCACCAGGATCATGAAAGACCGCCCCCATCCCAACCACAGTCTGTTCACCCTTTTGCCCTCAGGACAAAGGTATAGAGACACATCCCCACTGCAATTAGACTTCTGTACTCCCACTGGCTCCGCCTCCGACCCCATTGCACAGACAATATAGACTATCATATTTGCACATACCTTCTATTTACAGTTGCACACAGCTGTTTTGTGGGGTCGTGTGCATGCAAGTATATCCTAACCTTTTACATGCAACTGTGCTTATATACATTTAGAAGTGAATTAAGGTGTATGTGCATGAGTATATGATGTAGGTGTTTTAGTGTGTGGATGTATGCATATGTGTATACGTGACATTATGTATTTATTAGCATCATGTAAGTGATTAAAAATAATGATAATAATTGCACAGTGTCATTCATTCATTCACTCATTGCGTTTCCCTGCTTGTCACTGTTCAGTGCACCTTGAAATTTTCCCTACTTGTACATACATTCATATTAAGATGGATTGAGCTTTTTTACAGATTTATTTATCAATTGATCTCCCTTTTACATTTATATATATTCATTTGTTTCTTATCGTTTTTGTTTGGCGTCTGGAGTCAGATTCATCAGAATTTCATTCTTCTGTGTACATGCCTGGTATGCAAACCAACATTAACCTCTGGCTGTCATGTTTCTATATAAGTACGGCATCAAGTCTGTCAACTTGGAGAGTTGTTTACCAGATGTTGTTACCTGACATGAGTTTCTTTTGACTGATTTGGGCATCAAAGGATTTAAAAGTCTTTGTGCTTCCTGTGTTGCCCTAGCAGGGCGTTTTCCCTCATGGTAGGGTTTCTGGTTTCCTGTTTTAACTTCACTTGCTTTCCCCTCTCCCCTGCTGGTGTTGATGGCCCTCCTTATGATTGCTTATCTGAGTATCAAACCTATTTGTGGCTAACAAAGCTTGATTTCCCCTCCTATAGGTAGTGTAAGCCCAGCTGCTGCCCCCAGTTACTTACTCCCATCAAACTCCAGATCTCCTCTTTGAAACAAATGTTTTGTGTTAAAATTAAAAGTCCAAACCAGAAACCGAGAGAGCTCTAATAACATCACCAGGGTTGTTTTTTTTACTAACTTCAGTAAGCCCTCCTCTGCTGCCACAGGAGTCATTACACAACTGTTTTCAGGTCTGCTTGTGAAAACTAAAAATTGCTGGCTTTACATGTAAGCTCTGATTTTCATTTGTATGATGAGCTCTGTGTTATTTTGGTTTGCTTTCCATGTAGTTGCTGTGTATTTTAAAGTGGGTTGCAAGTGATTTAATACAAAGCTTAAGTAGTGCAATTGAAATGAATGTGCAGCTCTGCCTTTAGCCTGTGATTAATAATCCTCTCACTCCCCTCTGCATCCACCCAATCCCACATCTTTTAATTCTGCTCAAGAGCCAAGGACCTTGCTCATTTCCAAGTCAACCCTCTTCCCTGAAATTTGTTTCACCTCAGCACCTCTGTAGTCGTGCTGTGACTAAATGCACCGTGACCCCTTCTCTCATTATCAAGAGGAGAAATGGTTCCTTAATGGATGCTACAGGATTTCCTCTGTAAGGGCACAAGGGCATTGTTGGTCCAGGGACAGTACTATTTCAGCTCCTGCGAGGTAATATTAGAGCACACTTTCCATCAACCTACAGCCCCTGTGTGATATAACACACTGCTATTTTCAGCCAGCTGAAGTCAGGGTAGGATAAGGAAGAAAGGGCACCAAAGAGTGGATGGCATGCTGATTCTTGCACCTCATTATTGCTGCATTTTGAGAAGCAGAGAGATTATGCTGATGGAGAACAAGAGTTCTGATTTTGAGGAGTTAAAAATTGGATTTTGAATGCTTCAAAATATGTTTCCTTGTCTTCTGTTTCAGTGTTTAACGTAATGCTACAATCCTCTTCTATGATTTCAATGCTTGGTTCATTTTTCTAAGTGATATTTAAACAAAACCTTTAAAGGAAAAGGAGGAGATGTGTCTCTTGATAATTCCATCTGACACATCTCTCTCAGTTGTTGAGTCCTCGAGCAATGCAATACTTACAATTAAACTACTTTCTAACAGTGACATGATTGAAATTTCTATCACAGTGAAATAATTTTTATTCCATTATGACATGTAAAAAATGCCCATGTGCATATTTCTGCAGTGAGCATCCTCATATTAGCAGATAATAGACAGATTCCTGACACATAATATCAATTTTCATAGCTGGTAACCTTCAGTAAATTACTCATCCTGCTTGGCAGACTACTCTAATTACTCTCAGGCTTCTATAAACCATCCAGCTAAAACCAAAGCTCATCTGTCTGAGGGCTTATTGGAGGGGGTGGGGGTGAAGGTAAATGGAGTGCCGGGGGATTACAGTTCGCCTTTGGTGGATCACATCCACTACTGCTGCAGCAATGCACATCCTATCAGCAGCTTAGCCCGTGAGTGTAGTGAGAGTCAATTCCAGTGACCAAAAACCCAATACAGTGATGGCAGAGGAGAGGGAGCATGACCCCTGCAGGGGCACACTGGCCATGCCGTAAGCCAGAGCTCCAGTGAGGCTGTCAAGTGATTTGACTTTAAAGAGAGAGACGTTGACATCGGGTGAAGTCATGACACGAGCTGCCCGCCTCATGTTACTGATGAGCTCCTGACTAAACAGCTGAGAGATTATCAGTATTTAGCTTAAGGGTAAAAAAGGAAGAAAAAAGAGACAGGAAAGAAAGAAAAGACAGAGAGACATAGGCAAAAAGGAAAGACAGGAACAGAAGAAAAGACAAATAAAGACAGAGATGAAAGACAGAACAAGACAGTTCTGGCAAAAAAAAGGAAAGGACAGGACAGGACAGGAAGAGAAAGGATGGAGTAAAGGCACAAAAAGAAAAGAGTTTGAAATGAAAGGGAAAACGAGAAGGAAAGACAAAAAGATGGACCAAACAAGAAGACAAAAAAGGACATAAAAAGACAGAGGAAGGACAGAGTCAAAAGGAAACAAAAAGATGAACAGAAAAGAAAGACAGAAAAAACAAACAAGAAAAGGCAGAGACAGAGAGGGACAGAAACAGACAAAAAGACAGAATGCATAAAGAAAAAGACAGACAAAGAAAGATACGAGAAAAAGACAGAGACAAAGAGACAAAGAGACAAAAAGGAAAGACAGAAGGGGGAAACAAAAAGACATCCAGGAAAAAGACAAAGTGAGGCAGTAATAGGCAAAAATACAAAGAGACAGGAAGGGAAGACAGAAAAGAGAGGCATAGAAAAAAGCCGAAAGAAAGAGAATCGCTGACACAAAGCAGGTGCAGTGAATTATTCTTACCTGCAGTGCTCGGTCAGTCGAGAAGTCCACTCTGTTCACAAAATGCATTAAAGCAAAAGCAGTGGAGACTGCACACAAATTCACCTAGACTCTGTTTAATAATTTAATAAATACAGCATAATACACTTGTGTTGATAATGTGCATATACTGGTACTTATACTATAGAGACGTTTTAAAATCTTATTGCTGTACATGTTAAACAGAATGTCTTTTTTTAACTTCATCTCTACACGTAGTGTACAAAATGAAATGCAGTATCCTATCACACAAACATGTCCTTTGTGCTACAAATAACAAAGTGATGTTAAGGTTCAGGACATGGTGACGCCAATGAGACACATGCTACTCGATGGACACTTGGCAAAACAAACAGACACCGAAATTCCACAGGAACAGGAAGTCAAAAAGCCCTCATGCAGTGCGTTACTGAAAGTCTGGCTGACAGTCAGGTCTGCTGTTTCATGGATGCCAACTCATACACGGTAGCCAGGCCCTTATTCATTGTTGGCGAAACAAAAGCACTGCTTCACACTGCCGCTGTACACTGTCTGTCCTATATGCATCATCTTCACTCACATCACCGTATCTAACACCTTCAGACTCACAGACACAGAGAACCACTGAGGTTTTCACAAATACCTCATGGAATTTACAAACTGCTCTGTTCCGCCTTTGGGACATACCTTCATAAAGCGAATGAAATGAAGAGCGTTGCATTAAGGAGTTAGAGGCATGACAGTATCAACTAAAATAGTGCAATTTCACATTCCTTGTCATTATTAATGCATTTTTTTTCTTCATATAATACATGTTTAGAACTATTTGGTGTGCGTAAAGGTAGAATGTGTGAAAGAAAAAAGTGCATGCAGAGGTTTTAAGGAAGGAATGGCTTGGGAAATACACTCATTCACTTTCTGGAGGAAAGCTGGACGAGAAGATTGATACCATCTTTATGGCTTTGCGTTGTATGAAGCAGTTTGTTAGCTTAGCTTAGCTTAGCATAGCAAAATTAAATAAAAACAAGGGGAGACAGCTTGCTTGGTAGTGTCCAAAAGCAACAAAATCCAACTACTAGCACTTGCAGGCAGGATATTTGTTAACTCTAGGACAGAGCCAAGCTAGTAGTTCCCCCCTGCTTTAAGCCTTAATGCTAGGCTAGCCTAATTCTATTTATTAAATTGACTATATAATATAATTGACTATATACTCCACAAAAAATATAAAATAAGTGCATTTCCCATCATATCCTACTATAATGTCAAAGAAAAGAAACAAACTTAAACATCATCTACCTTCAAACATGAAACCACAAACTGATGACAATGGGCGACAAAGCAGAACGACACAGGACAGAAAGGAGTGAGTAAATAAAGACAATCCCTGAGGGCTAAAATCCTACTAATATGAGCACTAAAAGATGCTTCATGAACACAGATGATTGATTTGTCATGTACAGTACTCGTGTTGTCTTCAAATAATTGCACAAGATAAAAGCAGACTTCTTTTTTGCTAGCTAACGTGACTAACCAAGATGGGCACAGATTCAGCTTTTCAACATGAACAGCTTTGCTTTTTTTTTTTTTTTAAAGCATTTTATGGTTACATACAATGAGTTGTTAGCTGTCTGGAATAAATACATGAATGCTGAATGCAGCACAAACGCTGCATTCGATAGAATGTGCCTTTCAAATAAGAAAGAATGTATTTTGTTTTTTGTTGTTTTTTTTGCTTGTGGCATCAGGAGGAGGAATGGGACGGAAGGATTGAGGCCAAAGATATAAGAAAGTCAATAGAAGGAAGGAAGCAGAAAAGGGATCAGGGAGAGGAGGAAGGCACAAATGATGGACGGAGATATGAAGGAAAATAATGAAAGGGGGAAAAGGGTCAAAGGAAGGAAGGAAAATGAAAGAATTTAACTCTAAATGGAAGGAATGCAATGTGGAATGTGGCATTAAAAGTAAGATGGATGGCATAAATGGAAGAAAAGATTAAAGAAAGGTAGGACAGAAAGAGGAAATAGGACCAGAGGAACTCTTTGTTGAACTCTCTTATCAGGAGAGGTCTGCGAGTCGGCTGCCTTGTTCGATAACCGCTTTAGCAAACTGCTTGAAGACTCGGTCCATGTAGGTGCTCTGACGAGGCCACAGGCCCTCCAGGAAACCAATATGGCCGCCATGACAGGTAATGAGCAGGGCCAGGTTGGGATTCTGCTTCACCGTCTCCACAGGGATTGCTGCAGAGGAAACATTGCATTGCTCGTTTCATAGGTTTACCTCATGTATTCATTCCATTACAATTCTTTAGGGTCAAATCAGACAGCCAGAGCACTCTGATACTCTGGTAAGGTTTGTTGGACTCACCATGGGACGGAGAAAAGACATCATCAGCAGCATTCAGACACAGCATTGGCACCTGCACAGATTTCAGCCTGTGGACAGGACTGGCATCATGGTAGTAGTCGTCATTGGTTGGATAGCCAAACATAATTGAGGTGAACCTCTCATCAAACTCTCTAATGGTCTTTGCCTGTAGGGCCACAGTAAATTGATTAAATGTTGGCGACTGCGCTTAATTAGATTAGCATTTGTGGCTTAGGGTCACTGAAAATAATACTGACCTTCATGACATGATCGATGTCGTAACACTTTTCAAGCACTGGTCTGTGTCTGCAGGGGTATTGGAAAAAAAAGTGTGAATTTCTGCAGTTAGGTGAAATCATTTTTGTCTGAACATGCCTGTAAAAAGACGCTGAAACAACAACCAAGCTCCACTTTTAAGATGGTGCTATATCAGGATACTGTGCACTCAAGTCAAGCCCATTTTCACATGCCCAGAGAAATATGTTACGTGTATACAAAATAAAAACTTTGCCCATAATTTGTTCCTGTAACTGCAGAAAAAACAAATCCTTTCTCAACATGTAACATAAAACTGCCTCAAACCAAGCGATCCAAATGTCTAGCCTTTAGCACTAGCATTGAATCAGCGCCTGTGTTAATCCCAGTCTGACCCTGGCTGACCTGTGCACAGAGGCTTGTAGGCAGCTTGTGAGGTAGGAGTTGAAGAGGAAGCGATCAAGGGGTTTTTCCAGCGAAGCAGTGCACTCAAATACATCCCAGCCTGCTGAGAAGACCACCACCCCTTTCAGACAGGTTTCCCGGCCCTTGCGCCCTAAGTAGTTGGCGAGCATCATCCTGAATTTAGAGAGAGAGGGTGAAAGGAAGGGACAGATGGGTAAAAAAAACCAGGGATTGGGACATGTTCCATTCCTGGCCAATCCTTCACTTCATGGGATTAGAGCAGTGCAGAAAAAAACACCTTCTCTGGTGACTGGACCATACTGAAGCACTGAACATAGCCCAACCAAAACTACATATTTTAGGGAAAATATCCATCTTGTATATTTCTTTTGGTTGCAACATTAGTTTCTACCCAATCATCAACAAATGAGTGGTGATGTCTTGCACAGCTTTTGGTCACATTTTAGGATTTGTTAGAAATGTATTCTCCAGTATTAAAGACTCCAGTCAGCTGGAAGTGAGCAGCTTCATTACCCTCCCATTGATACTCCAGCAGCCATCATGGGAGCAGCTTCATAATTCTTCTGGATGTGCACAATGACAGTCTCTAGATCCTCTGTGTTGGCTGCACAGTAGGTCCTCGGGGTCTGGGTGGGACAGGAAGACAATAAAGGCAGCAATTGTGAAGGGCTTAACAACATAAAATGAACTCAAAGACTTTACTCCAAAATGAGCTGCAGTTCAATATACTGTACATAGCGTTTTGCTTTATTTCTATTGAGACTCATTTAAAATGTAGGCAATTATACCTCTTGTCAAATACCAGCAGTATAGATCTGATAACCACAAAGGGATCAAAGAAACAGCTTAAACTAGCAAGAATCAGTGGGACTACAACAGAGATATGAGACTCATAAAAAGAGGAACATGAACTTGCAGAATGTACTTATGGTTGATTCTCAAAAGACAAATGTTATATAGAATTGACAGGTGTGAGGAACAAAGACATGGCATGAAGCATAAAGTAGCTAAACATAGACACCCACACGAGGTCACAAAGAGCTTATAGATTATCATGTAACAGACACAGTCTCCCTTTGTTATCAAGAGACAGGAGTAGCCCTGAAGGCTGTATAACTTCTACCAGTGTTAGCCTGCACATGTGCACATGTTCACAGCTCCCAGTATAGTCTTTGTTAGGGGAGATTACTTGTCAGTAGAATTAATCAATGAAATCTGAGATAAATCAGACTTAAGCTGAAATGATTGGTTAAAAGAAAACAGATCTGCAACAACCTATGCCCCAGAAAAATCTTCTGGGGCATAGGTTGGCTTGTCGGTCTATGACACAGACCGTTTATCAGAATGGATGCCATAAGTCATTGCTGACTGTGAAGCCAAAAGATTTAGAGCTCCCCCTGCTGTCTGGCTGCAGTATAGTTCATAAACCCCGCCCCCTAGAGGATAAACTATAAAATTAAAACACATGTCAAATACTTTTTGGTCAAACATCATTTCTATCATTAAAGTTAGTTCTTATCATACTTCCTTATGTCACTGTGTTCATTTTTCTGAGAAGTTTAGTTTTAATTTGTAGTTTTATTTCAAAAAGAGGGGGTGTGATGTCATGATTGACAAAGGCTTGTGAAGAATTCTGTACTGGGTTAGCAGGTCTAAGCACATGCCCCAGATATTAAGGCTATAGTCCTTGTTGCAGCGATCACTGGTTCGACTCCCAGCAACAGCCCTTTGCTGCACGTCTTCCCCATGTTTCTTGTCTCTATTAAGCTGTCCTATCTGATAAGGCAAGAATGCCCCAAAAATAACAAAAAAATAAAATAAAATTCCAACATGTAATCTGTAAAAAAATAAGTATAACTTTTTTCAAATTAGCCTCTCCAGTTTTAGACAGATTTTTAGGCAAAACATTTATCTGCAGTGGAAGCAACAATGGACATCATCCAACAAAAAAATAATTCCTGACCAATCCTTTCTTGAAATTATAAATTTGCAACATTTTGTCAACTTTTAGTGTCGTTCTTACTGCCACAGTTCTCAGGAGACCCTGACCAAGCTATCAGAGTTGCTATCTGACTGATATCTGACACAAACTGTTGCATCAGTATTTGGAAGCATCTCTTCAGACATCTGTTGAACTTTAGAGGTGAACGCATGAGCAGGTTTTATTACTCTGTAATCTGCAGCGTCTTCAAAAGTATTGTGTTATCATTAACTGGTAAGGTACTTTCTGATACTGATGAAGACTTTAGGCTGTCTTAACAGTTAATCAGGCAGAGCATGTGACTTAACTTTAGATAGCAAAGCAACAAAAACTTAGAGCAGCCTATTTAACAAGTCTGATTCTCCAGGGTGCTGTTGACTCTGCAGCTCTTAAAGGCCCTCCATTAACATTCAAGCAGAAACTCAGGCAAAGTAAATTCCTGTTTCTCCCACTCTCTCTCGCCCAACCTTCTCTTAACAGAGATGTGATCTGCCAAGAATTCTGCCAACTTCAATTTTGGCACAACCAAGCATTTCCACAGGAAACTGTAAAATAATAGGATGTTAACGATGTCTAGAAATAGGGCACTGGCACTCAGGACGGTCTTTGAGGCAGGGGGCATCTTTCACACAGTGGGTCATTCTAAAGTGCTGGCCTGTTTGAACAATGGAAGATATTCACACCAAGTGGACACAGAGAAAACACTCACAGGAGTGGACACAGAGAAAACACTCACAGGAGCGAACAAATGCTGAATCACTTGCATCAAATATAGAACAATTCCCTCTCTTTCACCAACACTTGATCCAGCGCCAAGGTTACAGAGTTTAGACTTTCTTTTCATCTGAGGACAGCTGAGCCAACTTAATAGTCTATTTGACCTAGAATACTATTTAAATCAAACTCAGTGACTCTTTGCATCGGTGTCACTTTTATGATTCTTTTAATACAAACTAAAAGTGCAGCTGATAGAGAATTCAACAGCAGAAGGACACAGATCAGCCAGTGCTTCAGATTTATATCCACATAATGGAACATTAGATTTGATTGTCTGTGATAAAACTCCACTTGTGCTTAGGATGAGATCTCAGTATGGGAGTGATGGTATGATTAGATCAGGATGATGCAGCTTCCATAAAGAATGTGCCTCTGTTATAAAGTGGGGATATACATACAGAGAAGAAGGGACATAAACGCAGCGGGCCTGCTAAGCACTATCAGAGCCCTGGTCCATTCTGTTGGCTAAATACACCCGGGTGTGTAAGAGGACAGATTAGGCCAGGTGTCAGAACAGCACGTGCTCAACGAGGTCATATTTCTGCGGATCGGAATTAAAATACAGTATCTGCCTGCAACTTAATCCCCACTGTGCAACAACATTGTGTTTTCAGCGTCTGCTCGGGCTCCCTGTGGGCTCTGGGACACGTGTGGTGCTGACATGCTTGGCGCTGGTCAAAGCAATGAAAAGGACAACTCAGCTGGGAAGCTGTCACACTGACTAATGGGAAAACCAACTGTCCTTAACAGTCCTTTGTATCTGGTGCACACGTCTGCCTATCTGAAGACAAATGGAGAGATTAAATAATGAAGCGTGACAGGTTGAAATGACAGTGCTTACCAGCAGTGTTTCACCAGAAACCCCTCTGTTGTTGAATACCACACATCTGAAACAGAAAAATACAGACGCGTTAAGTTATTTCAGCCTCATGCAGGATTCTTACACAATACATCTGTGGTTTTGCAACAAAATCTGAAAATGTTTTAACTTCAGTTCTTAATAAACAGAAACATGTAGTAGTAAAGCATTGTTTTTAAAGCCAAAAAAAATGAGTAACATTTTTTGTTCCAACAATGTTAATATCAAGCTTGAAGCTACATTTCACTTTGAAGTCTGGGAATGGCCAATCAGCATTTACTGCTGGCTTTTTAGTGACCAAAAAAATGTATTCCATATTTTTGTATTATCATATAATTGAACAAAATGTATGTACAGCTGAAACCATTTGTCAATTCATTGATTTGTTAATCAACAGAAATGTGACGTTTTTTTATTAAAGCTCCTGCAAGGAACTTTTGTTTCATGACGATTTTGGCGCCCCCTTTGGACAAAGCAGGACCTCGTTTTTTCTTCCTTCATTTCTTTCTCTGCATTTGTAAGTTTTTTCCCCCCAAAGAATAAGATCCTAATTTCTAATTTAACAGTCACATGTATCACACATCGAGAGTCTTTGAAGGATGCCATAAATCCTCTTGACTGACGCCTACCCTGTGTCAGTGGGAAGTTTTTAGGGAACTTTTTAGACTTGTTTCTGATAGTCTTGTTTGCTTTTGTGGGTCATAAAGAGACATCTGTATTAATTTTAGGCTGTTTCATATCTACATAAAAGCTCCTCACAGGAGCTTTAAGCAATATAAGCCATCCAGTTTAAATGATGGCACAGCTCATCAATTCATTCTTACTTTGCTTTATCCTGTTGTATATCATTTTATATTTGTGTAAGAAGATTACTTGCTTGATAAAGAAGATAACCTGCAGTTCATACTGGTATAAATTAAAGGGTTTGTTTTGTATTATGAAACATATAAACTAGATTCTACGCTTTTATAAGTTCTATTCAGCGTACGCTTGTTTTTGTTGTCACTACAAGTTACCTACTGTGCATGTTCAACGGAACACGGTGGCCTAAATTCTTTTAAACAAATGTTCTCAACTTTAAAAAAATTGAAGTGGGAATATGATGAGGCATGCAGAAAGAGGCCAGCTGTGTGAAGAGCATTGTGTTTGTACTACAGAGCAAAGGCATCTCCTCACCCCTCATCCCTCGCCAGTCATCTATTATCTGTTGGAGTCATGCTTGCAGTTTCTATCGGTGTAACTCAGCAGTGGGGCGGGGCTGTACGGGGGTGTTGGACTAAGAGGACTCGGGAGGTGCTGGTAGTGTGTGGGGGGGCTGCTTAAACACATACTGCAGCATAGCATAGACTCGGAAGCTGGTCTGGGGCTAAGCTGCAAAGCTTGAACCAGGATAAGCTGTAATTCATTAAGCTACACAGACAGGGGTGAGGGGTGGAAGATGCTGAGTTTGCCGGCTCTTTTCCCAAATCTGGGTGAAAGAATGAGTGCAGAGAACACAGAGAAAGGGGCCTATTGGAGAGGAAGAAAGGAGGGGGAAAACTGCCTCGCTCTGCAGCTCTTCTAGCTTGTGCTACGTTTGGCTATTTACTAAAGCAGCTCTTGACAGAGAGCTTGGCTGCACACTTTATTTGTGCACATCACCTGAAATAACCCCAACGTAATGCACCCATTATGTAAAAGTTACAAAATCAGGACAAAAGTGTGTATCAGGTTTTTCCTTTTGATCAATATCTGTACGACTGCTGAGATTTTCTTCTACTAGACATGCATGTCACATAGCTTGAAAATTAGAGCACTGGCTACAAATAGTGTCAGTTTTGTGATTTAGTGCCTTGAGTTTGTCCCTCTGCTCTGGAATCTCATCCAGAGTGACCTGCCAAGACCACCCACCTATAACCCAGATCCCGGCTCTGTTGGACCATGTGCAGGATGTAGGACTCTCGGCTGGTGCCGGTCAGACCGGGGAGGAGGAGGACAGTGGGCCTGGTGGCGGGGTCGGGATGAGCGGAGCTTTCGTCGTTGTCAAACCAATCCAAAGAGATCTGTCCTCCATCTGCTGCCTTAATGAGCTCACTGCAGAGACAAGCCAAACACGCAACTCAGCAACAAGGATCTGTATCTTTATTTATCTATTTATCTGTCCCATCTAAACACATGCAAATACTTGAGCACACTTACAGGACAGTGCTGATATTTAAACGAATATAAATGCAGATTTTCTCATTGAGTGGTCATTAAACACCCTGGCTCAGATCTACGTCCAATTAATACCCTCTGTTCAATTACAGGTAAGGCGATTACTTCATTGGATCCACCACAAGCACTGCCAAAAGGGAATTGGATATGTGAGAACAACGATCACTGTCTGCTGCCTCGTTCCCCCTGTGATCATCCTGTCAGTGTGCTTTGCCTCACCACATAGGTTAAGATAAGGAGGAGGGCATTGCACCAGCGGGCTCTTATGATCAATCAATTCCAAGGCTGGACAACCCTCACCCAGCAGATGAGGTCATTCAATGCCAGTACTATAGTGCATTTAAAAGCCTGCAATGCACACACACACACACACACACACACACACACACACACACACACACACACACACACACACACACACACACACACACACACAGAGAGAGAGACAGAGCCAGTAAACCAACTTGTCCAGTCCAGTGATAACGGCTTCAGCATGAAATTACAGAACCCTCCATGAAATATGCACCTGAGGCTAGACTTTAAAGCCAACGAGGGCCAATCCTGAGTGACCAGCACGGAGAGTGGGAGGAGACCTGCTGCTAATCCTCAGCTCGGACAAGGAGATGAGTGGAATTTCACCCAGACAGCCAATAACAAATAAGTCAGTTTTCATGACGCCTGTCCTTGGGTCAACCTTAGGTAACTTCATTAGGAGGAGGGGGCGTCCTGTTGTCCCTGGAGGAAATGTGATAGTAATGCAGGGAATGTGACCATGTTGCTACGCTTGATACAGACACTTGGACTATAGGGTGTATCAAGTACCTTTGCATTATGGGATTAAGTCTGCTTGTCTCCTTGACAAAGAAGACAGCAAATTTCCTTTGGATGATTCTTGCTCTATATACAGTGCAGAAAGAAAAATCTACAGCTATTAGAATGGTTGGGGTACTGTTTTTAAATCAATTGTATAAGTTACAAATCAAAATGTTCACAAATTATAATGCTTGAATTAACCTTTTTCTTATTTCCATGTTAGGAGTTGTATTCGGGTTCACATTTTATGTGAAAAATGAACACAGCAAAAGCCTATTTTCGTGATCTTTTTTCAAAGTTAAAGGCTCACAAATGACACACCAAATAACAAACAATTCATGAACAAATTCTGCTGCAAACACTCACCAACATCACACCAGCAAATAAAGAATTCAAGTTATGAAAAGTCTCAATAGATGTAACAAAAAACACAAGAATGTAATATGTTTCATTAATAATAATGAGAAATAAGTCCCTCTTAATGAAGTAATTGTAATCTGCTTTATGTACACAGGGGGCAAGGAATGCAGTGCCAATTAATCTTTGACAGAATGTACATTATCAGGGTGCTGGCAGGGCTGCTCGAGCCAGCAACGACCCACAAAGGATTCCTTTCTCCTTTGAGCTTTTGAATCCCAGCTAAGAACAGCACTGGGATTTGTCTCCAGTTGTGAAAGTGGAAAGAAAGAAATGAAGAAATAGGCAGTGGAATTGTTCCTACTGACCAAGCACGTTTTTGAAATGTCTCACCAAAGCTTTTTAATGTGGGCAGCTTTGCATTTTATCACTCTGGAACTGCTGAAGAAGAGAACTGCCGTGTTAAATGCATAACCAAACTTTCTTTCTCCTTGGATGGATATTGGATATCGGCATTTTTAACAAATGTTTAATATATCAAATAAAAATTCTAAGCATGTGTGTATGTTTCTGTGCTGTGTGATGAAGCTAAGGACTTACTTTCTGTAGACGACCCCAGGTTTGGCTGTGACAAAGGGTCTTAGTAGAGTCTGGATGCGGCTCTCCCAGCACCAAAAGGTGGGGTAGTAGGTCTCTGACACTACCGGACATTGCTCCCTTAGAAAGTGGTAGAACTTCTTGCCCCCCGAGATGAGCTGTGGCTTCTACAAAATACAGGTGAACAAAGTGTGGCATAAAAAAAAGACCATCAGATATGAAATACAGTAACATCACTGTTATAGAACTGGATTAAACTGTGAGACATATGCCGTTACATGATTTGATGTTAAAAATCATCTCTGCCTTTTTTTTATACATTAGATGATTTGTTGCACCATAACCTTTATTTGTAAACTTTTTTATGCAACTTATACTTAACTTAAAAAAAAATCAGCTGTAATGGGTTGTTTACAACTTAAGGCAAGGCAAGGCAACATTATTTGTATAGTGCATTTCATACAGGAGGGCAACTCAATGTGCTTTACATTAAAACATTAAAAGCATTGGAAACATTCAGAAAAGCATAAAAGAGCACAATTACAATGACAAATAAAATGAAACATAGAAAAGAAAAGGAAAATTAGAAATATACTAAAAGTAAATTAAAATTTTTCATTTAAAGTGAGTTAAAATAAGCTAAGATAAGAAGGCAGTGACAAATAAAAAAGTCTTAATCTTTGATTTAAAAGAGGTGAGACTTGGAGCGGACCTACAGCTTTCAGGGAGTTTGTTCCAGATATGTGGTGAATAATGACTAAATGCTGCTTCACCATGTTTCGTTCGGACTCTAGGGACTGAAAGCAGACCAGTACCTGATGACCTCAGAGGTCAAGATGGTTCATAAAGTAGCAGCAGATCAGCAATGTATTTTGGGCCTAAACCATTCAGTGCTTTATAAACCACCAGCAGGATTTTAAAGAGCCAGACTGTTAGGAAAATTAGGTTTAACTGAGACAACCCAAAACCTTTTACATGAAGTATTAAGGTTATGAGATGCGCATATCTGTGTGTAGCCTACTTGCATTAAAGATCCTTATTGCATTTCAAGCATTACATTTAGGAATGCATTAGCCTAGTATGATTTAAATTGCATATTTTAAGCTCTTACTTTGTTGCACAGTGATTTTTAACAGTATACATTTGTTACATAAGTTAGCGTATTGCCACCTAGAGATGCTGTTTGCATATGAAGAGTTAATTTGAAAAACCAGATAACTCACTTTAAACAAAATTAAAAAATGTTTCAAAAACATCTTTTTACTATTACTAGCTTTAGATATTATCAATCAATTGAAATTGGTGGCTTTTAATAAGTCAAAATTGCATTACTAATTGGCTGTATCTTAAAAATGTAACTTGATTAAAAAATTATATTAAAAGTAAACATGTTTTTTGAAAATGTATAAAAACGGAGATATCTGTTTTTGCAAATGAACTCTTCACATGTGATATCCATGCAGTAGATGAAACTGTTATGTATATAGACTGCTAAGGCTGTGAAATAAACGTTATGCAATATGTTCCTTTTGTTCATATTATGCATTTAACTAAAAAATGCTGAGCTTACTCAATACATGATACATTAAACAAACACAGCACTGTAACTGTAAGTCTATGAGCATGCATTAGAGAAAACCTTCTACCGGTGTTTCAAGCTAACATACAGTAACGTTGGATGCTTCGTCAATGCATCACTGTAACTCTTTTGTTGGGGGTTTAATGTAGTTACATAACTGCTCCACATGAATGCAACGCTATATATATCCATTGTTTGTATGCATGTTGATTATATTGCTTTCTAGTCGCTGAAATTCACCCCACATGTGCAGGCGTGTAACATTAGCCCACCAGTGGACAGATGCAGCCTGATCAAATCCTCTATCAGTAAATATACCGGTCTGTATGTCGGGCATCATCACAGGCATGGCAGCGACGACGCGCCTCCCCTTAAGGAGCCGGGTTTCATTCAATAAGCCATAGTAATGCTAAAAATAGTCCCTTCTGTAATAATCAAGAGTAATAATCCATGCATATGCTGTCCTTACCTTCGCTACTGATATTAGATAGTAGCAGGTGTATGCCGCGCTAAAGCCCAGTACCAGAGACAGTCCTACGCCCGAACCGAACAAACCAACTTTCACTTGATTTTCCAAATAATGCGACAGGTCTCTTGTCAAAATGTTGAAATTCAAGTCCAGCGAGATCATTGCAAGGTTCCTGTTGTCACCCAGACTGTGAGGACAGGGGCCAGCTCGGTTGAAAGTCAGCTGTGTCTGCCTGCAAGCCCACTGTGAAGGAGACAGTCAAGGGGACCTGATGTGGAGGGGAGATATATTTGTACAAATATCAGCGAGCGGTGGCGCTCTTTGACCAGCTTTCAGTGGACGCTGCTCACAGTCAGCCCGACGCCTCCTGCAGTCAGCACAGGTGAAGTGCACGATGCAGAACAGGGATAATACCGAGTCTTCAAGGTGTCCCTCCTGAGCTTTTATAAGAATAAGAAAGTGTATGCGACAACAGTGGAAATAGAACACAGTCAACTTTTTTAAATAAGCATGAAAAAACTGCAAGAAATGGCCACATTAATTCTGGATTATAATCAATGACATCTTCCCCAGGGCCTCCGGATCCACATGGGGCTAATAGACACAAGGTTCCCCACGTGGCAATTAGTTGTTATAATTCCATTAACATGAGGTCCTTTTTTCCATTGTAGGCCTATGCACTACTAGCCTATAGAAGAATCAGAATCAGCTTTGTTGGCCAGGTATGCTTGGACACACAAGGAATTTGGCTTGGTAAACTGTGCTCTCTTTGTACAAGGCATAAGAATAAGACATACAAATAAAAATAAAAATGTAATAACAATATCATCCACTATAAATACAAAAGAACAAGAAATGGTCACGACTAATATGTACAGGCTAAAATAATATGATAATGATGATGATATAGCTTGATGTAATCAGAAATTGTAGGGACCCTGAGGCTAAACTTGTTTTATTTTATATTTTGATGGTGCCTCTACTGCTTTAGAGGGGGCCCTGTGATGAAATTAGAAAGTGAAGGCCTTGTTAAGAGTTTAATTCTATTATAATGATTGTGCTTTAAATCTGTTTAATACTTCAACAAACCATAGAGGATGGTATTTTTGGGGTCTACAGGATGCCACCCCAAAGTGAAGGCTTGCAAGTCAAATCCCTGTTGGGTTATTGTAGTCTCAGTCTCATTTAAAAGTAGATCCAGTCTGGCGTTCTCAGTTTTAAGCACCTGGCAAGTCTGGTATAAGTTAAAACAACATTTGAACAGAATCAAAATTCAGATTATGAGTTAATGATTATTATAATATTACATTTTTTGAGGATGATACTGGTTTCAGAAAAAATGTAGAAGGGCATGATTTCACCCATCATTATGACCTTCCCCACACATTTGTTGCTGGACTCTGATAGTCTTAGAAGAGGAAACATTTCTCTACTCAATTTGTGAATTTGTATTACATTTGGTTCTGGAAAAAAAATACAGAATCTTACTTTGGTATTCCCATTATATCCTCTACTAAAAAGAGAGAAGAAAAAATATAAACATACATTCAAAATGTTAATTATTAACTATATTATGTTGGATTATCACACTTAAATGAGAGAAATATCAGCTTACATCACCTGGTGGCCATTTATGCGGCCACCACTTCTTCTCTATAGGTCAATCTCATTTGATTATGAGAAGTGGAATTGATGTTAGTTACCATCAGCTCAATCAGCTGCAATGATCATGTGACTATTAAGTTTGATGAACAACTAATTATGCTTTTTTTTTTTTCTTTTTTTACTGTATTCAAAACAGTATGGAGGCCCCTGTGAGAAAGTCTTCATTCTTCTGAGTAGCTCATTCTTCAACCATTCATAAAAAAACTGTTTTTCCCACAGTTTGTTCCCTCATCTAGTACAGGGGTTCCCAACCTTTTCAGCCCGCTACCCCCAAAATATTGGTGCCAAAGACTTGCAACCCCAGCTGTCCCTCTAAGTGATTTAATGTGTCTTCATTTAGATGGACTCTACCTATATGAGCATGTGTCTGTGTTTCCTGTGCCATTATGAATTAACTTACTGCTACTGATGCGTTTGATAATTAACTGTTCACTAACCCTACACTTAGGAGTCATCTGGCAAAAAAAAAAAAAAGACAGAAAACTCATTACATTTTCTATTTTCAGGGTTTTATTAAAAGTTTAGCTACTATTTTTGAGGATATTTTTTTACTATAATGGGTTAAATGAACAATTTTTAGATCATTAAAAAAATTCATTCTGGAAGACATCTCACGACCCCCCATTTGTGTTTCGCGAACCCCTAGGGGGTCCCGACCCACACTTTGGGAACCCCTGATCTAGTAAACTATATCTTTATACATATGTCTTTATATCAATGGAGTTTTTAAACTCTTTAGCTATAAAAGCAACTGTATGGTCTAACACAAATAATGATCGTGTTATTATATCAGCTATAGCTAACTATTTTTTTGTTTAAATTCATGCAAAATGTGCCATTCACAATTGCTCTGTTAGTTTAAATGTCCCGGTGAAAGCCTTTTTTTAAAACTTGGTTTTTATTTTGGTTTAGGCAAAATAAACATTCATTTATACATCTTTACTGTATCTATTGCTATATGGTTTCATAAAATATAATATAACAATAAACAGAACACAAAAGACATACCTTTAAATGAATGAATTAACAAATAAGAATAAATAATACATATAGATAGAGAGATAATAGAAAAAGGGAGGAAGAGAAAAAGAAGTGAATAAATAAAATAAAATAAAAAGAGCACTTTGCTGAAACCCTTTTTAAATAAAAGTCAAGAATATCTTTCTCCTGTGGTTGGGTTGTCTTCCATTCATTTTCTTGGATGGGAATGCATGGTGTTGATCTGCTCTAGTGCGCATGCGTGCTTGAAGCTACTCCCGTGCTTGTTTTTCCAGCCTCGAGTCTTCGGGCTTTGTCGTGTATCTCCGGAGCTAGTTGTTGCTCGTCTGAGAGCACTGAACGATGATTGACAATAATGGCGACGCGTTTATTCTGAGTTGACTCCAGGGAACCATCTCTGGTTGACAAAGGGAACACCTTGGATTGATTTTCAGCAACACAGACAACAAACGTTTGGATAATCTACCCCCAGACGGACTACATTGACCCCAGCGACCAGGACCTGCTGGTCGGGAGAGGTTTATCAAGCTAGCATTGCGATAGCTAGCAACTCAGCTCGTTAGCTCGCTAAGTTGAAGAGGTGGCATTCTTGTGTGTGGAGTAGAGGAGAGGGACAGACTGTGTGCACAGAGCTGAGATTTGGCTGGGCTGGCAATGTGGCCGCTCAGAATAATCGGGGGTATATAGTGGGTTTTTTTTTCAGGGGCAGCGTTGAGGAGACTCAGGCTTGCAGTCGACGTTAGCTTGTGTGAACAGTTTTTTGTAGGTCCAGCAGCTTTCTTCAATAGCTAAGTTAGCTAGCAGGATAGCTGTGAGGATTGTTCCTTTCTTTCCTGTTAGGACTTGCTTTGCACTTACATTTTGAACTGTTCACCACAGCTTGCTAGCAACGACGTCTAGCCTGCTATCTATCAAGTATTTTTGGAGTATTGTGAGACCAGGTTTCTGAAATGACCACCGGCAGGAATAACCGAGCGATGATGGAAGGAGTTGGGGCGAGAGTGGTCCGTGGACCGGACTGGAAGTGGGGGAAGCAGGATGGTGGAGAAGGACATGTTGGCACCGTGAGGAGTTTCGAAAGTCCAGAGGAGGTGGTTGTAGTCTGGGATAATGGGACCGCTGCAAACTACCGATGTTCTGGAGCCTACGACGTGAGGATACTAGACAGCGCTCCAACAGGTAACTTCACATCAGATGGCTCTCTTGCTCTCACACTCATTGTTTCAGATCCTTTAGCTGGTTGCTCTTTTCTTGTTGTGCACCACTGTTCTTCTTTTTAGGGTGTAGAAACTTTGTTTATCTGGCAACTACACAATGTGAATGACTTGTTGCTGTAATGTATTATTTTTTAATCATTATTATTTGAATCATTGCTTTAACCTATATTTATCTTAATTAATTATTTATTTTTCTATTTATTTCTTTTATTCCTCTGATCTTGTTAACGCTACCTTATTTTTTAACGTTTCTTTCCACTATTACATATTTTATTAATTTTTACTGTATTTATTTTATTTTGAAGTATTTTATTTATAATCATGCCTTTTATCATTTTACCATTGCTGTTGTTTTCTGTCTCTGTTATTCTGTGAAGCACTTTGGGCTGCATGTTTTTATGTATGAAAGGTGCTATATTAATAAAGTTGAATTGAGTTGATGAAATGACCAGGTTAACAACTATTACAAGAATGGAGGACATGGAGCACAATAGCTTTACTTTTTGTTTTGTTGTCATACTAACGCATGGCTGCTACCACTTGTAAAGACCAGGTCAGTATTTGATGACATATAGTCTGAACAGATCATATCACACACAGCTTGGTGCAAAATATGCAAAACAGGCGGGTGAGATCTACAAGATATGCATGAACACACTTAAAATAGTACCCACACCATGTGACTGCATATTGCACATTAAAAAGGAAACACTCTTCAGTAGGATGTGTCAGTTCTGTTTATGCAAAGGCATAAATGTGGCAATTAAACATCATTTAGTTTCATTACATGCCAATACATGTACATTGAAAGGGTACAACCAGTTCTGTTTGTCTCCACCCGATGATGCAGTTGTTGGTAGATGTTATCACACCATCAGGTCACAATGATGATAAGAGTGAGAGGCCTAAATAAGTCTGGCTTTCTTACATGTTCGGGTGTAGAGTTTTTGGGGATTTTTTCCTATAAGACATGGTGAATATCAAGAAAGTGTCAGCCTGTGAATTATTCATAAGGTTGCACATTGACTTGATGTATTATCTCAGTAGCATATATGTTGATAGTATAAAACTAAAATGTAGTTTAATGTGTATTAAGTATGTGTAATGTACACAAACAACACTTGTAAAACCACAGTTTACTAACGCTGAGAACACTTTCCCTCCAGGCATCAAGCATGATGGAACCATGTGTGACACCTGCCGTCAACAGCCCATCATCGGTATCCGCTGGAAATGTGCTGAGTGCACCAATTATGACCTCTGCACAACCTGTTACCATGGAGACAAGCATCACCTGAGACACCGGTTCTACAGGATCACCACCCCGGGCAGTGAGAGGTTAGTTAACCCAGCAGCATCATTATGCCTCCACTGATACCCACCCTGTGTCTGTGTGTCAACATAGACACAGGCCAGCCACTCAATCCCTGCTCTTGATTGTGATCACTAGGTTTACCCTTTCACTCCTTTAGTTTGGCTTCAGGTTGCTTTACGTGTATGTGACATTTGAGAAGTCTTTTGTGCACCTTGCCTCACAGGCAGACAGAATCTGTCTCCATGCACCCAGCCCTCAGTTGCCAGGCAACCACTCAGCCTCATTATAAGATTCAGTCTGACGCTTTTCAAAATGATATTAATGCACCGCTGCATCCTGGTAACAAACACTTTTTAGAGCACTTAAACTACATTTAAAGTAGCTTCTTAGTGAATATAGAGGATAAAGTGTAATAACTGTCCTAAAAGTTAATTATATACTATTGCTACTACCTATTACAATAACCCTTAGTGACAACTAGGGATGCACCAAAATGAAAACTCTTGGCCGAAACCGAAAACCGAAAATGAGGAAACCAAGGCCGAAACACCAAAATAAATTATTATGCCAAGGGAGACTGGGGTCAGTTGTAACATTTGCACTTGCTCCAATCACGAACAAGTTATGAATCACCTGATTCACTCTGCACATGCTCAGTTTAGTTGCAGCTAGTTTGTATAGCAGTTTGAACACACTGGGTTAAAAGAGCTCAAAGTTATAGACAGAAATGTCAAAAATGTTACAACTGTCCCCGGTCTCCCCTACCATTGCATTTATGGCTCTGACTGTGTACTGACCTCACTAAAATCAAGGATCTCATTGAACATATCAGACATCGAGGGTGCATGACCCTCATCTGGTTCAGAGAGACGAGTCCTTTTTTCTGCAATCTGTTCTCCTTCTCCTGGGCTGTGAGCTTCTCCGTCTCCAAGCGGGTTCTCCGCATCCATCACGGCCTGGATCATTTCTTGTGCGCGCTGCTTTATTCCCACATCCAAGTAATGATCTTTATAACGCAGATCAATTACAGTCACGATGAAGTGCAGAGGATCCGACTAGATCTCAGTGAAACGTGTGCTGACAGACTCTAAGAGTGTACTTTCCATTGTTTTCACTCCGTGGTCCGTC
Organism: Notolabrus celidotus; assembly: GCF_009762535.1. Classification (NCBI taxonomy): domain Eukaryota; kingdom Metazoa; phylum Chordata; class Actinopteri; order Labriformes; family Labridae; genus Notolabrus; species Notolabrus celidotus. The sequence goes on along the minus strand of NC_048286.1, from coordinate 13,356,069 downwards.
TCAACCTCTTTGCTTAGAAGACCCTTTAGTGCTGCAATTAAAAGAAGAACGGATGCAGACATGTTGGACCTTATCAAGACAAGTGCATACTGGCAACGGTTTTTCCTTGCGTCATCACAACATTCTGTTTCGTCCGTGTTGTTTCAGTGATAAAAGTCTTTCGGCCGAAAACCGAAAATGCACCTTTGGGCCATTTTTGGCCGAACATTTTCGGTGGCCGAACATTTTCGGTGGCCGAACATTTTCGGTGGCCGAATTTTTGGTGCATCCCTATTATATACTACTACTACTACTACTAATACTACTACTAGTATTACTACTACTACTACTGCTACTACTTAATACAATAACCCTTATAATAATAATAACCCACACTATGTACATACAAGCTGTCATTTCTACTTCATTCACTTGTACGAGATTACTACAGAAGTCCTTAATACCGCTTAAATTGTCAATATTTGCCTGAATTAAGTCAGCTGCTCAAATGCTTTGCACATTGGGAACCTCACTGTGTAACCTTTTGCTGTTTTTTGCTGCTAGAAGATGAGGTTCATGTGTAAAACTGTCCTTTTACTGTCATAATACAAATTCAGCACTTCTCAGCTGTGTCACGTGACCCACTTTAACTGATAAAAGCACAAACGTGTTTAATTTTGAAGACAGTTATAGGTCTACTTTAAATACATTAGCTAAGTCATTACAAGGTGGGACTGATTTTTGTTCAAGTCAGCATAGTTGAATTTGATGCTGAACTTTTCACATTTTGTGCAAACTTCTCAAAAGTGCCAAAATCAGTGATTGTGTATCTAAAACTAAGACAATTGTGCACAATGCCATTGAGTGTGCATGTAGTAGTGTTTGGGTGTGTGTGTTCTATATCTAGAAGTAGGCGTAACTGATTTTTATCTACCCTCAGGTCAGTAAAAATTGCCATAAGTGTCTAGTGGAAACAATGTTAAAGGTGTGGTGTGTGGAAGGTAGCAACATTGTTACCAGTATATTCATGTACAGACGAGACCAAGAAACATTGTTAAAGGCAGCTTTACTTTGTGCATGTAGAGATATGCACCATAGAGAACTAATGCAGCTCATTTATTGTAGGAAATTCATGCAATCAGACCAACCACTGATTTAATTTTACTATGTTAAATGTGTTATTTGGATCCTTTAGTGAGTCTGCACACTTGCTAAATTCCACAACTCACATTTGATCTGGTTACTGCATACCCCGTCAGTACTGTGATGATGCTCCATCCATTTCAGGCCTATTGCAGCCAAACACAATAGTTTTGTAAATGAACACATGGCCCAACAGCTGGCAGCCTTTTCAACAGAGTACGACTTCATTTCCCGGGAGACAGACATTGCATAATGAACAATAGGTGCTGGAGGTCTCCCCAATTCACACTGCTCCGACAGCGAGGTGGAGTGTTTTGTTACAGCGCATTAGATTCTGTCACTAACTGCCGAAGAGGGAGTGGTTAGAGGCCCCAAGCTGTTTGTATTGGTTAGACCTCCACTGTCCAGCTGCCGTGTCTACCACCAAGCTCACTGTTGTTAGAGGGGGAGAGCTCTGCTGGATCATGGTTCAATGTTTCATTAGCTAGTTTAGCTAGTTGCTAAACTGGTGTTAAGACTACAGATCCCTGCATTATGGTGGTAGTAGTTTTTAGAATCTGTGTGTTAAGCTACTTTAGAACTGGTTTGTCTCTTACATTTGCGGTGCCATGATTGGGGGATGTGGAGGAAAAGGGGTGTAGTTATTGGTATGGTGTGATCGTGGAGCTATCACAAAAACCATTGTTATTCATAATATTACAACATGACACCTACGATTCAATAGCAAGCACTTCTTTGGATGTCACTGAATCAAACAGCATGAGAAAGTCTCACCTGCTTGTCATTAGAAAGTAGGGATGTACATTTTAAGTATTTTCTGTGAGTGATCTTTGGAAATGTTAACGATCAATTATCGATTCATCAATTAAAGAAAACATTATTATTCTTATGTCAAAAACAATGCCAACTATGTTATTTCCCTCTAAATTATATTTTCTACAGCAACAAAATGCATATAACTGACTGTATTGAATACTGGTGTACAACATTTTTAACACTGATTATCAGTGTGCCTTCACTTATATAGTGAATGCTCATACTACTAACAGAAAAGTACTTCAGACTCACAGTGTCCAGTTTTCTGCCTACTCGTTCTTATTGAGAAAAATAAACATGTGTATTCGGTCAGGTGTGAGCCAGGAGCGCAACCGGGTCAAAATCAGTCCAGCTGCAGAAAAACCCAGACGGCTTTGATGCTGCTGGTCTGCAAACATAGCGTACTAGCAATTCCCACCAGTCTGTTGGCTTTGTATCCAAAGGTGGGGAAGTGAGCTCTTTTAAAGTTGTCAACCTTCATGTCTGTGTCGCTGTTGGCAGAAGTTGCGTATTGATCCTCTTTAAAAAACAGAGACCTGATGCACAGCCGCAGCCCCCAGCTGAGCGTCTCTGTGTGCAACACCTTTAACAGCTGATTCACATTGAAACATGCTTTAAACTTAAAACACCTCCCTGATAGCTGAGTGTAATATGAGACCACATGATGTTTGTTCCACGTGACGGAAAATTGAAAACAAAAACGTGTGTTTCGAGTTCGAGTTCAACAATCAATGAATCGATAATCAATGAATTATGTAAATCCCTATTAGAAAGAAAGGAAGATCAGGGATCACCTGTTGCTCACTGCTCTGGGAAACGTTTCAGAGTAGTTTGGTTTATCTCTCCTCAAACATCAGTTTCCCAAAGCAGAGATATATTTGATTGTCAGGGGCTGCATGACATAGTTGGAGATTAGAAGCTGTTAAGGCTTGATGCTCACAGTAACATTTTTCATTTGTAGCTGAGTCTCATTTGCAGAAAGTAATTTACACCACGACTCTGCAGAGTAAGCTCAAAGGGAAGGGCAGTTAAGGATACAAGGTACCAGTTGATAGACATCCCCTCTATAGTGCATATTTGACATCTGGAGAGGAGATAAAAACTGTGAAGTGATTCATATCAACAGAGACCATGTAACGGCTTGCTGTGGAATAATCAAATGAAGATAATTGACGTTGCTTGTAAATGTTTCTGTCTGAGCAGAGTACTTTTGGAGTCACGTCGCAAGTCGAAGAAAATCACAGCCAGAGGCATCTTCACTGGCGGTCGAGTGGTGAGGGGAGTGGACTGGCAGTGGGAAGACCAAGATGGAGGCAATCTACGGAGAGGAAAGGTAGGTTCAAAATCTATAACTCCACACTTCCCTTTCTTTAATCCTTGAAGTGCACTGTAAAGTCTTTAAAGCAGCAGGTAGTTGCGACAATAAGTCTGTGAGTCGGTCACACAGAAAGGCTGTTGCTGAAAAAGATAGCACTGGTGCTTTTTCTCATGTATAGAAAAGCAGTTGATCCAGTAACATCAAATCTGCTTATAGTCTGCAGTGGACAAGACATTATGTTTTTTTTTAAGCAAAGTAACATGTTAAGAATGGTTCACAAAATGACTTTAGTGCACAGATATCTTTCCATTTGTCTTTATTGAACAAAACTGTCAATTGATTCAATCCCAAAAACGACGGCAATCACTCCTTTATTTTATGCAAAGCTGCAAAATTAAGTTCATTCCAAGCGGCAACCTCCAGTCTAACAATATGAGTCCAATGCGGAAGTGCTAAAAACTGCAGTTCATCGAGGATCCGCTTGAGGCTGGCTCCGGAAGTACCCGAAACCACATACACACCAATTCAAAAAAGATGATCTTTACAGCAGAAATAAACATGTTTACAGCCTGGTACAAAAGACGAGTGTGCTCGGGAACACTGTAGCTGTTGGCTAGGAGGCTCAACGCCCGCCTCTTTACGTCACAATCGCTCGACAGCAGCAATATGGCTGCCGCTGACGATTAGCCTCAAAACAGTGCTTCAGAAACAGATGGGTGATGTCACGGATACTACGTCCATATTTTATACAGTCTATGGGTCATTCATAAATCCCTGGAGGTTGCAAGAGGCTATCCCACCAAAATGTGTGCTACTGAAACAAGCGCCTATGTAAGAGTTGCATTAAAGGAAAAACCAGGGATCCCTTGCTCTGAATAAACTTAGAGAGGAAAAAACAAACTTGCATCCCAGGATATGAGTTGATTTGAAATGTGCAGGAGCCTCAATCAAAACAGGAAAGGCTCTGCCTGAACCAACATGTCACTAACATGGACATGCTGTACTATGAGCATTGGAGAACACAAACTGTCCAGTCCTGTGGTGTCAAGTTCGGCGTGCACACTTGTGCTGTGGTTAAAGTAGTGCTGTCTTGAATTTAACAAGACAACTATGCTATGGGTCTGTATCGTTTAATCTCAAAAATATACTAACACTTATCTATTAGCCAATCCACAGCAGACTCTGATGACTCAAATCAATGTTTGTCTTATTTTACAGAGTCAGTGTTAATATGCTGTCATCACACACATGCTACTCCTCCTACTTTTAAAACAGAAGTCAAAAGATAGATGACATTTGAGGGTAAGGATTTAACATACATTTTCATACGTAAACAACAGTACAGTAACCCCGTTGTCAGGCCTGAGAAATATAGATCCAGTAGTGCCGACAAAATCAGCCCAATGTGTTGTGTTATTTAGGTCCCAGTACAGGAGTTCACAGAGAGACCTTGATTCCTTGGTTTCATTCTGCTGATTCCTACATATCTTCACAGAGGCTATAAACTTCCTTCCTTGCTGCAGGTTGTTCCAGGCATAAATACATCATTAGAAAGTAATACAATGTCTGATGAGGTTGCATTTGTTTAGCACAGTCTATTTAGATTTATGCTGTAAATGTGCTGTAAAGTGCTTGTATTTTGACTCTGGTCCAGACCCCAGAGTATTCAATTTAAGAGCCCCTTGCGGCAATTTAAGACTTCATTTTGCTGTGTTATTTAATGGCATATCTCATTACTGTTTTATGATGCTGTAAGCAATATGCTTTCCAGAAAACTGCTATTGCATGTCCTGCAGCTTAGATGTTCCATTAGTTTAGCATGAATATTACCTCCTAAGGCCCATTTATCAATTACCTCTGTAAGGGGCCTGGAAATAATTTAACGATCTGATTTCTGTGTTTACTTAAGGCACAGCGTTTAATTAAAGAATTCATTTACTCCAGTGCTGCTCTTCTCTTGACACTCTTCAGTGTGATGGAAATGTTGCACTGCTAGTCTCATGTGAAAACTCTGAACTTAGCTTCCAAATTTGAATTGATTTTTCAGTCCCCCGTCGTAACTCACTGCATATTTACGCTTGTAACAAATAATAAATCTAGGCTTAAAGGCTTTTCAAACTTTATTAGCCTAAAGCTGGTGACCACTCCACACCACAAAGTTAGACATAGTATCAGTCATGATGTGATCTGAAGACGATCAACAGCAAGAAAGAAATGATAAAAGGTTCTGATGCGTGTTAGTGTGCTCTCAGGAGTGGACCAAACGGTGTAGTAAACAAAAGTTGTATAGCTTACACTGATTTCTCAATGTCTAATGTGCATGCAGGAGTTCAGTGGTACAGAGTTTTGAACCGTGAACTTATTGTAGCGTCACACCCACAGCCTGAGTCCTTTTGTGAGAGCTTTAGCACATTAATTGCATATTATTAATTTTAATTTATAGGTGTAGAAGTATTTTCATAATTATAGGGCAGTGACATTGTTCCAGCATTTTTGTTATCTACAACAGGGGTTCCCAAACTTTTTGGGCTTGTGTACCCCCTTTCATGAACAATTTCAGCCAAGTCCAAATGTCCACTAACTACGATTAGCGGCGTCCGTCAGGAGTTATAATATTTACAATTGTTCATCTGGCCTCAAGTCACAGCTACAGTCATCGATCCTACTCATCTTGAAATTTGGAAAACCAAGTTTTTACACACGTTGAGGCAGGTAGAGCCGTGGTAACAGATGAAAATCCCTGGTCCAAGCAGTTTTGCAAATAATATATTTGTGAATGAATATGCTCAATTTGGAAATAGTGCCCTATTTGATGTTGCATTGAATTAAAAATTAAATGCTCTTGATGAAGTTGTCTTTAATCAGATTATTTTTTTTAATTTATTGTGGTGCAACTTTTTTTTTTTTTTTATATACATTTGTCACGTACCTCTTGCAGTACTCCCACCTACCCCCATTTGAGAATCACTGATCTACAATAACAACAGGGTGCAGGGTACAGAAGTGTCTCCTAAAAGTGTGTTTCCTGCACCACTGTTTCCTTGCTCTGTTGAAACAGGGAGAGCTTCAAACTGTTGTGACAAAAAAAAAAATGGCAGACTCACTGCCTCAGTTTAAAATATGCTTTGAAGTGGCCTGATGATTAATGTTTTTATTGCTGGCTTAAGCATTCCATACAACCACAACCAGAGTTTGTTTACAGCCCCTGATTATGCTCCGCAAAACCTAATGAATAAAACATTCATGGATATTAATGTGCGGGACCTTCCTGTGACAACAAATATGATGTAGCTGTGCGTATTTGGATCTCCAGACTCTGATTTTCTTAGGACTCAAATTATAAATAAAATAACAATTCCGTCCACCTTCCAATAAATAAGGAAGAAGTTAAAATGAAGTGGGTCGAGTTGCTTTGATGGACAATGTTTCCTCAGGCTCTATTTGTGGTCGGTGTGAACTGCACTGGCCTTCTTCTTTTGTCTTGTTTTCTCTTTGATAAAAACACAGCAACGGTTTCAAAAGTTTAATTAAAAGATTCTTTGAGATTACACAACTATCCCCAACTGGTTATAAAAACCAATACATTTTAGGTCTTAGCATTGACTGTAGGATTGCAGTGTTGGGGAAATTAAAACCAAATTTAATTGTGATCTAAAGAATGAAAACCCTAATCTCATTTGTTCTTGATGAGTCCCACTCTTTACTTTTCTCAGAAGTAAAATAATTTGATTTACTTCCAAATCAAAAAACAGTGCTGCTGTAACATACAAGGTATCTTACAGTTTTCTAGATATACTTCCATGGCTTGTCAAATGCAGAAACACTCACCATGTAAGGAAAAGTTTCACATGTGACTAAAACTCTTGGATACCATATTGGACCATTCCACCAGAAAGCCCAAGGTTAACTTTCTGGTTCAGTGGAAAGCTCTTTGTCTTTCATTAGCACTGAAAACTTTATAAGACCCATCAATGTTCTGTCAGTGTTTCTTTTCCATCTACCTCATCTTGTCCCTCTTCCTCCTCCTCCTCAGGTGACAGAGATCCAGGACTGGAGTGCAGCCAGCCCTCACAGTGCTGCCTACGTTCTGTGGGACAATGGGGCCAAGAACCTGTACCGAGTTGGCTTTGAGGGGATGGTGAGCAAACTTCCATCCTGACCATCACACTTAGACACTCACTCACACACCAACACACACTGAGTCTCACAAAAGATCAGCTGTCAGGTGGCTTTTGTGTTTGACCGCGGGGCTGAGGCTCTTTCTTTAGCTGCCAGGCCTTTGTGAGAGCCACGCAGCCAGCATGAGTAAGGCACCATTGTAAAGGCAGCTGGAAGGGGAAGGTATCTGCATGATAAAGGCAAGCTGTTCCTACTGCTTTTTAGGGGGAGAGAGTGAACATGAAGGTCAACTTTAGAGGAGGGGGACATTCTCTTGGGGTTGTCGCAGGGGCTTCTACACACGCGTCTCCAATGAAAAAGCACCTTCGCCATTGGTGGAGACTGCCCTTGCCTTTTTATGAAAGAGGCCAATCAGGTTTCTGGGTTTCCTAACAGATTTGTCTTTTGTTATTCTAAGAAGCTAATGGGGATGTTGATGGCATCTGCCTCTGGATTAAGTAAATCAAGGCTTAGACCACCTATCTAGACAGTTTTACTTTGGCATTGTCTTATATTCAGACGGTGATCAAATCCTCCAAACAAACACAAACACACTGCAGATCAGTGATTCAAATGCAGCATGCAAGGACAACACCTTTTCCTGTTTTGTAATGTCTGCTTTGTGCATAAAGAAAAATAGGATCAAAAGTTTTATTCTGGCTTGATGCGGTGCACAGACCTGAGTTATTAAGTTGTTGGAACTTGTTGTAGTTAGGACTTAAGTGCTCCATCAGTTCTCAGGAATGTTTGCTCTGCCTCATGATCATCGCTGCCCTCTAACTCTGCACAGTGGCTGCGCATCTGAGTCATCACAAATGATATGAAGCTCTCCCTTTGTTACAATGTAGTGCTTCTTTGTCCTGCCTTAGCCTTAGGACACAGATATTGAAGGAAACTACACTGACGCTACAGCTTAGAGTGTGTTCACTCTCACTTTCATTATTCATGATCATTGTTCTCCTCCACTAATGAAATTACCGTTGGTAATTATCTAACCACTTCCCTCTTGTCTCTCTCAGTCGGATCTGAAATGTGTCCAGGATGCCAAAGGAGGCTCTTTTTACAGAGACCACTGTCCTGTTTTAGGTAAGTAAGCCAGTGATCTGTGTCCACCGTCATTATTGCACCAATTCTTTCACCTATCGTTCTGGTGCAGTGAATTCAAGGGCATTAGGGGAGTTTTACTTGCAGTTGGCTCAGTTTGGCCACTAGATGGCAGCACTACATAGTTACCTGGCTGCCCAACCGGGTGCAGACTCGGGTCATGCAGTTACAGTACTCCAATACATACATTTAGTCTCCCTCACTACATTTCTTTTAAATTAACATACTTTTTAACATACTTCTCTGCATTATCTTTTATCATTAGACAACAAGCTGTCATCTCTGATGGAAATTTCTTATTTCTATGTATATTCTTGTACTGTACACCTTCTTGTTTGTTGCTGTAACTCCATGAACTTCCCGGTTCTGGGACGATTAAAGGAGTATCTTATCTTATCTTACTTTTACCCCTTTTTATTTCTTAGGTGAACAGAATGGCAACAGAAATCCTGGTGGTCTCCAGATTGGAGACTTGGTCAACATTGACTTAGACCTTGAAATCGTTCAGTCCCTGCAACACGGTCACGGTGGGTGGACTGACGGCATGTTTGAGACGCTCACCACCACCGGCACAGTATGCGGCATTGATGAGGATCACGATATTGTCGTTCAGTACCCCAGTGGAAACAGGTGAGCATGTATTTTCTTTTCTTTTTTTTTACCCTTTTCACTGCAATTTTAGCACCAAAAATGTTTTTATTTTATGTCATGACTAAAAATAAAATCACCTTTTGTTAAGCTTGTTAACATTTAAAGAACAGACTCTACTAAATGTTGTATTCACTTTTACCCCTTAAATGGGAATTTTCAGTCTGCTATAGTAGTCAATGACTATCCTACCATCATACATGCACTATTAAAGTAATTTTCTTCATTTCATAATTTTTTCATTACTCAATTGTAGCTAGCAGATCCTCAACGCTCACCCTGTGACTGTTTGTAGCATCTACTGTATCCTGAGTCAGAGATACTTTGTTATAAACTGTGAGGGAATCAGTCTGAGAGCATTTTGAACCTGTATCCTCAGATGGACATTCAACCCAGCAGTGCTGACAAAGGCCAACGTGGTGCGCAGCGGTGAGGTAGCAGCCGGCGCAGAGGGAGGCAGTTCCCAGTTCCTGGTGGGAGACCTGGTCCAGATTTGCTACGACATCGACCGCATCAAGCTGCTGCAAAGAGGCCACGGAGAGTGGGCTGAGGCCATGCTGCCTGTGAGAGTCTTAAATATGTTTGATATAAATTAATCTCTATCACTTTAGGATTTTGTTATTTTACTGTTCAAGATTTTACACCAGCAGATACATATTCAGCATCCCTGTCTTATAAGGATTTAATGACTGATTTTCAAAAACAAGAGGGGATGTGTTTGTGTATTTGACCTGATTATTCTAGGAAGTACAGTTTCTGATTTAAACAACCCAAAGGATTGCGGCCATAAATTTTTGTTAGCATAAAAACATCCTGGAAATGGAACAACTAGACTAAACACTCTCATGTAACCCTGAAGAATGACACTGCTATTTACAGTAGTTAAAAATCTGAGACAGTTGTCACTGTTGATATTTCAACCAGCTGTTTTTGTAATGCTAATTAGGAGTTTGACTTGTACTTGATGACATACTGATGATTTGTGTTTGATTGCCTTCCATAAATTACGCTCAGTTCATCTTACTGTGTTTGATTTCTGCGTGTAGCCTCACTTGTAGCAGTTCCTGTCTTTTATTTGCATAAAAGAGGTAGCAGCTGTCAGTACATGCAGAGACACAGGTCCTCCCCTCTTATCAGACCATGGCTCTGTTCCTGTCGGTCTCTTTTCTTACATTTTTTTAAGTCCTGACACAATTTTATTCTTCCCTTATTACATAGTTTATTCATTGCTGCCCAGCACGCCTCAGGTTATGTAACGCCAGTCTACTCCAATATGCCACTTGTCCCTGCCAAACTGGCCCCCCTCAGCAGCTAATGAGCCTTAAAACCCTGAGATGGGTTGCAGCTTTGATCACTAACCACGGCTGTTTGCCGCCCGCCGCTGCAGTCCCCGTTATTGATGGCATCCTCCAGGACAGCCCCGGACCCCGCTCGACACACTCAAAGTACCTCTTTCTCATATAGCCAGGACCGAGATGATATGATTCAAAATTGGAAAGCATTTTGCTCTGTCCTCTCTGTAATGCTTTTTTAGATGAAAAATAGCCCAGCCAGAAGAGGGGTCTCTTTCTTTTATATCCATCTTCTTTTGTGTGCAAATAAATGTGCTCTGAATAATGAGAACACAGCTTTTATCTGCAATATTTAGTTTTATATTGTAGTCAGTTTTTCATTTTTGCAACCAGCTTTGTTTCTGCTCAGTGTAGAACAATTGTTTTGTTGGGCTGGTATTGTTTCCACTTTATCGTTTTCTCCACCCTCTCATATTTTTTGCTGTTTCTAACAATCTCGCTCCATCTTCCCTCTGCCTCTTACAGGCTCTGTTACACAGCCCTAAAAAAAAAAAACTCTCCATACACTAATGAATTTGTCCCAACATTTATCAACAGACCCTAGGCAAGGTGGGCCGCGTGCAGCAGATCTACTCTGACAGTGACCTGAAGGTCGAGGTTTGTGGAACCTCCTGGACGTACAATCCTGCCGCTGTCACAAAGATTGCTCCCTCTGGTTCTGCTGTCAGCAACGCATCTGGAGGTGTGTATGAACAAGCAGGACTAAGATCAAGGAAGTGTCATCTTGGTTGTTTGTCCCCCCTGATCCCTGATCCCTGACATTTGCATGCGCTAACTTTTTGATGTTGTCTACCTGTTTTGTCCAGAGCGCCTGTCTCAGTTGCTGAAAAAGCTATTTGAGACACAAGAATCTGGAGATATTAATGAGGAGCTGGTAAAAGCAGCAGCCAATGGAGACCTGGCCAAGGTGGAGGACATCCTTAAGAGACCTGATGTCGATGTAAGTGCTTAAAATACACTCCTATGATATGAGCAGCTGCAGTGTTTCTAGATAGGGGTTTGAGGAACACAGAGACATTTGCCATTGAAAACATTCAAAAGATCTGAGTACCCTGATAATTGGAGGTGGTACGGCCCTGTCTGTGTTCTGCTCTGCTCTCAGTATATTGAAGAGGCTGAGAGTCTCCTAGGAGGGAGCTCTGAGATCCTCCCACTCCTGCACCTCTCTCAATCTGAAAAGCATTAAGGCCGGGCCCAGAGGAGACACCAGGGAGCATTGGTGTGCACTGCAGCACAGACCCGATTCACTCTTAGAATCGAGCTGAGATCTACAAACCCCATACGGCAGCACATTGTGTTCTGACACAGGCTAGAGGCCAGGGAAAACACCCGTTTGCCACAGGACAGAAGCCTGTGCTCTGCATAGGTTATGAGAACTGGCTATGTCAAGTCTGCAATACTGTCGTCACTCAGAAAGCAAGAGAGAGTGAATGAGAGTGTGTGTATGTGTGTGTATGTGTGTGTGTCAGTGGCAAAGGCTGGCCAGATGCCCTACTGCCTTTCAGTGGAATTATTTGCTTAAAGCTGAGCACACTGAGCTTGGCCAAGTGATCCGCCAGCCAGGACAAGAGACGACTCGAGACTCCCAAAGGACTCCACATTAATATTCATGCTCTTAGTTTTTGCAGTGCCGCAGTTGGTGATGAAACATGCACACCCAGCCGTTCATGCACGTACACACATGCAAACGCTTAAACACACCCTCACAAATCTCTCAGCCCCTCAGGTGGACAGCTAATTCATTTGAGGCATATCTAATCTTAAACATGACATGACTCGCATTCATATTCACACTTTGCCTCTTGATGTGTTTACAGGTGAACGGACAGTGTGCTGGACACACTGCGATGCAGGCAGCCAGTCAGAATGGTCACGTGGACGTCCTCAAGCTGCTGCTTAAACACAATGTGGACCTTGAAGCCGAGGTTTGTGTCATCACATAAATCCCTCTCTCATCCATTATCTTACTTTTCACAAATGCATCCAAACCCTCCTAAGTGCTTTTTACAATATAAAAAAAAAAGAGTAGAAGTCCACTCACGGACACAGAATGATGTCTCATCATTATGCGGGTGTGTCACTGTACAGGACAAAGATGGAGACCGGGCAGTGCACCACGCAGCCTTTGGTGATGAGGGCTCTGTCATTGAGGTGCTGCAGAGGGGCGGTGCTGACTTGAATGCCAGGAACAAGCGAAGGCAGACTCCATTACACATAGCTGTTAACAAGGGCCATCTGCAGGTGGTCAAAACCCTGCTGGACTTTGGCTGCCACCCCAGCCTCCAGGTATCTATCAACAACTTATTTAAAAATTATTAAATAATTTAGTGATGCAGATTACATACAACAACAGTCAGTCTAAACACATTTTATACTCTGCTCTGTTGGAGGTATATTTATGACTGCACTACATAGAATCCTCTTTAAGCAGGCTTTGATGGATTAAAAACAGAGCAATGAGTAACATCAGATTGTCATTTCAGGATTCAGAGGGGGACACACCCCTGCACGATGCTATAAGCAAGAAGAGAGATGACATGCTGTCTGTGCTGCTGGAGGCAGGTGCTGATGTCACCATCACCAACAATAATGGCTTCAATGCTTTGCATCATGCTGCCCTGCGAGGAAACCCCAGGTATGAGACCCTACCCTGCTCATGCTCATGTGTGTATGAAAGAAAGCGGCACGTTAGGGTGGAATCTGTGGGGAATGTGTACTGAGATTTAATCAAACATGTGCTAAAGGCCTAATGTGGATACAGACAGTAAACAGTGAACAGTAAACTCTTATTATTTTAAAATGATTATAGAGTATATTTCCTCCTGATTTACAAACCATGATGGCAAAGAGAAGTAGATATTTTTTCCTTTTTAATGAATGCACACCTGACATGTTGCGTTTCTCTTGATCTGTTTTCTAATTTCAACAACAAACGCTTTATCAATACTAACATATTAGTCAAATCTATAACAGCTAGACTTTATTTTCTGCTTGGTAGCAGCCAGACGACACAGGCCATGGCAGAATTACTAATCTGTGACCACTAATCCGTTGCTTAATCATCCTCCTTTGGAATGACAAATTTGGGCTTACTACCTACAGGTCTAAACCAGGAGACAGACTGAGTTTAATCACGAATACAAACAAAATTCAAAACTTTAATTAACTGCCAAAAGATCCTATTGAGGCATCAGCTGTGTATAAAAATGCCTTTGCAGGATCTGTATTACTTTTATAAATCATTGCACTTTTCATAAAGATCAAAAGTAATGATCACCTATGTGTTCATAATGCTTTTGTCTATATTCCAAAGAAACATGCACACACCTCTGGATCAACTGGATCAGACAAGTTTTTCTTTATATTCCAGAAATGCTATTTAACACACTTTTGCCATCTTTGTAATATTTCCTGTTGAAGTTATTCATCTGAAATAGATTTACCTCTGAAATTCTTCCACAGATTTCACTCTAACACAAGCCTGAAGTAGTTTAAAGCATTTAATTGAACCATCCTATCTTATCTCACCATAAAATGACTTGGGATCACTATTTAGTTTGACATTGATTGAAGTTAAAAGCAGGCCTATAGGCTTCCTCCATCTCCCCAACAGATGGTTTGGTCTCAAGTTGACATTATGCTACCTTTGAGGCCTTGACAGCATCTGTCTTGTGTTTATTTTCTTTTATTATTGTAGCTAACAGCCCTTGAAATTCATTTGTTGTTCCTTTTACTGTTATTGTGGTCCATCAGCGTGTGTTGTGAGCACGAGCTGGCCCGAAGCGGTCGGCCTGTGCGGCAGTGGCAGTTGCCTCCTCCTCTGTCATAGCTGTTCTGCGGGTTTCTGTTCCACTCTCTGGTAGTTTTTATTCTTGTTTCTCAACCATGAGCGTCTTCAGGATGGCAGCTATCTGTATCAGGCTGATCATCCAGTGTGTCTGAACATGACGGACGTAACGTTGCAGGGTCAGTGATTTAGACTGGAGCTATCGCTAGAAAAGTTAACAGCTGTTTCTAGTGTTGAGCACTCTGGGTGTGTAAATGTCTGCGCATGAGCATGGTTATCCCAGGCTAAATGTCATTCCCCTTCACTGGCATTCATTCCTTTGGCATTGGGACAAATGGAATTGAGGTCAGAGTGCTGTGGAACACCTGCCACCTGCCACAAGCATGGCCAGACTCAACCCTCCACCTCTAGCATGGTGCAGAGAGGATTGTCTCAAAACGAGTGTTTATTTCCTGCGTGGAGCACTGATAAGTTGATCTGCTGATTGATTTAGACGTAAAAGTAATTACATTAATTTATAGAACAGTGTTTATCCAGGCAGGTGTCAAAGTTATCTTCATCAGAATGTATTAGCAAGTAAATGAAAGAGACGTGTAGATGTGGTTATAGGGTTTTCTTTTTCCACAGTAAATGAAAGAAGGATTTTCATTGATTAGAATAAATAAAATTTGGAAATAGTATCTACAAGATGGAAATAAAATGTTAATTTGAATATATAGAACAAGTATGAATAAGACACAGAGTATAATTATTAAGATAGTTCAAGTGAAAGCAAACTTGTTCTTCATTTAAATTTCAAAAAAGGACAGAATTTGATCGCCTCTTTGTTTTTTGGCCTGCTGATCATATCCAAAACTCTATAATATAACTGAATTGTACAAATAAATTGCTTTCTGATCCATGCATGTGTAAATTGTCCTTCAAATTATTCACGCTAAAGGACAACATTTGCAAAGATTCACACAAAACTTGCATAACCCATCATATGTTCGTCAGTCTGAGTTTTTTTAGACAGGAAGAAAAGCTTCAGCAGTAAAATGCAAAAAATAAATACCTTTATTGTCTTTTATTCCACAGCTTTTAAACTTTACTAAATAATAGTGGTCTTATTAAGGAGAGGTCACACACGGTTAGAAAATTGCTTGCATCGTAAATATTAAAATGCAGCGTGTGTGTAAGATGTGTATGTAAACCAGGACTCAGAATATAAAGGCGCTGAAAGCTGCTGTAAGACTCATTGATTAAGTGGTGAAAAGTGCACACTACAGTATTTTCTGTATCGGGGGCTCTTGTTATGTTGTGTGCGTGGTGTGTATTTTGTGTGTGTGTGTGTCGCTTGCTCCGGTCCACGCTCTGTCCCTTTGCCTTCAGAGAAATGAAGATATATGTCGCCTTCTCCAGTCTGCCCATTTACTTTTATTTCACACTCGAGCTCCCGCAATATCGGGGAGACAGTCCACGAGTCCTAAAGCCCTCGAAAATCTCTCCCTTGGTTGGAGTGAAAGTACCTTGTCTGGTGTGTTTTTAGTGGAGGGGTGGCTGTTTCAGCTGAGTGCTTAGAGGAATTCCTGCCATAACATCATATTTCTACAAAGTACCTGTGATGACCGTTGTGATGGAGCGCTTAGAGTTGGAAGTTGATCAGGAGGACCCCGCATGAAGGATGAAATTCAGCCGCTCTAGTTGCTATAGATGTCATTACTTCTCCAGATAGAAGCTCCACTCGCTCTGCTTGTGTTAAGATTTAGCTGCGGCACAGAATGTTCGGCTATAAAACAAGTTAAACAAGTCTTATCTTTCATTTCTCATCAGAACTAATACAAACACAAGGCTGTAAATACTCCCCCCAGCTTTGAGTTTTCCCCCTGCCTTCTCGCTTTGGATTCAAGTAGAGAGTGTGACAGAGACCCCGGTGTGTGTGTGTTTGTGTGTAATTTGTGTTCTTTGGCTGGGTGGGTCTTCCAGCAGTGGAAAGAAGATTGAGGAAGACTCACAGGAAGAACCCTGTGGGTGACAGATGATTCTTTCAACTTGGAGTCCCAAATACAGAGACAAATCAACTCTCCCATCAGGGGGGCAGCAGGGACTGGGGAGTTTTACAATATTTCACCTCGTTCATTACACACACACACACACACACACACACACACACACACACACACACACACACACACACATACACATACACATACACATACACACACACACACACACACTTGGCTGCAAAGTGTGAAGGTATTTCCTCATAAATTAGACCTTGTTGTTAACTTTTACAATTGCTAGTAAATTGAAAGTGCTCTTATAACCTGTACTAACGCGTTGAGGACAGGATTTTCTCGGACATCCACATCGTGTGTTCCCTCCGTACGTGTTTACCGCAGCTTGCTAGGAGAGCCTGGTTTGTGTCTTTCCCTCGGGCCGCTCGAAGCCAGTAGCTGCTACAATACTGTAAACAATACGATTAATAGCCCGTGACTCATAAAAGGGCCCCAAACAAGCCCTGCAGCGGCGGTCTGTACCCTTTTACGTGTCACCTCCTCGTAATATTTGCCCTCCTCTTTTTCTCATATAGTGCTCAGCTTTCTTTTAATGCGGCGACACACAGGTAAGAGGTTTACCACACCTGAGCAGAGAGAAGGGGGGTCTGTAATTGTTCACAGTGTGTTTTGAAATAAGAGAATCACAATTAGATAGAAATAGAGCTGCGTGGAGACGTGTGTAAAATGTGGGACTCAGCGCTATATTCACATGCTCCTCATGGCGTCTATTAAGTAGATGTTTTTAATGCATATTTCAGACTAGACTCACAAAGTTAGACTCCTGTAAATGAGTAAGATAGGTCCTCTTACATTACCTAAATACATTAGATTTTTATGGGTGCAAAAAAAAGGTTTTGGTAAATTGGTATGTAACAAAAATAAGGCAATAAAAGCACAAAGAACATGATAGCAAGTAATGCAGGTGAAGAATTATACAAATAGAATTAAGACAGAGTTTTAATGTATTTCCAAATGCCTTGCAAGTCTTTAAATGAGTGTAGAAACTTCCAATTTAATTAACTTTGTTGCAACTAATTCAGGACTGTATGTGATTATGTTTATTTTGTCAAAGTTTCACTTTCATGTAGTGTGAAGGGCAGAACTGGGCAGACAAAAGCTACATAAAAGGCATACAACTGCAGAGAAAAGTAGAATAAACAGAGATAATAGCAAAAGAAGGTGTGCAGGTGATGCAGTGTGAAGGCAGTTTTGATCCTCCTCTCTCTTCTGCAGTAACAAACGAATGAATGTGTGAGAATGTAACTGTCCGCTCCTGTGATTTGTGCGCTCAGCTTCTGTCCTCTCCGAGCGTCTGGCGCTCATCTACCCCGGCCTGTCACTGCAGGAGGCTTCAGGGAAAGGAGGCCAAAGATTTTTGAGTTTGTTTGTGTGTATTCCGCAGTCTGTAAACGACTATCTCACCCCCTCTTTTTATGTTTCTGTGCTCTCCTTTTGGTATTTCGTCTTGGTAGCTGCTGTACTCCTGCAAAGCTGCATTAACTGTCCCCCTTTATTTTTTTTATCCTCTTGCCTACTCCCTCCCAGAGTGTGGCTGACCGTTAGCATCCAGTGTCAGTCAGTTAAGGAGATGTCTAAGCAAGACAGCCGCACATTCTCACAGAGGCATGTGAGTGCTGTGTTTCTGAAATAGCCCACGCTGCATGTCTACCCTCCCCTGCTATTTTTGAACCAGCCATTGATAGTGTGGTCAGAATATCAATTCCGTAGGAGGCAGAGAGGTAACACTCAGTCAGGAAAAGTGGACGCTGGCAAAGTTTTGAAGCTCAGATTGATTTCTTTATTAGTCAGAAAATAAAGACACAGAACATGAAAGTCAGTGCTGAACAGTCCAGATGTTGTCTGTAGAAGAAAGCCATGAGCCAGTCCTCATGAAGGAAAGAGCTGCTGTCATTACAGTGATTGAAGACATCAAAGCAGAAGGAGCTCCTGTAGTCATCAAAGCATAGCTACAGCTGGTTGAAGGGGACCAAATCCATTCAAGAGGTGATTTGGTTCCATTTTACCAGCTTTAGCAAAGCATTGTGGAATCACTGTTTGAGGGGCAGACATGGGAACTGCAAAGAGGCACTGAGCAGAGAAAGAGCACGTTACATTGAAACCTGAAATGTGGCTCATCACACCATTTACTGCACAACTAGTTAGAGAGAACATTGCTACTCACTCGTTCACCTTCACCCACTCTGCAAGACACACAGCACACTCAGCACAGTACACCCCATTCCCCACCACACCATAACAAATAGGTACAGTTGATCAACCTTACCTAACTTTCTCCTTTGCTGCCTCCCAGGCAGCCTATTTATCCTCCTCGCTATCTTTTTAAGTTTTATGTTGCCCCCCTCCCAGAGAGTGAGAGAAATTGTTCCCTGAGAAAAGGATAATAATAATCTGTGGCAGTGCACTTGAGTCAAATGTCCTGGAGTCATGAAGCAATTACAGCCTCTGACAGATGGGCCCTGCTGCAAGCACGCTGCCGCCGCGGTCACCGAGACGGCCAACAGACTAACGCAGAGGCATAACCACATACACAGGCTCTCTCACTCATGTTCCTACAGCAGCACTCTGGGGTGTCAAGTCACAACATTAATTTAAACCAGTCATTTAAGTCCTGGAGACTGATTTGTAGTGTGGAGAGAAGTGTTTGAACAGTGACTGAGGGCAGATGATTTTATGTCTCTCTCAGGGCTCTACACTAGTACAATATTGTAACATTTTTCCAATGAAAATCCATCCTATCCTGATACAGAAATGATTACAGTAGCACCTGCATAAAAACCGTTGACTGTTTTTGTGAAAACAAAGTATTTGTATCTATATTTGAGTCTTTTTCCTCATACTGCTGCAGTGTTCTCTATTTATAAAACTCATCATTTAACATCTCAAGCATGTGAGCTTCCTCCAAAAGTTGTCGAGATACAGTTTAGTGACGTTTATTCTGCCTTTTTTTAGCTCTCACTTTTAATCAGCTGTTATAATTATTGACTCCTTCTGCCAAGCTAAAAATGAGCTTCTCAGAGTGGCCGGCGACAGCTGAGCGATATACAGCACTGCTTGTAGACAGGATGGAGTTCAACATAGGGCCAGCTTGATATGGCACACCAGAGGCTGGTCTATTTGTAACATACACATGCACATTCATGCTTGCACATGTACCCACACACACACACAGCCTCTCTCTCCCCGTCACTCAGAGTCAGGTGGCCGGGCGGCTCACCTCGTCTAAGGGCCATAACAGGGCAAAAGCAAGGGGGGACGACAGGCAGTGAGCATTTGATAATGTCAGCATCTGCTGTGTTTGTCACTCAGACACCAGGTCAATGCTATTGAGGGCCCGGGAGAAACATGCAGTGCAAGCCATGCACTCTGATGTCTTGACAGAAAAGAGAGCTGGACAGACAGAACATTATACGCATGAGCTGGATGTATCAAGTTGGGAAAACTAAGCGAATTAACTTAAATTAGCTCAATTAAAAAATAGATTTTCTCCTTTCGATCTGAACTCAGTTTCATTTTCTGATCAGTAGTTTTGCTAAGTTCTATTTTTTATAATCTAAACTGATTTGATCCGATGTAGAAGCTGTTCAACGTCAAAAAATCATGAGTTTAAAATAGACTAAAATCATATACATTTGGTGAGATATAAAAGAAGACTATTTAAGATTTAAGAGAATCTTTAAGTAGATCTTTAGTTTTATTTTGCATACATCAGATACACTTGACCATGATACAAACAAGCAGCTGATTAATTTAAAAGTATTTTTAAATACTTTTCATTTAAAAGTATTTTTAAATTAGGAGTGAAATAATCTAAATCATTGTGAGTAAACCTGAATAAAAAAGACAGCTTTGTTAGCGCTGGTATCGGTCGTGTCACCTCACCTCAGTCACTTCAGCTCATCTTTTTTAAATCATAAGGAATAGATGAAGTCGGTCGTACTCTCGGTGTATTAATCTGTTTCAGAATGAAGTGTCCTGTGTTTCATTAGAAAAGAGCGGCCATGCTACCGTGGCGTATGTACACTTTGTCATTGCTCCACTGCGGGAGAAATTTTGTGGGCACCGTTACAGCCCAGTCTGCAGATTCTACGAACACTGTAATAGAGAAAACTAAATCGACTTTGTTGAGAGCTCATTAAATGCATAGAGGAACGGTTTTAGGTTAATAGTTTAATACGTCATCAAGGTTTTAGAGTTTGCGGCGCACTGTTTTAGTTTTATATTAACGAGAGGCATTATGTGTTTAGTGGGAATACATTTAGTACGGCTGTGGATCTGCATTAAAGGGGTTTAAAGAGAAGCAGACCTGAACTAAAACTGGTACATGCTTTGTCTATGATCCAAGCACAGGCCAGAGAGGGGGTCAGAATAGGTGAAAGTGCTTGATATGAATAGCTCGCCATGCAAACCGCTCCCCCTCCCTTCATTTCTCTCTGTGCCCCCTCTCCATATTCTGTTGCCCTTTTTTTTGTTTGAAGCAGTCAACAATTGGAATCAGCTGACAGGCCAGAGTTGACTCTGATCCTGCATTGTCACTTTTTGATGGTCTAATCTGACTGCCATGCGGCCCAGCAAAGCATTTGGCAAGCATAGCAAACGTGAACAATGAGAGCAGGAATCAGGGGGGAAGGGGAGGGGAGGGGAACACGGGGCAGCCGGGTTGATGTGGGCTGGGGGTGCGGATAAGGGCAGCGGCATAAAGGGAGAGCGGTTAAACACACAAGATTGTTAACACGGAAGCCATACGATACAGCAATAGGATAGAGCCAGCGTGTGACAGCAGCAGCAGCAGCAGCAACCTCAGTGCCTCTTCATTCTGCCTCCTCAGCAACTATGTCCTGCTCTTTCAGTTGCATGTAAAAAAAAAAAAAAAGAAAAGAAAAAGCGAAACAATGGCAGAGTTTCGGTCTAATTCACCTGGCTCTCTTTTCCCCTTGAGCCATGAGGGAGCACTGGAAAAGATTATGGTATTAATGGTCAGGAGCAGCTCCAGCATACCACACTCTGCTTGCTAAAGTTGGTGCTAAGTTGCAGCTGACTGAATCTCAAGGGCTGTAATGCAGTAAAAATCACAGAATAATGAAAGGAGGGCCTGTTCATGAGGCAGCTGTCTGCCATACTTTAGGAAAGGTATCTAAAGCAGCTCTCCAAACACACTACTGACAGAGCAAGCTCCAAACATGATTGCTTTCATTTTCTGCTAACTTACGTAATTGTCTAATGAATTGGTGGTGTATCTTGGATGAGAGGTTTTTTATTGGCCAAGTCAGCCAGTTAGAGAAGGCAGTAAGTTCCCTACAGCGGTTATTGCTGCAGTGAGACTGCCCAGAGACAGTATAGCTAATGTATGAGCCCTACCACTCACATTCATACCCTCTTTTCCTCCCCCTCTCCCCCTCTCTCTCTCTCTCTCTCTCTCTGACTTCCTCTCCCCCTCTCTTTCTCTATACTAATTCCTCTTTTTCTCCTCTCACACTGTGATCACACTCATTTCAACAATATTCAAAGCACAAACATTTTCTTACAAGCTGTTGTTAAACATCTTTTTTTTCCCAGAGCGAGGATTCACACCTCACCAAGAATACATACTTCTTTACATTCCATAGCTATCATATGTTCATATGGGTACATAAAGAAGTATGTACACCAAGGAGGTAATCTTAGGTACGAAATGTTCTCACCTTTCGCCAAGGTCAGGAAGTTATGAGCAGATATTTCTCCTCACCGTTCTCTCTCCCAAGTATGGTAGTCTGCACCGTAAGGTGACTTTGAGTGTAAATTCAGTTCAACACTCAAGGCTTTCACTTGGTTGCCATGTAAGGCTGAACAGTCAGTCCCCCCGCCCCTGAACATAACAGAAGTTTTGCAGTCCATACCATAGTCGACTGTCTCAGTGACCCCCGCTGTCCTCCAGACAACTGGGAGAAAGCAGGAGGATCAGGGGGAAGAAATACAGCTCCTGTTCTTTCTATGGCAGTTAGAAGGTAGTCTTTTTCTCTTTCCAGGAAAATGTTGAAGAAGATTAAGGGGTTAGACAAAAACAGCAGCAAAGGAGGGAAGAGTTTTTCTCCTTGATAGAAAGTCCACAGTGTGAGGTGCCTGTGTGCACCTTGTCCTGTATGATGATCATTTGCCGTGTCCTGGGAGCAGGGGGGCACCTATAAGCTGAGCGGCCCCGCTGACATACTAAACACGTTCCCTTCTCTCCTCCCACTTCTCTTTCGGTCGTCTCCCTCACCGCCATCTCCTATTTCACCTGACGCTTTATATATCCTTTCTCCTTCCCTACCTCACACTTGTACCAGTACGTGCTCCCCTCTTGCCTGTCGCTCGTCTCTCTTGTGTCAGCAACGTCCCCAGCGGCTAGCCGGAGCCCTTGCTGATGTTTGAAAACGAGGGTGATCCAAGTGGAACAGGAAGCTATTGTGAGCAGGATTTGGGCTTTAGGCGCAGAGGCAGGCCATAGGTCACATGAAGGCGCTAATGCCCACTCAGCACTTGTGGATTGGTCCTGGCTGTAACCCCCACCCAGCACCAGCACCAATCCCCCCTCTTTCTCTCTGTACCTTGTTTTCTCACTAGACCACTGTTTTTGTGGTCATCTATTGTCACTTCCCTTCCCTCCTGATCAAACCTCACCTGTCTGTGTTTGCAATGCAGCTGTTCTATTGCAGAGGGGGTGGATCAGATCAATAACTATTTGCATGGTGGCGAGAAATGTTCAGCAAGCCTCTAATGAATCTTTGCCCCAGACCAACACATTCCACAAGTTGACACTGCCTCCAACCATGCTAAGCTAACCAGGCGGCTGAGTGCTGAGGGAATGGGTGTAAAACAAAAGAAAAATGGATTAGGGGAGCCCAGCTTAGGTTAGAGTTTGTAGTCTTGGTGGCAGAGAGCTGAATAAATTGGAAAAGTGGTGCAATGTTTTTGCAGAGGAAGGGTTTGGAATAGCAATGAGCCTAGGTTGAACTGGAGGTGACAGTTGGTGGATGAGCAGAGTCCTAAAGGTGTGACGTCCTGTTTAGGAAATGTCACAGCCACCCGAGAGGGTGAGCAAATGGGACAGAGAGGGGTAGAAATTCCTTCCTACACACAGCGGGATGGAGGATTGTGCACCAGCGAAGTAGCCCAGTGGTTGTTGTCTTTTCAGGTTTGGGCTAAACACTGCAGCACTTTGCACCCTGCGTGCCCTGCCTAGACTAAAGCAACCAGGTACACATAGAAAGAAGAAACTGGGTTACTACCCTACCCTAAGTCCTGTGGGTTCAGCTGGTGACACACATCTACTCAGCCAACCACCGCTGCCCAATATCCCCCCCCACCCCACCCCCCACATCTGTGTTAATACACTTCTCACAGCTGTGTGCTGTCAATCCGCTTCCCCCTTACCCCCTCCTACCCGTTTAAACTCCTGTCCTGCCTGCTGTTTATTATTCTGATGCTTCGTCATCGCTCCGGTTGCCACGTTCCATGCTTCTGCCCCAATCAGCCAACCTTGGGTTCAAAAGTGCGACGTTTTGTCAAACTTACCTCCCATCAATTAAGAATGGCAGTGACCTCCCCCA
Organism: Notolabrus celidotus; assembly: GCF_009762535.1. NCBI lineage: Eukaryota > Metazoa > Chordata > Actinopteri > Labriformes > Labridae > Notolabrus > Notolabrus celidotus. The sequence goes on along the minus strand of NC_048286.1, from coordinate 13,332,139 downwards.
CCCCTCAGTGCATTAAAAAGTGGTTTTGGTAAGACCACAAAAAAGGATACTTAAAAAAAAAAGGAGAGAAAAAGAACACATCAAAAGTCCAAGTAATTATAGCATCCTTAGACATGGCGAGAAAAACAATCTTGGAAGGTGTCGGACGCAGAGGGCGAATTGTGCGTAAGGGAATGTCTCTCCACACCAGTGCAGGTCTGAGTTAACGAGTCCGTCATTAGATAGCGGCAGGGCTGCAACCATGAAGCCTAATGAGCCAAAGAGCTCTGCTGCTGCAGCATGTCCGGCCAGTGCCAGGAACACAAGAGAGAGAGAGAGAGAGAGAGAGAGAGAGAGAAAGAGAGAGAGAGACAAGAGAGGGAGGGAGGGAGAAGGAACAAGATGAGAGAGATAGAGTGAAGAGAGTGCAAAAAAAAAAGCAGGGCTAAAATCCATGTGGGCCATAGCAACTCCCCAGCCTCCCTTATCCCTGGTCCACCTTCTCCTGCATCCTCTTCCTCTCTATACTTTTTTCTTTTTACAAAACCTTTATTTCTTCCTTTCTTTTAAGAGAAGAGGAACAAGAGTAGGAGAGGAGAAAAAAAAGCCCAAAGGTGTTCTCTGGTTAAGTTCTGTCCCAGTGCTGCTGCTGCTGCAGAACAGTCCACTCCCCCTTCCGACTACGCGACTCACAGGCAAACCATGCGGTTAATAACTGATCGCATCCGAGGAAGAGAGAGGGAAGAGATGGGACAGAGGATGTCAAGGCCCGTCAGGGTAAACTCCGTCCAAAAGCGAAGGAAGAGCATATATTACCTGTCAGATCAGTTTCTTATCTGAGCTGCTCCTCCTCTCGTCCCCTCCTCTCCTCCTCTTCCCGTAGTGAAGAGAGCCATAATGACCTAGAGAGCGCTCCAGCTGCTGCAGCCATCGTGTGTGCCGGGTGCACGCCTGACTCGCTGAATCAGCTTCTATGATTGGGGGGAGGAGGGGTGGTGGTGGGCGGGTTGAGTGCCAGAGTCAGGGAGGAGGGGAGGATGAGGAGGAGGGGGGGAAAGGAGAGAAAGCAGGCGCGCACACACACACACACACACACACACACACACACACACACACACACACACACACACACATACACATATGCACACACATTCCCACACAATCTCAAGTCATACCTTTAGAAGAGGAAGACGTAGAGCTGACTTGAAGAGCTGCCGTTTGAAAAAAAAAAAAAAGTGGGGAGGAAGAGAGAGAGAGAGAGGAAGGGAGGGAAGAGGGAAGGAAGGAGGGGTGAAAAAAAAAAATCTGCAGCACTCTCCTCTCCATCATGTGCATTCTGAGGGAGAGAGCTGGGAGGATGCCCTGGTCGGTGCAGGAGGCAGAAAGTGTACCAACCGTCCTCCCACCCTGCCTCTTTCTTATTCCATCGACACACACACACACACACACGGAGCCCCAGAGCCTTATCCTGCTCCTAAAATGCGCTTTTATTATTCAGTGGAACTTTATACAGCAGCTTGGAAGAGAGAGTTTACTGAATGTTTGAGAGCAGAATTGTGATGGAGGTATTTAAGAAAGACGTGCCTCTGCAGTAGAAGACAGCTGTACTTTTAATAGTCCCTTGCGATCCATGCAAATTTGATTACCATTGTCAGAGACTGGGGACAGAGGATATCGCAATATGTTTCAGTATTTTCTTGTTTAGATTCTTTGCCCTTGTGAATGTTCAACCGCAGCTTTATGCATTCTTGATGGCGCATCGCGAGGTCCACCTTTTCACCGGGATAAGATCAAGCAGAGATGCTGCTGCAGTTTAGAGGGGCATGGAGCACTGTGAAGAACACCGTGGCAGCAAATTAGGTACAAGGGGTCAATCTGCCTGCCCTGCAGTGTGGAGGGCTACGCTTAGCAGTTAGCACTTTGTGGGAAGCCAAGCATTTGAAACACGCCTCGGCCCCTGTTGCCGGGCTGCTCATGTGTCTTGTCTCACCACCTCCCTGACCATATTTAGTCAAGCAGTGCAAAAAATAGTTCCAGCTCCGCTCCATTCCACTCTGCTCCTCTCCTCGCCTCACCCCCTCTACCCTCTCGTCCATACCCCCCCCCCCCCCCCCACCCCCCACCCCTCAGCAACTGTTGGCTCCAGGCTCCAGGAAGCCTCCCCTCCTGCTCCCTGCCTATTGATACCAGCGGCCTGGAAGGAGAGAGCAGCTTTAGGCCAGCTAGCCCCTGCTACCATTTGCCACGCTATTTTTAGTAGCTCCAAATAAAGTGGTCTCCCGTGCTTCCACTTGTGTATTCTTGATTCTTCCCCCACCGCTACCTCCTCCTCCTCCTCCCCTGCTTTACATCCTTCACCACCAACTCCAACGCCTCTTCTGATACCACCCCCTCACTCTGTGTGTCCTTTTGACCCCCCCCAGTCTCTATCATTCTTCTTTTTAAATAGAGCTGGAACACTCTGCTTATGGTAGAGCTTCCGTCTGCTCACCTCTATACTTAGAATTACTGCACATTCGACAAATGGAGGAGAGAGTAAGTGTGACTGTGTAGTGAGGAGGAGCATAGAGAGTGTTAGACAGCAGGAAGTATTATTGTATTGTCTAGGGGTGTAACGATTCTTTTCAACGATTCGATTCGCATCGATGCCGATATGATTAAAGGACGATATTGGTTCATTTAGAACGATCCGATCCTATTCTGTGACTTGAAATCGATTCAGTAACTTCTTAGCCAAAAATTCAACCTGTGTGACTGAAACAAATACCTTGATCTTGGACAGTGCCGTGATGTTTTTCACCCGAGCCGAGTTTTGTCCTAGTCTCTGACTAAACATGCTGGTGAGGCCTGAGGCTTCTGTAGCGCTGATGTTACCTTGTGCTTCTGCTGCTGCAGTGGGAACACTGTAAGAGGTGCCTGGACGGTTGGTGTTGTGTGAAATCCCATGGCGCCTTAGTAGGTGGTTGGGTAGATTTGTCGTATTGCCGTGGTACTTCACTTGACCTTTACATATCCTACAAACAGGGAGCAACTTATTTAGAACATCTCCGTTTTTGCAAAAGCCAAAGTGTTTCCACATGCTGGACCGCAAAGTTGGCTTGATCATTTCTCACTCATCGGTTTCTCCTCTGCCATCCGCCATGCTATGTTTTGTTGTCTGCTGGCGCGTGGTGATGGAGTCACAGACAGGCAGCCTGAATTGAGTAAAGTTTAATGTCTTAATCATTAAAAGTGCAAAAAAATCATCCATATAAAGTCTGCCGTGCTTAAATCCAATGCGTTATTTCCTTGTATTGATACAATTAATTTATTACCTTTTAAAACGATGTTAGGTCGATATGTCGTCCGGAAGCCCAACTTGCCGAGCACATATCGATGTAGTCCGATCATAGGAATATAAATCGATACATCGATGTAATAGATGAATCGTTACACCCCTAGTATTTTCCCATTTATTTATTTTTACTGCATTTGGCAATACAGGCAGACAAGTGGCAGCCTCACCTCCAAGGCAATGAAAAGTTTGGTCTGCTTTCTCTCTCCTTTTTGAGCTCTCATTAATTTTCAAGTGTCTTTTTCAAGCTTTCCCGAGGCGCGGCCACTGAAGAATCTGTTTAATTAGTTGGTTTCATCACGGGGCACATCTATACTGTACGAAAGCAACGTCCTCTGTGCCCTCCTCTTTCTCACTCTCTCCTCTTCAATCCTCTTATACCTCAATGACGGCGAACAAGTCCTCTCACTTACCCCACACGCATCTTAACTGCAGAAAGCCCGAGGATGTGAGAGTGAAAGTTTAAAGTGATCATATGGAACCCAGACTGTTGCACTTGTAATGAATGAGATTGTAAAAAAAAAAACTCACAAACACCCGAAACACGGTGTGAACATTTGTCAAAGTGTGTTTTCATGAGCCAGAAAAATGTCACGCGACTCTCTGCTCGCTGATTTGATAAGCCTTTTAACGAGCTCCCAGTCATTCGGCCCTCACTCTCAGTTATGTCCCAGACCTTTTTCATGCTGGAGATAATTCTGCATAGATTTAAGTGTGCAATTTAATTAATGCATTGCCACTGCAATTTATAGCTTTTCGATTACATTATCTTTACGGCTCTTACAAGAATTGACCATTTGCGAGGTAAAATGGATTCCAAGCTAATGTGTCTGCTCAAAACTTGACCTTACATGGCCAATCAAAGTGCAAAACTGCAGCTATGTAAACGGCAGCTGTGAATGTCCACCTGTTATTACTCTACAGACTATTTTGTTTGCACACCAATTAGAAGGACCCTGTAGTAATTTTACACTAAGCCTTGTTAGGGTTCACAGAAGAAATCTTCATGGCCGAGTATAAATCCATTCTCACCCTACATATGGTTTCGGACTTGAAAGTGTGTATTAATTTTCTACCCAGTCGGTTAAGGTTTTTGTGGACAACAAGTATCTACCCTGACAAAGCCCCTTGTGTGTTTTGTGTATCCCCTCAGTGGGTCTCCACCCTGCCTGTTCCAGCCACCCAACCCACCAGTTTAATCTCAATTACATCCCGACATCCCATCTGCTCCTGAAACTCAGCAGCCCAGCTTACATCTTCCCTCCATGATGAATAGCAAGGGGCTGAATGTTTAGCTGAGCAGTTAATCGATCAATAAGAGCAGGGTCGACTAATGGATGTGCTTTCTTTCTATGGATGAGGGGGTGGGACGGTTGTTCTTCCAGACGAGTACTGCTTTAAACATATCTCCATTCAAGTAAAGTCAAAACAGACCGTCTTGACATCATTCATTTGCATGTTGTTACGATGCTCCGTGTTGTTCAGAAGATGAATCGTGGGTGGAAACTGGAATATTAGGGGCTAATTGTTGCACAGTTGTTATTTAAGAAGTGTGACTAGATGTTATTGGGATTATTCGCATCAGTTAACAGGAATAGGGCCGAACCAAATTAATCCTACAAATTGATCTCAATTGGTACAAATAGGAAACATAATTAATTGCTGGAGTCTTTACCCTTCAAATGGTTTCTCTGATTGTATTTCGAAATCATCAGCGCTGAAGAAAGTTGTTTGTGGATGTTTTACAAAGTCACCGAGGGATTATGAATTTTTTTAATCAATATGCGTTTGGTGCACACTATGCAAACTGATGGAAACGTGGACCATGAAGTGTGTTGGTAGCAATGCCATGCTGCGAGGATGATTCGCTGCTGCAGGCCATGCAAGGCTTGTGACGGAGAATTTGTGGCAGAGCTTTCAAGTCAAAAAACAAAGTTTGGCTGTTGAATAAAGAAGAATTTATATTTTAAAAAAGCAGCAACTTGTTTCAATAGTGCCTCGACTTAATATTGAATGAAGAGGACGGATCTAATCAGTTAAGTTTTGTCTCTCTTCAATTCTTTCTATTTATTAAAGGTCCTATGAGGAATTTTAAACTAATGATGAAACGGACTGAAATTAAAATTGTATGCCTATCTAAGGAAACATGAATATTCATTTTAAGATTGACTGTTTCTGTAAGGTTATTTTCAATGTCTAAAACTAGGGTAGGTGTCAGACTAAGTGACTAGATGCACTCAAGCAAAAAACTTTTTTTCCCCTTTTCTCACAGGATAGATTGTCCATGAGTGACGCATTCGATTGTTGAAAAAAAAAAAAGAGCTTTTTCATGACAAAACACTTCTTGTACATGTGCAGGATAAAATCAGCAAACTAATAAGAGGTACCACTTGGCCAGCATAGACTGTAGAAAAAAATGGACAGCGTTGCTTCGCCTCTTCCGGTTGTACGGGTTTGAAGCCAAAAAACCCTGTTTAAATGCACAGTAGAGAATTTTCTGTGTTGCCAACATGGTGCCACAGTAATTTCTGTTTCCACGGTAACAAGCTCCGCCCTACAGCGTACCGTCACGAGGTCCTATAGAGTTTCCAACTACGGCAACTGTCAATCAGAGTGAATCCGGAAGTAAAACCCAATTTTTTTAACTCTTACTGAAGAAAAATAAACTTTTCAGAAAAAAAATGGCCTTGAGCAGAAAACAGTCAAATACTAACTACATATCAACACAGCATACAGATGTGAGAAACAGTTGTACGTGTATTTATTTTTTGAAGTTTGACCGCAGCACCATTCAAATGAATGGTGGAGACTGAGTTTTTGACCTATACTGCAGCCAGCCACTAGGGGGAGAAGCTTTTGTGGAAGCCTCACTTCCAGCCGAGCGATCAGACGTCCATTTTTTTTACAGTCTGTTGTCCACAGGGTTCGCCAAAATTCACTCACTGCTAAAATTCCTTACAGGAGCTTTAATTTCAGAAAGCTGTATTACTCCCGCTATGATTTAGATTCATAATACTACAAAACAAGGAAAAATTGAGTTGTGGTGGATGTGAATTTCTTCATTTTTTCCTCCCAATACTACGAGAACACTTCTGTTTTATCTTACAAAACGAGAGGCAGGACGCTTCAAATTGAAAAGTTTTGTACTAGGATTTTGGGCAGCTTCAGATGGTGTTGAAGCCCCCTTTTATTTCGAGCATCAAGAATGCTAGCCGCTCTTTCAGCTCGTCTTAATTCCTCCTTTCTGTGAGCCTGCCCACCAGTCAACATCATAGAGGGATTAGAGCTTTTTCTAATGAGTCCAGTTTGTGCTTTTTGAGTAAATCTCCATCAGCCTGGCTCTTCCTCCTGCTTACTCCGTCTGTCTCATCACTTCTTCTCCTCTCCCTCCCCCACATCGCTTCCTCCATCCGTCCCCCACCACCCCCGTCCCACCCCTCCCCTCCATCTCTCCTCATCCCTTTACACAGTGCATCATTTGAAGAGGTGAGGCTGTTGAGCGCTTGGAGGAATAAAAGTGATTTATGAATGGGCCAGCCTACCTGGGTGCTGGAGGGGGAAGCCAGTGGCAGTCAGGCTCTCTGATCCAGCAGCCCATTGTTCCCTCCAGCCTCACTGCAGGGGAAGCTCCTCTGCCTCTCCCGTCTCTGATCTTTTACTGTGCCGTACCGGCGCCACATGTTACCGTTAAGTGACTCACAAACTGCATGAATACCTACGCACTGCAGGGGTGTGTGCGTGTGCAAGACCATTTTCTCAGGGGGCTCACACAAACACACCCGCTGTGAACTGCTTATAGTCTATTGCCACTAAAGTTATGAGCAAAGGGTATATTGTTATGCTTAGCATGATTTAGCCTTTTATACTTGTAGGACTTTTTTTTTCCCCTCCAGATTTTTGGATTTTAACACAGGTGAGGATGGCCAGATGCACCAGCCAACAACCCTATCCATAAAATAAAAGAGAGGTGACAGGAAAGGTGCTGTAGCTGCTGAGGACAATGTATGAGCTCCTCCTTGTCACCATATGCTCAGATGCCTTTACAGACAACACACACACACACACACACACACACACCAGTTCACACAATACATGATGGCAGTATACGGGGGTTTTACTGGGTCAAAATTGAGGAGGGATGTCTCTTAGCCATACCGATCCGGCTATTAGCGTTTGTGTGTTTATCGGCCGCCTGTGTAATATCTCCGTGTTTACAGAGTAATATACGATAACTCCTGATAGCAGGATGGTGGAGGTGATAAACTTGGTCAGGGGAAAGGGTATTCACAGGTTCCCTTCTGTAATTCATTAAAAGATAACTCATAGCAGAGATATGTCAAAGTAACACTTTGAATCCAGATAAACTGCACTTAGTGGGTTCTTGTAGCCCACAATGGGAGGTAATATCCTTATGTTGGCCGATTATTGTAACATACTCCATGTAGTCTGGAGAAATCAGCCTGATACTGCTGATTTACTGCATGTAATTATATATGTCTCCTTAGTGTGATCTGTTATTATCTTCAGTTGTTCAATTAGACTCTGCATTATGTTGCTGTGGCTTGTTCTAGTTGAATTACTCACTGAAGAGTGTATTCTCATTAAAGATGTAGTGCAGTCACTGGTCCATTCAGCCAGCCAGGGCACCAGTTTGCTGCAGCGTGCACTGTGACTTAATAGATAAAAAGTCACCCAATCCTAGAAGCCCTCCCAGTGTCCACCTCTGTCTGAGCTGGGACCAGTCCAACAGATCAGCCAGAGGACAAGCTGATACAAGCCCCAATCCCCCTGTGACCAATCAGAACGCCTACACTTCCTCCTAGGGCTGGGCCAACGGTGGCTCGGAGCCAATAGATAAGCTCAGCCATGCTGTAATGCTCTGTCTGTCCTGTGGCATGCTGAAACATTGAGTCCTGGCTGCTATGTTGCTATAGCACATGTTGGGAGAGGGAGGGGTGGGGGTAGGGGGGGAGGAGAGAATGGATGGATGGAGGGAGAAGAGGGGAATGAGGGATCAAGGGATGGGTGGAGGGAGAGAGAGGGAGGGGTGCATCCCTTCCTGAAGGGACTCAAGGACATAAAGAGCTTTTGGGAAAGTGACTATAGCATGCAAAGAGAAAAGCTTGCATTGTGAAGCCTCTATAAGCGCTGATGGTATGGTTTCTTCCTCACCAGCCAAACCTAGAAAGAGCAGGATTTATTTGTGGCACTTTAAGTGCCTCAGCAATGCAGGTAATAAATATGACAGAGCAAGGTGATATACTTCAACAGCCCAGCTGTCAGGCATCTTTAATATTTTCTCCCTCCATTTAAAAACAAATGTAGTTTATCTATTTACCTGATGTATCGGGATAAGTAATAGAATTTATTTTAGTGTTTGGTGGTACTTCAGCGCCAGTGACGGCACTAGTGTATTTTAATGAAACACAAAGGAGCGTGCTGCATTGTTCTTAGCTGAGTGAGCTCATGTAAAACATCAGTATAATCTGTGCGGTATGGTAAATATGATTTCACACAACACAAAACTCAAGAAAATGTGTCACTGTGTGCATCTTTTTATTAGCTGGTCACCTTGTGTGATTGAATATCATGATTAATTTTTTTTATATTTCCCTATTTTAGACTTCACAGAGCTTGATTTTGTATCAAAATAATGTTATTCATACATAAACACAAATATAATAGTAAACCCAGATTTAACAGAGATGTCTAGGTCATGCATTTATGATCCCGACCATTACTTATTTTTTTTAAGTACACAGTCTAACCTTTTGATTTCAAATTAATATCATATACTGTTTTATTATTTAGGTAAACAAACATAGGATCAGAAATGCACGGATCATCATTGATTACTTAAAAAAAAAATGAAGTAAACAATTGTTACTGTTTTAATGCAGTAACCTCCAGCTTCTAGATGTCAATATTTTTTTTCTCTTTTTTGATATCCAGTGGATTATTTTAGTTTAGTTTATCAGGATCCCCATTAGCTGTCACATTGCAACAGCTATTCTTCTTGTTGGGGTCCACAAAAGCTTTACAGTAGTGACAATGCATTTAAAGATAATAGTAGTTATGATGATGATGATGATGATGATAATAATAATAATAAATACAGGAATAAATCAAACATCTACATACAAGTTCTGACATTACAAAAAATGTCTATAGATAACATAACAGGTCACTTTGTGAAACATTAATAGACAACTTAATAATACAATTAAATGTAAGTTGCAACTCCAGTGACAAAAACTGTAAGGAACTCTTGGTCATAAACCACAATTATCTGAACACATTTTGCATTTCACACTTAAAGCTGATATGTGGGGACTCGTTTTCCATGATTTAAGCTCTGTAGCGAGCCAAATTTGCACATCTTAAGAATGATCATATCTCGTCTGACTCAGATGTGAGCATAAATAATATTTAGCATCCCTATCATCCCAAATTGTTGTCAGCCAAAGAGGTATTAGTGTCCTTAATGTACTCTGAGGGACACATCCAGGCCGACTTTCACCTCTAAACCAAGCTTTGCTGTTGAATAATGCAGACCAGTTTACCTTGATAACCTGTGCGGACACTGAAGTCAGTGGCCCCCATGCAAATGCAGTATGACAGGTCAAGGGGATGAGGATTTGTTTTTGTTTGTGTCATTTGGTAAGGCTTGTGCTTGTGTTTGTGTGTGGATGGTTGCGTCCAAACATGCAGGGAATACTGAAAAAATCGACCGTGGCACAGAAAAACATTAGCTCCACTTTTTGGGATGGAGCAGCGGAGCTTACATAGAAAACAGTACGAGTAAATATTCTATCCACTGTATCTCAGGAATCATGAATGTGTGTGGGAAACATTTATGTTTCTATATAGTCTTATCTGTTTAATGTATAGCACATTCATACGAGCTCCATTAACAAGTTGGCTGGTAGACATTCTGCGTGCAGCTCTGGGGCATATGGTCTGTTGTTGTTTCAGTGCTTAGGGGAGGCAGGAGCTGATACAAGGCCCTTTTGATCCCTATTATTTCCCCCTGCAAACAATAGATTTTAATTACCAAATCGCTCTTTCAGCCACAGTGTCTCCCTCTGCATGTGCGCCTAGAAGTGTAACAGCTGAAAAAGTCAGACTCATCAGCTGCAGTACGGCAGCCTGTTTGTGTCACTTTGGATCTGTTCTGCCAATTACCGTGGAAGAGAATATGATGGTGTGTTATCATCGTTTTGTCTGTTGTGTTTAAGCGGCAGCACAGTTACTGCTGCAGTGCTGTGCGTAAAGGGACCCTCACAGGTCACAACATACGGAGATGAGCGTTTCTCTGGGAGTGTGAGGGTGAGTGCGATGTGTTTGCGAGGGCAGAAAGGTGGGAGGCGGGGCCGGGAAGCGAGGGGTGATTTAAAGTGGTAGATTTGCAATGAGACTGTAGATCATGGGAGCCTCTCAGACTGTCTGCCCGCGTGGTGACAGTGTGGCATTCTGCAGAGTGGCTGCCGATCGAAGGACCTTCAGTATGGCTGATTTCTCTACCGCTCTGCAAAAGCCAGAGTCAGTCCCCTCGGTTCTATTTAACGCTCTGTGACTCTGTGTGGAAGAACTTGCAGTTAATTTCACCCGGCAGGAGCAAGTCTGACGTTGTTTCAAACAAACTGAGAGGAACTCTGACGTCACCAAAACGAAGCGTCGGCTTTACATATAGGTCATTTAGATGATTTGGGGTGTTGAGCCGGGCTAAAACTTGAAAACGATTAAATAACAAAGACATTGTGACTCATCACAAAGGCAGCTGATGACCGAGCAAGTTGGAAATATGTACATATTAAAGTAAAGCCTGGAGCTGTGAGAGGATCTAATACAGTGGAGATTGTGTCAGAGCGTTTTTTTTGGAATCCACTCACATAAGCTGCAACCAAAAAATAAAATCTGAAAATGTCTTAATTACTCCAGGCTTGATGGTTTGGGTTAAAACGATTCGACGATGAGCAAAATGAAGGAGCAGTTCACACAAAAGTTTTACTGTTTCATAAATTTTTTTCCTGGTGCAAACAATTCTCTGTGAAGATGCTGCTCACATTATCAATCAATTGTATCTCTGCACCTTGGACAGTACAAAAAAAAAGATAAAGGGCGTGTAATATATATATTTAACCTATGGGTTTCATAAGCTATGATTTGATCCCTTGCTTTGGCGTCTCACAATCACATAAACAGTTACAGGGGTCTTTCATTTTGAATTGAGTTCAATGTCTCACAATGAACACTGTGTCCTCCCCAAGCAGCAACCTCCGGTCTCAAACTATGAAGCCCATGCCGAAGCGTTATAAACTGTAATCCATTCGAGAATCCGCCTGAGGCGGGCAGAAACACCAGAAACCACATAGACACCAATTCAAAAAAGACGATCTTTGCAGCATTAATAAACATGTTTACAGCCTGGTTCCAAAAACGGCATGGCTCTACGTAGATAATCTCTCTATCGGCACACACTGTACGGGGGATGAACTTTTTTTCTAACGTGACTGTTCAGAAGATAGTAAGATTACGAGTTTTTGCCCAAGTAAGGACATGACTGACTTGACTCCCAGACAGGAACATAGCTGTTGGCTAGGAGGCTCAAACTCCGCCTCTTTGCAGCACACCTTGACTGGTTGAGTTCCGCATTTCCAATATGGCTTCCGCCGTCGATTGGCTTCAAAACAGCGCTCAGGAACAGATGGGTGACGGATACTACGTCCATTATTTATACTGTCTATGGTCTAAGCAAAAACATGTCATGCCCATTAATAAAAATATTTCATTAAGCCAAACAGCCTTGTAGATATTCTGATACCTCAAAATTGTTATTGATAGGTGTAGAAATCACACACCTAAGGAGGTTTTGTTGCTTGTATTTAATTTCAATTCAATAACCCTCAGTTTGAAGCTCTTATGTGAGCGAGCAGTGATCTGTAACGTGTTTCCACCAGGCTGTTTGTTGGGAAGGGAGTGAGCGGGGCGAGGGGTCAGAGATGATTTTCTTCACCCTGTTAGCAGCTTGTTGAGATGGACTGACTGTAATGAAACAGAAGTCAGTGAGTGGACACTCTGGTGACAGTGTACTCGAGTCAGCTTGTGTCTTCGCCTGATAATGATTTGATCTACAGTTCTCATTTTCTGTCCCTCGTTCTGTGTACCTTGTCTTATGTCAAGTCAACCATTCAAAATGTAATTATCAAATCCTGGCGAGCAGTTCTGTCAGCTCTCAGGTTTGTTATTTGCACATTGTCAAAGCATGCATTCCTTGTGTCAGCTGCAGATCAACCACGCGTACTTTGTTCTACACAGCAGGTCAATTGTTACTTAGTTGTATTATTTATTCAGCTTTCATCACATTTGCGTTAGCATAGACTAAAATGGATGTACAACCTATTGCATTCTAATGCAGACGTGTCTGAGCCTGTGAGAAAAGTGATGCTCAATAATTACCCGGTTGTTTTCGAGGTAATAGTGCTATTGAGCATTTGTTCCCTATAGTACGCATGATTTAGGTGTCTCTTTACTCCGTTATAATCTGCATGCCCTTGCTTTATCTTTTATGACATCCACTGCTTCTTTCTTAAAAAGGATGTATATATGACTGTTATGGCTGGTGCAGAATGAGAATGAGGTTTTTCAAGGTGCTGAGGAGAATAAAGTGCAAAGAAGAGTAGCATGGGAAAAATAATTGGGTCATCTTGAACCAATGGGACATTAACGCGCCATTGGGCTTCTCTGACTGTCTTGCTGCCTCCTTCTTCATAAATTGCTACGAATCAGGTTGCTCCGTAATACCAGGTGATTTAAGGCTAATTAAAGCTAAGCTTTATAGGCCCCACCCACTTCCTAAACGGACAGACAAATGTACCTGAGATGTTTGAAATGCACCCGGTGTCTCCTAAACAACCTTCAAGGCACAGGCAATAGCTATAGTGATAACCAAAACATCATAGAAATGCACCCCTTTACCCGTCTTCCCTCTTCCCGGTTTATGCAAATAGTCCTTAATAAAGCCTGCTCACTCAGGGGCCTCAGGTACAGGCAGGCAGGGGAAGGTCACATTGTAGGGGAAATTATTCTCTTCACGGCATGGTAATGAAAGGCTTTTTTTATCGAGTGCAGCCAGCGAGGTTCTTGTCCTCAGCTCTCTGCTGCACTGCTGGCCTGGACGCTACCTGTGTTTATTTACTCTGTCCACAGCAGGACGGCCAGCAGCTGATAGGACAGCCTGGCAAAGTGAACAGGGAACTAATTGCTCCTGGAGGTAGAAAGAAGGATCGGAAGTTCATCTAGTTATATTTGCATGCGGATTACAGACTCCTTGATGTATTTGTCACGTCTGATGTCAGGAGTTATTTAGTGACTGCGGTTGAAACGGAAGGTGTGGTTTTTTTCAAAAAAGTTTGCCCTTTTCTGTAGAAACTACGCCGGCTTGACTTTCACATACAAATGATAAAATCGCAAAATATCCAAGCCAATATTCCCAATCAAAGCATCACTAACAGGAGTGAAATCCTGATCAGGTTGAAGTCTCTTATCCTCCCAGCTGCCACAAACTTAAGGTGCCATTCAAACTCTCTAAACATGATGAAGAGTTTCTCCCTGTGCAGAGAGGAAAGTGGGAAGGCAGGGTCCCATTTTGAGTTAGTGTGTTGCATTTGTGAATGATTTGTTGGGTACAGGGTTCACTATTTCAAAGCACCTGAAAGTATCGATCCTGTCCCCTCTGAGCTGAAGCCTCATGTATCGTCTGAAGGCGGCACATCTTGAAAAGCTGTTCTGGTAAGAAGGCTGCCTCAGAGAAAAAAAATCCTACCAGGACCAAAGAGGATGCAGAAAAGCTCACAGAGCAATATGATGAGCTAAGTTCCATGAAGACAGAAAAACTTAAATCATTCTAACTAAAGGTCATTCCCCTTACTAATAAGCTTCCAAATGTTCAGTCGGTCAAAAAATAATAATATTTTGGTTATTGTCGGCCTGAAGCTCCAGTTATATGTAGGTTGCAAAATTCCTGGAATTTTCAAAATTGGAAACTTTCCATGGGAATTAACGGGAATAAACCATGAATTTACTAAATTGAAGGTTGGCTCTTAACAGGGATCTTACATATAGTTGGGGAAAATATATTTGATCATAATCCTGACTAAAACAACCAGATTTCATGCAAGTACATTTTAATATCTATGCTGTTCCTCAATCACATGCACATAGTACACTGCTTACTGCAGGGCTATTGAGACCACACCCCCTACATGCACTTTTCATTTAACATTTTGAATGGGACTTTGTTGGGATTGCATTTTTGTTCATTTTTGAATGGGTTGGGTCAGGGGGATTAATAAATCTAAATTCAGTGTTGTAGTCGAGTCCCCAAATCAGAGTCCGAGTCGAGTCCTCAGTCCTCTGTGTTCGAGTCTGAGTTGAGTCCAATTCACCAGAGAAAAACCCGAGTCTAAGTCGAGTTCTCATTACTTGAGTCCAAGTCGAGTCCTCATTACTTGAGTCCAAGTCGCGTCCTCATTACTTGAGTCCAAGTCGAGTCCTCACCGGTAATATATATTATCCAAACTATTGACTGTTAGACTGGCTGTGTAGGACCTTTTGGATGTGTAGGAAACACATTTATTTCATTAACATTAGTGTTGGAGCTTTTTCAATCATTTTATGTCATACATATGAATATTCTAGTATATTCATAATCATTTTACTTTATGTCATTTATTTATTGTTGTTTATATTAAGGGCAATGTCATGTGCATTATTATTATTTGATTTTAGTAAGCATTTTGATAGTTTGATGGTTTTCACCTGGATTGGCAGGTAAGATAGGAGGGGGCGGACACAGGAGAGGTGAATGTTATTTTTTTTACCAGAAGAGCACGAGGACGCTACAGACTGTTTAATGAGAATCTATCTTGTATATGACATCAGAGAATCTGCAGTTTTTACCTGGACATTTAAAAATGTGTCTGATCCTGTACGATCCGCTCTACCCCAGCGCTGTGGCCGGTTTGATTTTCAGTTTTGATTTTAGTAAATTGACGAGGTCTAACTGCCACTGCAGTGAGATTCTAATGAAATCCGGCCAGTGTGTCTGGAGATTAATTTATGAATGAAGCCACAGTGCTGCGTGCCATGTGTAAATGCGCTTCTGTTGATGAGGGGAAGCACTCAGAGATTCTGCTGCACTGGGATCACTGCCGGTGTCCAATAAACTCAGCCCTAACACTATTAATCAGAATTCTGACTAATGAAACAACTTAATAACTTGGTTTAGTTACTTTTGTCGCTTATGTTACCGTTATACTAACACAGTAAAGTGATGAACGGTCTCAAGAAACTTAAGCATCTCTCTCACTTTTCGGTTCATCCTGGACAGATGTCTGTTAAGTTTGAGCTGGTCTCTTTCCTTTCCTTGATGGGTCTCTTAAATATCCACATGTTGCTCTGCTCTCACTGCATTTACTGTGAAATCTTTGAAAGAAAAATGCTCAGCTGGTAGCGTATTTTAATCCTTGCAGACGTCACGTTATATGTATATTTGTATATATATATATGTTGTTTCTAAACTGTAGCGCAGCCACTAGCCAGGGCTCAACGTCCTGTTGATAATGTCATAATGCTATCATGCTCTGACACCTGGATGTAAAGAAGCACAGGTGACATATGGTATCTTGTAGCGTGGCTTGGTTTAGCAGTATTTTGATCTGGACAGTGGAGATAAAGTTGTATGTAGCTTGTGCTAAGTTAAACAGGTATGTAACCACTCTGCTGAAGCAATATGTGCAAGAGGAACCAAATGCTGGTGTTGCTGGCTCTTCCAACTGTAGGAGAGCTAAACTATTCAGACAGTGTTTGTCTGCAGACTCTCTGATCCCATGCTCAAAGTCAAAAATTTTTCTCACCTTTAGACTAGTCGGTTAGTCTTAATTCAATTTTTTTTCAAACGACTAGAAAATGAGTCAATATGGAATAAAATTACAACTATTCAAGTTTTTTTGTTCTGTAGAAAGAGTTAGCTCAGGTGTGATGTGATATTTTACAATTTTTTGGGGCAAAAGTCTGCCAAAAAAAGTATGTAAAAAAATAAATAAAACAATCTCCATCTGCTGCTGAAGACTGTGTGATACAGTTGAAAGCACATGGACCTTGAATTTTAAATATATCTCAGGACAGACAGTTAAGAATATGGATAAATATGGCGCACCTTTCCCCAATAGCCTAAACCTCCTCTGCTCAAGAGTCACGCACCTGATCATTGTCTATTAGCCGTGTTCTAAAGCCTTTCTTTTCCCAAGGCAGGTGGCACCTTTGGGCGACTAATTTCCGATGCAGAATTTGGAGCTTGAAGCCTTAGTTAATAAACGAGGGTATGCCAAACACGTCTCCTGCATCAGAGTAACCATATGTTTGTGCGCAGCCATTAATCTCAGACTGGATGTTGACTGTTCCCGTTTTTGCCCTGTCCTACCCAAGTTATTGTCCCCCGACTCCCACTTCCTGTTGTAATAACATCCCACTGACCACCACACAGATGGCTGTCAGCTAGGCGAGGGCGGCAGAAGGGCCCTGTCGACCCGAACGCTCGAACACACACACAAAATCACAGCCGCACACATACTCTTTACTCACACTTCCAGTGTCTTACATACATGACAAACGCCGATACACAGCGAGCTGGGGGTGTCAGAGAGCGTCCTGGTCAATGACAATTGCAGCCCAAGACAACAGGCCCCTGTGCAGCTCTCCTGAGGGACTCTTGAGATCTCTCACAGGGTGACCCAGTTCCATCACGTCTCCCCTTCTACCTCTCTCCTCTACCTTTCCTCCCTTTTCAGCTGCATGTCCTCCTGCATTTAAACAGACCGTAGCATTGGTTTTCAGGTTCAGCTGCAATAAGGAGATCCTCACTTCACTCTAAATATCAGTCTCCCTCTCAAATCCTGTGATGTCTAAATGTTAAGTCTCAGGTCAGCTGGTAGACTCACTATTTTCCTCCATCTTCTCTTGACATCCTGCCTCAAGGGCCGACACAGTTTCTCTCATACCCCCCTCAGTCACTGCTAACATCACTTAGCGAGGAGATAAAAAAAGAACTAGGATTTATTCCTCTGTTCTTAATTACTCTCTTTTTTTCTGCCTTTACAGCAAATAGCTTAACTGCAATGCAGCAGTGCCAGTATGGGGCATTAATATTAATGCCTGCCCATTTCGCCCAGCGTGGCAGGGAGCCTGTCAATCAAGACTTCTATTGGAGGGGCTCCCTACTACAGCATACACCTGCCCAGCGCTCCAGTGCGCGGCTCTGACTGTAGAAGGCGCCATTCTGCCCCTATAGCGCAGCAGGCCTGCATTTATTGGCCAGTTGTTCTACATATAGGAGGTATTTGCAGCCAATCCAGGCAGCACAAATGTTGTATATTGCACCAATAGGAGGAGGAAAAAGAACAAAGGCTTTATGTGAAACAATTGCCCTTGATTCTGGTGTGAATTGTTGTAGTTAAGAAAAAAAAAAATTGCATGCCTGTATTGTCTATCAGTCTTACTTGAAAGGCAGCTGAAAGAGTGCTGTGTTTAACCACCGGGAATAAGTTTAATGTTAAAGCTTCAGGCAGAATCTGATGTGGCAAGGTCTTTTCTTGAATAATTTGCTTGTTTAAGTCTCAACTCCTTCCCATTGGGAGCACCAGGATGAAATTACTCAAAAGTCCCCCCCTGAGATGGTAAATCTACAGTACGCAAGCAAATAATTCCTTGTAACAAGGCGCACATTATGAATGTGAGATTAGGCAGAATGGTGCGGTTGCTATCACATTTAAGCAGTGCTCCTCTGCATTAAGTGGTTGAAGAATAGCTGCAAGCAATGCAGGTGTATGTGTGTGCGTAAGCCTCTGTGCGATGAGAGGTAGAGAGAGAGAGCGAGGGAGCCTGGGATCAGTGTGCTGCGCTGTTCATCACTGCAGCAGTACACCAGCGCCGGATCTCTGTCCGTACAGAGGTGCTGACTGCCTGCCACCCCACCCCCCCATCCCCCTTCTTCCTTCTCCTCCTCCTCCTCCTGCCTGCTGCCTCTCTGCCCCTCTTTCTCTGCTTCCTAAAGAGGGTGTGTGATGCTCCCTTTCATTACTCCAGAAGGATGGAAGACAAGCTGTAGGTTTAGCAAAAACCCGCAGGGAACCGGTCATCCTGATTGCCTTTAGTCTGAAAGCCTGCCAGCATGTTGGTTTGCATTTCTTTCTTTGTTCTTTCTTAATAGTTAACAGTTTGCATTGATTGTGCGGCTGTGGCCTTCCTGCTCCGTGCTGGAGCCCATTTCCTCCCTCTTCTCCTTTAGACACTATTTACCTTACTGCTGTGTACGTAAACACAACTGCGCTCGCCAAGGGGCTGCTCAGCCATATCAAAGTCAGGGTTAAATCAGCTGCCTCCTTTTGTCGCAGTTCAAAGATATGCCCTGCATGAGTATTCAGGGTTAATCAAGGTCAGAAGTTTCCCTCCAGCGTTGCCGCTTTAATGCTTATTGAAGGTACATTGTGTACCCAACTATAGACAGGATAAAAGAACACTTCAGAGATGTTTATGGCTTTTAAGTGTCTCGCTTTATGTTCCCAAGTATTTGCACAAATTGAAGAGATGTGTTTGCAGCTTTTGTTTCTCATCACATATCCTCGACTGGCCATAACACTTAACAGGGGGATGAGTCTCATTCCAGTGTTCTCATGTACCATATGCCTGGATGTGTGCCCAGGGACTAAAGCAAGAAGAGGAAGAGAAGAGGAAGGGGTTGGGGGCAAAGAGATAATGGATGAGTTCAAACATTAAACTTAAGCAGCCATGCTGTGAAACATAGTTGACTTAGTAGAAAGAGGAGTGTTAAATCAAATCTTTTTCCTCTCAGTTCATCTGTATTATAGATTAAGCCTAACTTATTGTTTTTTACTTATTCCTCTCTGTTTCTTTTGTGTGATCCTTGGATTTAATAAGCCATGAGAAATCTTGTGGTTTCCGTTTACTTGTCAAACACACGTCTCTTCTTTAAACAACACAGTAGAGAGAGGCAGCCAGCCTCACTCTTCATCCCCACCGTGACACTGTGACTCCTTCTCAGCCCTCCTCTTGTACAGTTTTCCTTGCAGCCACGTCTCTGTGGCACACATCCTCCAAATGACCTTGAGTGGCACAGAACTGACTCGCTCCTCTCACCACACCAGGCCACCTCCGTAAGACAGCGCAGTTCAAACAATGGACCCCCCCCCCTCTCTCTCTCTCTCTCTCTTCAGCCCATTTTTACCCAGGAGAAGACCTAAGTGAACCCAGCTAAATCTTGTGTAATTACCATTTTGCCTTCCAATGATAGACACTTTTTGCGCATCACCAGGGGAAATGTGGCCTCCCTTTTGAACTGAAGAGATGGTAGGGGGGGATGTGTGCTCCAAAATAACACACAGCACTTGTACCACTCAAAACTTGATGTAAATAACACTCTGCTTGAGAAAGCAACTCCTCCCCAAGTTGATTTAGTATTCTCTGCTGTAAAAGAAAAAAAAGGGAGGGAGAAAGAGGGAAATTGTATGGGAATATGGTGTATATCAGCAGTACAGACTCTATGATGTGTTTGCTTACACCAGCTTGTGTCTGGCCATAAGCTTTTATACAGTCCTGAGATATTCAGTCAGAGATGGATTGATTTTGGCAGTTTATATCGTAAACTATCAAATTGACTGTACTGTCTGAACCTTCTCTGGCTTTTTCTGTAACGTTGTCCAGCTCAGCCAGTTCAAACACTCACCCTCCTCCCCTTCTCTCTCCTCTCCTCCTCTGTGCAGTGCCATGCGTGTGCTGCTGTCCAAACTGCCGAGGCCTTGGATCGTAGACGAGAAGAAGGATGATGGTTACACTGCACTGCACCTGGCTGCCCTCAACAACCACGTGGAGGTGGCTGAGCTGTTAGTGCACCAGGTAAAACACACCAGCAGCTACAGACATGCATTTGAATGCATGCTTAATTACTCAGACTGACAACGATTGCTGTTATTCATAGTCTACAAGAGCCCCGAAGCAGCCTTAAGCATAGCTGCATCAGCTCAGCCTGCGCTTCTGGCTGACTAAAGACCATTAAGAGCAGCTTCCCCTGCACTCCCTGCAGCCAGCAAGCTGTAGACCAGTTCAAGCTGCTGTAACTGCCATTTTTTTATTGAATCCATACGGTTCCCGGGGTCTCCAGGGGTATTCTTTAGTGCTTTTGGGCCCTCATATCCTCCTCCTCTTCTCGCAATCACACCTTCATGCTTTTTTCCCTTCTGAGATTGCAGGTTTAACTCTCAGAAGTCTCAAACATGCAGGAGTTTATGGGAAAAAAAGTCACCTGACCAAGTGGGAACTGGGTTAATTAGGATGTGGTGCAAGGCAGCAATGTTGCTGCAACATTCAAACGCATGAATGCTCGCCGTGCAGGCTACCTTTCACTGGGGGATGGCCTTTTTTTTTTCTTTTTTTTTACAGGTCCCTGCAATGGGCTGGTTCGCAGTGATGGCTCAGCTTTCTATTCAGAAATTGCACCACACTACAAGGTGCACTGCAGATTCCCTGCCAGCAAGCCCAGCCAGTCAGTCTTATTACTTGGGGATTTCACACACTGCCTGATCACAATGCTTATCTTCCTTCCACATCTCCTCAGTTGATTTCTTTGCAATTGGAAATGACAATCACATGCAGGGTTTTTGTAGGATGCATTTTTTTTTTTACTGCCCCCCAGCTGATACTTTGTTGGTCGGTGGGGTTGTAGGAAGAAAGGTTTAGTCAAGGCACAAGTAGCTGGAGAGGTTGTTTCTATCTTCTATGTGCAGAACAATTAATTTACTTTTAATTAAAGTCTTCTCTTTTTCTGTTTGTGATTATTTCTCACTTGTCTGTTGTTTCTACATGCACAAACCTACGTGTGATTGATTCTGGTTAATACGTGCAAGCCAACATGCTCATTTTTGTGTGTTCTCCTCTCCTCTTCTCGCCTCTCAGGGCAGCGCCAGCTTGGACATCCAAAATGTCAACCAGCAGACAGCCTTACATCTTGCAGTGGAGCGTCAACACACTCAGATAGTCCGGGTTAGTGGATCCTCATCTTACTTATCCTCCTTTTTTTGCCTTCTTTCTTTTTCTACCCTTCTAAGCACACTCACTTTCACCACAAACTAAAGGTCTCTTGTTAACTCTCCTTCAGTCCTTTATCCTGTACTGCACTTTTAGAGTGCAGCCTCCATTAAATTTACACTGGTGGATGTTCTGCAGTTGTATGAGGTCCTGCTTCGGATTTAATGCTGTGTAGGGAAAAAGCTTTCCGAGGCAGTGTCTTGGTTTGAGTCATTTGGCGTAGTGTTGGATTGAGATTGCCACGTTGCCATCTTGTGGACTCAAGAAAAAATGCACTCCATAATTGCACTGAGGCGTTTCATTGTTAGCAGCTGCCTTATAAATCAGCACTTTGGCATTTGCATTGTTGCATAAATTTAAAGTTGTTTTATGGTTCTTTGTAGACTTTCTGTTTCACTGCCTGTTTGTGTTTTGTCTTCGCAGCTGCTGGTGCGTGCAGAGGCCAAGCTTGACGTGCAGGACAAGGATGGGGACACGCCACTTCACGAGGCACTGCGTCACCACACGCTGTCCCAATTGCGACAACTCCAAGATATGCAGGACGTCAGCAAAGTGGAGCCCTGGGAACCCTCCAAGAACACAGTACATATACATCCATTATTAAAATCACTGCTCCTCCTAGATAACAGTCATTTACCTGGGTCATATTGCTTAAGGTATCATTAGGCATCGCAGTAAGGCGTTCATAGGAAGATGAAACAACAGCCAGGAGCAGTTGTTAGAAAGAAAACGCTGTTATCAGCAAGAAAACAACAAACTCAAAACATGAAACTTCTGAACTGCTGGGTGCACTTGTGCTGCAGAGTGCAGAAAGTCTTCACATAGACTTTCCCTGGCTTTAATAATATATATAACTGTGTAATAATGATAGAGCGCTGGAAATCAGAGGCTATCTTGTTTTAAAGCCTAACAGATCTGTGTCTATTCCAGTAAAGAGTAGGGTCATTATTCTACTGACAAAAATAAATAAATCTAAATTTCCCTCTTATTAGACTTAGCAGACCAAGAGAACATTCTATCATCTCGAAAATGTATCACCAGCATGTCTGCAGGTGGTTTAAAGACACAAAACTTCCTAGAGAAGCATTAATAAATTGTAGGACAAACAGGTCAGTTCTCTGAAAGCATCAGAACATGTCTCTTGTCACCATCAAAAGTTACTGGCATGTCACCTCCATCAAGAAATGAATGCTTTACAACTCTAACTGAGTTTGTAAATTGGCATCTTTGAATGAAGTGTTCATGATTCGGGGCATTTTCGTTAGGTTTCTATGGAAGCTTTCTTAGAAGCACACATTCACCAAACTCCTGAAAATCAATTGAAACTGTCAGGCTGGGGTGCATGTGTGAACACAAACGGATACATTTTTCACACTGGACTTTATGAAGACTTTTTCACGTCAAAATGTCTGCAAGACGTTGGTTGACGTGTGAACGCAGCAGGTAATATTAAGGTCGTAGTGATGATGTTACACCATGAAACTGGTGCCATCTTCATGCATCTAATGAGTGTGCGTTACACTCCTTTACCCTCACTGGTTAGAGTCTTTTTCATCTCCTCCATTGATATTTGTTGCCGTCAGGCAGAAACCTTGCATCTCCACATTTAATCATTTTAATTACTTTCCTTTAATCAATGCTACTGATCTTCCTTTATGTCTGTCAGTAGGCTTTCTAAAATAACACGTGAAAGTATTTCAAAAAGCGTGTGGGTAAATCTCATGCAGTATTTAGTTGTTGGATATTGTTAACATCACACAGTGACTACTGTGACGTCCTTTTTACATCTTGTTCTGCCTCCTTGGGATTAGTTTGACAGGGAAAATCTCCTGCTTTTTTTCCACATGTGTGAAAAAAGGGTAACCTGGGAAAATTTCAAGAGGCAGGCTGTGATTAGGGCGACACATTTCTGTATGAACCTCTACCTGATGTGTGAAGAATTCAGACAGATCACACTTGGACACACAGTCCTGGACACCCCATCATCCGAATCACTGGACAGCCCAGTGTGCAGACAACTGCCCACCACCACGCAGAGCAGTCAACCAGCTCACTGCCACCTCTCCACCATCCTGAATGAGTTTGTCCTCTTGTAGAGGCCAACAGAGGCATGTCAGACCTGAACCCTATTCATTAACACCACATCACTAATCCCTACAGGGAGGAGTTTAGGGCTGCAGCGCCTAGCTGCCAGTACAGACTTACCTTACTTGTCATCTCCTGTCCACCTCCTCTTCTTCTCTTCTCCGACTTAGCCGCCTCCACTGTTCTCTCCTCCTTCCTGCCCTCCCTGGTCCTCCAGCAGAGGAGCGGAACAGACAGACAGCAAGCCTAATTGAGATATGTGCAGTTGGGTCACTCTCCTGTAGCACCGCCCTCCCTCAGAGGAGAATTGAATTAGCCGGCCCGATGGCTCCATCAGCCAAGATGTAAAAGCTACTGGTTGAAGACAATCAGACATGGAAGGCCTAAATTGAGAGAGAGAGAGAGAGAGAGAGAGAGAGAGGAGGAGAGAGAGAGAGAGAGGGAGGAGAGAGAGAGAGAGAGAGAGAGAGAGAGAGAGAGAGAGAGAGAGAGAGAGAGAGAGAGAGAGGAGAGAGAGGAGAGAGAGAGAGAGGAGAGAGAGAGAGAGAGAGAGGAGAGAGAGAGAGAGAGAGAGAGAGAGAGAGGAGAGAGAGAGAGGGAGAGAGAGAGGAGAGAGAGAGAGAGAGAGAGAGGTGATGAGCTGAAGGAGGAAGAGAGACAGAGAAAGACAGTACAGTTAATAAGATTTTGGGTGGGGGTGAAGGGGTGACACTGCCTGACAGCCATCTGAAGGCATGTCTTTGATTGTCTAATTAGTGGTGATCTTACAGTACTTTGACATGCTTCATCTGAATTAAACTCTGCAGCCATCTGAATAATATTAAAATCACAGCTCTGTGCTCAGTGCATTAATGGAGTCCCAGTGTGGGAGGTAGAGGTGACTCTCTTTTCCCTCGGTTCAACTCAAAAAACAATCTATTTTGTCAAAAGTCAAAAGCATGATATTCCCATAATTTCTTTGTTTTTCTGTTTCTGTCTGGCTTCTTGCAGTTAATCATGGGTCTGGGCACCCAGGGGCAGAGAAGAAGAGCGCCGCATCCATCGCCTGCTTCCTGGCAGCAAACGGAGCAGACTTGACCATTCGTAACAAGAAGGGCCAGTCCCCTCTGGACTTGTGTCCCGACCCCAGCCTCTGCAAAGCTCTGGCCAAATGTCACAAAGAGAAGAGCAGGTAAACATCCCTGAAAGGAAGAGTTTGACATTTTGGGAAATACATCTTTTGCTCTCTTGCCAGGGGTTAGATGGAAAGATCAATACCACTCTGATGTCTGTCTGTTAAATATGAAGCTGGAGCCAGGAGACTGATAGCTTAGCCTAAAGACTGGAAACAGGGAAACAGCAAGTGTACTCTGTCTCTGTCAGTCACTTTTGACAAAAGGGTTTGTCAGAATAATGTAATATAATGAATCAACTTGACCGTCCACAGGTAAAAAAAACAATCCATCTACCTACAGCATCCTTCGATATCAAACGCATTATGGAAATTTTGTTCAATCTTCACAAGCGTGATGTGGAAAAAGCTTAAATTTTTGTTTTTGTTTTGCTGCAATCATTATTTGCTGCAAGCACTGTCATCCTGTAATCTCTGGAGTCCAGCATAAGCGAATTTACAACATCAAAAAACCTGGTTTATGCTTTTTAAAGCAGAAATGAAGCTAGAGCTGCAAAATCTAATGAATTGATTGACTGAAAGAACATGAATCAATAATATTTGGATTGAACTGATGTTGGGTTTGGGGATTTTATTGCAGAAATGTAAAAGAAATGGGCTGCTTCCAGCTTCTTAGAATATAGGGAACTGATGCTTTTGTGTCTTTTGCAAATTAAAAGTGAATACATTTTAGACTGTAATTTAAAAAAGAAAAAAAAATGATGATTGGCTTCACAAAAAAGAGCAGTTTTTACAACTTTCTAACATTTGAAAAACAAACAAACCCTTCATTTTGGTGAAAACATTTTGGGTGTGTGTTTAGCTCAGTGTTTAAAACACACCTCAAACACAGAGGCTGAAGTTCTGCAGTGGTCGCAGGTTTGACTCCAGGCCGGAAACCTTTATTGTGTGTCATCCTCCACTCTCTACTCCCAACACTTCCTGTCTGTTTAAGCTGCCCTGTCCTCACAAAAATAACTGAAACATATATATTTAATATTATAACAGGCCTTCATCAGGCAATAAGGGATCATATGAAAACTGTAATGCAGACCTACATCAAGCCATTGCAACTACTTCATGGAAACAATGACACCGCTGCGTTGTTGAACGGCACACCTCACTTTAAAAACTCCCCGATGGCTCAGTAGACAAGTCAAAAGTAATATACACTTTGTGGCAAACCGTATTAAAATATCACAGAAGTACTTCAAATGTGAGTTGCCACCTAACAAGCTGAGCATACAGGTACAGCTGATTAGACTGTGAGTCAGCAACTGCATCATGCAAAGCTCTAATTAAGAGTGTGTGATTCCACAGACCTGTGAATGAAATCAAATGAGGACAATGGAAAGAGTTATTGTTCGTATCGACTTAAAAACTGTTTTCAAATGTAAAATAATGGAGTTATAAACATGCGATTAAAAATGCGATTATGGTTGAATTTCAGGGATTAGTGACATTAAGTAAATCAATGGTTTGACAGCCCTGCTTGTATTTATTCAGTCTGATTTTCACATCTATGCTGCAAAAATAGCTCTCATCTTTAATCGCACTGACATCACAGTGCCTCTAAAAATAGCCTTCAAACAAAGAGAAATCTTTAGTAACAAAGAGATGGGAAAGATAACTTACATGATGGTGTGTGGTGCTTTTTAAGTGTCTCCATGCACACACAGTAACTGTAAGAATACCTTAGAGAGAAGAGAGAGAGAGAGAGGGAGAGGAAAAAAAGGATTAGAGCACCATCTCAGGAAAATCATGAAACGACTGTATTGATTTCCTTTCTTTGCTCAAAATGTTTCATGTTTCCTTTTCCGCCTCCTGTTTCTTTTTTTAGTCTCTCCCTGTCTCCCTCTGTTTTCTTTGTTCTCTGTCAGCCCGTCCTGTTTGTAATCTCCTCTGCGCTCACTCACTGTGCTTTTATTCCCAACGTTTTCAGCGGCCAGGTGGGCACCCGCAGCCCGTCTCAGAACAGCAACATCGAGTCGTTGGAGGAGTGTATGGTGTGTTCGGACATGAAGAGAGACACTCTGTTCGGGCCGTGCGGACACATCGCCACCTGCTCCCTCTGCTCGCCTCGTGTCAAGAAGTGTCTCATCTGCAAGGATCAGGTCCAGTCCAGAACCAAGGTAACAAAACACCACTTCTACCTGTCCTACCAGAGAATCTGTTTATTCACACGAGCAGAAACACACTTTGATTCCCTTTTGTTGTTTGTTCACAGATTGAGGAGTGTGTGGTCTGCTCTGACAAAAAGCCGCCGTGCTGTTCCAGCCCTGTGGTCACATGTGCGCTTGTGAGAGTAGGTCACACCCTTTTTTTTTTAACATCCTTACCTTTTAAATCTACCTTCACTGTTTAGGCGTTGCCTCTTCTGAAGGTTAAAAATGTCTAAAACATGATCATTCTGTTCTCACCAGACTGTGCCAGCCTCATGAAGAAGTGCGTACAGTGCCGGGCTGTGGTGGAACGCCGCACCCCCTTTGTTCTGTGCTGTGGAGGGAAAGGTATGGAGGATGATGCCGCTGATGATGATGATGATGATGATGATGATGATGATGATGATGACCTTAGTGAGTGAATCTTCCACACATTCCCTTTTAATTCCCTATTCTTTTTCTTCTTTACTTTTCTTCTTTATTTTTAGTTTCCATGTTTTATATTTCGCTTTAACGCCGCCTTGCTTGTGCATTTGATCCCTTTGTTTGCGTCACTGATACGTAGGTTGTCATTTCTCTTTCATCGTTGTAGAAATGCTTATACTGAAGTCACATGTCGGAATCAGTCAGTCTTATTTTCTGAACTCTCTTCCTCTAATGATCTGGCATGTTTGAATCATTGCAACTATTATAATCATGTCCTTTGTACTAGCGTATTTGTAGAGATTGGCTGCATAGACGGTGGCTTTTTAAATGCTTTGCTGCTTTGTTTTTAATTCACCGTATAGATTTTGTGCTTGAAATGATAATCTTTTTATAAGCAGGACCTCAGAAGCCATTTGTAGATTAAGTTTTGCCCTCACTGAAAATATAATAATGTCTGAGTACACAGAAAACCAGATTACCTTAATGATGTTTCTGTGGCCTCTAAAAGTATCACATCTAAAATCAATGACTCTGTGTGTACGCTCATACTAAATGTCCTGTTGTCATATTGATATATGCATGACTGGTAAAAGAACTGATTGAAAAAACCCTGATCAAAAGAAGACAGAACAGTATGGGAACACTCCAAGTCTTCTATAAACATATTTCCAGGTGCACAGAAGCCCTACATGTCCCAAATAACCCAACATATGACCTCACAGTGTCACATGATAAGGACTGTAAGTTGTGGTGTAAATCTTTGTTTTTGTCGCATTCATGATCCATCTTGTCCCCAAGTGTAACTCAGTGTTGAAGTGCCACACCCTTTCTTTAGTCATTATTTCTGTCGTGTTTTCCACGTTTTATTCTGAGTTAAAAGGGAAACTGTTGTAAGTTCACTAACTCCATGTTTATCCCTGTATTAATAATTTCACATTCCTCCACGCGTCAGCTTGTTGGCATGCAAATTTATGTGCAATTGTTGCCAGAAGCAAAAAAAAAAAAAAAAACTGCAGATCCGAACACACATACTCTCATGCAAGGGGCAGCATTGATTGTTTATTTCCCCTCCCTTCATTCCAGTAACACTGATGTCTGATACTAAAGCAAATCTACTGCACAAAGAATCAAATGACACTATGATTACTTTGAGGCCTCCTTCTCCAGTGAAGCAAATGATTTTCATTATGTCGTTGGAAAGAGGAAGCACAGTCTGTAGATCCACGCTTTAGCATTGGCTGATTGCAAACAGAGAAAGTGGCTGCTATGCATTTAACCATTAATACTATGTAGGCGAATTTCCGTGTTTCCGACTTGCTAGCTTTTCCTTTTCAAATTTCTCTTTCTGAACCTCCCTGTGAGGCTGTAGTTAGCAGCTCTTGGTCCTCAGACCAACAGCTTAGCCTGGTGAGGATGGCTCCTGCTATAACGATGTGACTGGTTATTCCCAGCAGGGAGCTCTAACACTATGGCAGGGGGATCGCAGGATCTTCTCCAGCCCAACAATCTGGCTCTAAGTTGGTGTAAGTATAACCTCTATGATCCCCTCCCCTTATCAGAACCCTCAGATCAGATCCCCACAGTGCTGCCCTGGCCCCGATCTCCCCTCCCCTCAAACCCTTCTCCCTTTCTCTTTCACGCACACACACACACACACACACACACACACACCACCACACACACACACACACACACACACACACACACCACACACTCCATAAACTGAATAAAGTGATACAGTACAAATGTGGTGCATATGCCAAGAATCACACTGGTGCATGTATTCAGGTTGTTTCTCACTGGTTTCATTACACATATACATGCTGTGGCTCTTATTTTGCAAGAACTTTATTCTATGATGTTTTTTTCTGAGAGTTTGTTTCAAATAATTACAAACTACATAGTGCTAAATTCAGCTGACATAATGTGAATACAGTGCCAGCCAAGACTGCTGTAGTCCGAGTGTGATCTGACAAAAGTAACGAAACTCAGAGAGTTTTTGTGAACAGAACTTAGATAAAGTGTAGCTTCCAACTCACCACACGTTGGAGTAACAGCTTCTCTGTTTACTGGTAGCACATTTTTTACATTATGAGGAGGCAAGAATAACTAAACGTCCTTTTTTCCCCTCACCACACATTTATGCTGTCCTCCGCAAACAGCCGGAAACATCCCGGCCTTACAAAGAGACAAAGACAACACCAACGTCAACGCGGATGTGCAGAAGCTCCAGCAGCAGCTCCAGGACATCAAGGAACAGGTAAGACCGACCTGTGCTGAAGAGCAAAGATCAGCAGTTGTGCTACTCCTTCTAAGGTTAATAATCCACTCCCACATGTTTCAGTGAATGTGGAAGTGTTGTTGCAATGTTGAGCAACAGTCTCTGAGTTATAGGGCTTGGCTGGGTGTTACAGGGGGGGACCAAAACAGATGGTGAATGTCCAGCAAAGCAATGATGAATACAAATCTTGCAGTTTAACAGCAGATAATGAGTGCAGAGCGCAGGATGCTTCACTAAACATACATTTAATCAGGAACAGGAGCTTCCACTTAGTAAGTCACTTGAAGTTGATCATAACAGATTTTTATGTTGTTGTTTTCATTTAAATCAAATGAATAAAATGAAAAAGAGATAAAGGCAGAAAGATTAAAAAAGACGTACACAAAGAAAACACAGCTGATGTTATCAAGTTGCTTTTTGTCAGTCTATTAGGGATGTAACGATACATCCCAAATCAGTAAAAAATCTATAAGAATAGGGTGGATTAAAATCGATTCAACATATTTTGTATTGGGATAATTTTTAAACAGTAGAAGGCGCTATCTGTATTATACTCCGCTTATCATTAAGTCTCTTGCGCTGCTCTCTCGTCACTCGTTGAGTGGAGGTGTTTTAAGTTTAAAGCATGTTTCAGAATCAGCTGACTGCTCACAGCGGAGACGCTCAGCTGAGGGCTGCAGCTGAGTGACAGGTCTCCACGAGGGCTTTTTTTCTCCGCTGCTGGACTGATTCTGACCCGGTCGCACTCCCGGCTGACATATGACCACGTTCCCATGCTTACTTTTTCTCAATAAGAACGAGTAGACAGAAAACTTGACGCTGAGTCCAAAATATGATTCTGTTCAGTTTTCCTGTTGCAGTAGATCCATGTATTGAAGTCTTCACTCTATGATCATGTGTCCATGGAGATTATGAGCCTGCTCCTCACGTTGATATTCAGCGTGTTAACATTTTGAACACCTCAATATGATCCTTAGCTGTTTAATACCGTCAGTAATATATTCTGTGTCATGAAGGAAAATTTGATTTAGGGGGAAATAACACAGTTGGCATTGTTTTTGACATGGAAAACTTTTACGTTTCTTTAATGATTCAACGATAATTGATTGTTAACATTTCCAAACATCGGTCAAGGAGAATACTTGACATTTACATCCCTAATTTAAAGAGATTTCCCTTATTTGTTTTAATATTTAATACTTTCATTTGGGAATTGTTCCCTTTCCAACAAGGTATTTTTGTGAGGTCATTTTAAGGTTTTCTGTAAGTTACTGAAAAAAAGTGTGCAGTGGTTTTATTTGAGTTACAACACACCTTAAAAATGAAAAAGGATTACTTTGTTTACAAAGAAATACAAGAGAAAAAATAATATTGCAACTGTCCATATCTGAGAATTGAAATAAAATAAAAGTTATTTAAATTGTTAGTTCAATCCAGTTTTCTTGAAAATGGTTAGAGAATCGTGAGTGAATCGTATCGTGAACCAAAAAATCGGGATTCAAATCAAATCGTGGGTTGAGTGTATCCTTACATCCCTTCAGTCTATCAGTCCAAGATGAAACGCTATTAACCCACCTTAATAAGCTAATATCAGTTTTAGTTAGATGTATGTGTGTATTATTGTTTTTCATGCCTTCATGGACTCCTCAAAATTCACAACAGCTAAATGCATAAATTTGAGAAGCTTCACTCAGTGTATTTAAAGTTTTAGTCTTAAAAATATTCTATAAATAATCTATCTGTAAACTTTCTCAGATTCATATTTAGCTCAATGTGTTCATCAGCAGAGCTTCCCAGCACTGATTACAGTTCTATTTAAAGACCACACACAAAGATCAAAGGATTTTATGCTGCAGAAACTGGCACCACAGTTGGCATCACACACCAACACTACACCTCCACCTCTGTTAAGATATAATAACTGACTGGGATGTAGCTAAGCAGGACACACCCTGTTATGAGCGTAGACAAAGCCGGTAGTGTCTCATGAACTTCTAAAGAAGAATAAAATCAGATGTAAAACTGAGACGTGGCGGCCTGCTGTTAAAAGTTGTGTCACCAAAGGTGTCATAAAGTTTATGTTCAGAGCTTTGTGTGTGATTCTGTCTTTTGTTAAAAGTTCAAATGACCTCATCAAACCAAAACATGACCTGTGATCGTGTCTCCTCGTCTGTCTGCAGACCATGTGTCCTGTGTGTCTGGACCGGCTGAAGAACATGATCTTCATGTGCGGCCACGGCACCTGCCAGCTGTGCGGGGACCGAATGAGCGAGTGCCCCATCTGCCGCAAGGCCATCGAGCGCCGTATCCTGCTCTACTAGACCCCCCGAACACCCCTCTCCTCCCACAGACTCTCTTTTCTCTTTCTCTTAAAGCCCACGCTGACCGCACCCGCAATGCCACAATCACACCAGCTGCTGCCGCTGCTGCTCGATCATCTCACAGCACCCGAGTCAGCCAGCCAAGGGCGTCCTCACATGTCTTACTGGACACAACAAAAGCTCTCTTAATGGTTTAATTGTGTTCGGATGGAATACCTGTTACAAAACACAGAGAAAAAATATGAATGGACTCTTATCACTCGTGCTGTTCAGTTCGTCATGTGTCCTAAATGCAGACAGAAAGATGCTTGCAACACAAGCGTTGCCTTTTTTTTCTTAATTTTCTCTCTGCCTGCCATCTTCTCATTCTTCTCTCTGTATATATTTTACACGTGAGTCTAAATCAGCTCTTTTAGACTCATGGTCGTGGATATGTACTGCAGGGGCAAGTCCCAAAATCTGGATTTCTTCTTGGGATAAACTCAGATCGAATTCAGAAATGTTGAGGACTGGATTTGGAGGCGGACCTGCTACCTTTCATGTAAGTTCTCATGCACCTGTCGCAGTCTGTGCCAGCTGCACTCAAGTTTATTGTATTTGTAAATCTTTATGCACGTGTTTTGGTATTGGAAGCTCCAGATGTGGATTTTTAAGTACTTCAGATTTCATGACAGTATGGCAAAGTGTGTGACACATTACTGTGTTTGCACCAGTGAAAGGTTCAGTGAGTGGTTTATGCTTCATGTGTGTGTGATCAGTTTGGCTGTTGTGGCATGCTGTACGCCAGCCGGCCTCTTTAAGTTTAGACCAGATGTTGGCGGTTTTGCACTAGAAAAAGCTGAGTCAGGGTAAACACTGCTTTCTGCACTGACTCCAGAGGTCCACTTCAGCTCAGAGATAAAAACACAGATGGAGTTGTTGCAACTGCCAGGTAGCACACCACACCCCGCACTCTGTTTACCAAGCTGTACCAAGAACAACGGCAGTGTCGCAACACCCCAATGATTGTGAATTCCAGAGACGCCGCATCGGATTCAAGAATAAAAGACGAACTCATCAAGCTTCTGTCCGGTGATCAGCTCCTGTCGTTCCTCTTTGTTGTTCACACAAACTCACACAATGCAAACTCTTCTGTAAGAAAAGTATCTCATCACAGCTTGATGGTTAAACTGTTGAGACTTGGTGGTATTGTCTAACGAAAAAAAAATAGTACAATTCAATGAGCATTGCTATTTTACCATTGACGACTCTGTTGCCATTTCGCTTCCAAAAAATCGACTTGTGAATAACTTGTATGGGGAATAAGGTGCTCTTTATTCTGTATGACTTTTTTATTTAAGTGTATTTTCCTTTTCTCAAATCAACATTTATTGAGCTAGAGAGTACAATCTATTAGAACACTAAGATAAAAATGTAGATTAAATTATTTTGTAATGCTGCCCAAAAAAGATAGGATTTATAGGTTTCACTGCCCTTCCTAATATGTAGCCTCAAAATCTCTCAAACATTCTGCTTTGATATAAATGTTGATGCGGTTGTGGTGTTTTCTGTTTCGCTTTACGTTGGCTTTGGCTTTCTAGCGATCATCTGTAGAAGCTCTCTTTCTTTCACACAGGTCTCTGAAAGCCTCCCGTTTTTATGTGTGAAGCTTCAAATAAGACATTTTGTGTCAAAAGTGTCAAGTATCTTTTCACCAGTGTTTTATTTAGGAGGAAAGCTAATGAATTTTTAAGAGAGACAGAACTCGCCTTATCTCTGTTTAAAAGGCGGCGGCCCGTGTGGAGACTTTTTGCAACAACATACAAGCATTTTTTTTTCCCTTTATGACTGAAAGCGACTTTTTTTTTTAGTACAGTTTGATTCCTTTCATCGATCATGATAACACAAAAAGCTAGAAGCCCTAATCGCTTTAAGGTAGAGGCTGTCTTGTTATGGTTGTTATAAAAAAGCCTATTTTGTACTTTTATTTTCAATACCTGTAACTGTCCTGTTGGAAATGTATCTGTAGTATTTCTTGGCATGAATGTTTGACATATGCAGTAACGACGTATCAACTGTTCAGTCTGTATTGCTAATAAGTGCTTTTAAAACACCATATAGCTGAAATAAAGTTCTCAATGAACCATGGGCGTTAGAAGTTTGTTTTTCTAACTTCTTTTTTCTTCTTCATCAGCTTGTTTTTTAGTAGAGCTGTAGCTTCTTCTGAGGCAGAGCATTAGCATTTCGTTGCTTTTCCCCTGCTGTGCAGCGTCTGCCTCACAGAGGAGACAGGGTGGCAGAGATGGGAGGTGTGAGGTAATTGAAAATGCTAACACCTAATAATGACTCAGCACCAGTGTGTGATAGGTCAGCTATGCTAATCGAAGAGAGAGAGAATAAAATGGTAAAGACTCAGGAGAGATGAGAAAGACACAAAAAGTGATGCATCTTCTCCTCTGAGCACCGTGACAGTCGGACATCTCACCTCGCTCTAAGAAATTATGACCAAAGGCCGTTGTGTTCCAACTCATTGACCGGTCCATTCATAACCCTGGACATCTTTGGGCTTGCTTCACATGCAGCTGCTCATAACAACACATTCGTCACGCTGTCATCCTCTCACTCCATCATTGCACACAGACTGTACTGTGCAGGAGGATCTGACACCTCTTCATACCCCCTCTGATCTCTGTGCGAGCTGGCACCGGGCCTCCACGGTTACTGTGAAGTCTGTCTGTGTGGTACTTTGTCATTTTAGACTCAGGTAGCTGTCTTAAAAACAGCAGGCTCACCTGGTTTATCTGACACAGTGATAGACAAAGTGAGTGGCAGCCGCTGCTTCACACTTTGTCACCATTCTTGCATGAAGAATATATTCACTGTATGGCCTTAAGTGTGTGGACTTCCCGGTGGCTTTTATGTTCCGGCACCTTAGTTCTGCATAAATGAAAACCTAATGCTGTGGTGTACAATGATATTGTAAGATGAGATGTTTGCACGCTTCTTTCTGTTAATTACTTCATTTAAAAGTGTTAATGTGGATGATCGACACACTTTAATTAATGGCAGTCATGTTTATTTTTCTGTTTCTGCGTTTCCTGTCATATAATTAGTTGATTAGCCTGGCAGAGACACAATTAAGGGTGGTATGCGTGCTTTTGGAGTTCTGCTGTCTGCTTTAGGTGCACAAATTGGAACAAACTAAAAAAAAAGCTGTCATTGTGCTGCTACTTCATTTGTTATCCAAATTATAGCTGCAACTAAGCTAGATTTTTTTTTAAATGTCTTCTGATACATTTCTTAAATTAAGAATGTAAAAAATAATGTAGAAAAATGAAATGCGTCTCCTTTCATTCACAGCCAAAGCCTGAAAAGCACTATTTTCAATAAGATGAAACAGACAGAGGGAACGTATCCTCATGTTGAGTCAAATTAGATTGACCCCGATGAAAGAAATGCGTTATATAATGATGGATTTTTGAAATTGTTGCAGGTTTAATTTCATGTCAAACCAACTTGGGAAATCTGCTGACTGCTGTCTGAATTCCTCAAGTTGAAACAATTAAAACTCTGTTCAGGCTGAGTAAAAACATCCAGAGGTGAACGTCAGGACCAGGCCACCTATCAATCATTCTGACTGACTGCAGAGCAGCCCCACCCTGCCTGCCGACTGACTGTCAGGCTGCTGGAGACGCTGCTATCTCTCCCCCAGCTCACAGCCCGGTCCTGGGGAGGATCCCTGACCGCAAAGCCTGCAGGTTTCAGCTGCTCGCAGGGCTGCAGTGTTTGCTGACTGGACTGCAGGGGTTGTAACTCCCACACCGGGGGTCAGCTAATCCACCGGCTGCCCCCCTCAGAACCCCAGCAGGGTGGGAGCGATGGTGACCCGGCACTGCAGGCTTCACTGAGCAGCAGATAGAGATGAATTGAACCCCTGGAGAGGAGAGCGGACAGACCCGATCAGGAAAATGACTGTGACCCTGCTGCAAGTCTGCTGTGATCAGTGAGCGGAGTCAGGGAGCATCCATCTGCCTGTGGACCCAGCATGCCACAGGGGAGGAGAAGACCATACCCCCTTTATCCCCAGACTGTCCTTGGTGCTGCTTCTGAAGTTATGACTCAACAGAAATAAAATGATCCTCTCCACTTTACTCTAAAATGAGGCTCTTAATACATGTGTTTGACATGCAGGTTTCAGAGAACATCACAAGGTGGCAGTACATCCAATGACTAAATGTGTAAGGTCTCTTCACTCAGATCGTCTTACATTTGTTATTCAGAGGACACATCAACTAAATTTACAACATGTCCTCTATTTTGCTGTTACAGCAGACTACACACCCCATCATTCATCCAGAGGTTGTTCTTTGAAAAAGAGATGCTTCTCCTCACCTTGGATGGCAGCAATAAATACAACATCTAAAATGTATCAACACTTGACATGGAGACACCTTACTTTTTGTATAAATGACAACCTGAGTATAACACAAGTTACAAATGAGGAGTTAATTTAGTTTTAACTATTTATATTTTCAATATTTGCATGTGTGGTTTCCTTAGTCCCAAAACACTTGAAGCATCTTTTGTATCAAATAAAGAGGTTCAAAATGAAGTGTTATTTAATGAATTGAATTAAATTTGTATTTATCTTTAAGGTTTTTGAAAAGTCAGCAAAATACACCAAAACATATACCTAGCGATGTTTTGGTATAGAGGTTTGTGGGTTAGTATGTTATTGACCAATGTGGGCAAACTAGCCCTTTAAATGGAGTGTAATTGTATTTTGTTTTTGTTTTTCATGGTTGACAAATTATGATTTTTTTTAATCACTTTTCAATATTTAATTGAAATTAATCACATTTTTATTTCATGTTTAAAATTCCACTATTTTGCATCTCAAAACCGTTTTTAAGTCCATTCTATCAATGTTAAAAAAATCTTACCACTGACTTTATTTGGGAATCAAATGAATGCAATGAAATGTATTTTAAGATCTAGACAGCTTCAAAGTGATAAGTCTGTGAAAAAGAGTTTATTTTATATATTAAAGCAAATGAGTGCGACGCCCAATCAGTGTCGGTATGGTGTCACTCACTGACATCCAAGGATCTCTGGTTAATGCAACAGCAATTGCACTTTTCAGGAGTTCCACTTTGGTTGCTTTCTCTGTTTCATTAAGTTGTTCCCAAGACAACCTGAAATCAGTTGCCTCCCAATTTGCATGAACTGTAGTTGACTTCTTACAATAAGTTTTAACCACAGGCCTGTGAGGACGTTTCCTCTGAAGTAATGCTCTTGGCATTTGTGATGCAGTTTCCTACATCAGTCTGATTAGCTGCACCTATATGCTTAGGTACCTCAAACTGGAAGTACTTCACTAATATTTTAATTTCATATGACACAATGTGCATGTTGCTTTTGACTTGTCAACTTAGCTATCTGGGAGTTTTTTTTAAAAGTGAAATGTGCCATTCAAAAGGTGCTGTTATTTTTGCTGTGGTGGCTCAACTACGATGTGCCAAAAGGGACAAATAGCAGGATCATTTTGGACCTTAACCCTGTCATGATTAACCATGACAGCACTATTGTCCTAATAAATCATTTTCTAAAAGCAGGAATATGATGCATAATCAACACAGTAACATTAACTTTATGACAATGTATACCAAAACATTACCATTATAAAGTTAAGGGGTCTAATCTCACGCTGGCGAGACTATGTCTCTCAGCTGGCCTGGGAGCGCCTCGGTATCCTCCCAAAAGAGCTGGTGGAAGTGGCCGGGTAGAGGAGTGTCTGGGCTTCCCTGCTGAGGCTGCTGCCCCCGCGACCTGGATAAGCGGAAGAAGATGGAAGGGTCTAATTGCTGACAGGCATAAAAAATGTTTGATAGGTTTTCATTTGTTTGTGTGTTTTATTTTGTATCACTCACTTCAAAGGTTTTCAGTACAGG
Source organism: Notolabrus celidotus (assembly GCF_009762535.1). Taxonomy (NCBI): domain Eukaryota; kingdom Metazoa; phylum Chordata; class Actinopteri; order Labriformes; family Labridae; genus Notolabrus; species Notolabrus celidotus. The sequence continues at coordinate 13,294,312 of NC_048286.1, read as the reverse complement.
TCTTTGCTCTCTGTGTTTTTATATGCTTACATTAGGATTTTAAAATGTACAAAACTAAGTATTCTTGGGGTTGGTTCATCAGGTCTCAGAAGAAATTGAAATTTGGGTCTCACATAATTTGGTCCAACAAAAATGTGATGATGAAAGATATTTTTTGTCAGACTTTAAATCTTACCATTTGCAACACGTTTCTTTGAACACAACATTATTTGAAATTTTTAGACTTCATTTTCTCACTGCTGTTGTTTTAAAAAACAAAACTGAGGCTGCAGAAATCAATTCTTCCCCGGATTTAGCCGGGCTACACTGATAAACAAAAACGGGCAAATAACTTCTTTGCATCTGTTCCGGCCACCTGGGCTTTCCTTCCATGTTGGAGCAATTGATCGCTGACTGTCTGAAGGTCCTCTGCCTCTCTCTCTTTCTCTCCCTCTCTCATGTCATGCAGTTCAGAAGTCCGGCTGAATTTATTGTCTGAGTTTATGGACGGGCTGACTGAGCAAAGTGCAACCTGGCTGTCTGGACAGACTCTTCAAGGGCCAGAGAAAAAGGGAAGGGCCTCAGGATTTGTGTCTGTCGCATTCTGGGAGCACATTTCAGGCTTCAGGAAAGATAAATGGGCACATTTGTCAAACTGAGGTATCAAACTGTTTTGTTTTGTACATGCAGAATAACCAAGCTGTCTTAATTTGCAGCATCATGTACTGTGAGGCTGAAGTTTAGAATAAACAAGTCATAAAAGTTAGGGCATAACTTTATGTCGGTGTCACCAAATGTAATATAACCCTGCATGTGTTTGTGTGTTTGTACGGGTGGGTTAGGCGTTGCTGAACGCGGTGGCTCCACCTCCACAGTAAAGCCATAAAGTTAGTTATCCTCTGCCACACATCCCTCCTCAAAACATATAAGCCCCTGAAGCACTGATTGCTTTATTGATATTGATCAGGGCAAAGTGTCAAACAGCTCGTCCATCTCTCGCTTTCTGTGCTGGCTGTTTGTTATTTATGCATCAGAGCGGGACTGTTAAATCAAACAACATACACTTAGGTCATGCATATGTGGAGATAAAACTTGTAAGGGATATACTTTTAACAGGGCATTTCTAAATGTAACCTGCTTTTTATGATTTGAAAACAAAGAGTCACAGTATTTCTTAATTATTTGCATTAATTTTACTTTAAAGGCGTTTTGTCCCATACTAATAGAAAATGCTGAACACATAAGAAGCAGTGTTTCAAGATGTATATTGGGTCACATCGAGTATTCTCAAACATTACTGAATTATTTCTAATTTAAGTACATTTAATTATTTGCAAATTGTTATTTACTCAAGATTAAGTTAATGTCATGAATTTCGAATGAGGGCATTTATTTTCTTTGTTTACAAATTGTGATCAATTAACATCTATCTATCTATCTATCTATCTATCTATCTATCTATCTATCTATCTATCTATCTATCTATCTATCTATCTATCTATCTATCTATCTATCTATCTATCTATCTATCTATGTGTTAAGAAAGTGCTGCAAGGCGTGGATATATACCAAGGGGGCCAGGTTCGATTCCAGCCTGCGGCCCCTCTCCTGCATGTCATTACCACAGGATTCCTTTTCTATCTACTGTACTCTCCTCTCTACAATAAAGGTGTAAAAGTTCCCAAAATATAACCTAAAATAAGTAAATATACAAAAATAAATAAAGTGCTGTAGAGGAACAATTAATAAAATATGACAGGGTAATGCAGGTAGAAGATAGTCAATGACCAAAGCTACAACACAACAACGATAAACACAACAGCAACAATGAAAAAGACAAACAAATAAACAAACCAAGAAACCAGTAAATTAAAGATATCATGAATTCAGAGTTGGTCACATATGTTGTGTTAAATGAGTAGAAATATCCATAAATTAATCGAGTAAAAGAAAAAGAAGGTAAAAGTATCAAAAGTGTAAAAGATTGAATTTACTTAGATGACTCTAGCTAAGTTAAAAGTAGCGTTAAGCAGCCAAACATTCTGTGGCTTTTGACCTATTGGTTGTGGCTCCACTCAGTGCCGTCCTTATCATGCAGCACGATTGAAGCTGGAGCCTGAGTGCCGCATTTACAGTGCAAATGTTATCGTTCCAATGACACTTTAAACAACCTTTATCAATATATAGTCATTCAAGGTTTATGAGCTTTGATAAAAAAAGCCACTCGCCAAGCAGGGTCATTACAATGTGTAGAAACAAACAAGGCACATTCTTAACTTTATATTATTCTTTCTATAAAACGAAAATTAAAAATAATAAACACTCAACATGATGAGGAGACAAAGTGGCCTGAGTGCAAAGAGATATTGATTTTTTTTCCTCAGGAAAGAGCAGCATGAGGGCAAACTACAGAGTGAGTTTGGCAGAACCTTATCATCCTATTATCTTTAAAACTGTGGGTTATCATAATTGCTTACTTAATAATTCTATAAAACTGTGATGGTGCAACCTTTGCCTGGGCAGTAAACTGTCAAGTGCTTTTGATGCTGAGATTGAAAGATTCCTGACAGGGTAAGAAATGTTGCAACCTATTAATTTTACTGGAAAGATTACAAAAACAAACAGAGCAGTAATTTGGAGTCACGTAAAAATGGTGGACAATAAACTAAATAACATATCTATGTATGGCTTTGCGATGGTGCATTTAAAGAATAACTGCTGCTTTTTAATATTTTACATTTATTATTTTGAAAAAAAAATCTAAGTACCACTGTTACCCTGTCTTATCAGAGTAACAAGTAAATTCTTCAAGTAATGAAGAAGCTCTAAGTAGAGCTCTGTTTAGATGTGATGAATTTCTCACCTCTACAACTACGCAGAACAATGGGGTAGACATGCGTAATCAACAAGTGCAAACCTCATCACATTTGACCCTCAACTAAGCAAACACAGTGGTGTTGGAAGACACCAGGTGACGATTTCCAAACAATGTCGGCTTTGGGATCACTATTAAGCCACATGTGAGCAGAGAGTTCAACAGTTTGTGATCCTTGTGAACTCAGATAGAGACAACAAGGAAACTCCCCAAGCCAGAGTTTACTGATTCCCCTGAGCCATGCTTTTGTGTCTTACTATTTCTTTTCATTACTGGAAAAAAGGGGGTTCTGTGGAGGCAGCAAATGCTACAAAGGACACGTTGTGTAACAAACAAGCGTACATCTGACAGGTGCTCGCCTCTGCCGAGCAAGCAGTAACCTTGGAGGGAGTAGACAGGAATGTAGCAGCCCTATCTAGGCTCAGAGGAAAATACTGACTGCAAAGGCCTTTTTTTGTTCAGAGAGGAAAATCAATACTCCGAGTCCCATCCACGGGCAAGCATTTTGTGTGTTTTTTTCAGGTGGGTTCCAGCTATGTGAATAGCTCAAAGTGACCCCTGGAAAAAAATAGTTAATGCCTAACTTCTTTATCTTTGTTTTACAGCCAAGGGTTGTACCTCCAAATCAATACACGATACACAAATATCCCAGGGCTCCATGTTCTAGACAGAGAGCAATGACGAGGGCTTGAGAGTGAGGCAGCTTCACACCACCTGGCAGAGAGAAAGATATCTATAAAAAAAGAAGAAGAAGAAAAAGAAGAAGCTTATAATAATGTCAATGCAAAAAGAGTAAAGCTAGATTATCAATGCTACTAGTGTTAACATAAGGTTAAAAAAAGAGAAATAAAGCAGGAGTTTGCACTAACAATCTTAAAAACAAATGTATAAAAATAAAGTTAAAGTTTAGAGAAGAAGGCTGTCTTTCAATGCCATTGTCATACCAGGGCAGTTAGCAGGTGGTTAGCACAGTTTTAGCGTAAAGTCAGGACACTGTAGACAGATAAGCGACACATGGTAATACAATATAGATATAGATATATACACATATATATATACAGTTGTGCTCATAAGTTTATATACCTTGGCAGAATTTGTGATTTTTGGGCCATTTTTCAGAGAACATGAATTATAAGAGAAAAACTGTTTTTTCACTCATGGTTAGTGGTTGGGTGAAGCCATTTATTGTCAAACAACTGTGTTTACTATTTTTATATCATAATGACAACAGAAACTACCCAAGAAATAATAAATTCTGCCAGGGTATGTAAACTTATGAGCACAACTGTATATATATATAAATTAAACAAGAAATTGTCCTAATTCAAGAGAAAAAATTTAGATTTTGCTGCTTTTTGACAGAGCCAGTCAAGTTAGCTTGCTATCTTTATGCTAGGCTAAGCTAATAAGCAAAGGGCGGATTGAAACATGATACAGACTGACTTTGGTACAAACTAACGTAGATTTGGCTATATTTTGGGCAGAGTCAGGGTAGCTAGCTTCCATGCTAAAATAAATGTGACTTGTATTTGGGCAGATTTAGTTATTTTTGGTCAGAGCCAGCAAAACCAGCTCTCAGTCCTCAGGCTAGGTCTTGAGAAAAGGGCAGATTGAAAACAATTATCAGGCTGATTTGAGTGCATACCTTTATAGATTTTACTTTCCAGATCAAGTCAGAGTAGTTAGCCCCCAGTCTTTAAGCTAAGATAACTTTAACTTTTTGTTTTGGGAATTGAAAGATAAAAAGTAAAGTTAATGGGTTGGGTAAGCAGATTGTGTTGATATTGGACAGCCAGACTCGCTGCTTCCCACCATTTTGCTAAGCAAGTGCTGTAACTTTGTAAATAGAACAGGGATAGATATTTGTTTATGGATTTCCTTACTTTTGGAGAGTCAGACTAGCTGTCTCCAGTCTTCTGCTAAACTATCAGTAGCATAATAATTAACACAGGGACAGATTAAAAAAACTTCATTGAGGCTGTTTAAACTATTGGAATGCACTTTCTTTTTTTTTTTTTTTAATTGTACAGTGAGGATAGTTAGCCTCTTCTGTTCTTACAAAGTCTCTCCAAAGAGAGGCATCCCATCTTATAGAAATTCCAAGTTTAGTTGCCTTTTAATTAAATTTTGAATTACTGTGATCTAGATGACCAAGAAAACACAAAGACATTATGTTTACAATTTGTATACTAGGCTAGTAGTTTAGAATTTAGCATAAAGATAGAATTCAGATACCAACAAGAGGTGATGTAATATTACCACTTTTCAAACACGTAACATTTACATTTTTTAAATTGTAGCTTTTTCCATTCCTTGTTCTGCGTCTGAAAAAAGAGACCAATATAGTTTTTCAGGAAATGTTTAAAACTGGGGAAATTTTAACAGAAGAACTCTGGCTTAAAACAAGGGGTGAAGGTCTTTGCATGCAGCCTGGGAAAGCAGCATCTGGACCGTGATAGCCAACTGCCAATTTTCCCTTGCTGTTTTTGCAATAACTTTGGATGGGCTACTGAAACTGTGCTAAATGTTTACAGAAAGAACCAACAAAGCGTGAGGTTTCTCTCCTCTCTAAGTCTCTGCTGGCTGAGACAGTTGATATCTGTCACTGTCTGCTGCTCTGTCCCCACAGACCTTGCAGCGAATCAACAGAGCTGCTCCCAGACAGATAAAATGCCACATTAGAGTTTCAGAGGTCCAACACTGGTCCCAGTTCCCAACCAGTGTTATGATGAGAGAAAGGAGCATCCACTTTAGGACAGACAACCCCTCCACCCGCACCCAACCCTTTCTGATAGTAGCTGGTAATCTCTTAGGTCGGCCTGTCAGTCAGGTCCTGGAGACAGATGACGTGAGGCCCCTGATAGGCTGTCTCCAACCAAGGAGACACCAGCCGGCCGCACAGGCTGCTGGGACGGAGAGCAGGACCTGAGGCGACGGATGGATGGCTGGGCTGATGGGGGGTGGGCAGCAGACATGGAGATCGAGGGGGTCAGGGAGGTGAGGTGGCAAAGGAATGCCAAGGCGGAGAGGCGGGGGTCAGCAAGAGGGTCTCCTGATGAGCAGGGAGACAGTTTCTCTGCTGGAGATCGTTTGTGTGGCTGGCTAAGTTTACTTAACACCAACCCCTGGGAGCTCAGGTCAGTAGGGGGGAGGAGGAGGAGGCCCTGTTCACCTAAAGCTCAGAGAGTCAGAGCACTGTCACCGAAAAAAAAAGAGGGGGGAACAAAAAGGAGGTAGAATAATGAAGGGCCTCTGTACTGGTAGAAGGGTTTGTGGTCCAGTTGAGATGTTTTACATTGATTTTCTCCCATCGAAACATGCACTGACTCACTGAAGTCAATACAGCATACAAATCAATACGCATTGATCATGTAGTCAGAGGTCAAAGGTGGTAATTTAATTTTCACATCATCTATATCAACGTATAGTTTTCTGTGACTCCTCTACCCTATAAGACTATAACAATTAAACCTGGAACACTTATGTCTCCATTAAGACATGAAAATGTAAACATGTAGTGAATGTATTGGTTATTTCTTCATAGACAGTCACTGCGGTTTTCATGAGTCAGTTAGGAATTTTGTGGGTTATTTCCAGCTGTGGATTAATGCACAAAACTGCCGAACAGCACTAATCTTCGTGACAATAAAGATGTCTAAAGTGCAGCCTTTCTTTTGTCCTAAAGTTATATTTTCAGGCTTTTTATGCCTGTATTTGGAGAGGACAGGTCAGTGGATAGAGCAGGAAACCAGGAGAGAGAGTGGGGAGTGACATACGAGAAAAGATCGACAGGTTTGAATCAATCCCACCTACTTGAGGACAATAGCCTCTGTACATGGGGTGCACGACATGTCCACTAGGCCAAACTGACACCCCAGAGTGTGACTATTTGACATGTTTTAACATTTTTTTGACAATAATGGAAGTTTGTGGCACAGAGATATAAAGCAAACAAAAGCAAACAATGAAAATAAGTCAACTTTTATATTTAAAAAAAAAATGTATGAATAAAAAAAAGGGGAAAATATAAAAAGTCATTCATTTTTTAAAGTGTTTTTTCGGGCCGGGGGGGACTATATTGATTACACAGCTGAAGAGAGGCAAAAAATGTTGGTAACAGAGAGTTGGGGAAGACATGTAGCATAGTGTTTTGGTTGGGAGTGAACCAGTGACAATTGCAACGAGGATCAGTCCTAAACTGCTAGGTCAACCAGCACCACAAATATTACATTTTTTAGAGCAAAATCCTGATCATCAAAAACAGTAATCTGTCAATATTTTCATGTTTTCAAAAAAAAAGTTTCTATTTGGACTAATTATATTTTTGCTTTCCAATGCTGAACAAAAAAAAGGCATACACACTTTTAAATTACATTACTTTACATGTACTACCAATACTGAACACAAAACTCCTCTCGTGGAGAGGCTTTTTCCCTCCAATCCCTCTTAAAGGCATTCCTGAAATGTGATCTACATCAGGGACACAAAATGTGACATATGCTGCCTCATTTCCTACTTTGTTTCACTTTCTGGCTCTGTGGCTGTAACTGAGATAAACTACAACCAGGCAGCTGACAAAGGCTATCAGTAATACTGCGGTATGTCAACAAATCTAAAGTCATCCTGAAGATGAAACAGTCATTGGTCAGAGGATAAGATGTTATAAGTGATAACATCTTTGAGTGTTATTGCACTTCTCCTGGTTCTTTTAATCAGACTGAGTCTTCCCCTCCGGCCTAGCAGCAGACAGAAACCCTCCGTGAAAGCTACTGCCATGACTCCCATTAGATTACAGGGCAGATTTATCAAACGGGCTTCGGTTTTCAGATAGGATAGTGACAACACTTATCTCTAGATATTCCCTTATCAAAAAACAATTTAGTGAGAGAAACAGACATTAGCCCAGATTTTTTTACACTGCAGAGTGCTTCAGCTTAGCCTCCTCGGTACAAGGGTCTGTTTGCACTGTGCACACATGCACACACACACACCTCCATCTGCCCGAGTAGAGATGCATTAACATTGCCTTAGTGCACTCTTGATGTCACTGCCATTACGTTCGCATCAAGCTCTTGGACTTTGAGACCCGATCAATTCTGCTTGCATGTGGAATAATGAATGAAAAGTTATCACAAACCGATCATAGAAACGAGAGAAGAGCCTTGAGTGCTTTTTAGAAGTACCTGTGTGCAGGTACATTAACACACATTGTGGTGGGTGGGTGGGTGTGTGTGTCTGTGTCTGTGTGTGTGTATGGTGGCAACAGGGCTGGGCTAACAGGCCAGCTGGTGTAAGAGGTCACTACAGGAGAAAGATCTGGTGGGTCACAGTGAGGTTAACCTGACCTGAGTTTTATTTCATGCTGCCTCTGTTTATCAAAAAGTAAGGGAGGCATTTGGGTGCATGTTTTTTTCAGTTTTTTTTTAAGTCAATCCATACTTTAGTGCATGTGCCTATCTGTAAAGAGAGAGACCAAAAAAGTAGCAGCTAATTTCACACAGCAACAACTTTTTGACAGGGATGTTAGTCAATATTCATTTGTCTGTGTGAAGCCAGAAGGCCATGTGGGGGAGTCAGGCAGACAGAAAGCACTCACTCCTGTTACTGTGACCCTGGAGAGAAAGCTGGAAGAGAGGAGAGAAGAAAAGGAGAGAAGAAAAAACAACCTGGCAATAAAAGTGTACATTGTGTGCCAAGACTTTATGGGGCTAATAACGGAGTTTGATCTCCAATATTTGACCCTTTCTTTGTACAAAGATTCCTCTTACCTTTATTTTTTCACACTCATGGGGATATAAGCTGGTTCATATAAAGCTGATGTGCCCAACAAGCATTCAGACTATTTGTTCTTTCTGTGGATGATCCCTGTAAAAGGGGCTGCAGGTGCTTGGGCCAGGGGCACAGTGTCTAGGGGCCACGTTACACATTAACACAGCCATATAACACAGTTACTGATTAGCGCCTCATGCTCTTGAGACTCCCACTGACCTGAGTCACAGTAGGAATCCCACTAGGTGTGTACTTGTTTGTGTGGCGTGGCTTTTTTACACGCAGACCTTCACCATGCGTGGTGTCAGAAAGCAGCCTCCCTTCTGGCCATAACTCTTTCTTCCTCTTCTCTCTCTCTCCCTCCCTCCCTTCCATTCATTCCTCTGTGCTTCCCTCTCTCCCACGCAGACTCGTTTACGCAGTTCAGGCCTCTCCCTCACTGGATGTTTTCACCTTTATCCTCTCCGCCATAAAACGTAAAGACGTAAAGATGTCTTGTACAAAGTCGAGAGGAATCATGTTTGGCATGTAGAGCTGCAGGTACTTTACTCTGGGGTAAAAGTCTAAGGTGTAGAGGACATTGATGAATGACTCACAGCACATGTACAGAAAAACATGCTGTGAGGAAATGTCAAGGTGTCGAAGCACAATGTGAAAACACTTGGCGATAAGAACTCTGCTTATGCTACAATCAGTGGTAATATTTACAACATGGTGCTGGAAGATTAAGTCTTAGTTGCAGTTATTACTTGACTTTATTAAATACTTGATTTCTGATTAGTGAAGTATGATTGATGTCCAACAACAAATGCAACACAAGGGACAACCTGACCACATATCAAATATCAAATGTCATTTCAAATCAATCCCCGGAAAGGAGTCTGGAACATTTCCTCTCTACCTGTTGACACTGTAGCAAGAACATTAGTTTTCAATAACGTCGGAAAATTTAGATTTGTGGTTAATGGCTGACCGATAACAGAATCTTAAGTCGAACTAGACTCATGATGGACAGGTACATGGGCCGAGAGAGCAGGATAGAGGGAGATGCAGAAACATGTATACATACATACACTGACCTGTAACAGGAGGAATCAAGCTTTCTCAATCCCATTATTCACGTATGAAACTTTTGGTTGATCTCCAGCAGGAATGCCCTCAGGGTCAGTTTCTGCTAATACTGGTCTTAGCTTTGTATTCTCAATGCTGACACCAAGGTGAGGGGAAGTCACCAAAGAGGATGCTGACAGAATAAATATAAGAAGAGAGTGAGAGAGGCTGCACAAGAGTAAAGCTAAGAATAGAGTGAAGAGAAGAGAGTGAAATGTGCTCTGAACTAGAGGAGCAGCATGTTGTAAAAATATGAATTCTGCTATGACCTTGCTTTCAGTTCAGAGCTAGATGCAGAGGATGATCAGCCTAGCGTAGCAGAAATTAGCAGCAAAGTGGAACTGAGTGTGAGTGTGGGGGAGGTATGGCTCTTTCAGCAGTCTCTAACATAAATGATCATTTTTACATTCAGATTTGTACAGGTTAAACAAATAAACACAGCATGTTTACTTAAACCTTCAAAAAGACACAGACTGGAACCAAAACCATGTATGTTCATACTATTTATACCAAGTATGACTATTTAGTGTGTAATACTTTCCAATTCATAGCATACAATTTGTACATGTGAAAAATACCTGTATGTACCCTCAATTGACCAGAATTTCCGAGTATGAGATGAGAGCTCACTAGTAATACTGAATCATCCCAAAATGCATTGTGGCTCTACTCAAGTGGTGCTCACCAGCAACAGTAACTAAAAATGTGATACACTTAATGTGTGCTGAATAAGAGACAAACGTTTATGTATTGTAGTTGATTTTAAATATGCACAACAGTCCTGTCGTGAAAAAGACATGCACTGGTATGATGTTAACAGCATACTAAAAGTCAGTATGCAATACATCCTGTGGTTTCAGACACAGCTCTAGACTTACTCTTTCACTTTGGAATAAAGACCAGTTGTTTCTCCTGCAGTCAGTCTTGATGCAAAGCTGAGTCAGTTATGATCCAGCTCTATAGTTATCACAGAGACATGATGATAGTGTGATTTTCTCATTCAAATCTCAGAAGAAGGCATTGATATTTTTACCTGAACATATTCCACAACAGATAAAAAGGAAAATGGATAACATAAAAAGAATGCATTTTACTCCACAGTGGTTGTTAATACCCTCTCAAGAATCTGTTTAATTTATCACAAAAATGTACATACAAATATTAAGTTGTACTTTATCAGAGCTTAACTCCAATAAAAATAATGTATTTTCTTATTGGTTTCCTTGCTAATTCTTCGTCTTATCCAGCTTGATAAAGGCAAAGATTAAAAAAAAAATAGAGGATATTTTGAGTGGCTATTACATCTATGTCCAAAGTACTGTAACTGGACGCTAACCTCAGAAACCCAGAGATCTTGGAATCTTGGCAGCAGATTTTTCATGTAGCAGATGATGTTCTGTGGATAATATCAGGCAGTCCAGACCTCAGTGATGTCTGCCTACATCTTGAGGCTATAATGCAGTGTCCTAACAGATCTGTAAACAGTGGCTTAGTGGAGCATTAGTTTCTGAGCTGCTGACCAGTGTCTGTGAAAAAAACACACCCATACACTGACCAGAGTTTGTCTTTGAGACAGACAGCTGGGTCAAGATTCTTTTGAAGTTCAGAATGTATTTTTGTCCTGTCTGGAGGTTCAGTCCTTTTTTTAAAAAAAAAAAAACCCAGTACATTTGCTTATAAATAGAGGAAATTTTCCAGCTACATGTGACAATTCAGACCACATATTTATAATATGGTTATACAACTTTATAAGATAACAACATTGTTGTGAAATAACTAGGGATGTGGACGTGACTTTGACTCCAAACAGAAATGAGAACTGAGCCAGTGGTAATTCAGGGCAGCCATGTATTTCTTGGCCTCTTTTGTTGAGGCATACAGTGAAAGTCACAATAAGGGATTTAACTGTACGTGCTGCAGATCACCCTGATATGGCCTGTTTTTTAAAGCACAGGAGACCCAGTGCTGGCAGTAGAATCTGGATGTGTTTGTTAGAGGTGCAACACCACTCATGTTTAATTTTGCTGTAATATTCAAACAAGGAAGTCCTGCCTTAAAAATCCATCTGTTACAGTGAAGCAGAAGAGATTGTGACACAGTGTTTTTTCAAGTAGGCTGAGTTTTTTCTGCCAGCACGGACCAGTCTGAGGTTTTTTACCCGCACCATGGGCAAATACAGCCAGCCACTGCTCCGAACGGTACAGTACACTCTGTCAGAGAGGGCACAAAGGAGGGCCATGATCGTGTGTTTGACAGTGATCTGATAAAACATAATTGGAGCATGTATGCATATGTTCTCCATTCAAACAAAAAGCTCTAGTCACACCGGAGAAACTACGTCCTAATGTTTTCATTGTCTGGCGACTGGCTCAAGTGAAGGAGAGGGCGTCAGAAACCTCAGAGTCCGCCTGAGAGTGTTTAATGTGTGTGGAAGGGCAGCCATGTAAGTGTGTTTGTCTTAAGTGTGAGAGGCTGTGGCAAGGCGAGGTTGTACGGTCATGGAAGGACAAGTGCAAAGTTGGCCATGTTTTGTGGGGCTCCAGACCTGCTTGTCAAAGAGCTTTTTGTTCTTGTAACTAAAAAGCTCTGAACACATTTTCTCCTGCAAAGAAAGTTTAACTGTATTTACAGAAGGCCAAGGCCAAACTTGGACACTTACTACTTAGAGAGACAGTTTCTTTGCAACAATGTTCGGCATCATGCTGCTATATGTTTTTAAAAGGTTGCATTCCTGGATTTTTGGTCCAGATTTATTCATAGTTTACTCTTGTTATTATTTGCTTTGGTTTGGAGATAAATGATGCATGGAACATCTTCACGTGGGGGCAATTTTTCTGCAACATCCTGCTCAGGATGGGAGGCTCAAATGTTGCTAGCATGTCTTTCTGCTGTGTTCCAGGTTGTAAGTGACGAAACCATCAAGAATCTGACAAACTTATCATTTCACTGCTTTCCAATTGTTTTCCTTTTTAATCAATCATTTGTCTGCAACAAGTGTGCTGGTACAAATTCTCAGTGTCACCAGGTAAATGTTGGAAAAAAGTCTGTTTTATACAGTCTATGATGATAAGCTAAAACTAGCTAGCGATCTTATTTGAAGCCCTGCAAATATGACAGCTGACGTGTTAAAAAAATTAGGACCTCTTTACAACTAGGAACCTGTACAGTGGGAAGTAAGAAAAGAGACTACCTGTGGAACACTTTTTTGTATTCATACCGAACACAAGACTGAGTATGTGGTTCCCAATGAGGACAGAGTGGAAAAGATGGGAGAAAAAACACACTGGGAATTTGAAAAGCCACCTGAAGGCGAAGCACCCTGAAGTGTCTGCCAAAGTAAAAAACAATGATGCCTGATGTTTGGATGAGATGGATAAAAGTGTAACTCTCAAAACTCTCTGTGTGATCTGGCCTCTGCTATTGATTTAAAATATTGATTAATATAATTTGTTCAATGCAGCTCCATGTGTGAATATGGTAGAGAAAAGGGTGATATAATTTCTGTTTTTGAAATATGATCTTTTATACTTTTAATAGCACTTCTTAAGCATTCATTTTATTTACTTGACAAAGAAGAGGTATAAGCTAGAAACACATTATACCTTACACACAGGTAGGTATTCTTTCTCCCAATTGAAGTTTTTACAACCAGAAGAAATATTTTTCTTGAAAAAACTATCATCAAGTCACGCTGACTAGGTCTTGACTAAAGCAACACCAGACACAAAGACTAAAATATGAATAAAATTAACAATAACCTTGATTATGTGTGAATATTAAGATTATGAATGTGGTCTGTCCTCTTTTTTGTTTTTGCTACAAGTGACAGTTTTTGAAGAGACTTCACTTAGGTCTCCTCAAAATCAGTCATGTCACAGTTCAACCTATTCACCTTGTTTTCTGCCAACTCTAGGGCGGCAACATGTTGCGTCAGTTTGTCATCTCACTTCCTGTCTTAAGCGGAAGTGTTGTTGGTTTGTATTGTCTTCAACAACGATAGCGCGAACAGATTTGTTAACCGGCTTTGCAAGGGTGAAAGAAGGCAGTCAAGATGTCCAGTATTATATGTGCAGTTAGAGGTTGCCATAATAACTGGATAAAGAGGAGAGATCAGCTAAAAAGCCCTCAAATCTGATGAACCCACAAGCCCATGATATACGATCTTTAAGTTGCATCAGGTTCTGCTTCTGACTCATACATTTGTGAATACAGTGAGCCTATATCCACAATAGCAGGACCCTGAAACAGAAGCCAATTAAAGGAAATAAGCTTTGACTAATCATAATATTTCCACCTCTGCTCTTCCTACTTCTGCACATCAAATGTCTGCTCCATCCATCCCCCAATTTAGATTTTAACAATTGGTGACTGTTTCAGCTACACCACACACACCTCTCATATCTTTCTGACACGCAGCTGAGCCTCCCAGACCTTGAAAGCATGAGTGGGCCTGCAAGGTCTGCCAGCTGCCCCGTCCATACTCCACTCCGGTGCCAGGCCCAAGTATCAAATCCTCTGTATCCCCCACCACAACCGCCAGCCCACCACTGCCACCCACTTACCTCTGAATACTCTCTGTTCTGCTATCAGTGACGTCACCACGGCCCAAGGCTGTTTTCTCTCAGGCTGGGGCTCCTAACAGCTGATTCAGGGAAAGTCACAGAGTGTACCAGAGAACTGACCTTCTCTCCTGAGACAAAACACATAGAGAGGGACTGGCTCCACAGGATGGAGACGTTAGCGTGGAAACAATAACACAGCCTCCGAATCTAGACAAGTGATGAGGCTTGATTTTCCAGAGACAGAGAGACGGACAGTTAGGCGTCTTTGAGTTGATGAAACTAAGCATCTACGCTGGATTCCTCTTTGGTGTCAAATCGTTTAATAAGAGGAGTAACTACTCCTTTGTCAATCTGTTACATTAAACAAATGTTTTTTCAAGTCTGAAAATCTAAAACAAATTGTTTTTTTGAAATATTCAGGAAACATGAACAGAACTTTGTGTTCCATCAATATGTTTGGGAAATTTGCTCATGCTCTTGCTGACCAAATACAGTAATGCATCCAGATAGCTTAGCTTAGCATACAAAAATGAAAATACTTAGCTTGGCTCTGTCCAAAGTCAGCACCAGCATGAAAACCTCTAGAATAGGCAAATTGGTGTGTAACATATTGTGTTCTGCACAGGACCAGGCTAATCGTTTCACCTTCCTTCAGTCTCTGTGTGAAGTTAAGCTACAACAATATTGTACAAAAATGAGAGTCGATATTTGTGCTCATATTTTCCCAACCTAATGAGCACTTTTTCTCCAAAATGTCAAACTCTCTTTGGAAATGATTCTTCAGATTTTTCTTGTGAACTGTTTGAGGGGTCCCAACCCAGAGGTTTGGAACCACTGGTGCCCAATGCTTTTTTAACAGCAAGAATACAATTTTCCTTTATGACCCACTGAATCAAAGAATTTAAACTTAAACAAAGAGGAGGCATCAAGGGGGCTAAGCCAGAAATTATTATTTATTTTCCTTTTAATGTTTCAAACTCTGAAAGACAACTAATATCAGCATCCTGCTTGAAACAAAATCTAACCTTCATGCCCTATGACATAGTCTTGATATTTTTCCCAATTTCCAGCAGCTGTTGCTTGGAAATTGTGTTCAAGTGGTCATTTCAGTTTCCTTCAACACGTCAAACAATTCCACTGTCTAAGGCATGACAATTCACTGTCGTGATCACAACGTAAAAGCAATTAGTGATTAACTGTGTTGAATTGTACACCTTGTTATCTTGTTATAATGATCTTTTAAACACAGTTTTATAATTTATGGGGGTGCTTATCTGACTACAGGGTCTTTCCATTGACGTGGTAGAGAGTTCCCACCAAAAACAAAACCTTTCTGCTCTGAGTCGACTTCTTGTGAAACACAATAAGTGTGAGTCACAGCCTGACTTTCACTGGAAATAAATGTATCAATCAGTGTTAAAAAAAAAATTCCTATGAATTCTTCATGTCAACCAACACAAGTGCAATTTCCAATACAATATAAGAAGCACTACATAATCTGGAACAAAGAAGGAAAGCATCTTTTGGAATCCCTGTCATCAGTCCACATTATAGAAAATCAAGAATAAGTAACTGGACTTTGGTCTTTTGCAGACAACTTGCTGCTGTTGGATGAGTCCTAAACTTATTTCACAACTCAGTGCAAGAGAAGATCCTTCGCTTTCTCTGCTTAATCCCTCATCCAATATTTTAAAGCACAATCTGATAAACATGCAAATTAATATAATAATTACATGCATTAAGACTTTTCTCAACTAGTCCATACAACAGAAAAGTAGCTTGTTTGTTAAAGCTGTATTTGAATGCAGTCTGTGGGGATCTTTCAATAAAATATGTAACTAAAACAGACTTCTTAAACAGTGTATCTAGTTTAACTCGAGTATTACGGCTGGTATCTTCTCAAGAAAAACAAAAGCAGAGCAATGATAAAACAAATTCATAATAACACAACATAGACTGTAGTTGATGCATGACTGGAGCCAGAGTAATAAGAATGGGTCAAATAAACCCTGAAGCCTGTGTGTGTCAGACTGATGTGACATTGTGAAAGTGATAAAAAAGGAGTCTGTGGAGACAGAAATAATCACCAGCAACAATAGATAAAGGAGCCTCCAGCTTTTTTTTATGCCTGCATGTGTTCCCTCAGAGTGTGTGCCTTCATTTTTGGCCTTTCTTAAAAACACTGCAGTACAAAAGCTTTAAGTCTGAGAAAACAAGCACCTCACAAATGAAAATTTATTGATCACATGACACTTCTAGGGAGTATATGATTTTGCAGGATTGCGACACTACTAGGGAATATATGATGATATGATTGCTATAGCAACGAATCCCTGCCACAAAATCCTGACACACACACACACACACACACACACACACACACACACACACACACACACACACACACACACACACACACACACACACACACACACACACACACACACACACACACACACACACAGTATGAGTTCATGCAGGCAGGTGAGCAGGGCGAGCCGTGGAAGCAAGGACGGTACATGACAAAATGACAAAGGTTGCTTTTACACCTGTCACAGCCCCGTTTAATCATCTACCTCTTCAAACAAGGAGAGGCTGCTGCTCCCAGCCTCCCAGCAGCCTTTGCACCAGCGGCCCTGGACAAGCAGCCGTTCATAGAAGGCAGACCAGTGCTGGTATAAAACTTAACTGTGTCTTCAATAAAATCTGAGTAAATAAGTTTATGTTTCAAAAGCTACAGCAGCAAAGACATGGACATGATAAATACAGGATATGTTGCAGTAACTGAAGCTGATTTGATATTCCAGAATTGAAGACATCTCTCTCATGAACTGGTCTAGGTTAAAGTGGACTGATGAATCCTGAATGAATTCACACCTTTACTGGAACAACATTAGAATAAATATGTGCTCATTGCTGAGTTCATGAGCTGTTTGTTTTTTCTTTTCTGTTTCAATAAATTTTTTCAAATTTGAACTTTACAAACCATTAAATCTGCTGTTAAATCTTATTCCTTAAAGTGATGGTGCTGTGGGACCTGAGTTTTAATCATGGTGCTTCAGATTTACTATATGAAATAATAATATTATACTGTGGAAGAGCCAGTTTATTAAAAAAAAAAAAACCTTTCTGAGTTTTAAATGTATATTATTTTCAAACAGGAACAACAATTGTACGATTTAACCCACGTGTCTCCGCATTATCCCAGAGAAGAAGATGACATTTATTTATTTATTTATTTATTTATTTATTTATTTATTTATTTATTTATTTATTTATTTATTTATTTGTGTTTACTATGGAAACTGAGTGTTTCCATTTTTAAGGATGCACATTTAATACCACTGTGATATATTTAATGGCCATAGTAGTAGAAAAGTATATAACTCACAAAATCCCTTAATTCCCAATGTCTTTAAGCACTATAAAAATGTATAGTATTCAGCTTTTTTGTCTCCTCTTCATGAAAATAATTACCTGGTGTTTGAATAATTTCCTAGCACTTAAAAGCAAAATATGAAAAACATTTTGTTGGTTAAAAAGCCCCAAGGGTCCTTTAACTGTTCATAATATCAACAAATGACAAATGAATGGCATCTGAAGATATGTAGGTATTCTTTTTATAAAAAAACAATGTGTCCCTTGGTAGTGAAGCAGTCTGTGTTGTAAGTAGAATGACCTTACTGTCCGCAAATAAAGATTATGTTAATATTATTAATCAGCAAAGATGTACATTTTATGTAAATGGAGGCCGAAATTACGCATTTAAAAGATAATTTTCCGCTTTAAATTAAATACATGTTCCCAATCAAAATATTAGCCTAAAAACCCCTATCATAATGTGTGAGGCTTTGTGCGCCATGGCAGCTGAGAGGCAATAAAAATGATGAACTCCACGATTAACATGTCAACTAGGCCCACAGTCGTTCGTCATTGATCATTATCGCAGTATCAGACTCGTTCTAGGTCGAACTGAAGTCCATCAAGTTGTTCTTATTTTTCCGCACGCATGCAATAAATCAAAACTACGTTTCAGTATATTTTTTCGGAGTCACAGAGAAGCTAACGAACATCAGGACTCATTGTCATATCTTAGTCTACGCCCCATTCGTTATCAATTAGAGTAATTCATCCTGGTTAATACTATGGTAAAGGCTATATCCTTGTTTTTAGTGAGACATATGTGAACTCAGCGTTATCCATGCTCCCTGTTATCTGAATAACATGGTGCATATCGCAGCAGTATTGGCTCATCAGCAACAGGTTATAACAAAGCTGGAGTGTTGGAGATAATCATTATCAGGTCTGTACATAAGGCTCTGACACCTGAAGAGGGCCTGACATTAATGTGCACCTCCTGAAAGAAACTAATAGTAGAATGATAAAAACTTCGAAAGTACTTTTGCCATGAGGCTCTGCAAAAAAATAACTAAATTAATGTAAAAATCCCATAAAAACAACAAAACATTTAAATAGGCCTACATAAAATGATGTATTATTATTATTATTATTATTATTATGATTATTATTATTATTAGTAGTAGTAGTATTATTACCTTAAAAAACAGTTATAGCAACATTAAGTATTTATTGTTTTTATTGCATTTGTTAACGATTATTTAGAGTATAACAAATAATAGACGATAGTGAATAGAATACAAATAGTATTGTCCCAGTTGGTATTGTTACTATTTACACATTATTTGAATATCTCTAATGTCAGACTGTTTTTATTCTCTTATTTTTAGCTTTTACATTATAACACAAATTGACATTTTCTAAGATATCGACATAAGAGTTATATTACTGTGTTAAATACGTAGCTGAGTGAAATTTGATATAATGTTAAAGCTACAATATAATAACAATTCATTATAATAATTAGGCCCACCATAATTATCGTTATTTGTAGTAGTAGTATTAGTACTACTAGTAGTAGTAGAGCCATTAGCCTACAATTTTAAGATATACATTTCGAAAGGCCCTTTTCCCAGTAGGATAATGTATGACAAGGATAATTGGATTAAAGGCCTGTGTCTCCTCTCCGTGGCTGTCATCCACGCAGGCCCGCAGTATTTGACTGTGCGTGGATAAACGTGGAGACAGGGCGGCGTCCTGCCACTTCTCCTCTCGGGCTCCGTGTGTCAGAGCAGCACACTTTGACATCACTGAGAAAACACCTCATTCATCATCCTGCGAGCTCTGCAGCGCGCGAGAGAGAGAGAGAAAAAAGAAAGAGGAGGGGGAGACAGAAAAAGGAGAAGAAAAAACAACAGGATTTTGTATTCTCACACCTCCCTGACAACTGCTCGCAGAGACGGTGGGATGGGAGACAGTAGCGGAATAGTTTGGTTACTCCCTCTGATAAAGTCACAGCTCCAAAACCTCATCGCTCACCAGGGCTGTCAGATCGAGGGACGACTTTGATCGCGGTTTACATTTGAGATAGAGAGAGAGAAAAAAAGACACGATGCCTTGCATCTCATTGCGTCTGCGTGCATGCGTAAAAATACCATGTTACCAAACTTATCAAAGGTTCAGGTGCTAGGACTTCAAAATGTCTAACTACCAACACACACATCTGTAGGCACAAGGAGCCACGCTGACACCGACATCAGCACACAGTTTGAGCTAGAAGTTACTGTACACTTTCAGCAGCACTAACATGATAGAAATCTGAAGGTGTCAATTAAATGTATCAATTTATTTCAAATTAACCCCAATAACATATAAATATTTATATGTCACCTTATTTGTCATCATGTGTTGTATCTACAGAATGTCACAGTTATCTGAAGGAGAAAAGGAAGCTACCTGATAGAATAAACTCTGAGGTAGTTATGTGACATCAGCAGTAACATATTAAGCAGCAGTTATCACAGCAGGTCAAATCAATGAGAAAATAAAAGTAGAAGTTTAACAGTCGTAGTAAAAGAAGAAGTGCAAAGAGGCTGTGATAACAACTGCTGCCTAGCAGTGGGTAGCAGCTGTAAAGGCAAAAGCAGAAGGCCTTTCAGTGAGTCAGATTTTGAAAAATAACCACAACAGCATAAAAATAGGTTTGTTATCTCAATCCAATCATAAATGTATTTTAACAAGGTAACAAAGAGAGATTTAAAAAGAAATATGCTTATTTTAGAGATCTCAGCTATCGCTAGCTGCTGCAGTAGATAGCAGTGATAGAGGCTAAATCAAAATATGGCAATTCCATTTTCTTATTCGACAGTTAAAGCAGTGGTAGTTTAATCATTCAACATTTGAAATACAAAAACATAAATGAAAGATATATTAGGATTAAAAAGTGAATATGCTTCTACTGCTTTCACTTTGCCATCTAGTTGTAGTTTGCATAATGGTAGAGGCACAGCTAATGTTAGCATATCAATAAATTGGCAATATTACTGTTGTATTAGAAGTGTGCTGTTGAATTGTTATGCTCTTTTCTTATGTATGTCCTGCTGTCTGTCAAGCACTTTGCAAATCGTTGTTTTTAAAAGTTATTATTATTATTATTATTATTATTATTATTATTATTATAAGCTATTTCCCGGTGGTCCCAGGCCTGTTGTTGCCAGCAGCAGAAGGCTACTATAAGTAAAGACAGTGTCAGAAGTAGTAATAACAGTGGTGAAGTCAGTTGTAGTTATGTTGTACGAGTCGTTAAAGTAACAGCCGATGTATTGGTTGTAGTAAATGTTGGAGTGGTCAGTAGTGTGTAAAGCTCAGTGCTCGTCTGTCTCCTCACAGACGGAATGTAAACACACAAACAGCGGCTGAATGCAGCACAGTGTGATGAACTGTTTGTGAGCTCTGTGAACACGCACGAGGAGGAGACGCGCTGTAAATGACTGAATGAATGAATGATTCAATTGGCACCTCGCGACTTTTGATCACTTCACTCACTCTCTTTGTATATTGAGGCTGAACGAATCATTGGGTTCAAAGTGGAGCTGTTCACGGCTGCAGGGGAGTTTGTGCTCGTACAAAGCTGAACCATTTAATCCTCAATGAAAGCGTCTCACTTAAATAAACTAATTAAGAGCAGATTTATTGATCACTGTGGTGAGTATGCGGAGAATAAACAAAGAGGGGGCGTTTGCTTACCTCAAGAATGCCACAGATAATAAATGTAACACATCAGTAACCCAGCCTTTTTTTTTTTTGCATGATCCATGTAGAAATAAAAACATAATATTGCCATTAAAAGGTTCTTGACAATGATCCAAATGTACTCAGCTCTTTAAAGTGTGTGTTAATTGTAATTTAGTCCCAAGTAATCAATCAGTCATCTAATAGGCTACAGGACTGATATCAGCCCATGATGACAGATTTAGGCTAAATCTAACGACAGTAGATGTGGCTTTTTCCAGTAAAATCATGCGGCAAAAAAAATGTTGCTATTATGTATATATTAAAAAAAAAACAAGCCCTCTCTTTGTGAAAAATATAATGTTCTAGGATTATTATCATGGGTGTATAAATGAGTAAAAAAGATGTCACCGTAAGCCTCATAGTTACTGACTCTGTGGCATGTTTTATACTTGAGTAATTTTCTATAATAATACATTTAGATAGCTTCCACGCGATCTTTTGATCCAACCCGTAATCAGGAAAGTAAATGTTGCTGTCCAATGACTATGGCGTTTTTAATACTGCAAAAACACCCACTGTAATGAAATATAGTATAAGTAGAGTGAAACATATAGTGGACGCCCTCATATAGCCTAAAGAAGTGCGTAAAAGAGAGATGTATGGAAGATAATGCATCCAGCTTCACTAATTTAAACTATCGTCTTAGAGTGAAACAATAGACTCATAATGATATGTACTACAACTGGGCATTTAAATAGCCGTCGATCGTTGCATTAAAAATAAACAGGTTAAAACCATTGATCATAAATCACATCAATTAAAAAATCAAAACAAAGAAGAAGGGTGGAGCTTCGTTTCTCTGTCCAAATCAAACAGACTCTCTGACACGTGATTGCATTTGCAAATTATTAGAACTTCCAGACATGATCAAGTCTCTCCCTGTTACTCTGTCTCTCCTTTCTGTGATTGATTGGAGGAGTCCTCAGGCTGGCACCCCCATCGTGCTTCCAGCGGCTCACACTCCTCATGATTGGTCCGCCTCCTGCAGCCGCAGCACCCAGAGGCGCCTCCTCTCATAAACGTCGTCAGAGCGCACCAGCGTTTCCCAGTACTTCCAGGAGAAGCAGCGCGAGCCACTATTAGGAACTTTGCGTGCGACCTATGGCAAACAACTAGCAGGTATGTCGTAGAAAGAGTCTTATGTTTCCTACTTTTACTGTCTTTTGCCTCTCATGCTTCATCCAGCTGCTCTGAACATCTGGCTGTGAGCGCAACAGGACCGAGCTCATCCTTTCGGGGTTTTGTTTTATCGCCTCAGCCTTCCCCTCTGCTCTTATCTGTTTTGGGTCTTATCAAACGGTTATCTCTTTTGCTGTGGAGACATATTGCGTTTTGTTTCCTATCTCTTATGTGTGTGTGTGTGTGTGTTTACTTGTGTGTGTGGGAGGACAGAGATTTGACTTGGACGGACCCAGCGCCTCTTAAAAAAGCGCTTGATGAGAGTATGGCAGACACAGTGGAGTGAATGTTTGACTGGAGTCACAGATGAGAAAGAGTCGGTGAACAGGCCGAAACATTTAAATTCAGATTAATAGCTTAGGGCCTTTCTAGTGATCATGTCAGCTTTACTTTAAAATATGAAAACGCGCTGCGCATAAGGAATTGATTTGCATTTTCATGTCTTCCTATCCAGATGTTTTTGGGAACACATGCGTAAAACTTACCATGCGTAAAACGTATCTTCTTCCTGCTATCCTAACGGTTGAAACCTTGTGTTATCACAGGGTAGACTACTCCCTGACGATCTTTTATTAACCTCTATACGGTGTATGGAAAGTGCTCCTGGATGGACCTGGGCGAAAACAGCTGGTCCATGGTCAAGCGAGAAGTTTCCAGCAGCCCAGGCTCGCCGGCTGAGCAGACCTACCTGACGGGAGACAGCAGGAGAGACGGCCCCGCCTCGGATGAGCTGAGGACTCCTCCGAGCGACCTAGACGCACTGGGGCACCGCCGCTCGGACGGCAGATCTCTACACTCCTACGTTCACTTCGGACATCACAACAGCCTGAGCGCTGCAGAGGACATTCCGCTGTTTACGGATTTAGACCAGGGCAGCAAACTGGTCCTCTCTGGCGGAGCGCATAAGGCGAGCCTGCTGGTGGACCCAAGCGACATGTACCAAACACTGGCCATCGCCGCGGCCCAGAGCCAGACTGGATATGATTCCTCCTCTGGTGGTTATATGCACTCCAACCCAAACTCCCCCGTGTACGTGCCCAGCTCCCGCGTGGGGCCCATGATACCCAGCCTCTCCTACTTGCAGGCCAACGGCTCCGCACAACCAAGCCATGCTGTCTCCAGCCACTCGGTGTGGTCTCAGTCCACCCCGGAGAGCCCTTCATACAGCACAGGGAGTCCCCACGCCTCAAGCCGGTTCCACTACCCTCCGAGCCCGCCTATGAATAACGGGACTCCCCGGGACAGCGGGTACAGCAACACGCTGAATGTGAGCAGCAGAGACCAGTATGGCCTCTCTCGGTCCCTCGGCGGGACTTATGCGAGTCCCTACTCTCCTTATGTTGCACCGCAGCTCTCCCAGCTGGCCTCGCCCTGGAACGGGGGACCTTTTGATAACACCATGCTGCACACCTTGCAGAGCAGGGGAGCTCCTCTGATCAGAGGACCAAACGGAGGTAAGAAAAATGCAGAGAAGATGGTGGAAAGTGCTGAAATATTTAAAAGAGATGCAGGAATTATTTTGAAATTCGTTTCATAAGGCCGTTGTATATTCCTTATTGAAGAATGCTGAATCATCTTCAAGCAAGGCAGCTACATTCCAGTGGATTTCTGTAACAGAAACCTGATGTCCCCTGAGTTCAAAAGACGAAAAAGATATATATAACATTTTTTTCTGAATAAAGTAGCACAAAGATGTTATCAGATTTAAAACCGGGCTGGATTTTGTCTTCAAATGCATGTTTGCGTGTTAGGCCTATTTGTGCGCACATACCTGTAGCAGAGAATAACGTGGCTAGCCATTGAAATATAAATACGTTTTAAAAATTATAAATGTATCGTCAAAGTTTGACGTTTATTATCTGCCATTATAATGCAATGATACTACCTATATATTTAAAATGTTCTTGATTTCTTTACTGGATGAAAACTGTGTATGAAATGTAGTTTGCTTCAACATCTCCTTTTGGAAAATATATTTTTTTTGTCATGTTTTCGGTGTAGAACCTGTTCCTTTTGTTGATCCAAGTCTTATTTTTCAGTTTCAGACATACTCGATGACATGGGAGAGAGCAGAGAGTGCGTAAACTGCGGCTCCATCTCCACGCCGCTGTGGAGGCGCGACGGCACGGGCCACTTTCTCTGCAACGCCTGCGGCCTTTACAGCAAAATGAATGGGCTTAGCCGGCCATTAATTAAACCACAGAAACGGACGGTAAGCAGCCAGGGGAGCACTTATCCGCTCAATTTCCTGCCTAATTGTCTCTAACATTAGCTGGAGGTTATCGCAGGCGATACTCATGGTGTCCAACACAAAGAAAGTAACGGTTGTGTGATAATTCCAACTATAGACTTAATTAAAGTAGACATTTTTAAAATAATTTTCATTTATTTTCATTTGTGACCGTATGTAAAATGTATCTCAAATCTATTTAAAAAAAAACAAAACAGTAATACATGCTGTTGATGTTTTAGTTAAGGCTTTGAGTTTTAATGCCAGTTCATTCATAGTTACAAATTAACTTAATTTATCAGACAAAAGATATGGTGCTGACGCAGAGTTGAACCATGATTTCTACAAGTGATGTCCCTGAATTTCGATTGTAACAATTTCGAATACATTACTTTTATTCGACTCATAAGTGAAGATTTTTGATGATGTAATTAATCAGTAATCTGTCAGCTGGGTAATTCAATCACAATATGTCAGAATAAGGGCAAATCTCTTCCTGGTGCCATTACGCGCATTACGCACAGTTTTCACAAGGAAATCTAATGTCAAATATGGACTCTCTGAAAATTAACATCCTGTAAAAGGCGTGCGTAAATGGCAGTTAAATGGAGATCATAATGGGAGCCGTATTTTGGTTAGGAAATAGGGTGTGAATGGCCGAGCTGTAATTGGATTAGTGAAGTGTTCTTTTCACTAAAAACCTTTTTTTCCCTTGAAGTGGCAGACAAAGTCATTTAAGCCCTTCAGATATTTTAATAACCCTTCTCCTCTGAAATGTCCCACTTATGTAGTGATTCTAATCCTTTATTAAATGTAACGTGTTTGTCCTCAGTCGACGTCCAGAAGAATCGGTCTGTCCTGCGCGAACTGTCAAACCAGCACAACCACTTTGTGGCGCAGAAACGCAGAGGGAGAGCCGGTGTGTAACGCATGTGGGCTTTACACGAAATTACACGGGGTAAGTCAAGACTTAATTTAATAAATCGTATATCCAATTTGATTAAAATGTATCATAAGGGTCAAAATAATAATTTGTTTCCAAAATGATTCCAATTGTGCAGGTACCTCGGCCGCTCGCCATGAAGAAAGAGGGAATCCAGACAAGGAAAAGAAAACCCAAAACGTTGAATAAAGCAAAGGGGTCCTCTGGTACGTTGCTGATATATAATAATGCGCATGTGCAGGTGTAAAAATATCATCCAAATTATGATTTTTATACTATATTCACCGTTTTTATTTGTTTTCCTTTAGGAAATAACAACTCTGTCTCTATGACTCCCACATCCACATCTTCATCTAATTCTGAAGACTGCTCGAAAACCAGCTCTCCATCTGGACAGGTGTCAGGGGTAAGACCTTGTTATTTCATTGGCTCTTTTCGAGTCAAAGCATCTGATAAATTACAGTATAAAACAG
This sequence comes from Notolabrus celidotus, assembly GCF_009762535.1. Lineage (NCBI taxonomy): Eukaryota > Metazoa > Chordata > Actinopteri > Labriformes > Labridae > Notolabrus > Notolabrus celidotus. Next base: position 13,268,040 of record NC_048286.1, on the reverse strand, counting down.
GATTTTTAGTGACAAATAAAATAAATAATGTGGTTATTAATAATTATAAAATGCCTAGAAATATTTTAATGTCAAACCTTTTTCAAACACATTCCTTGGATGTGAAATGTTCAAAGTGAAAGCATTGCTGCATTAATTATGGCAGGTCTGTTGCCAAGTAACAAAGAATCATATGCCGGCTGTCAGATGGTGATGACTGCAGCTCACTAATGTGTCACATTAAGATTTCAGTAAGATGAGCTCTACATTACTCAGAATGAGGCAGTGCTGACAGAAGTCAGTCCCAATAAAAAAAACGTCACATAAATCCGGTTCAGGACAAAAGTTGAAGATGTACTTCAAATAAAGAATGAGTGCTCTCTTTAATAATAATTTGCCTGACATTTAAATTTTGTTTTGTTGTATTGTTTTAGGTCAGTTCGTCTGTGCTGTCCAGCTCAGGGGAGGGAACAGGATCAGGCTCAGCGGTGAAGTACGCAGGACAGGACAGCCTGTACACCAGCGTGGCTCTGACCCAGCCTTCAGACGTGGCTGCAGTGAGAGGGGAACCCTGGTGTCCCATGGCCTTAGCCTGAGCACATTCATCTTTGAGAGGACAGAAATCCCTGATCCCCTGTCTGTCCATCCATCTGTCAGTCTGGATGCTTTGTAGTGTGGAAGTATTCAGGGGAGACGTTTGACTCCTTCCCTGCAGCTGATTCAAGAAGAGATGGACACGATGGAAAAGAAGCGAGATGCGAGTGTGGAATAGCTGGATTTAGTTTCCAGGCCGGTGTGGGAAAAACAAAGGGAATAGTGAGGCTAAAAGATCAATCAGATGGCCCGCTTTGGATGGTTTCTGGACCCTGCCATGAACTTGATATCTCTCCCATCCATGGCACAGAACCACATCTTTCTTCTTCAAAATAAAGCCATCATTGTACATAACAGATTTCCACTCTGAAGCTGCTGATTGGATACCACAGCTTCCCAAAGCGCTGTATTCTTTAAGGACATTTAGACTTTTCTTTAGTTTTCTTTCCACAACTGGAATCATGCCACAAGTGCCGAGACAACTTTTATGAATCAAAAGTTTAAAAAAATATTTATAAATCTTCCATTGTTGAAAACATGGCTATGATTGTTAATAAAGATATCATTATAGAGTAGAAGTCTAACCATTCTGATGTCGTTTTTTCTATTTTTTTTTTCTTTATTAGTGGCTGTTTTACATACAGGAGTGTTGAATGTGCACATGTTTTTCACTGAAAGCTCTTACTGTATTTGACTGAAACTAGCTTGGTTTAAACAGGGTATAAAAGACTATGACATCTAGTGGTTTTGTTTAATTATTTCCTGAAGAAAATGCAAATTATCAACCCCCTTAAACTTGTTTTTGATGAAATTATGTTGTCAGCGGCATTGTGGTACTCCTCTCAATGCAGAGCTTCAAATTCATGTAAAGCAGTTGGATGGTATGTTTGAACAAAGCACGCCCAGAATAGCAGTGAGTCTACTGACCTTTACATTACAAGACACATTCTACAGAAGAAGGCTGCGTGCTGCACTACCTGACTCACTATAAACTCTGTACCTGTCACACTGTAAATGTGTACTGTTGCATCATTTTTATGTCAGGATTAGAGCAAAGAGTGAGGTCACCTGTGAACAACTGCATGATGACTTTGACTCAGGCATCAGAAGAAGTCAGTGATGACTTGCTAGTTTTATATGATGAGGTTTTAGTTGGTTGACTGATTTGTTGTTCAAATAGGCAAGTGGTTAAGATGGCTGCTGTCAGACTGAAACCTCTTATCTCCAAAACTACAGCCTCTCAGGAAATAAAAAAAACCTGGGATTTTTAAATAACAAAACACTTAAAGGGATTTAGTCACAAACTCTTTTTTCCTAGGCTGAAATTTTGAAATGCCCACTGACACTAAGGGACTAAGGGAGACCAAAAATATTCATTTTTGAGAAAAAAAAAATAGAGATACAAGGTTTCTGCCTGACAGCAGCGGTATGTCAATGCAACCTTTTCATGAAATTTAAATCTAATTTTGAGTTTATTTTGAATTCACAGCTGCATGGTTGCTACTCCATGTCAACATTTGAGGATATGTCTCATTTTAAAAACTGTTTGTCTCCTTCAGCAGAGGTATGGTATGAGTGGAGGCTCAAAAAGCTAGGTCGAGCCACAAAGCGATTATGGTGGCATTTTGAAGCTAAAAAAACCTGAGGAGTTGCAAGTGAAACTTGATGAAAGAGGTTCCTTTCTTCTTTCAATTTATTTTTCATTTTTCATTTTTCACAAATTGCTTCATCCAAAAATGAACATGAAATTTATTCTTCCGGATTTATTTATTCCTTAAAAAGCGTGTTGATTTTTCTTTGTTATTTTATTCCAATCCTGTCCAATAAATTGTTAAGATGATGCAAATCATGTAAAAGTTGCCCTGTTTAAAGAAAAAAAGCAGTTTATTTAAGCTGTAAAAAGGCCAATATTCCTGCAACACTCATTACATTAAGATGTTTTTGCAGTAGGCAATCACTGTCATGCTCTTCATCCCTGTTCTTCCTTTTATTTCAGATGTTTTCATGATTGGGATAAATGGCATTAAAAAAAGGATCCAAACCAGCAAATGCAAGGCAGGGATTAACACAGAGGACAAAAGGTATTCAGATATCTGACCTGAATGCATCAAAAACTGCATCTCATACCAAACTCTATGCTCCCAGATTCTCAGATTTTCCGGGGTGGCTCTCTCCCACATTCTGCTTATGTTTCATTAAAGCAGGCCTTTTTTCATCCTGACAGCTTTTTTACTTAAGAGTTTTTCGTTTCTGCCGGCCCCCTGAAGGCTCAAAAGCATGATCCACTTTCTTCTGTCCTCTTGAACCAGCAGCTCAAAGTACCTGTCACAATGTTTACTGTACTGAAGCGAATATGGCCTGTGAGTAATAGCACATGAAAAGATCTTAGAGATGGTTAAGATTTATGTCTGGGCTTAGCGTTATCTGTCTGCTTTTTGACGTATTGATTTAGCCGAGTTTATTGAGTGTGGAGGAATGTGCTACACTGCACAACAGCCACATTGAGGGCACTCATTTTCATCTTTTTAAGAAATAAAATGAAACTTTTCATCATTTTGAAAACCAAATGGAAACTGTTGTTGGTTTTATACCTGAATTGTTAATCAAAAACCTTCATTTTTCTGTGTCTGTATCACCAGTGTCAGGGTTCGCTGTAAAGGGCAAATAGAAACGTGGCTTCATTTACTGCTGGGTGTTACATAAAACACAACTCGTACATTGAGACCACCAGGGATTAAGCTCTTGAGCTTCCATGTGGATAAATGACTAAACCACCTTTAGATGTGTAAATGCAAACTAGCGATGAACTCAAAACATGGGCAAATATTTATGGGTATGTGAATTTATGAGGTGGTCCTACCTTGGCACTGTCTGACTGGTATCCATGGTGCTGCGAGGGAGGAAATATAAACACAACAGCGCAGAAATCCTCCCTGCATGCGCTCTCATCTGGATGGATGTTCCAGAGAGCTGAGGGTCACAGAGACAACGATGTTCATGCAAAGTGATGCTAACGGTTAGCTTACAGTTATTATCTGTGCAGTGATAAGGTATTTTGAATGTTTGCATGGAGCTGCAGCTTTGAGGGGAAACTGGGAATGATGTCAAAATAAGTGATTAAATCATTGAAAGAAGGGAGAAGAGAGTATGCTAGAGTCAGGCAAATAGGGAGACTACAGAGATCCTGATTGCTGAACAGGGTTGAAAGTCCTCTCAAAGTAAACAGAGCATGCTAACCCAGCAGCAACAGCAGCAGACTACAGGCCTCAGCGCTGTTTGGCTGAGGGGGGCAGCAGCACAGTAATGCCCAGTGGCTCCCTCAGGAGATGCCCGTTGATCTTTCCATGTTGCCTTTCAAAGGAGAGCACCACTGGCCCTGCCTCCGGAAGAGATGGGATCTCTGACTCAGCCCTTTTGGAGTTTCCTCGACAGACACAGGGGCACATTCTGGGAGCAAAAAAAAAGAAGTCATGATTGCTGTCCTGTTTTTGGAGCCCTTCTAGAGCTGAAGTTATATTAAAAAACCTTTTATGGAAAGAGAGACGATATGACTTGTCACATTCAAAGTGTCTTTGAAGCTTTGTCCACAGAGCATTTCACCCACTCAGTTAGCAAACACAACCACAGCTACATAGGAAAGACTAAAAACGCCTCCTCCACCTGTGACATCATAAACTCTCACACTCTTGCTCACAGGAAGTTTGCGACACACAACAGTAAATTTCAGAAGCAGAAAATAACAAGTGAGAAATAGAAACACACCTCCTTTCTTTCTGATCATACAACTTTTATAAGGGGACTAACATGACAGTGTCACAGTGCAGAGATGAAATATTACTATGTATAGTCAGTGTGTCTTATTACAGGAACAGTGGGAGTGTGTTCAGGGAGGGCTGGGTGTTGGAACTTATGACACTTGGTGGAGAAGAGTAAAAATCAAAGGGTGGGAAACATGTCTTTGGCATTACTCTTCAGTGTGTGTTTGCTGTGAGGAATGCAGGAAGTTATCAAGAATAGGAGCTAATGGAAGGCTGAAAGTGGAGGAAAAGCACAAAAGGAAAACGCACTGGTATGATGAAAAAAGGAAAGTTCCTGAACGACCTGGAGCCCATTAACCTTTAACTGAAACTACACCAGATTCCAACAAACAGTAAAGCTGAAAAGCTGTGAAGATTAGTTTTTAACCATTGGGTATCACTCCAAATGAAGTGTATATTTTGGAATTATAGCTTATTATGCAAATATAAGATTAGCTACTGATTTACATAAACTCTTGCCGTTTCTAATAATGGGTATTTCATGTAAATGTATCAACTGTCCAACTTTACTCCCATCACATAACCTTATCTGCTGACACCAAACACCAGTCTGGCACAAGTGCCCCATTAGTCTCTATAATGTAATTACAGTTTTGGATTACTTTTATAAAAGTAGACATAAATATGAATTATTTTACGCACTAAAAACTGAGGCTATACGTCCAACCATATACGGGAATTTCAAAAAACTGTTCTTTTTCTCTAAGTTTCAAAAGAGGATCTTGTCCATACCCAGGGGTGTGTCCAGAACTTTTTGACTGGGGTGACCCAACTGAAGCTGTCACATAGGCAGGGGTGGTCAGTGCATTTACAAATAAATAACATTTACCCTTTCTGTCTTTACAACCTACTTTCATTAAAGTATTAAACAGGTGTTATATTCCTTTTGACTTAAAAAAAAAACATGACAAAGTGGCATAAATCATCTAAGCTTAAGGTCTTACAAAAGATGTTTCTTCAAAGTCACATTTGAGGGCACTAATAAAGAAATCTAATGTCAGCTCTTTAACTCATCCCAAATTATAGATTTTAACAGAAACCCCACCTCTGACAAGGCAAATAGCCAATCATAGTTTAGGATTTTGGGGTGGCCCCTGGGGTGGCCAATTGGATTTACTAACCCTAACCCCTCTGGACACACCACTGTCCATACCATACCAGAGTTGTCAGTTAATATTTCTGTCATCATGATAACGCAAAACAGTTGAAAACGGCTCCATATGCATGCAAATCCAGAGAAAGAACGTCAGTCTGTCAAGTTTAACGCCATAGAAGTACATAGTGCGCATAGAAGTACATAGTGCGCATGCATGTTGAGCGTCTTCTCAAACAGCGTTCTTTAAACTGTGGACAGATCGGTGAATCAAAAACTATTGACCTTGATGTGTTTGTTTGCCCTAATGCCTGGGTGTAACAACAAAGAGCAGCAATGTTTCCCTTTAAACATGCTGTTAAACAAAACAGTACCGCACAAACGTAACCAAATCAGTAGCATAATGCCCAGTGCATACAACCAACAATGGCCCTGCGTTTTTGCTGTCCACATGGCAGGTGTCTAATATGTGACCCTAAGTATAATATTCAACCCCAAATCTGAATTTGTTGATTCTGTGGCTCACAAAAGTATTTATGATTAAAGAGGAAAAATATTTCTCGAAAAGAATGTTTGAGACTGTGGCCGTGCAAGTCCAGTAAATAAAGATCTACACTGATATGCAAACATTCAAGACAAATATGAGCAATGTTGGGTTTAATGTCTGGCCTGCCTGTGAAAAAGTTGGTCAAGTGTTTTGTTTGTTCAATCTGTTGTTCCTCCTAAAAGGTGCAGACTGCTGAGAACTTTCTGCTCTGAATAGTCTGCCAAACTTGCACTTAGGCACACAGAGAGATTGAGGTCATTGTACTGGAGGGTTGTATTCAATTTGTTTTTGCATGAGGTTAACGCACGACTGCGTGAGGATAGATTGTTAACATTATGTATAGAATAAGAAAAAATGTAGCATAGGTCTCAAACATGTTTAACTTTTAGAAGAAACAGTAGTATGTGTTGGGTCTTCGTCATAACTCCTCTTTAAATAGTGTTTTTCTAAGTAGGGTCGGGAATCACAGGGTACACATGATAAGATAAGACACGATACGATACGATACAATACAATACAATACACAATACATGGCCATAAATCGGCTGCGGCCATCATAGTTAATCATGTTTACCTCGTGCGGGAGTGAGTTGTCAAACATGAAGAAAAAGTTTGAGTCACAGAGAGAGCTATTAACAAAATGCAGAATTAAAACTCAGTGAAGTCATTCAGGAGGAGATCTGAGAGGTAAACAGATGTGACCTGATAGGCTGGACATCAAAATGAATCACAATACTAACGACATTAGGACAAATGACACTCGGTCATTTTGAAGGAGTTGGTTCATTAAGAAGGCTTTGCTGGCAAATAATAATAATAATAATAATACATTTTATTTATATAGCACCTTTTAAAAACATGTTTACAAAGTGCTTTACAGAGTGCAAGACATAGCGAGTGAAAACACTAAAGCACATGACAAAGGTAAGGAGAGCCAAAATGAGTTAAGTAAAAACAATAATAAAAACCATGCAGAAATTAAAAAGTCAGTGATGAGTTAAGTAATAAAAGCACATTTAAAAAAGTGTGTTTTTAAAAGAGGACAAGGATGTGGTGATTTGAATGCTTTGTTTTACTACCCCTGCTTTCTTTTTCAAACATCAGGATCAGACCAAGCATGGATTTACACAGATATGATTGATTTAAAGCAATTCTCAGAAAAAGCTTAAAATATGAACAACATAGGGTCCACATGGGAAATGTTATTTTAATTCAATCTATGGATTTTTTTTATACCTCTGGAGGACCTGAATGCATGAAAGTAGAGAACAACCCATCTAACAGTTCATGAGACTAAACAAAGAAAGTGATAATCTCATGGTAGATCTTGAGGGGAAGTCAGGGGTCACCAAAGTAGCTCAAGTTTATCCTCTGGGGACCAAGAATATCCAACTAACTCACTGTAGATCGAAGTAACACGTGGCCTGAAATACTATGTGTTGTGGAAGTTAGAAGTGTAAGTAATACTATCTAGAAATAATACATCATGGATACATAACAACAAAACCCTGGGCTGGTATTGTTGCTACCATGTTTCTATTTTTCTCATGCTCTTTCCTCTCCATTATTTTACAAACTCCCTTTCAGTGGTTGGAACTTCTCTTTTCAAGCTTTGTGCATTTGCAGGAACAAAGTTAAGTATGTAAAGTATGTGAGGAGCTTAACAGAATTTGACTACCAAATCCATCCCTATTTCTAGACAATGCAATGCCAGTTTCGTCAGGTAACTGTTCCTCTTTAATGGAAAAGCTATTTCATTACCGAGCCCTGTGCTTAAAGGAGTCTGTGCTTTGAAAGTCGCCCATTAAATCATGCAACTGGTGTAAGTATTTTCTGCTGCAGTCCAAGGAGTACGCTGAGATTCTCGGGAGTTCAATGCAAGGTTACAGCTATCTCTCCTCTCCTACTAGCCCAACAGTCAGCCTTGTGTCCAAGGCGTTTTGAATTAAGCTCAGTGCTCTTGTGTATGGGAACCAGAGCCTGCCGCCAAATGCAATACTTCCCGGAGCATTTCTGTCAGAGCCCTGGCCTTTTCAAACAAAAACAGTGAAATCACTGCAGGCCTTATTTAATCAATTAAACATATGTCAACAAGCAATATGCTAATCATCATCTCACCAGGGAAAAACAATTCTCTGCTGATGATGTATGATCACAAGTCAGTCATCATTTTGAAACTAGGCTCATTTACCAGTTTTTAGAAGGTATTCAAAAAAATTGAAGGGAATCTTTCTCGATTGTTCATGTCTATTTGGAATTAGGCAAAACAATGAAGTGAGTCAGAGATGGGTGACTTCCATGCTCCACGATGTATGTTGCATGTTTTTGTTTGTATGTCTGTGTTTGACTTGGATGTAGCTGGCAACAGTGCCTTCCTGAGTGTTATCAGTAGTCTGCTCGGAGTCTCCATGCTTCCAGAGAATTGACAGAGTCACAGCTTTAGTCACTTGGGTTGACTAAAGGCTATGACATTTTGGTGGGATTTTGCCAGCCCCTCCTTACCCAGAATGCAACACAGAGTCTCAGACATTAGGACTTCGAGCGAGGTATGCTTGTGTAAACATCATTTGGCCCACTGAGGTCTTGAGATGTAATAAATTTACATCTGGAGCTCTAGATAGAAGCACGGCCACAAAGTGAAGTTGGGGGATAAATTGCAGGATGCAGCAGCCTGACTGAAGAGCCCAGCGAGGCTCCTCTGCTGCCTGCTGATTGGGTGTCTCTCTACTGAGACCTCTTAAGAAAACTCCTGATAACCAAATGAGCATCTAACATAAATAACAGGCTGACGCATGGCAGGCTCCCAAACTGGAGATAGAGCAGCTCATTAAAATCTCACCAGACATAGAAGTCAGAACAGTAACCATGATTTCAACTTTGTGCACGAAAGGACCCTGTACGTCTCCAAAAAGACAAATTGTTGTCTCATATTTTTGAAGAAAAAGAAGACAAAGACAACAACAACAACGAAGGAGATGAAGAAGATGACGGTGATGATGATATACCTTAGTTCCCAGGCCAAGTCTCTGGACACTGAGCGACTGCCGCCCTCCTTTTGAGGTGAATTAACCTTCCTGTTATGTTGCTGGTCAAATTGACCCTTTTTAAAGTCTATTCTAGGCAATATATGCCTTCCAAACCAGCTAAATGCAGCATAAAAATCTGGGCAGCGTGTGACAGAAGAGGTGTCGCGTTAATTTATCAACATCACTTCATAAAAAAAAAACATTTAAATAAAATAAACAAAAATCTATGTCATGTAAAACTATTGTATTTATATTTAGGGCTTTCCAATGTACATTAAAAAAAGTTTTAACATTTATAATAATGAAAAACGAGTGAGTTATCCTCATTGAACCGCGATCTATGAGAATTAAAGAACACCAATGGACCAAATCTTGATTTAAATGGTTAGTAATTGAGTAAAATTTTAGATTTAAAAAAATGTGTATTGGGATTTTTTGGGGTTCTGACACTTTTAGATAATTGAATATGCCCCGGGTCAAATTGACCCAGGAACATTATTGCTGTTCCAGAGAAACGAACATAACAGGAGGGTTAACAAAGATCAGAAAGGAAAACTTCCACAATCTGGGTTTCATAGCCTCAGCCAGTCCTTATGACATTGTTCCCATCAATGTAGTTGTTGAGACATTACTGAAAAAGTAGGGCAAGGACAAGCGGCAACCTCCGGTCTAAAAATATGAGTCAATGCGGAAGTGTTAAAAGCTGCAGTTCATCGAGGATCCGCTTGAGGCTGGCTCCAGAAGTACCGGAAGTCACATACACATGAATGGGAAAAAGACTATCTTTGCAGCATTAATAAACATGTTTACAGCCTGGTACAAAAGATGAGTGTAGTCTGAATAGCTCATTTCTCGATGTCCTCTCACTGTGAGGGGGGTGAATTTTTATCTAATTCGGCAACTTTGAAGATATTGAGATTACTAGTCTTCCAATGAGAGGCACACTGCAGCTGTTGGCTAGGAGGCTCAAAGCCCGCCTCTTTACGTCACACTGGCTCGACAGAAGCAATATGGCTGCTGCCGATTGGCTTCAAAACAGCGTTCAGAAACAGATGGGTGACGTCACGGATACTACGTTGATATTTTTTACAGTCTGTGGGCAAGGACAGAGCAAGGGGCTATCTTCTACCAAACAAAACAACAAACTAATATGTTGGTAAAAACTTTTGAAAAGAAGGACAGAAACAAACCGTAAAATTGCAAACCCATCTCTCCTTTGAAGTACTAACCGCATAAAAATGTGTTATTAAGGTTAGCCATGCTAGCAGCACTGCTAAGCTAATCTGCATACTAATGACACAGAACAAGCTTAAAGACAGCACATGCTGATGGTTTGACAAAATTTTTAGGATAACATAATATGTTTATGGATTAAAATGAATTCAGATTGGAAATTTGTTGTCTTTCAAACACAATGGCACAGCCTGCTCTTCATGTTGTGATGTTTGTTTTTTTCACACAATTTGCCGAGTCTCATGCTTGGTACCAGACAAACACATTGGAGATTTTGAAGGGATGAAATTAAAAGTGTAAGTAAATTGGATTCTCTTGAATATATATTTAATGTTCATGCAGGGTAAACAGTATATTCTTGATTAATGTCAGCTAAATTACTGATGTTTTCTATTTAAATCCTTTTGCTTGAAATTTTGGAATTATAGTAATAGGTCACTAAATAATGTAAAAAAATAAGAGTTTCAGCAGGTTATTTATTTAGAAATAGTTTAACAGTTGTTTTATTATGTGCCTTTAAGAGATGCTAACTCGTTACAGTTCGAGTGGACATGTTTGCAAGGCTACGCAGGCCTTTGCATGTGTTTTTCTGTTATTAAACAGTCCCCTTGCAGGTTGAAGCAGCCCATAAAGAGTCTGCTCAGAGGTCAGACCTTGACTTCCTTGATCTGCCATATTCAAAGTGTTCTCAAGTGTAATGAGTGTAGTGGTTGACCAAAATCAGTTTTCAATGGCCGATGATGATAATTTGAGAGAAAGTCTGCTGATGGCTGATACATAATGCAGATATCAGATTGTTGTTGTTGTTTGCATTCAGTTGAGTAAAACAATTGAATAATCATCATATCCATTATTCCATGCACATTACAATCTAACATATATGGCTTCTGAACCAGTAACATGTTTAGTAAGATGTTCAGTAACATCCAGTAAGATGGATTGTTTATCAATTCATGAATTAGAAAAATATATTGGGTTATAGATTTAAGAACATCACTAATATTTAGGACAGAAGCAAACTGCATTAGCCTATGCATCAGAACATAATTCTTATTAAACACCAGCCAGTTTCCATTATTATTATTTTTAATCAGCCTAGTGAGAGCAGCTGATGCCAATTATTTCAAAAGTATAGACTTGCTTACTTTTAATGGTTTGTCAGTTTTAACTCTGAAAGCTGTAGTAGCTAATGAGGCAAAACTATGAGCTTGTGTACGTACACCCTGTACACACTTGTTTCCTCTTTGGAGCTACTTTGACAATGCTACAGTATTCAAAAGAAGTCAGCACTTTTCAGTGCAACTTTGAACTGAAACAACTGTGAGGCAGAGCTTGAAAACTGAAACTGAAGTTGTAATAAGCCTTATAGTTTTCCTGTAAAGACCTTCCACAGTAGCATAGACTGTATATAGTCTTATGTGAACTCGGTGACTGAGCACAACAACAGAGCTGCTTCCTATGCCCCCCTGACCAGGCAGACCCTTTGGCTGAGGCAACCAATTAATTATAGACATGACTTTAAAACTTCCTGTTTTTCCCTCCTTAATTAAGCCAATCTGCCCCGCTGCTCTAAAGAGAGGAAATACCTCAAAATAGTCCCCAATTTCAGCACATTCAATTATTTTGTGCCCAGTGGAGATTGGATCAGCTGTGTTAATGTACGGATCAACAATGTTTGATCACAGGGAAATTATGTCTGTCATTTCTTCCTGCTTCGCCCCCGTATTATGTGGGAATTGTGAGGCGAGTTGGTGCCTGAGGTGGGCACAGCCCCGCTCACGGTTTAGCTACTACGTGCCCTCAGTCAGGCCCATCCAACATCAATCTCTGAGATGTTTATTATTACACTCATACGGTCACTTATTCTGAGGGGAGAGGGAAAAAACCCCTGATTTATGCCTCCACTGTTACCCTTTCCTGTTCTCATTTATGAAAACAAAATTCCAGTGAATTCCTGCTGTATTAACACTAAGCAGTTATAAGGTCAAACTTTCACTTACACTGCACAATTCAGCAGTCTGTGCACAGATATTTGTCTGCTTCTTACTGTATGGCTTTGCTATTGTCTCGTAAGCTGAGTAAAGAAGCCAGAACACAAATGTACTAACTGACCTTGACAGCAGACACACTTCATATCTCTCTCTCTCTGTCTTTTTTTTCAGTTACACTAAATCCACAGTCAGTGTTCAAGAGCACCAAGTCAACTTGACTGTTATCATAACCAAAGTTGTTGAACACCTGCCAGCGTTTTCTGAGAAGTGTCCTTTTCAACTTTGAACTGAAACTCACCTCCAGGCCTCGCCCTCTCTGTTTTTCACTGGGAAACAGGAAAAAGGAGGAGAAAGAGAAGACGTACCAGTGCTGGAACACTTTATAAGGGGGAATTAGGGTGAGTATTTCTTGAGAAATCCCAATTTATGAAAAAAGTACAGAGGGGAATTCTTCCATTATCTTTCTACCATTGTAACTGAATCTCGATGTGTATGATTACCAAACACTGATTAATAAATCAACTATAAATGATTGCTCTAACAGGCTGATGGATTACTGCAGATTCTGTGTGTCATTTTATCAGCATGTTAAGAATTTTATTATTTTTGCCTGAATTACCAAAACACACATACTCCTGATTCTGATCAAAAATAGACTTTCATTTGATTATAATTTCTAAAATGTAACCTGCTCCTATGCTCATATAGTCAAACTGGAACTCTAAGAATAATCGGATATTTTCAGATATCAGATGAAGACATTTACACCTCAACAGAGATATATTTTTCAATTTTACAATACAATGCATTATGACCTTGCTTTCATACTGGTCGTCCGGTTGTGTAAGATGTTTGATTCTGATTGGTCAAAACCCCTTGACAAGAGTACAGACTTTCACTAACATGATCAACACCAGGGACTAACTGATCACACGTCATGTCAAATCAATCCACGGAAAAGAGTCCCTGTATATTTTGCATCTGCTTGTTGACAACATAGACCGCAAGGTAAAACTGTAAGTTTTCTATCAAAACTTTGTGGCTAAAACACTTGCTTTGGTTAGCATGCGAAACCGACAGGCTACAGACATTTTCATATTGGATCCTGTCCAACAATGTTAGCACCCTTAACGGAGCAGGTGAGTGCAACTTTGAGTTACCGGTCGCTATTAACAAAAACCTAAACCATGAGTGGTGTTGACAATAGTAGCAGTGCTAAAAGCCTTGTCAGGGTTGTCTCACCCTGTTGGGATTCTATTTCCCACAACTACCTGCTAACCATACATTATTATCCCTTACTTAAATGTGGCCTGCTCATCATGTATTCATTGCATCCAAACATGGTACTGCACCAGGTTTCTATTTGCTCAAAATGAAATAAATCAGAGTTTGACTTCAGATACACAAAAAAAAAAAAAGCTTTTGATTTTGATTACACCTTATATGTCCTCGTAATATGATGATAAGCTACTTAAATTATTTTACAACATGAATGATCTTTACACACTGCTAGCCTATTGTAAGTAATGATCGGTTAACTGCACATTGCTCAGATCAGCATGATTGTAAAGATTGCACTCTGTCATTCAACTGAAAAGACCATTTTTGGAGAAGTAGATCCCTTCTCTGAAGTTCAGTCTCAAAAGATATACAAGAATAAGTTGTACTACAAACTGTAACTGAGTGTCTATGGAAGGTTGTTTCCAAGTTGAAATCATTGATCTTGACAGTCTACCTGACTCCTCCCACACTCACAACATGCAAAGTGCATATTGAACAAAATTAATTTACAATGCAACTAGACCTGAAATTGAAAAATGAGAGGTCTGGTAGATGTCCATAACTCTGCATAAGTTGATGCTTTTTGCTGTGAGTGGAAGATTTTGGAGTTTTGTTTGTTATTAAATACACTGGATAAGTTCAGTAAGCTTGGAGGTGGCAACTGTAGTGAAAGTGTAACATGGAAAAATATATTGCATCTCAAACTTTTTGGCTTCACATTTTCCCTCAAGTGGTTGAATTCTTGTCCTTCAACAGAGTCTACAGGAAAAGAAAACATGCCTTTAATTTGTTAATTTAAACACAGAGGAAACAGCCTGCTGACTTGTGACTTATTTGGCAAGATTAAGGAGATCCTGGCCTTGAATTCAGAGTTAGTCAGGTATAGAGTTACAGCCTTTCTACATCCATTGTCACAATGTATTGCTGCAAAGCGAGACACTTCACAGGTTCTCAGTCACAAAAGCTTAATACATAAGAGTTCTTGCATAACCATCATGCAATGCCGAACAAGTTGTATTCTCACAGTCTCTCAACTTTGAAAAAGAAATGAAATAGTGTAACGCGCATTCTTTTTCAAAGTTATGTCTAAGAGATGGAAAGAAAAGGGACACTTGATTTGGTGGACTGGCGGTATGACATCATCAAAAAGGAAATCCAAGCAAGCCCACGAGCTGTCCTGCTTGAGGCCCCTCAATAAACAGGCTGGTTATCACATCACTAACATTTATTTAACCCTTCTGCAGAAGGTGTTCTGTCGAGGCTGTGCAGGGGAGGGAGCTGTTCCCAAATCTATTTGGCTGACCTGTTATCAACCTCCACTGGTATCCTTACACACACAGTAAAGAGCCCATGCAAATTTATATGCTAGTAAAAAGACACGCAGTTGCTGTTTTCTCTCTGTGTTTCTGTCAGTGTTTTAGACTGCTCTTAAGACATCCCCCTACTCCCTCCAACTCCTCTACTCTCAGCAGCTTCATCCACTCCTCCCAATTTTGGCCATGTCTCTAGGACCGAGGGCTAAAACATGACTTCAGCAGAGAAACGGGTCCTAAGGTCAAGAAATGAAAGGATGAAAGGATGAGGGGGGGGACGGATTCTTCTTTTCTTGTATACCTTGCACCCGACTCCATTCCTTTCCGGTTTGCAGTGAGACAGTGCACACAGCTCTCTCCCACACATCTCCACATCCCAGCGCCAGGCTCTGTGTTTTCTTAATTCATTACTTCAAGGAAAGAAATGCAGCCCATACCAAAATAAATATAGCTCTCTTGGTTCAGACCATGTGTCAGAGTGAGATAGCTCCAAGGAAAAGACTGTTGTTTTAACCGGAGGAGGATGGAACTCTCTGGCTCTGCAGAGCGTCTGTCACTCTGTCTCCGTCACACAAGCACAGACCAACGGCATACACTCTTATCGCATGATTTAGAACTAAATACATTACTTTAAAGGGAGCGAGACTCAGCAGAGGAACTGGATTCACGGTGTCACTCTGAATTTAATGACCGGAGGCTGAGTTTTTGGTGCAGCTTTTTTTTAACATTCATTAATTGAGTTTATAGCCTCACTGGAGGCATGTTTCTGCCTGCATCTCTGTCGGTAGGTTTGTTAGTCCTATCTGAACAATTACCGGATTGATCGCCATGAGATTTGACACAGTCATTCATGGCGCCAAGAGGATAACTTCTGAAAGTCTGAAGAATTTTTTGTAGATTACCATGGTTGGCAGTCTAACACTCCTTTCAGATAACTTTGGTGAACTTGTTGCTTATCATTTAGCGCCAACATTATGTCAAAATTTCTATTTCCAAAATATTTTTTCTCATCAAAGCTGAAAAATATTTACATTGCCTCTGCATCCATTATTCTAGCTTTGGGGTTAAAGCTAAATATCAAATGCCTTTATGTTATAATTGGAGTTAAAAAACATGATTTGCAGTTAACTGAATATCTATTACGTCAACGTCCTTTGCTGAGTATGTTAACACAGCGGTAGTTGATCCAATGGACAACCACAGAAAGCCCCCATTATACCAGAGCTCTTTGGTGGATGGAAACTTGGTGGATGGCCAATATTTGCAGAAAAAAAGATCACAAGCTGCATCCAACAAAAAGTATTGATTTTCCAGAGAAAACAGTTTTTGCGAATCACTTCCGAGTTGTGTGTTAAAGGTCAGTAACGCTATCAAAACAATGAAGACAACAGATGTTGACGCTTCAAACCATTGCATATAAGACAGTGAACATTGTACACATTGTACATGCAATCGTGATAGCGTTGTAAGTCTAAGCATGTCACAACGTAAGAACTGGCATTATATTCAACCATTACAGTGTCACTCATAAGAGTTCACAAAGACCTTTGGTTTTGTTCCACTTTTCTCAGTTACTTTTGGATGTTTAATGTGTATTTTATAGTTTAAGCTCAAATTTAATGTACGTGTTCCTTTTTTCAGTTGAGGATAGATGTCCCTCACATTCAAAATGTATTAAATATAAAATATTAATATTTGCTCTCAATAACAGTAGAATCTGCAGTATAAGTCACATGTTAAATAAGACGCAGTCGGTTTTTGGAGGTCTCATAAAGTGAAAGGTCTAAACTGTTGTCTTGCTTGAAGACTTCCATTGATTTCAACACTGTGCAATTTCAATGCACTTGTGTAGCCTTTTCTGGTAATACTTGTTTCTGCCCTTGCCACCTGTATGGCAGTGAGCTCAAACCAGCACTCCACAAGTTTTATTTGCTGAAAAGTATACCACAGTACTTTCTAAATGCATGATTATGACCTAGCGAGGGAGGAAAGCCATTGAAAAGTGGTTGCCTCGGGGCGCTGGTGACCTAGCGGTCCAAGTGTGCCATGTATGGAGGCTATAGTCCTGGTTGCAGAGGTCACCAGTTCGACTCCCGGCCGGTCGCCCATTGACTGCATGGCTTCCCCCACTCTCAACTCCCCACATTTCCTGTCTCTCTTTAGCTGGCCTATCTAATAAAAGGCAAAAAAAGCCCAAAAATATATCTTAAAAAAGAAAAGAAAAGTGGTTGCCTCTAGACGGGTCTGTCTTACGGTATACCCAGCATGCTTTTCACATCCCTGCACTGCTTTTCTATGTGCAACCTCTGGGTAATATATCATAACATAAAAAAATACATGTCTCTGCACCAGTAACAATACTGGTTAATTCGCCGCTCCAGTGTACAAGATGCAGCTCACTTTTTAGATGACAAAAATTGTATTGAAAGTGCAATACACACCAAACTTTGTTGATACATTGTGTGCACCAGTCTTGAGTGCATGTAGCTTAAAATGACCCAATTCTAATACGGGTTAACTGAACTTTGATAAAAATGCATAAACATCTTTATCAGAATTTTGGGTAAGAAACTTAGTTTTTCGTTATCTGTTTCAGAGAGGCACTTGTCATTCAGAGTTCATGGCCAACTTCGTGGAGCGTTCACTTCGGGTGAGGTCTGTTAAATGGGCAATCCAATCCTCTGTCAAGCAGAACCTTCCTGTGACCCTCACACACATAGACACACAAACATTTACCACACTGGCACAGTCTAGCACAATCCTTTGCTAGAACATCAATAGTTTGTTTATAATTAGCCCTGGCACCTCTTGACTACTTAGAGAGAGTGATTGTTTTTGAAAATGGGCCCTGGGGTCCTCTTGACTGATTGGCCTGAGGTGGTTTGGGGGAATAAGGGGCTGTGGGGTGGGGGTGGGGAGGGCTGAAGGTCTGCAGTTGCAGAAGAGGGTCTATTGCTGGCCCACAGTCGTAGGCTGCATTCCTCTCAAGGCGCTCTGGACCCTTGTCTGACAGCCACTCCGATAATATCCAAGTCAGATAGAGTCACAGGGGCGGCGTGTCTGAGCCCTGTTCTGAATCACTCAATTAGTGAAGGAGGAGGAGGAGGAGTAGGAGGAGGAGGGAGCTAAAGTATCTTTGTTCCCCAAATCCCACTACAGCAGCATGGAGTAGAACACAAACAGCATGAAGTCAATTAATAGCAGCGTGTTTACGCAAAGCAATGCAAGGTGTAAATACAGTTTGTGTGGTCTTTGTGAAATCTCTGTTGGTGGTTAGAGGAGTGAGTGTGTTTGTGGTGACTCTGTTTACAGAAAGTAACATCAACCTGCCTCCACATGGGTGTCAACACCTGCTAAATAGATCTATCACCCTACAATGAATACACAGATACTTGCAACTGTATGTCATGCTCTTGTAACAAGTACTTTTAGGAATATAAGCACTAACCTACCCTCAGCTTGAGGTCAATTTTAGTTTTTTTAGAAATGCTTATCTTATCCTTAGCATAACAGTAGAGGTCATGTACACTTAGTCAAAAAAAGATAGATTTGAGACTTAGAAGTTACACTGCAAGTGGCACTACATAGTACATTTTTAGGTCATGATACAGAAATGTAACGTAATCTCAGGTCTATTTTTGTGGCAGTCGTACTTTTCTTTAATTATTTAAAAATCACCAGAAATGCTGGAGTGGTTATGCTCACCAGTGACGGTTCTAGACCAATTTTACTGGGGGGGCCAGGCTGAGGCCAAGGGTGTTGTCAGAGGGACACATTCAACCCTGACAAAAGAGACTGAGAAGGGCGAGGACCAGCTGAGAGTGCATCCCTATATACTAGACATATATACTATATTCATATATGTATACTACTGTGTACGATATGAAAATGCAGACTGACAGCAGCTGTTTGGCTGTTTACACTCAACATGAGTCCCTTAGCGCTCTAAGGGACTGGAACCAAGTGCCACATGCATGTGTTCCGCCTGTAACATCGGCACGATCACAATACCAAAGCTTTATTTATGTATAATATTTGTTTTGTTTGGTGTGTCCAAAAGTAGTTGTACTTGAGGCTTTTAAAGGGGCAGTGCATAAATAGACTGGTGAAACCAAAGTTGCATTATTAGGATAAATGAAAGTAAATGCTTTTCAGAAATTGTGTGAAACCTGAGGGAGAGTTATGGGAACAAAGACACATGTTTTATGTCATGTTAGCCTTTGCATTCCTGTGTTTTCAACACCACAGGCAATTTGTATTGATATAGGATTTGATTCATGTACTTTACATATTAAATGTATTTTATACTGAAGATTGTTTTTCTTGAAGCAAGACAAATAAAGTACAACCTCTTAATATCGTTGCCTTTTTCAGACTCAGCGATTACTTAGCCAATCCTTTGATGAATACGTCTTGTTCACCTTATCACACAATGAGCAGCAGCAGGGTTTGTTGGGTCATTTTTCATCAGGCACATTGGGACTATTTGTTTTAAAAAGGCAAAGGTTTAATTTCAGCTCTGATGGAGGAGTGAGAAATCAATTGTTAAGACTCTCACCCGGTCTCTCTCTCAGCCAACCAGCTTTTCTGCTTTGATTGTTTTCTCTGTTCCCACTCAGACTGCTTGCTCCACCAGCCTGCGACCGACCCTTCACCTCTCGCCGACCTGTCACCTGCAGACACCCTTTTGTGGCTGCCTTTGATGCCTTGTTTGCTCTTATGTACAGTAGGGGTTAATCACACACCTTGAGAGGGGGACGTGGAATTCCATACAATGGGTCCGTTGGCCTGTGTTGTCTGAGGGCTCACAGAGGGATTAGAGATTAAAGGGTGGCCAGTATGTGGAGTAAACAGCAGAGAACAATATTTTACCCACTCCATGTTTAGTCAGCGGATGTGGACGTCAGTTGACTTTCTTGATATATAGTTTGACTGAAGGGCTGGTGGCTGCCAGGACTGTGCCTATTCTGACCCTGTTTTTACTATTGACCTGGAATTTGCTGTAGCGAGAGTGAAAATATGTTAGGATATTTCAGGGTTTTACTGAAGGAAAGATTAGAAGTGCATGTTTGCATTATCTATATTACTAAATATCTTCAACAATAGATGGCAGGCATTGTCTCATACATATGTTAGATGGCTTATGGGTGTTAATGGCAAGGATCTTTCAGGTTTGATACCAACTCCTTAAAAGGTATATAATGAGTAACTTTGCTTAGAATTTGCCAAAAAATCACTTGACTAATGCAGTACATTTTTTGAGCTGTAAACACATTACTGAAGATGTTTCTGACAGTGTTAAAGCTCAGAAAAATCCACGATATTGCTTAAAGTAAAGGTGCATTTCATTTGGTTGCATATCTTCAGGAGAAACACAGGAAAGACTGGTTATTATGTCAGAGGTTTAAATTAAGGGAAGCCAGTGGACCACTATGCTAGTGTATATTAGCTGTGGCTGATTCAACTTTGACTATCTTCCTTGTGACTGGAATTGATTTTCACCTTTATGTGAGACTATCATCTGTGATGGTAATTTAACATTGACAACAACAACTCCCATGATCCCATGCATCTTCATTACATCATCAAACTACGCCATGGGTTATTGTTTTGCTAAAGAGACCCTCTGTTGTGAAATTACATACTGCATTTCATTTTATTTGAGTCATCATTTAACTTTATATTTTTGATCTGGCTTGTTTTCTATAATTTTTTTAGTATTTTTGCCATTCATGTGGTGCGCAAGAATTAACCTGGATGATCTGCTGTTTTCTGCCCTCTGCCTGTCATTTCTACGGAGCCCCTAAAGTGACATGTGCAGAAATTTTTTTTTGGAAAGTATCTGGTGCGCATGAGATACCAAGTTAGCACTGGAGATCAACCAGTTTCGATCTAAAAATGACAGTACAGCAGTTAGTTGAGATTTATTTCAACCTTGGGCTGCCTTGTATCTTGTTACATTTATATGCGGACTGTTCAGCACGTGATATTTATTATGATGGATGCTGCTGACCTGTTGACCACGTCAGCCTTGTGAGAGGGGATTGATCTCAATGGGTATTATCTGTTTAAATACAGTTTAAAATATATATATAAATAATATTAAAAATAACCTCACAGCATGAATCAAGATAATCCCATTTTCAGTTGTTATAGTTTACCTGTTCTGAGACTATGAATAATTTATAGTCTCTTTTTATACAAACAAAATAAAAGATGCCTGGAGTGTTTCTAGTTCAGCCATAAACACTACTAATATAAGACATTCGTCACATTAATGTAACTCACTCAGTCTCAGAAGAGTTTGAGACAGATACAACTTAAGCATAGCTGATCTTCTAATCTGGGAAGTCCCTCAACATTTTAAAAATATTGACTCAATCTTTTCGACCTGTTGCAAAAATCAGCTTGTGCTGAAAGACGAGCTCCTAAGAACTGAAAACGTATTCCCTTGACCACTGAGCGCCGTGCTGAAGAATGGTGCTGTTAAAGCACTAATCGTAACAAGACACTCCCTCAAGAACATGGTTTTTCACATGATAATTGAGAGTGAAGTTATATGAGTTAAAGCATAACAATGCATCACAAAAAGCACTATTCCTTTTTGTGACAGTAGAATACAAAACAAAGCAACGATTACAGCATGTTTCATCTCAGTGGGTGGATATGAATGGTCAATGAATGCATATCCACATGAGGCTGACTAAAGATGAAAAACCAATCAGGGCTGGACTTGATACAGACCAGCAGCAGTGGATGAAAGTGTTTAGATCCTTTATAGAAGTGATTTTATACCAAAAAAGGTTTAAAAAGCTTTAATTGAAACTGAAAGTTTTGTCAGTAAAAACTGACAAAATGACGGTCAAAGTTGAGCCAAAACTGTTTATCTGCTGTAGTTGACAAAGAAATTCATACACATGTGAGGTGTGATAGATCAATGACTACCTACCTCTCTGTTTTTGTCTTCAATGACATCTCAACTCCCATTGTCCTTCACTGTTATTTTTAGCAAGACGACCTCAGACCTTACTAATTATACCCGATCCTGCCACTCTCTTTATTCCCTTCATCCAAGATTTCCCTCTGGTCTCCCAGCCTGCACCTCAGTCCCTAACCTGTGCCCACGCTGAATGTATCAGTCTTTGTGTTTTTATTACTTCCACAGTTTTCTCTTGTTGTTACCTTGCTCTCCCGGGCATTGTTTTTGCCCTGCCAGCATAACTGTTCCTGATTATAAGTATTGCTAAATAATTGAAACCACTCTGCCACCTTACATGTCTGCATTTGGGTCTATCCTACTTTTCGTATATTATGACAAAGGAAAGTGCTTTGGCAAACACTTCCATAATCTAGAACACAGGGACTTTGTTTACGAACTCTTACCTATGGCGTAAGCTGGCCGATATTTCATGTACGTTATATATAGTCTAACACAAACACACCCAGTACTGTCATTTAAATCTATAACAATGCATCATAGCTCATACAATGATTCGTGGTTTGTAGGTAATATGTGTAAAATAGTGGGAATGTCAAATGCTGATTATTTCTCTTGTACAGGTAAGGTGTCAAAGTATAGAAAAGCAAAGTGGAAATACAATACAGGACCCTTTGTCTGGCAAAAACAGAGCTGTAAAGATCATACTCTGAAGTGAGTCTCCTTACATTAAGCAGAAAAACACTCAATAAGCTGTCATTGTTTCTTCACAGTTACTGTTACAGCAGCATGCTGACGATAGAGTCAATTCCTTTTGGTCACACCACTCTCACCACCAGTGTCCTTAAGATTTTCTGGGTGAATCATGTTATGACAATATTTACTCTGGATCTCAGCCTCTTACATATTGTGCAATGCAACAGGAAGTTCACGGCCCGATGCAGCAGGGAGTGTGGCTGGACACAACATTACATTGTTCCTTCAGACCTGATGAGCACTGTAGCTGAGTTTTTCAGCTCCACGTGGTCCTCCTAATGCACCTCTAAGACCTAATAACTCTTCATCAGTGACATGCCGTGGGTGTGATGGGGATAGTTTTCATAGAGATGACTCCATTGCTTTACGTAGTTGGCTGGAATTTTGCTTGGGCTGGACGTTCTTTTTGGTGTCATTAATGCCTCATAAATCCTTTCGGTTCCATTTGTTTAACGATTTCAAATTTAATGATCAGACATCATAATAACTTTTCTTTTGATGTGGACACTGTTAGAGAAGACTATAAAGGAGTCACAAATCGTAGCTGTGACTTTACTTTTCATTGGATTGTCAGCTCTAAACTTACAGATTCCGAATAATAATGACAATCCGTAAGCGTTTGTTCACCATGCATTTCAGCAGGTATTGGCTGTACTCAGGGAAAAAGACAGAGGGGCGAGCAAAATGATCAGGATGGCATCTGATGTGCTGTTATCCCAAAATCTACCAGCAATTATCCAATTAAGTTTAGCACAAAGTTTCTACACAGACGTATGCATGCAAAACAGAAGTTTTTTACCGCTTTGGATTATGGATCAGGGCCTACAGATACACCGTTAGCCTGATGGGACCCAAGATTGCATTGAACTGTGATCAGTCAAAACTCATTTTCTTTCACAACATGCACAAACACACTAAACAAACGTACCTGAAATGAAGTGCCATGGACTGGCCTGAATCTTTACCCTGACAGCAACAATAATCATCAACTTACAGTGCTGTCTTTTCCCAAAGTTAAAGGACATAGATGTGTAGCATATGTACATTTTGCAGAGGGTGATGTCACACCCACATGTTTACATAAACACTTAATGTTTATGAAAGAGTATTTCTGTTTATCATTTAAGTTTTTATCAAACTATTCAACTGAAAGCAAAGAAAAGTTGACTGTGTGCATTATGATACACTGGATAGGATAAAACAAGCAACTATTAGGTGTTACATTACTTTATGTTTTGTTTCTTCAGCACCCAGCTGTTGGACCTCGACTTAGTGACCAGAGTCACTTTACAACAACTAGCCCAACATTATTTGGATGAGCAATACCTCTAAACCCTAAGTGGGGTTTGTTGAGTCATTGATCTGCTGCTGGTGGACAGGTGCAGCTCTGAGTCACCAAAACCCACACCTACTACTGGCTGGGAGTTTTTCTTGGCGTCATTGTAAGGTGTTGTACATCTGCAATGGCTTGTACAAACCTTTACTTTCGTTCTGTCAGTTCTTGTTCATTTCAGAGACTTTGGACAGTTTTTGAATTCTACAAAGATTTGATTTGATTTGATGACTTTATTTCAAACATGTAAAAGTAAAAATACAATAAAAAAAAAAAAGCAGAAAAGAAAAAAGAGTTATACAAACATACAAGAAAGAAATAAAATAAAAAGAAACAGTTTTACAAAAGAAACAAAATCAATATTAGCAAGCAGTGAAACAATTTAGAAGAAAGGGTCTGTCTTTAATATATATATTTTTGTATAGTACCATCATTTATATTGGGACAAAGAACATGTGCAACAAAGAAGAAGTCCAGGAAAATAGAGGGAAAGAAAGACCTTGTAGTGTACTTTGTAAAACACAAGTTTTAATAAGCTGATAAAACCTCTCTCTTTAGGTTAAAAACAACTTTTCCCCCAGATAAGTTGTGGGTCTTAGGTGTAGAGGGATGATGCCTAAAAGTTGCCACACAATCAATTATCTCTGGAGAGTTAAGCACAGGAGGAGTAAGAGTGCCGAAAGACATGAAGCCTCTGGTTTTAAAGGGAATTGATGATGAAATTTCTAAGAAGAGGTGTCAGTAGGAGTCAGTCCCTGCTTGCATGTGAACCGGCCTGTTTCCTCTACGCACTAGCCTTCATCCATCCCTCCCACCAGAATCTGATGACAAACTAGGTTTAACCTCACAGCTATGAGTAGCTGGGCTCAGCTTCTTATTGCTTTGTGTGGGAGTTGCTCCTCTGGTGAGAAATGAACTCTGGGGATAGGTCTGATTCAGGGCAGAAGAAGGTATGGATTTATAATACCTCTTGCATACTTTGTTTTGAATCACAAGCACCTTTGTTGTAAAATACAGGGACATGAATGAGTCTGCAATTTAAGGTTCTATTTATATTTTGGGGAAGTGAAGTTGAAGCGCTCATTGTTTGAAGAAGACTGCTCTGAATTGCCTCTTAATTATGGCATTTGCAAAAACTCATGGAACTCAGGCTTGTGTTACAGAGTATTTGCCACTGGTTTGCAGGCGAGTTCTGAATGATGCCGTCCAGCACACAGTGGTTTAAATATAGTCCCAGGAGGAGAAAATTAGTGAAAGCTTAATTATCTGTACTTCAAAGCAGCTACATTATCGATATGTCTCCATGGCTTTTCAAGTTGTGCCAGTTCTTTCATCTCTGCCCATGGTCCTTTAGGGCCTGGCACTTAAACAGAGTCAGGAAGTCAAAGCATTGCTTGGCACTCAGGGCAAAGGCAAAAGACTATACTGTAAAAGAGCAATCATGCTTATTAGAGAATTTATTCCAGTAGTCCAGGTTTTTGCTTTTTATGATCTAATGATGACTTTTCATATCTTTCCGCTCGGCTCCACTGGCTCTGAAATAAGGATTTAGGAAAGGAAGAAATTCTGTTGCATACTATTCTTGCTGGGGAAAATCCCTGACTACACAAAAATCAAAGACACTTTCTCTTCGTGTTCCCACTTGAAGCCACCAGCGATCTCCTACATGACAAATCATTCACATTTCCAGCCGAGGTGTTTCCTCCAGAACCACTCTTGGGACAAAAGAAACCAAAAAGTGCTGATGTAGCATGACCGATGGTGTTTTCATAAGCAGCTCGGCATCTCTGTTGCAGAGTCTGCCACAACTATCCATTATCTTTCCGTGGGACAGGGGAAGTTATCTTGGGGACCTATTGTGTGCTTGGTGAAGTTTTGACTGTGTTTGTGGCACCTCTGCAGTGCATACAGGAGGTGTCGGGGAGAAAAGGGATGGAGTCTCAGATCCCAGAGGAAAGTCTTGGCTCCAGGGGGCCTGTCCGCCCCTCTGGCCCTTGCTTGGCTGCTGGGGAAGCCAGGCATGGAGACAGTAGGATGGGGAGGGGGGAGGGGGTGCAGCATAGAAGCAAATGAGCAGGAGAGGTGCTAGGGCCGGCTCTTGCCCTCTCACTGACAGGATCTGGTCAATGTCCTGCCGCCAAGGGTCGCGGCCCAGCTTACGCACACAAACTTATCTCCAGTGCATCTGCCGGGCCGCCTGCGCAGTCAGGCTGTCTCCATTGCGGGCCACGAGCGTTTTCCTGCTGGGGGTGAGAGGAGGATGGTGGGAGGATAGAGGGAGGAAGGGAGAAGGGTGGGGGAGATGCATGAGGGAGAGAGGAGCTAGACGCAGGGAGGGACAGGAGGGGGCTCAATGTGAAACTGCCCCTGTAGAGGCCTGCCAAGTCGCTGAGCTATATGGAAAACACGAGCTGCCTCCAGGGTAACAGGACCACTTCTGAATTTCTACAAACAAAAATAGCTCTGATGTCTGGATACGACCTCTTCGTTCTCTGGCCCTCGTCGCTCTCTGTGTGTCTGTGACATTCAAATTCCCACACCAAGACAAAGCTCATGTTCGAAACCCAAACAGGCCTCACGAACAACTTCATTTACTCTTGAGCAAGAGAAAAAACAAGAAGACAGAAATCTAATAATTGTGCGGAGCCGAGTGTATTTATCATTCCTTCTCCTCTCTTGGCTGGAGATGACCTCTTGGTGACCAATTGTGTGGACCTCGAACAAGGTCCCTTTGGTGAGCCATTTCATCATTTAAACAGCACAAGCTCCAATTCTCATGACCTAATGCGTTGTAGAATGCCTGAAATCTGCTGCTTGTGTTTTCTCTTCTCTCCCCCAACCCTTTCTCATCAACAGCAGCAAGGATCCATAACAGGAAGAATAGGGGGACAATGCTGAGTTGTTGGGAGAGGTGGTGAGCTTGAAGGCATGACAGGGCTGAATTCCTTGTCCGATGTCGGAGGTGGAAATGAAGTTCATTACTAGCTAGCACTGGTGCTCCCAACCTCAAAAACTTAGGAGCACCAGCAAAAATTTAGGAGCACCACAACTACAATATACTGGCTACACAGTGTTACCTGCAACCTCCCAAAGGCTTTACAGTAAAAGCAGTACACTATGCCATTTTTATAGTGGAGCCATTTGAAACCTTTCAGCTACCGTCTGTGAAAACCACGTTCAACACATTACCATCGCCAACTCCTGGAGGTAGACTTTCAGTAAGGTTTGGCGGCCTACAGAGGAATCTCGAAACAAGAGATTTTACAATCTCACAAGCTTAAATTGATGTGAGCTCTACTATATAACTATTTAAAAGGTTAAACCAAAAGTTAGCAGAGACGAAATAAAGTCGAAATTTAACTGCAGTCAGAAGAAAACAATAAAAGGTGACTCCTGTGCTGGCGGAAGATGGATCAACGTTCAGGAGATGCAGGAGTGAATCCACAATCTGCGAGCACGGCATCAACCAGAATTACAGTCCCCACAAGCTGAACAGGATGAAGTCTTGAAAAATTTACACCACGTTCACTTACAAGAGGAATGAGGAGGACTCTGCAGCTTGAGCTGGCTTTATTGATGGAAATATACATTGAAACAACATTGAAAACGAATGTCTTTTCTGACACTCATGGGACATTATATAGTATAACATTTGCATTATAAAAACATATAAAACACACAATGAAATGATTGGACAGTTCCATTATCCTACATGTGTAAAAACACTGGTAAATGATTTTATGATAGGGGTCGCTCTCTCTCTCCCTCTCAGAGCAGTTGGCTGGTTTTGTGTATCTTATTTCTGATAAATGAAGGGTTATTAGGTATGTATGGCTATTCAAAGCTTATAATGTCTCTATGGCCAGAATTCCAGAATGTGACAGGACAAATTGGCTGGCAGGAGAATAGTCTACGGTAAAGTCTTGCCCTGACCTGTTGCACTATTATTATTTATTTATTTTTGAGCCAGTCTGCAGTGTAGGGATCCGCAAAAGTCACGTCTCGTCTCTCCCGCCTACCAAAACACACATTAGAACAAAGAAAAAGAAAAGAAAGATCAGTTGTTCTAGTATAACTATTGCACGTTTTTCCTCCTGCCGTTCCTCCTCAGCTCTGCTAATCCAGTGCACACAGTGCAAATGGGGCCACATTTGTCGGCAGAGCAGTCCGTCATCGCGTTACAACCTTTTTTTAAAGCAATATATAACTAATCAAAATCATCTTAAAACTAAAATATAAATACTTTGACATTAATCAGCATGGCAAGAACGAACCATACTGACAGATTTTATGCTGAAAATGTGTATGCCAACAAAAGACTCCTGTGACTGATCACATACATGTGTAATACTTTGATTTCCGGTGCAATACCTCAATATCAATGTGCAATATTGTAAATTCTCCCATAATCTATCTTATTATTATATTCATCCACTAAATGTGCACTCTGCTTAGACGTATTGCATGTCTTTAAAAGTACTTCTTTACCTTTCTTTGTACAGATAGTATTTTTATTTTTATTTAGATTTTTTGGATCTGTGTTTAGGTTTATATATTTATTGTCCTTACTGTCTTGTTGTGTCCTTTCTGTCTTGTTGTTAAGTATGTTGTTCACACATGTCCCATCTGTTAACATGGAATAGGCAGGGTCTATGATCTGCAGTGCAACCAGTCAGTAGGGGGACCTCTAAATATTTTGTCTTCCCTTTTAGGGGGCTGTCACGTTATCCATCCTTTATATAGTTAATGGTTGGTTACCTCCACTGCTAAAACATTTAACACACATGCTAATTCTGAATTCCCCCAAAACCTGCAATACATCTTCCAAGTCCTACATGACAGCACAGCCGACCCCGACACATGCACACCACCACCATGTAGCTTAAAAACTTAACTCCTCTCATCTGCTACTCATTGGGTGCACTGTTAACGCAGGACATTTAACACAAAGATAAAACTGTGCCATGGGTGTTTACAAGGCAGAGTTTAGCCATGTGACCTCCAACGCTTAAACTATTTGACAGTGACTGAAGGAGGAAGGGCGCAACAGGGTGAGGGCTTGACTATAGCACTCTGCTCTTCAACCTTTAAAAGCTCTTCATGTAGAGAAACAAACATTGTAGTAAAGTGCTACTGGAGTCACTTTTATGGTTAGAAAATTACTTGTAATATAAATTAGAAAGACATGAATTTGCACCTCAGCACAGAAATTAAATGAACCTTTTAAGCCTCTTCATGCAGTTAGGATGGACGGTGCAGAGAGAGAAATAAGGAGAAGAGAGGAGGAGAGACGACCTCCTTAATGTACATTCTGTTCTGCTTTGGCTTTGATTCCCAAGGTTGCCTGTCTACGGTGTGTGTGTGTGTCTGTGAGAAAGAGTGTGTGTGGGTGTGTGTGTGTTTGTGTGGTGGTGCCAGGCACAGCGTCTCTTCTGGCTCACACAGTGTTGACCCTGCCCTGTACTCTCCTCCTACTATGGGCGAGGCTTGGTGGTGCAGCACGTAGCAACAATGTGCTAATGTGCATGCACAGATATGTCAACAGACAGACATGCACACACACATTTACACACATACACACGCTCAAGGAATAAAGACAGTGATATTTGCTCAGTGCACTGCTTTATTTGAAGTTTGGAGTGTGCAGAATTTGATTCTGCTTTCTTGTGTTTATTTCTAAAACTATGCACGTAGTAAATAGCTCAGCTGCATTCTTTAATCGTGCTCAATGTTATCTAGAAGAAGACAATGACTAGCAGCCTGCCAATCAAAACAGCCGAGTAGTTATTTGAATCATGAGGTGTAAAGATGTCAGTGCGGGTCACGTTTTTCTTCTTTAATGGATTTACTGCTTTAGAAGAACACAAGAATTCAAATAAAAGTCTTCTCTTCCCTTCTTCTCACTCCTCCATTACCATCACCCAACACTCTGAGGCACAGATTTTTGTAAGTGAGACAAATATTCCCATGTGAAGTGAACTACAAGGTATGTGAAGGTGCATTCCTACAAATGTTTAACCCTGATTTAAAGTGTTTAAAGCCTCGATGCTAACGTGTGAGAGACCACGTCTCCCCTGTCACTGCTCTCGATCGTATCTCGCCACAAGCCCACTTCATGTCTCTCACCCACTCCATTCCAAATGAATATAAATGAGTGTTTTCATTGCGAGACGGAACAAAAACAGCAAAGTATGTTACTAAAAACACAGGATAATATTCTTAAGAAGGAGCAAACTTGTCCAAAAGAAAACAAAAGAAGGAAATTCTTGGAAAGAGAGTTGTGGCCAAATTGTTTTCATGTCTGCATTTGTGTGCACTGCAAGAGCAAATGAAAGATGATGACTACATGATTAATAATTAATATTTAGATTCTCATCCACAAAGGATATTCTGCAGATTTTTTTTTTGGCTTCCAGCTTCTAAATTTTCCAAAGCATCCAACTTTAACTGCAGCAGTGAAACAGGCCTACATTCCTAGACTAAAAACATTACAAATGACTAATAGGAAGGAGTGCAAAGGTCAAAGCAACAGGAACAAGTCACTGGATGTGACATGAATCTGTGCAAAAGCGCTCCAGATTTTCACACACAAGATTAACTATAGAACCCGTCCTGCTATTTAAAAGGAAATACGAAAAAATAACTGACCTAATGTTCCCAAAAAGTGATTTCGTCATTACTGTGGAATCCTGAAAGATGCCAGGAACATGTCAGAAATATAAAGGAGGTTTTGAATTACTTAAACCCTGCCTGCCTTACAGTCTGACAGAAAGTATGTGCTAATGTGTTTATGGCGTCAGATGATACATCTGAATATTTACATACAATAAAATCATAACTATGACTTTATCAATCATGGCAGACAATTATGGTATCAGTATCTGCAAGCTAACAGCTAACTGAAATTATTAGCTGTCAGATGTAAAGCAGACGTCACATAACCTGAAATGTATTCTTTGGGGGCGTCTTGCTATGACCTGAAGGCTGTCTCAGTGTAAATCTCTCAGTTCAGGACCTGCACTGACCCTCAGAGTTAGCCTTTGTTTGGCAGACGCCTCGGCCCCCCTTTAATCTTGTGAAGAGATAAATCCTTTGATGGACCTGGCCGGACTCAGTTGAAAGTGCTGCCCAGCCATCTCCATAGATCAACATAATACGGCATGTTTGATGTTGGGGGGCTGTGGCACGCGGGTGGGCTCTTACTCCGCGACCTATAACAGAGTCATCAATCCCAGGCCTCAACCACAAACCCACTCCACCCCCTTCTCCTCCTCCTCCTCTAACCATGGACTCAACCACAACCAGCCCTGCCCTCTTGACCACAGAGCACTAACACTTACGCTGGATAAAAATATCTGTCAGTGTCAGGCACAAACAGGCAGACACACAGAGATAGGGGTGGGAATCAGGGTAGCTCATGATTCGACAAGATACCAGACACCTGGCACATGGCTAAAGTTTACGGTAACATCACTGCTATGATAATTGTTAAATTATAAGACGATCTTATTATGATGCATCACGCTATCTGATTAACTAAGAGATTTAAAATGCCCCTAAAAGGTAAAGCACAGTTTTAATGTCATTAGTGGAGTGCAACTGTCTGTTTTTTTCTGGAGCAGCCCTTTCTGACGACGACCCCTCTCTGTGCAAGTCTTCATCATCTTAGATTATTTTGCCAACATCTATTGAACACTCTGAGTGTCCCTTACCTTTCGACTTTAGAGCATCCCTTGTCACTGCTTCCAGCCAAGAAATAGTACCGCAATTATCCCCCCACAAAAACCACAACATGTTGCTTTAACACTGTTTTTTCCACTGACTGAACTGAATGAAATATAATATATTAGTGAGCTTTGAAGTGCAAGAAGCTGCATTGTTTTACCTTTGAAAATGGCCAGGACTGGTTTCCTCTTCTTTGTGCTAAGCTCACCTGTTTTTTGGCTGCAGCTACACCCTCACGCAAAATGCCATCAATCTTTTCTGCTGTAGGACAGAAAGCATAAAGATCAGTGCAAATTATTTCCTCATTAAATTTCTCAGAGACTTGACGCACTTCTGACTCATCAACACTCTCTGGATGGAATAAAATAAATCTGTTTTCTTCATTTATTTGTCACCAAGCTTATTACAGCGATTGCATCACTGGGCTTTGTGTCTTCCAAAAGCCTGTGATTAAACCGAGGTGAACTTCAGGGAGCTCTTTTGATTCCTCTGATAAGAGCCCGGTCCCATTAGTGAGAGCGGTCCCAGTGTGAAAGCTGAGCGCTGGCCTCACGCAGTCACTCTTATCTAAATCCTTCATCAACACACACCTAATCTGACCACGGCTGCTAATGCTGATATATTTGATTGTTTTCTGGGGAATTCAGGGTCTAAAAATCAAACAAAACTTTTTCATTTCTGCACCATTAAAGTGGACAATCTCCTGGATTATGAACAATTTCTACTGTTTTCATATTGTATAGTTTTTTCCCTTCCTTTTTCAAAAAGTCATCTAGATGACATCATCATGCTTTCCTGCCTCTGTATTTCTGTGTGTGTGACATATGCATATAGGAGTGTGTTTGAGCAAGACCAACTATGGCAAGCAGGGCCTTTGACACCCCTGAAATAGCTTGGCAGGCATTTTAATTGCTTTACCCTGCAATGACTCAAAATGTAAATGGTACAAAAAAACAAAAAGATTGATCCTTTCCCATGCAGAGGTCGGGTTTTTTAAAAACGTCAATGAAGGGGAATCTGTCCAAATGAAAGGTAAATTCCATGTTTTCATAGAACACTAAATACGCAGGCAACTACGTTTTTATTAGCCTATTGTTATCTCTGACTGTCCTTTTCCTTCCACTTTCTATCCACGTAACTTTGTCCTATTTCTCCTCCAAACCCCTCTTCTCACTATTAGAGCCAAGATTCTGGCACTACTGTACAATGCTATATCCACTAAGAGACTATAGTACTGTGTCAGTGGGGGAAATTGATGGTGCATGTTGGCCTGTTTGTCTTTAATCATTGTGAAGTAATAGCAGTCATGTGCATGAAGCCTCACAATGAGGTGCTGAAGTACTTCATGAGTAGGAAACTTCACACAAACACAGGAAGCTCAGTGTTTCTCACCGAGGGCAGGAGTCTCTACTGCGGCGCTGCAGGGACTGATGGGCTGCTCAGATTAACTGGGGCCAGAGAACCTGCAGTTCCTACTCTTTATTGTTGCCCGGGCTGTCTACTGAAAGGCATCAGAGCACAGATCTTCAGGCTGTGGTGCTGTAATCCTAAGCCAAAGCTAAATGTAGATACATTGTGCACATGAAGTGTATTGGTGGAGTCTATTTTTCCGTGCTAAAATTATAGAATAGAATCACATGTTCTTTGGATTTTCAAAATGCACCTAAAAACTGCATACCACTGGGTTCTTCCATTGCCATGAAAAAGTTGAGCGATTAAACTCATTGAACAAGTCTACAAATGGTATAAGGGCCTTTAACACTTGTGTCAGTACAGTATTTTAGAAATGATCAATACAGCCCGAGGTTTCATGGTATCTCTATGCACAAGGCTGATGTTATGATGGATATTCACCCAGGGGATGTAAGAACTCAGTGATACTTTGTGAACTGCTGAATGCAGGGTACATGCAGGGTTGTGTGTATTAAAGGTCTAACAGTGCCCTCTAGTGGTGAAGGAGTGCTATGTTCTTTAACAGACTACAACCACTTCCACATGCCAACAATATTTGATTTATATTTGTAAGATCTATTTGTAAAACCTATTCTGTAAATGAGGACAGGACTGATGGTGCTGTGGCATTGAGGATCATGTCTCTTTCACAATCTATTTATCTTTCCTGTATGAAAACATGATATCTCTTTACAAAGAATATTAATTAAAGTGGATTCCAATACACATTTGGATCTATTGATGATGTTCAGACAGACAATGAATGTCACAATGACAAATTATATGTTGTGAAATGGGTGTGAACTGCTAAGTTAGAACTTCATTTAGCAATATGAGTCAATATTTGGATTGTGATTAAATGAACACATCACCACAAAAGAGCTATTTTTTTATGCAATGAGAATATGTTTGCTAAACAAATTGAAATATTTCATTATTAAATAAACATTGCTGATAGATAGCAGGCACGCTGCTACGCTTTACACACTTTATGTATGATTTTTTTCCCCCCTTTCTTCTGACACTGGTGTACAGACATTACTTTTTCTTACTTAAACTGATAGCCTAATGCGGAATTTCAATGCAGCTCCAGTGAGGGAGCAATGAATGCAAGATGTTTTCAAATAAAATCATTGAAGAAAAACAGATGAAGTTATCTGGGGTAAACTTTAAATTGAATAACACAGCATAAATTAAGCTGTTAATTATCTGCCTTACAGTTCAACATAACAAATTCATACAAAAAGTAGCAATACAACAACCAAGAAGCCAAATGAGAAGCCATTACAGTAATATCTGTTGATGAACTTAATAGTCCAGGTGTTAGCAATTAACACAGCAGAACTGGACGACTATCTGTGGTAAACCAGTTTCCTTTTACATTACAGGGAAACTGTGATAAATGACTTCAATGTGCTAGCAGCTGACTGTCGGCGATGGACAACATTAGCCCCAAACCTACAGTGTATGCCCCAAACACAGCAGGTAAAAGGACTGAAGCTTGTGTAGATAACTTACTGTATCATTGCAGCTCGGGCAGAAGTTCATTTTCCCGCCAAATGTTCGGCCTACAGGTGGAGGTGTAAAGACTTCCGGCCTTTTTATGTGTGTTCCCATGACGGTCCGACTAGCAACTTAAGGAAAGACTTTACAGGTTTTTTTTTTTGTTTTGTTGTGAATAGGTTTGGTTTCTGTCACACTAACACAGGGGTGTCAAACATTAGGCCCGCGGGCCAAAACTGGCCCGCCAGAAGTTCCAATCCGGCCCATGGGATGACTTTGCAAAGTGAAAAAATTACAGAGAAGATATGAACTGCAATTTTTCTATAAAAGTAACTGCTGTTTCAAATTTGTCCTACAATCAAACGACTGACAGGGGGCACCTGAACAGCGCTCTGAGACTGTTTTTTCTCAAAGTGGGAAAAATAATATTTGGAGTCTGGTGGAAATTCATAGACATTTTGGACCCCTGCATACAACACTGTCAAGCAAGCAAAGTGTTCATGCTGGAGCTGGGGGGTCCATAATAGTCAACTTTACCTTCTTAATTATTATAATCTATCTGTTCTTTTGCTGTTACACACTGTCAGGTGAATGGGAAACATGTATGCTTGGTGTGTTCACAGCAGGTTTCAGTCCTTAAAGAATATAAAGTAACATTTGGCCCACTTTCAGACTCATTTGAGTGAAAAATACAACAGCTGTTTTTTTTTTAAAAGATAGGTAATTAAATGTGAACATTTTTAGTTTTTTGTTATTTATAGGTTGTGTTATGATTTTACCGGTCCGGTCCACTTGAGATCAAGTTGGGTTGTATGTGGCCCCTGAACTAAAATCAGTTTGATACCCCTGCACTAACAAATGAAGAAAAAAGTGACAGAATTTCCAGCATGGTGGTGATAGTGTTCATTATAGGGTCTACTTTGTGGATTCTGTTGCTCGCATCATGGCCTCAAACTAGCAACAGAACACAACAAGTGAGGGCATGCAGACTGAATTTTGTCCCCCCAAGGCCATCTATAGTGAAATTATCATAATAGGGAGTTTGTGGCCACACTGACCTGACAGGGATGTGGGAAATAAGCAA
Source organism: Notolabrus celidotus (assembly GCF_009762535.1). NCBI lineage: Eukaryota > Metazoa > Chordata > Actinopteri > Labriformes > Labridae > Notolabrus > Notolabrus celidotus. The sequence goes on along the minus strand of NC_048286.1, from coordinate 13,232,375 downwards.
CTTATTCAGGGAATTCAGTTGTTACACAATGCTAATACACAGTATGAAAAAGTCAAAATATCAATAGAAAGAAGGAATAAAATAAGAAAAGAAAAGAAAAGCACTGGGAATGAAGGTATTGTATATGTTGAAGTTGCAGGGATATTGCGCAGTGTATTGCACGTTATTGCACAGAGTACAGAATATAGTTCAGTCATCAGTAATAAATAAGTAATACAGATAGCATAGTCGGATTGATTGTCCATCAATGTGGGATAGTTATGACGCCCCTCACAGGCTATACTGTCATTGAAAATCCACTAGATGGCACATTTCGCTGGATTATGGTCAAAAACAGTACACGCGGTGCATGTCAAACAGACAGATGGCGCAATCGCCACAGAGATGCTGACTTGCACAGTTCAGAAAAATGATCTAGCTTTTCAAAACAAACAGTAACAGGGCCCCACTCTGTCTGTCAGCGCCCATTCATCATTGCATATACACAACCGCGTCTTGTGCAGACTGAGGACGCAGCATGCAGCACTTTCGACATGGTTATGTGAAATTTGTTATGCAGAAAAGCTGCTCTCAAAGTTAAACATTTCTTGTAGGAATATAAATTAATTGAGTTGAAATGAAATGTTGTTTACATGCTGATATTTAGAAGGTCAGTCTGTCTGAGAGAATACAGCCTCACTTTTGTAATTTTGTTGTACCCAGTCAGAAAAAGAGCAGGCAGGAAAAGGTGAAAAAAACACACATGTATTCCTGACAGCTCATTGGTCCAAATTTTCCCTGTGCTGCCACAATACTGCACACACGTGACCTCCCTGTTTTCACCCAGTTTAACGCATGTACTTAAAAGACAGGCCACTACCATTCACCAACACAAGCACGATTCACACAGTATTCATGTCAGAAAGGTAAGATCGCCGCTGCGGGGACTCGGATCGCTGTAAGTGGACCATGGCGGCTGCCACGAGCAGCAACACATCCACAGCCACGCTCCAGATCAAGCACTCCAGTATCGAGCATACGCGGAAACGCATAGACCCGAGGAGGAGGCAGGCGGCGTTGTCTTTTCTCAGCAACATTTCTCTAGATGGAAGACCCGTGCAAGACGACACAGACAATCAAACCGAGGAGGAGAACTCGCTCGATGCTAGGACTAGACAGAGCCTGGTTTCTCCGGAGCGCTCGGCGTACGGGGCTGCTGCTGCTGGCGCCGCCGGAGCCGCTGCAGCTGCTGCGGCCGCGGCGGCTGCGACCACCGCCGCCCAAGCGCTCGCCTTTGCAAACCAGGCTCTCCTTGCCAGCACTCGGGCCAGCTTTGGGACGGGTCCCGCAGCTGCCCCAGCAGGTTCGGACACAGAGGGAGACGCTTTTCTGCCCTCGACGTTCAGCTCGCCGTTCTCCGCGGTACCAGCCTCGACGAGAGGGAGACTGCAGACATACACTCAGGGAATCCTACCTGCCCACTACTCCAGGCAAAGCTCCCAAAACTACTGCCTGGAGGGTGGACAGATTGCCAACTCTGCAATAGAGCTGCAGAGGTCAAGGTAACAGTGTGAATCTTCATTAACTGTCAGGTGTACAGTGTGATTGGGCTCATGAGAGTTGCAAAGGTGCAAGCTTGTCTGCAGGATGTACATAGTCAGGAGTTTATACTGCACTGTTATGTTATCACAGCAAGCAAACCAAAACTCCACTAAAACAACTGAGAAGTCTGCTACTGTATGCAAGAACAGTCTGTCCTCGTGACTGTTTGGTAGACAACTGCAGACAACTGTCAAGGTTTCATGTGTTTTCTGAATCCTGCATTAACAACTCCAATAAGATCCCCCTTAAAGACCCTGGATTTATATAGTTTGTTTACATTATGAATCACAACTAGCCCCTAAAATCTGCCAGATATGGGTTTACTTGTTAAATTCAGGTAGATTAGCATGTTACTTAATGTTTTTCACAATTTGGCTATTACAGTAAGATGCTTACTGCCCACTACTACTTCATTTGAAACGCTCATCAGGTACAGTCTTTTGGTTCCTGTTTCCAACCACATTCACCATGGCGCTTGATGAATGAACTCTACACACAGTTCTTGCAGTTTTTGTTTCTTTTTACAGTCAGCTGTATTAAAAGGTACTTTTGGTTTCTGGCAAAACAATTCGGCCTGGATGCAACAACCCACAGAGGGAGGATAAAGTTCAGCTGTTTGTGTATTTGCTCCATGCAGGTGTTTGTAGCCTCATGACTCACAGAGACAGATACATCCAGTCTGATTGCAGGTCCAGCAGCTGTGGAGCTGTAACACAGTTCCCCCAGAGAGAGATCTCAGCAGCACACCTCATTAGTTTCTGTTTTTGTTTCTTCATCCTCCCCCCTCACATTCTCTCATGTTCTCTGTCAGATTTTACTACACTTCAAATTATTTTTAGTGAATGTCATTCCAAAACCTGCCTCACACCTGCTGCCTCCTCCTCTGTAAACATCCTGTAACTCTACACCCCTCTTCATACACATATACAACAGGCTCTCTTTGCTCTACGTGCATGCCTTTTTATTTGCCCTCTTTTTTCTCCTCTCCGTCCAAACGTTGGAGGAGTTAGGAGGGTATGACCTCGCACTAGGAAAGCTGTCAGTAACACTCGTCTCATGGTCCTCTCACTGTCCGAACCTGCTGTCAAATCCCCCCTCCCTCTCACTCTCTGTGCTTTCCATTCAAAGCTCCTCTCTTCCCCAAATCCTCTCCTCCCTCTGCTGCCTCTGCCAGACTCCTCAGGAAGCTCTTCTTCATACTGCAACACTCAATGAGCATTTAGTTCCCCTTTTCTGAATTCATGGAAATTGCACTGCCAAAGTAACCACTTCCAAAACTCTTAATCAGTTGTTTTTTGAAGGAAATTGAGCCATTACAGAAGTTATGTAACTCTGCATAGATGATTAATAAAGTCTGCACAGAGGATGAACAAAACAACAGAGACATTAAAGCAGCTGTTCAGAAGTTATCAATCACATCAGTTGATTATACTAAACAGATGGCGTCTTCCCAGCTGTGATGAAATTGGAGAAGTTAAAATAGCAATTTTCCTGAGCACTTTTTGGACACTCTTGTCTTGGTAGTTCCTTTTTGACTTCAGAAACAGCAGGTGACAGAACACTTTCACTAGAAGGTCCATAAATTGCTTTTCTGCACCTTTAAGTCCTTAAAGCTCCTGTTAGGAACTTTCTGTTAATGTCCCCTGTTGGCAAAGTTATACCTGCAATAAGCTTATTTTGACCTGTTTACATGTAAATCATGTTTTCTAGCAAAAAATCTCAACGTTCTTTAACTGTCAAATAAATCAGTCATTATAAATGTTTGCTGAGGAAATAAGTTAAAAGATGTTTTTCTTTACATGCTTTAAATGTCCTCATCTGACATCACCCTCTTGCAGGCAGCAAAGATAACAATATAGAAATTGTGGGGAAATTGCCAATGGTCTTGTGTGCTTTTATAAGCCATAAAGAGGAATCAACCTTAACTACAGTCTGTTTTATAACCAGTTAGAAAGTCCTCACAGGAGCTTAAAAGTGCTTAAAAAATAAACAAAAACAGCTGTTGGAATGGAGATACTTGTGGAATGCTGCTCTTTTATTCTCCTGTTTTAAAGATCAAGAATTCACTACTGGTCCTGAAATGAAAATTGTGTGGTTCAAACAGGTGTATATGGTGGTTGTGAATAATAGCAGGGGGAATTTGTGTGTGAATATTTATTGTATTCAATATTTCACACGCAGGCATTTGGGTACTTTAACTGAAATTATTTTTCGGCAAAGTTGTGTTCTAAAATCTCAGAAATGTGCCTGAATTCTGATTTATTCATGACATGCATGCTGAAAACAGTCCCTGAAATAATTACTAATCTTCTTGTCATTCTTCGATACTTGGTGTTGTGAACTCATTTCAGTTTTTGCCAATTAAGCTCTTCATGTCAGTACCTAGCTCTGCCACGGTGTAACATGTCTGGCATGTAATTGCTACATTCTTTCCCTCAGTCGTTTGACCCATCATGAAGTTGTTAAACCTTGACTGTTCCCTGCTTTTGGAATGTGCTTGGAGTGCATCCATGCAAAATTAATTCTAATGTAGAAAAGTAAGCAACCTGTTGATGGAGTGTGGCCATATTCCAGCAGTGCACAGACAGGCGAGCACTGTGCACAGTGCCGGGTTTGTTTTCTGAGGGCAGCTGGTGGAAACGTGTACAGAGGTCCCTGGCTGGGAGAGGCAGGATGCCCAGGCTTTCTCAGAAGCAGCCTGGCTCTGGGCTCTGTATTTTTCTGTCCTCCACTTCCTCTCCCAGGGGCATCAGAGACACACTCTCCCCTCAGACTTTTGGCCCTCAGTGCTGCTCCCATTCAGGAAGTCGCTGAGCCTCTGATGTGCCGCCAGAAAAGAGTCTGAGGCCAAAACTGCTCAAGACCATCTCCTCAACAGAATCTAATGCATGAAAGTGATGGATGATTTCTTATTCAGCTTTTCCTCTCACTCCTCGGCCTCCATCCATCATGAATCAGCATGCCAAGCGCTGCACTTTAAAAATAGCATTGCTATTACCACCAGGCTGTGTCTGCCCAAGGTGCAGAGCTATTTCCATTCCATTTTTCCCCCTAAAACATTCCCAGGTTAAATCTTTTCACATCCTCCTTCAGTCACATTTCTGTTACCTTTTGTGAGTGCAGAATCGTGTACTTTACAAGCTTTTTTTTGCATCAGGCAGCAGAGGCTGCGGCTGGAAAACAAGCAGCACAAGCCATCATAATGGTCCTGTGGAGTTTTGTGCGATTGGGTCACATACTTCTGGTTAGGAGCCTGATTGTTGCTTGCTGAGGTCATGGTTGGCATAATCACAGGATTATATAAGAATGCCTCATTTTCACTGAGTCTCTCAATGTCAGAGCTGTCGAACACCGGGTAAAGCCCACAAGATTTGGGGAAAAAAATACTACAAGAATAAGAAAAACGTGTTTTACTTCATGCAGGTTTCAAGTTGGACCCTGGGGTGAAATTTCCCCCTTGTTACTTGCTCTGTTTTTCACTTTGAGCAGCTAACACTGCCATGTACAGTGTGTGTAGTATTTCTAGACTGCACAAATGACTTCTTTATCTCTGTTTCTGTATCTTCCTTCTTGCCTAATCGGAAGATACATCCAATTTGTACTCCCAGCGTGTTTCACCACTGCTAGACTGGCTTTTAAAACATAATCTAAATAATCACATTTCCATTTTCCTGGCCTGTTTTGGAGTAAAGAAGTCCAACATGTTACATTTATTTCCATTCCGGTGAAATGGAAGACTATGTCCTGTGGCACGCTGCCAACAGTGTGTACGTGTGAAACTGTTTAATCTCCATATCTAAACAGTCCTCTTGGGTTTTATAGCCCCACTGCATGGGACCTCTGGGCAGGATTATCAATACCTTTTTTTCTGCAATGTTTGGTTGCAGAAAGATGGCTTTGTGTTTGCAGAAGAAATGGCTTAATGCAGGTTTAACACGGTTGCATTTATGAAGCATACTCCAACAAAATCACTTGAGGCTACAATCGCAGGAACTGTGTCAGAGATACTGAGGGATACTTGTTGATCTCATGCAGCTGGTTTATTCTGAGCGTTCTTTGAAGCTTCTGGCTCAGCCTTGTTAATGTCAAACCGGGTAAAAACCTGACTGTTCTAACCTGAGTTGTTCGAGTTGTGTCCGAGGTAAATGAGTGGCCTGGCCTGTTATTTTTTCCAGAATCTTTACAGGCCTGGAAAACATCTTGTGCATAAAATAATCACGTCCTACTGCTATTCATCTACAGCACCAAGATCAAAGTCCTCATGGATCATTTTGAGTCTTTATGAACTGGAAACATAACCTTCGACCAACCAGTGATTGGTGTTTGAGAAACAATAACAATTTATTCTGGGAACAGGAGCAAAGGATAAACACAAATGGTCCCAATGAGAGATGAATTGTCTTAAATGTAGGTTGGGAAATACTGTGTATCAATCTTTGTAGAGTATAAAGTCAGATTTGGTCTTATTTTAGTCCTTCATGCCTATTTGTAATGTAAGAGTCAGTGGATTCTTCAGAATTTATCCTTTCCTCGCTGCACCGTGAAAGATGGTACAATAAGTGTGTATCTTACTGTAAAAGTTCAACTTAAATGAGAGTATGTCCAAATGTTTTTTGACTTTCAGTACAAAATTCCATCTTCATCTTAGCATACCTCTCCTGCAACCCTGCCACAAAAACCTGTCTGCAAAAGTGCAACTTTGTAGTAAAATGACAGTCATATAGTAAGGCAAGGTAACAAAATCTGGACTTCATCCTCTGCTCCATTCACCCCAATAATTCCATGCATCATGCTAGTAAAGACAAAGTGAATGATAACACCAAAAAGAAACTCTCTAAATGTGCACACTAACGCTGAGTAATTTGTTAAAAAGAACAAACAAATCTTCAATTCAGAAACCTGCATTCATTAACTTTTTTGGCAGCTTGGAGCTAGTGCTAAAAGCTGTTTACACATGGCTAACACACTATACTGCTAAAGAAAAGTGTTAGCAATCAGTTCCACCTACATGTTCACATTTCCTGCAGACGTAGAAAATCATCTGTATCCATTTAGAATGATCTTGAATATTTTCTGCAAAAAATACAGAGGAAGAGGAAAAAACAAAAACAGAGGAAGCCTTTAAAAGCGACACTGCAGCATGCAACTTCCAAATTTTCAATAAGTAGGCAGACCACTGTTGGAGGAGGTGGAGCTGAGGATGCAGTATGACTCCCCATAATTTTTTTTCTTGATTCAATGGTTGTGTTGTTGGCTGAGATTCATCATCAGACTTTTGTTTACCTAGCAGTCCTTTCACAAAATTTAACGTGCTTTGCAAACAGCTCATAATGGTATGTTTTCATTTAGTCTTGCACCTCCCTGCACCCCTCAGTCATAACTCTAGGCCGCACTAGATGTCCTGCCCCCCAGTTTGGGAATCACTGATTAAGTGTCATCTTGGGGATTCATCTCCTTTTAGCTTTGCTTTGTTCTCCACCCGTTTCTTTAGAAAAATATCTTTTGTATATCTTACTAGCTAGATGCTAACAATGTTTCTAAAACATCTGCAATCTACATTTAGACTAAAGTTATGGGCCATAAACTAAAAACAAAATCTAAACTAGCTCCGTAGCTAAAGATAACTGCTGCCATTTGTGATAAATCTCTAGTGGGTTAGTTACGGTGCCTGACACCTTTTACATTATGCATTTAATTCATTGTTTACATACAATGATGGTAAGTCTTTTGATTAAAACCCTGCATCTTTGTCAGTTTGAGATAAAAGGCTAATATGAGATTTGTACTTTCCATTAGCTAATGACTGAACTCCATGCCAACATCCCATTTCCCTCTAAATACGTGAAGATACAGGATAATGGCACCTTGGAAGAATATCCTCTTTACCTAGATTGGTCTGAAAGCATGAAATAGTTAAAAAAAATTAAATGATGCATCATAGAAAACTACAAGCCTTCTTTATTCAGACTACCCGAAGTCTGAGATCCTTATCCATCCAATCCATCTTTCAGGGTTGTCACAGGGGGAGAGAATGATGACGCAAAACCATAAATCACATGATCCCACTCATCTGACCTTCAGGCTGAGGTCGCGCCCTTTCATTACGACCCTTTTGACTCCCACTAGAAGAGTCAGTGTTGATGCCAGATGCCTCACTCCGAAACCAAAGTTTGAGTCCTCCCCTTCACTTTTTGATCATTAAGGTCATAATATACAGAGCAGAGGGTCAGCTAGTGTGATGGCCCTCGGGTTACATCCACTCGAACAGTCTGGCTCCTCGTGTAAACACTCATCTCTATCTGTCTCCTCTGTTAGACAGTGTTCACTCAGCGTTTGTTGGTTTTAACCCCGGGAGATCTTCAAGGACAGAGTCATCTTTTGTTAATCTGTCCTCATGCTCTGTTGTTCATTAACCAGACGCTCCTCTGTTATGCTCCTCTGTTGCACTCCTCTGCTTCCCCTTCTGGCTGAAATCCTCAGTGAAGAGGGGTCCAGTCAGGTCAAGTGTCACCAGCTTGTCTGAATGCTGCTTGATCTTCAGTTTTACAGCACATTCTGAAAACAAAAGTTTTACAAAGATTAAACACAGTGTGAACAGTCATTTTATTTGTGTCCAAACTTTCCTAGTAGTAAGAAGTTGTAGATTTTATTAAGAACTTGACGACAGATAAACCCTTTTCACCGTTTTTCATTTCCTCAACTCTAAATCCAGCCACTTTGTGAGGCTGACTAATGAGTTGGATTATGCTGTTATTGTGGTGCTAAACATGCAATTACAACCTAATTTTGGAACAGCTCATGCACACTCAGCTATCACATGTGGGTTTGTTTCTTAAACTGGCAGTGGATCATATGAAAGTAGTCCAGTAGACTTAGCTTGTTGAGTCGTGCAACCAAAGTGTGAAATAAAGGCCATCTGTGACAAAATGTGTTACACAAAGTGCTCGCAGAGCCAGATCGTTATCCTCTTAGCGGCTCTGATCCCTGGAAAAAGTCTCTGTGATTTACACAAGATCGAGGAGCGATCATTGACCACACAAAGGCTCAACAGGGGTGTTGATGGATGGTCATAACTCAGCCAGGCAAGACTTGTTTTTGTAAATGAACTGCAGGACACACAGAGATTGGTGATAATGTAAGAACACTGACCTCTTGTTCCAGTGCTTTTAGTGACCACACTTTAACTTAAGTCAAGTACTGAGTAATGAACGTTTCTGACCAACGTGTATCTGCAGAGTCATGTAGAAAAAGTTAATATCTATTTTGATGCTGCATGATGATACTGCATGAAGCAAGCTTTAAGGATATTTTGGATGGATTATTAGTGTCACTCTAGCTGTTTTAGGTTTTGCTGTCTGCTTGACTTTGATTTATGATGTGCCTTTGAAAAGCTGTTTTGCAGAAAGACAGTTCGTCCTGTGTTTGTTGCGATAATATCTTTATACATCTCCTAACTTCGAACTTCTCTCTTCAGGCGACGACTCATCTCTCAGCGCTCTTCACTTGAAACACTAGAGGACATTGAGGAAAACGCTCCTCTTAGAAGGTAATGATGTGAACAGAGATAATGTCACATTCACATGGTTGACTGTGACATTTTTTTGCGTCCACACTAAAGCCCTTTTCATATTGCTAGTTCAAGCCGTGATACTTACGCCACTGTAACGTCTCGCCTTCTAAATGAATGTCTCACAGTAGTGGGACCAAGCTACCCCACTGCTGTGCGGGCGTCAGAGACAGTAACAGAGGCAAGATGTGATCACTGTGAGCTGACAGAGCAGGGAGGGCTGTATGTGTTTACAAGTTTGAGTGTGTGTATATGTGAAGCACCTGCTGTGTTTTTATCTCTCGTGCTTATGCAACACCTGAGCAAAATGTATATTGGGACACCAATATTAAGCAGTTGCACAATCAAAGTACAGTAAAAGCTCCTCATCTGGCAGCAGAGGTGCATCATTTGAGGCCTGGAGGACGCATAACACTCTCTCACACACACACACACACACTCACAGAACGCTCCAAAACAAGATAATCAAAGCTGTCTTTCTGTGCTGCTGTGAACTCACAGTATGAAAAGGGCTTGTGTCAGTCCATCTAATGTGCTTCATCACACAAGGCAAGAGTCTCTGTTTTTTAAGTTGCTAATACGTACTGTTTGTTTTACATTTTAGATGCCGGACCCTATCGGGTTCACCTCGACCAAAGAGCTTCAAGAAGATCCACTTCATAAAGAACATGAGGCAACATGATATGCGCAATGGAAGGTATGAAGGCAAACAAGGCCAGCTCTTAGTCAATACAAGTCCTGAGTGTACAATGGCAGGCTGCCCCAGTCAATGCACTGTAGTTTGGATGTTTCTCACATTACAGGCCACATTGTAGTAATCAGGCCCGGTCCTTTCACAGCATGTCATTCTCACTTCTGAATGAAATGTTATTGATTGTGAGCACACAGAGTTTAATATGAGTACATTAATATCACTAAAAATTCACTCTCACTGCTGCAAATCTATTCATATTGATGTCACATTTCACATGAGCATGTATGCAGCACACAAATCCTTGACTATGAAAAACAAATGGCCCAGTGCAGTGATGTTAATATTAATGTTTTACTGGGCATGCAGAACCTAAGGATATATGGATGTTAAATCAAGGCAAGGACAACTGGGAAGTGTTTAGAGTAAAACTGACCTTTAGACCTTCGTTATTATCTGCATATCAGATGGTGATGATATTTAATTACTTCAGCTTCTTTGTGTGTGTTTCAAAGTCTAGCTGTGGTAGATACAAAGGAAATATTATCAAGTTTAGTTGTCACTTTAAGAGGTAGAAATATTTGTTAATCTTAGCTTCTCTTTATTCTGTGTTGTAGGAGTATAAAGGAGCAGATCTCTGTTTTTAGTCAGTGCAGTATCTCTAATTTTGTTCCATCTAGAGATGAGCCTCACTTGTTAAATAAAGTCACCAGATAGGTGAATTTGTTTGTCTTCTTATCCAGGCGCATGACTCTCTTGTGATGATGTCCTGGTATTTATTCTGGTGGAGAAAAGGATCCATCATGAGTGTTGCAGCTGTTCAAAGTAGTACTTAAAAGCTGTAATGCTACTGTGTGCTGATGACATCCGGTCACTGGGAAACATCTCTCACTGGAGACTGTACAACAACATATATACGTACATTCAGTCCCACTTTGAAATAGCTTAACTCAAGTTTTTAAAAATACAAAAATGCATCATTGTTTCCCCCAAACCACTGACTACATAATTTACATTACTACACAACACACACACTTATTCTGACGTTTCAGCTCATTCTCTTCATTCTCATATTAACTGCACACTCTCTCCAACTTTAACATGTGGATCTTGTCACATAGATATTGATTAGCTTGTTTACCATTTGTGTTTTTATAGGATAGTCCTTATCAGTGGCAGAAGATCCTTCTATAGTGTATTTTCTGTCCTGCCCTATCGAGATTGTAGCCAAGCAGGGTATGTATACTACAGCATGCCGAACTTTGTAACCTCCTCCAGCCTGTGCTCCTTCTCTCCCTTTTGTTTTTTCTCATCCCTTCTTTTTCTGTGGATGTACTGTCCTCTGACTGGTGCATACATCACTTCGGGTTGGTTTTGGTGGATGCATTTTTACCCTATTGTCAAATAATTTGATTACATGTGAGCTTAAATGGGCTTTGAATCAATCTTTTTTTATACTAAGACCACATCTGAGCTGAATTCTTGTTGCCTGTGTTGCTTTTTCCATAATAGCCTGGTGGTTTTGGGCTCTCATCCTTTTTGTTCAAGTCAACCCGTTTTTGTCTGTTGCAACTGTCGCTAGCTTTGCTGTTTAGCATGTAAGTTCCATCTTTCTTGGGATTCCTGCTCGTCTTAGATTTAGAGAAATACTCTTTAGTTCTTTCGTAACTTTCTTGTTTTGCTTTTGTCTAATTATATGCGATGCTGGCAGACTGGAGTTTCTGTTGCATGAACTGCTTACAGTCATGACAGTGTAATTAACCATTTTTGTACTCCTTGCTTCAGTTAAAATCTTGTGGTGCTTTAACAGAAAACACCTCTGGCTTATCTGTAGACAATATTTGATATCTTGTTTTCAAAGCAGCACATGGCTCAGTGTTTTGTAACCCTCCTGGTTTGTACGATGATAGCTCTGTAACGGCCATGGTTCTGACCCCCCCAGTCACATGAAGCCATGTGTTTGGGAGGAAGTGAATGAGAAAAGGGACAGATAAACACCAGAGAATACAATGCAGAGACTGAAAAGCTTCACACCGGAGCTTACTGAAGAGCATAAAAGGCTCAATCCGTTTGTGAAATTTCCTAAGCCAGCCAATCAGAGAAAGGTCAAGGGTTAATAAACCGTGAGGGCTATCCAATATGCACATTCGACTGATCATTGCTGCTAATTGTCAGTTTACAGTCGCTCAGTCAAATACTGTTATTGCAAAATAACATTTTATTTAGGCTGGGCTGTCACAGCTGATTGAATGTTTTTTCTCTCCCTCTTTTTTCCACTATCTGTCTCCACACTTCAACTCATTAGCCCCATTAGCAAAAGTGGCCAGATTTTGCATAGCAGCCATGCTTGGTCTTAACAAATCTCCTTACAGGAGTTTATAGTTACTACTGTAAATAGTTACATTTAAAGTTAGGTTACGCATTAAGGTGACATTGTGAAAACAATTAGGTGCAAAGTTTTAAATATAACGATTTATACCACTCTTGTATTTTTCTGTTGAATATGAAACTACAGCCAAGTGACGGCTGGCTTAGCTAGCAGAACAAGGCAGCAGGGATAAAAAGCAAGCTAGCGAACAAAGAATGCAAAAAAAGAATTACAAAGAAGTAAAAATCCTAAACAACTTTCAGTTTAACAGATATGAAGTTGTAAGCAAGGAAGGACTTTATGGAGGGAGGCAGTGACTTTTCTTCTAGTTATAGCAAAGAAGCTATTCCCCCTGTCTAAAAGTAAATAACCCTTCAGATGAAATGTGTTAAAACAAGTTCAGATGTTTTAACACTTCCTTTTATTTGCACAGCACGGCAGACTAAACAATGATAAAATATTAAAAGTTAGCTATTTAAGCAGAGCTCGAGTCTTCATGCTAGGCTAAGCTAACAGGCTATCTGCTCCAGCTTTGTATTTTCACGACACAAGTGGTATGTCTGTTTTAATCTAGCTGTAGAGGGCCAAGAAGACAAACAGGAGTGATTTATTTTTCTAAATGTGAAAACATGAATAAAACAGATTAAAGTTTCATCAGTGTAACTGTGTTTGGGGCATCGATCATAACTGCCAGATAGTCCTTGATTCAACCTTGGCCAGCGTTAACTTTCTCCTTGTCATGCTCTACCCCTATTGGCATGGGTTTCCTTATTCAGTATACTTCAGCTACTGACCTGAAATGACATGCATGCTAGGCAATGCTCCTGGCACTAGAGTGAAGTTAAGGTTGACTTTTATTGTAAAACTTTAGATGGTTCAAATATAGAGGTCAGATTCCCCTCACAGGGATTAATAAAGTATAATTTAGTGAGTTTAGTTTACTGGCTGAAGCTTGGGCCAGGCTGTTGGGGAATGTTATTACAAGCCAGTGAACCAAACCCTAAACAGTTTATGTGAGCTGTAAAGTATTTGGTAGTAAATCAGCCAGTAGGGGTTCAGATTCTTGTAGTCATAGTCATTTTTATTCTAAGCTTGTCATATGCTAGATTTAGAAACATTTTGCAGGGCACCATAAGAACTTTTAATAAATTATAACACTTATAACGTACAGATCTTTCAAGCCATTGGTTCTTATTCATGCATGTTCAGTAATGTCTGCTTTTCTTTTGATTTTCTTTAATTTCTCTTTACTCTCAGCAGACCGAAGCACAACAATTTATTTTCTGGATGGCTTCATAGAAAAGCTCTCTCCCTAGAAAGCTTTCTGTGTATTATGTTTCCTCCCTTTCTTACTTTGATCTCTACTATTTTTTAAGACGTCTGCTGCCTGGGGGTCTCCATGTCCGTGATGCATCTGTCAACATTGTGTCCTGGTGTGCCTTGTCTGCCAGATAACACTGTTTTCATTATAACAGATTTGCCCCACATGTCATCAAAACACTGGGAGAGTCATGTGAGGGTCCACTGTGTCATCTCTCCGATTTATCTGAGCACTGCTTGAAACAGAGAGCAAGGCAGAAAAGGGCAGACAAGGGAGCATAAGAAAAACAGGACCGTGTCATGATTTAATGTCTGCAGCTGCCAATTCGCTCCAAAATTTCACTACAATGTAAGCTAAAGTACGGCTGTATTTCTTATTACCCCAACACATGCCAATATTTGGCTGTTTTTGTACTCCTGCTTCAATGAAAGCAAGTCCAAGAGATATTTAACTCTGCTTTTTTTTTACCTTACTTTTAAATCTTCCAGCATTCATTTGATCACTCATCTAACATTGTTGGAATTAATTAGAGTTTTTAACAAGCCATTACCTTTTTGGGCCCAGTTATTTATAATGGCAGAGTATGAATGATGTGGACTGCAAGCATGTAATCTTTCTTGTCAGTGCACACACTCATTACCCTCTGCTAGAAGTGACCTGTAGTACTCAAAAAAGTTAAACTAAAGCAGAAAGCAATTTTAATTTTTAATTAGCATATTTTCCAATTAAGTTTTCTGCTTTGATGAACACATTTGACATGCCAATTAAATCTGGCTCAATGTGCATACAGGACCTTATTTTGCATGCAATTGCCCAAATCCCTTTCCTAGCAGCCAGAATTAAATACAAAAATATATGTTCGATACAAATTCCATCCAGTTGAGGACCTGCCACTGTTTGCTCCGCTGACACACTTTAATCTCCAGTTGTATGTTTTCTACTTCAGTATTTGACCCCCTGAAAATCTCCCACAGTAGTACGAAATGTCAGGCTCTGGTGAGGCAGCAGCTGAGTCCAAAGAGACTTGCCTACAAGAAGAAAACTATGCTCTCAACCATTCTTCCTCCCAGGGGTGCTCTTTATTTCTGATTGCCCAAACATGCACCAAAAGACGAGACGATTAAAGAAACTAGGGCAGCTGGTAAGTGCAGATCGATACAGGGCCACAGGATACCGTTTGTGTTGTGGAGATCATGGGGTGAGCTTGAACAGGCCTCAGTAAGATGTTGAGGAAAAGGGAGATAAAAGAAGCTTTAGAATTGGTTTGTGCAATGAAAGCTCTAAAGATATTCTGCTCATCAGGGATGTGAAGCTGGAAGGAGGGCGTCAGCGGCACCCTTCAGGAGGTGTTAGTGCCAAGGAGATGGTGATTGGGCTGGAGGGAGTGGAGCTGGGAGCTGATGGAAAGGTGAGGAATCAGCAGAGGTGTCATATCTGGAGGGGGAATATCCTCATTGTATAGGCATCACTATCAAAGTAAAATCAGTGGTATGTTTACACTTCTTGATTTGATTCATTGTAGGGAGGGCTCTTTGAATCAAATAAAGATCGCACATGAAAAAAAACACTATTTCAAGGCTACCACTTAGCATGGGACCAATTAGGAAGATTATAATACAAATCCTGTGAAAGCAAACCTGAATCACTTTGACATGTAATGCACAAGATGTTTATGAACACCAGAGCAAATGTAAAAATGTGTAAGAGACAAATACAATCTGAAAATCTTTCAAGTGAGCTCAACCAAACACCCTAAGCTTCTTTATAACTCATTCACCACTGTATGTAATTTGCTATTGTTTGTTTTGAAAATTTACATCAGTAGCTAGCGGTCTGTGGGCTACATCCCGAACAACTTTCCTTAAAAGATGGTTCAATATTTTTTCAGCTTTATCTTCTTATTCATTAAGGTCTTACTCAAACGTATGCATGCTCTGTTTTGTTAAATGTAACAACATTTGCTTGGCTCCAGTTATACGCTCTTACCTGTAGTTTCAAGGATAATCAAGCTAGCTTGTTCTCTGCTAGCGGTGACAGAAGCTAATGTTGACGAACTAGGCTGCCTCTTCATTTCGCTTTTATGACTAAATTCTGGATTTCAAAAGGTGCACTTCAGTTTAGATGAAAAGGAAATAAAGGGGGCATAATTTTGTATTTTTAAGTAGTTTTGAGCAGGTGATTCAGACTAATCAACACAGATTTTTTGTCATAGTTGATCCAGGCAATTGGCCTCTATTCAAAGAGCAGTTTTACATGCTGCAGCTGGAAACCAGGTATAATTACCACATTATTGATGATTACATTCGATTAGAGCTAGTCAGATCCAGGTCCTGTTAGTATGTATTTTGGCTTATAGGAATAATTTACTGAGACACCAATAACATTCGCTGTAGTTAATGTAAGCTGAGGCGCTCGCACTTTCCTGTTTATTGCTTTTAAAGTAGCCGATAATCCAGCAGGTTGAACTGGTAAAATGTGTAAGAGCAAACTTTTTTAACTTTGTAAAATAATTAAAAGGTCATGTTCTAAATTCTAATTACTGAAATCTGTGTTCTCAGACTGTGTCCTACACCCAGTTCCTTTATCCCACTAATGTGCTGGGTGGTCGAAGAAACACCATCGATTCCACCTCGTCTTTCTCTCAGTCTCGTAACGCCAGCCATAGAAGCCTCAGCTTGGGCCGAGCCAACAGCAACCAGAGCAGCATTGACACAGGTCAGTCACATGCTTTTGTATTCGTCACTCGTAGCTTTTTTTTCATTACGTATTACCACTATATTGTAATTAGAAATGATACATTGAAAATGTTAACTTTTGGCTCCACTTCTTCAAGTTGTTGTTGTTGTTGTTGTTGTGCTTGTTCAGGGAATGATTTGGGGGACTTCAGGGAGTACGACCCAAATCTGCTGGATGACCCACAGTGGCCTTGTGGGAAACACAAGAGAGTCCTTATCTTCCCTTCGTACATGGTGAGAAAGTAAACAAGCTGCTTCTAATACAACACCGCCACTAAAAACAACCACAACACTAAAAACATCAAGTGTGACCTTGTCCAAAGTTGTGCTTTGTTTGATTTGCTGAAGCTCCTCTGTTTTGACATGTTTTGTTAAATTGTCCTCCGATATGTCACTGTTTCTATTTCAGTGTTTATTTTGGTCATTGCTGAGATTTTTTGGTGTTTATTTTTCCCACTAAAACCAAGGACAATAACACATTGTCTCAACAGACAAAAAATCCTCATGAGATTTATCAGCTCTTATTGAAAAGAAGCCAGCACCGTGTTGTAGACTTTTTTAATCAGCAAGGTCACAGGCTGAGAATCTCTCCCACCTTCGGAGTGAATACAGATACTTTTATCACAGTGTAGTGGACATGAGCTATTAAACTCAGCAACAGTGGTGCTTCTGTCTCTGCACGAGTGACTCTCACAGTTTTCCGGAAAAGAACGGATGTTTTATCGTGGTTGCAAAAAGAAAAACAAACGGGAGTAGACTCCCACCTCATTCTTTCCTGGGCTCTGTTTTTGTTACACAGACTGGCAGAATACACAACAGGGACTGACAGAGTTGATCTGTTCAGTCAAGGCCAAGCTATGTGCTTTTTTTTCCTCTTCCTCCAATTACAAAACCCTGCATCTCACAACAATGGCAATTGTGTTTACTAAAGGAATGGAACCAGTAAATTCTCAGCATTTTACTGGTTGAATACAGGCTGTTTTGAGGACATGACTCTCTGAGTGAACTTTCAATTTCAACCTGGGGATAAAATCAGCTTTTATGCTTGTGAAGGCCGATGAGGAAACCTTTGTTTTAAAAAAGAAAGTAAAGCTCAATTTATTTATAATTCATTTCCTTGAAAAGGGTAGCTTGTTCATTAGCCAATAGGATTCTCACACTCAAAAAACATGTGATAATAGTTTATGTGGCGACATTCTGACCAGTGTTAAGCATGTGTTTCCTTACACTGGTCATAATCAGTAACATGTTGTTTATTGTTGATGCCTTTTTCTACACTATATGCAGGGCCCACAGTACTTTACATGCATGTCAAGAGTTAATATCCTCAGGCACCACTAAATAGTGTGTCCCCTGTTAACAATTACTGCTCAGTGGGCTCTTCTTCAGTTTTGTTTGTATTCCTGTACATCTCGGATCATTATTTCAGCTTGGAAATCTCCATTCACTACGCTGAAGTCGCCACTGCTGATGTAGTTTACTGATGATCAGTCTGCAGATGTTTTTTTTTAAACTGATTATTAAATCTCAAAATAAAAAATAAAAAGCAATAAGGTGTAGAAAAGCGATTAGTAATTTCTAGAGCTCATGGTGAGCTTCACCTTTGGTCACGGAAA
Organism: Notolabrus celidotus; assembly: GCF_009762535.1. NCBI lineage: Eukaryota > Metazoa > Chordata > Actinopteri > Labriformes > Labridae > Notolabrus > Notolabrus celidotus. The sequence goes on along the minus strand of NC_048286.1, from coordinate 13,214,496 downwards.
GGAAACATGAACAGACATAGATTCAGATTTTAAACAAGCCTACACCTGTTAGATTAACATTTTATCATTTCAACTTTTTATTTTTGAGCTTTGAAGCCTTTATTGAGAGGATAGGTCAGTATAGGAAACTTTGAGAGAGAGTCTGGAGTGACGTGTGGTAAAGGCTTGCAGGTTGGGATCAAATCTGCACTGCCCACTTTGAGGATTATAGACTCTGTATATGGGGTGTGTGATTTAACCACTTGGCTAAATTAGACATTCACCAGAGTTAGGTTGGTTTGCAGTTGCACTCCAATGGTTGAATTGGGGTGTGGGTGATGTAAAGAAGAAATGAAGCAGTTACAAGATGATGGTTACAACCCTGTATGCACAGATACTATTACAGGAGGTCAAAGTTCAACCAGGAAGTTGTTCTGTAAACTGTATTGTGTGTTCATAAAATTTATATATTTTTTTTATCATTGCATCGTTTTCAGACAGTATTTTCCAAACCTTCATATATAATAACGTGTAGGTGGAGAAATGCCAGCTGTGGGGAATAAGCTTGTTTTTATTAATAATAAGAAAGATGTGTGTTTAAGAAAGTTAGAATGATTCTCTCATATCCAGCAGTAAAGATTGTTCTGTCTCTGCAGAACAGCTTTAACAAATTATGGATTGCACAAAATACTTGAAATGCACTTCAGAGATCTTCTTCAGAGCCCAAACTCTCAGCAGCTCATTAAACCATCTTAACGTGATTCACTGTCATGGTACTCACGGCATGTTAGAACAGGCTCCAAAGGCTGTTTAATACATGCCTGATGAAGGAATAGAAAGCTCAGTTAGCAAGCCAGTATGTTTGTATCCCCTATGTTTACAGAACATGACAGGCAATAATAATGAGTGATACAAACAAAGCCAACATTGGGTTTATTCATCTGAGTGTTCTTTTAAGATCCATACTCTGTCTTTTGGCCAAGAAATGTACTGGAACAGCTGAGACAGCAAACAGGAGTAAATGATGAATTTGTTGGAGACTGTTTTCTGCAGAGGAATGATCCACATTCTGTGTGCAAGAAAGTAATAACAGCAGCAGGATGGTGTGTGTGGGACTGACTGAAAATAAACCACCAAGCTCATGTTTATTGTAATGAAGGAGCATGTCAGCCAGAGCAACAGTGTGACTCACACTAAATATGACTGTGCTGTCATATTTGGACAACAATGGTGCTCTGTGTTTGTGGATACACACAGCAGGATGTGTGTTAGTAGGATCAGTCTATTGTTGCCTCTGGCCTTGTCATGGGATTTTTTTGACAATAAGAGAAATATAGAATACTACTCAACTTATCCTTTAAGTGTTGTGTTTGTGTGTAACAGCAGATCTCTGTAAAGCCTCATTGTGAGACGGTGGTATCCAACACTAGTGTGCGAGGATCCGGTCACCTGCTTCAGTGCTGAAAGTGTGCTCACTGTGACACCGCTTCTGGTTTTCATTTCAGACGACGGTCATTGAATACGTGAAACCCTCCGACCTCAAGAAGGACATGAATGAAACCTTCAAGGAGAAGTTCCCCCACATACGGCTCACACTCAGCAAGATCAGGAGGTAAAACGCATAGAAATGTACACAGTGTTGGTTTTAACATTTAAAATTCTAGATGAATTTTAGATTGATAACAGTCATTATTTAAGGGATAATGTATAGTGAGCAGATTAGAGTACCGGCAGGGTGAGATAGCCCCCTTCCCATAATGTCTTAGAATGCTAACGGACACTAATGTTTTTGCCACAGTGTCAACAGGCGGAGGTGTAATATACCAGAACTCCTTTCTGCAGATTAATTTCTATTCAGTCTTCGATCTTGTATTGGTTATTAAAATAATGGTGAGCTAGTGAAGAAGTAAAGAATTTTATAGTGAGCAGGTAGTTATGCCCGTTGGAATCCCGACAGACAAAACTCTGATCATTTTAGAACGGCAACAGAAACTTACATTACGCCACAGTGTCAACAGACAGAGGTGAAATGCGCAATACTCCTTTCTTTGATTTGTTTCATGTAATGTGTACGATCAGGATGTCCCTGTGGAGACGTTTGCTGTTGAGAAGGAATCACCATTGTCAGGGGGTACGACCCATCAGGAACTACTCTAGTATTAAACAAAGCCTGGTGATAAGCAGACTCAACATTTGTTTCCATGAGCATTCTAAACAGAGGCAAAAACATTAGTGTCCAAATAGTCAACCTGACCATTACAAAGAAAGAGGTTTTCATTATGTATTAACACAATGAAAACTTGTATTGAAGTAAGGGAGTAACACTTCAACAATGAATAGTAATGGCCATTCTAGATAGAGGAACCCTTGTGTTTGGCAGGTTTGATAACATATCAGTGTAAAAATGAAATGAACTGATATTCAGGAAAATACAGGGTCCACTTGTTACATGTGCTTTAACAAAGTCGTTACATTGCAAAATGTAAAATGGGTCAACACAACTGCCTTGGTAGCTCTACTTTAAGCAGGTTTTCTAAACAAAAAAATGTCTTTCTTAACTTCCCTGTTCTCTGTTTTCCTTCCTTATTCTCTCCTTCTTCACACCTCTGCAGCTTGAAAAGGGAGATAAGAAAGTTGGCCCAGGATGAATGTGGGTACGAGGAACCCACGGTGGCCATGGCTTTCGTGTATTTCGAGAAACTTGTTCTTCAAGGCAAACTAAACAAGCAGAACCGTAAACTCTGCACTGGAGCGTGTGTCCTTCTTGCGGCAAAGATTGGTGGTGATCTTAAAAAACATGAGGTCAAGCTCCTGATAGATGTAAGTTTACTGGTTCACACTTTTCAAATTACAACTTGTCCCGTTATACTTTCATGTTGACCTGTGTCTTTATATCATCCTATTTTTAATGGTCGGTTCACAACAAATCACACATAGGGAAAACTGTCCACATAAAGTAGGACATTTTTGGGTAGACTGAACCTTCAAATGACTGGTGTCCCAAATCAAACTTAAAATTGTGCTGACTTATCTTCCAGGTGTTAAGAAAAAGACATGGAGGTCATCAGGACCACCTCTTGAAAGTAATTTGAAGTAGATGAGAAACACTGGCGCCATAGAGGTAAACGCCCCTCCAATGCCCATAAAAGGGCATGAGACTGCAGCTCCATGTGCACAGTCGCAGAGGATCAAAGAGAGGAGTACAGAGAAGTCCTGAATGGTCAAAGTAAAATCCTTAAACCATTGCACACACTGGGATCTAAATGTAAGACAAAGTGTACTACTTTTTAAATAGACATAGAGCTGTAGGAAGAGAACAAAAAATGAGCTTTTATAATGTATTTATCAGCATCAGTAGTGGATTTAAAATCTAAATTACAGCCAGATTCATTGGGCGATGTGACGTGTAGAGAGACTAACCATGTTACTTATTTTCTAGGACACCTATCTTCTGACTGTACATTGTTTTCCAGAAGCTGTTGCTGTAAAATAACGAAGCATGTGACAGATCACATGTCATTTAATTACCCATGTGTGAAATCAGGTTATAGTTACTGTGGGAAAAGTGTTCTCTTTCAACATAAGTTTAAAAATTGTTCCCTATGTGCTTAATTTAATATTTAAAATGTAGATTTTTTTTGTTTTCAGCAACCATTGCATATCTGAAATGAAAGTTAACATTATTTAAATCATGTCTTTATATATGTAATTCAATTATAAACTGATGTAGAATTAAGGAAAACATACTAACCAACAATTTGACATCAGTACTCAAAGGTACACAAGTATGCTCTCAATTGTCTTTTATTTCTTTGTATTATTGTTATTATAATAAAAGAGTGTAGCACTACTACACCTGAACTGTAGATGAATGTACATCAATCATAAATGTGAAAAATACAAAATGTACATTAAACAAGACACCACACAGATACTAAACAACACCACCTGAGAAAAAATCCCAGATAAGAAAACTTTTGTGAATATCAGAATTGTCTTGAAAATGTAAATAGGTGTTTTTTAAGAACTATCTTCCTCTGAATGGTTTCTAAAAGAGGTCCAATGATATGGAAAATGGATAAATAGAGAGTGTTAGTGACAGTCAGAGAAAAGTAACATGCTGACATAACCGTTGATTACACTAGAAGCTGATATTTAGTGTCAGATCTAGTATTTACACATAAACAACAGCTGGTGTTGCTAGTCAACCCACAGAGTCTGGAACTTGTATTCTCCGGTATACTCTACCATCATCATTATAGCCGAATGATCCTGACCTTTAAAGAGGAAATCTGCAAATTTGTGCTATGCTTTCCTGAATTTTGTTTCCAGTGTGACACATTTAAAGAGTAGTTTCAAGCTGAATTGAAAAGCAGTACTTAGGTATTGCAGTGAGGTCTGCAGCACGGTGAGAACCACAGGAGGTCAGAATAAAATGTCCACATTTTTTAAGGGTAAATCAAGTTGCTCTTTACTCTTCGGTCTCAAAGGTGCACCAGTTTAAGAGCAGTTTCTAAAAGGGGTCTCAAACTCTCTGGTTCCTAATCTCCATAATGCAGCTGAAAGAGTCTCTCTTCTCTGTGGAGTCACAGAGACATTATAAACCTCTTTTACTGGCTTTCTGGTCTTTTATGAAAGTACGCTGTTTTTTAGGTGTAGAGTGACCCTTTAAAAGATACTCATATCAGTTTTTCCATGTCAAATTTGAACGTTCAACTGCACTAGCGTTTTGTCATTAGCTTGAAAGTACAATGATTGCCTCAAGCATCCATCCAATGCAGCATCTTAACCATATTTTTTTATCATTCAGAAACTGGAGGAGAGATTCAGAGTGAACCGCAGAGAGCTGATCGCCTTCGAGTTCCCAGTCCTGGTGGCGTTAGAGTTCAACCTGCACCTGCCTGAGCACGAGATCATGCCCCATTACAGACGCCTGGTGCAAACCTCCTAGCATTAGTGACCCATCAGGAGGAAGACCACCAGGTTCTTCTCCTGATCCTCCACTCCCCATGGTCTCCATTCCCCCACGTTTCTCTCCATTCCCCTCTGACAGATCTAAGGTACCGCAGGCTTATAAACACTTTCCTCCCTCTCAGAGACCTGAAATCAGCCAAAGGGACCCACGTATCCAAAACTTTTTTCCATTGTTTGACTTCTACATTCATCACCACTACACGGACTACTAAAAGAAAGGGTTGTATCGTCTGCAAACAAATTGTTTTTCTTGTTTGCATGTTTCTACGTGTCTTCATCTTTATATTTTTCACCTCTCTTGTTGATTAAGAGAACTTTGAATCTGATGATGGACTTTTTCAGCTAAAGGAACCAATGATTGTACCATTTTTTTTATCATCGCTTTCCATTAATCTTCTTGTAAGCTTTGGATTGATTGGTTGCCTCTTGGCCGCTGTAAAATTCAAACAGAAGCCTTTTAAGTGGCTGTTTTTTTGGCTGGACTTCGATTCCTCAGAGTGACTCACATTTCCTGAAGTCATCGTCTTAAAAAGTGCACTTTTTGAGTATTGTGAAACAAAGGGGGAACATTTTCTAAGACTTTTTCTGAGCTTTGGAACTAACCCTGAAAAATAAGCTGTGTTCATGAACACCACACTCAATTCATTTGAATGGACCTTTTGAATTGTTTTCTCTCTTATGCTTTGTTCACAGTTTTCTAGCCACGACTATCTGCATGAATAGTGACGATCATTTGTACACACAGGTACAAAGGTACTTGCAGACCAGATGGGACTTTCTATTTTCATTGAAGTATTCCATTCATTTTCTACCATTCAATCGCTTGCTATGGACTAACTGAGACCAGATCTACTTTTTATCAGTGTCAAATTTCCTGTGCTCTATGTTAGAGTGTATTGCTAGCACATTTACAGTGCTAAACGAGGTCAGGAAGGCAGCCCTGATGAGGTGTTTATAAGTGCAAAAATGCCATTAAGCAATGAGCGGGATCAGCATCAGACTGGTTGAAGGGCGCTGAAGCTGAAGTGTCCTCCAGCAAGAATCCCTGCAAGCTGCACTTTAGCTGACTTGACCTCTGATCTCTTGAAAGAGGAGGAAATCCTCAACGAGATTCCAACAGGGATCAATAGCAGATCAAATATTTGCATAGAGCTTGAATCAGCAGTTGTTGATTTGCAATCAAAGATATTTTTAGAAAGAATAAAACTGAGAAAATCAACAAACTAACCAATGTGACCGATCTCAAAAGTATTATTCCTTTTATTTGGCATGTAGCTCTACTTGATTTCTCATTGTGTTACTTTAAAACTTGTCTCACACAATTCCAGAGTATTGAAAGGGCACTAAATATAAAATGAATAAATGAGAGATTAAATTCTGCTTGAAGAATTAAAAGAATTGAAATGTGAAAAAGCATCGATAAAGCTGATTAAAGGAGAAAACATCCTGAGCTTTTTTATGTTTGAAGCCCAAAGATTTTGCGTTTAGATGCACACTAAATACTCGGCGAGGGAAGACTCATGGGCGACAATTTTGACCTGTGTATGTTTGTAAATAAATTGCTTTGCTTGTTCAATCAAACGAGACTCTGACTGTTCGTTTCACTCAAATTCTACGAGAAATGGTGATATGTCAGGTGTGAAATTTCACCTCTAGCCACTGAACTGAGTGTGGGTGTGTGCCTCTGTGTTTGTGTTCAGTTTAACCCCTGAATGAACTCAGATCTCTGCAGAAACTTTAGCTCCCTTTTTTCCCTTCTCCTTTCTGTGCATATTCATGAAGTAGACTGATAAAGCCTCAGTAGCTATGCCAACTTATTTATCTTTAAACTGACAGTGTCAGCATCAGAACATGTTGCCTGTCGCCTTTTCCACCGACAACCACCTCGTGGTCAGAAGGAAAACACACACACGCATACAAACAGCTGTTTTCAAATCTGAAGTAATAGTATCTAATGTTTTGAAAGACTAACTCAACAGTAGGTTGAAAGCAGTGTTTCAGTCCTCTTTGGTGGGAACTTTGTTTTCACTTGTGTTCATTAAACTGGGTGTGGTTAGAGATGTGCTTGGTTGCACTTGTACAGACACTTAACACTGATGTCACATGTTCCTGAGGTAGACCTGAACAAACCACTTGAAGACATAAAAACAATCTTTTCAGCCTTTTAACTAATTTATGAATTATTGATGACCTAATGTTTATCTTTTAAGTATACATCATTATTGCTTATTAAAACAATAACAAACAAAACATTTGAAATAGCCTCATTGCAACTGTGTGGGTGTGGTTTGTCTGAGGGATAGGTGACGTAAGTAAACATCACAACAGTCACGTGTCCTCAGATTTTGATTGAACTGTGATTGGTGTGTGGGGATATGACATAATCTCTTTTCAGTTAAGCTTGCCCACTCCATCACAGGGAAGACAACAATGAATCCCTCATTAGAGCTCAGCAAAACTGTTTCAACATGAACACAAAGTGTGTCTTTATAACAACAACAACCTGTCCCTCTTAGTTAGCAACCATATAGACATTTTATTTCATGGTCATTAAACACATCTGCATGTTCACACCACTCTTCAGAGAGAAACCTTCATTTATTTAATCTGTCTTATCACCCAGCTGTGTTACATACTTGATTCTGATTGGTCAAAACTCCACAACAACAGAGATCAGCAAAAGAGACACCAGGGCTGACCTGATCTCACAGCACTGTAGCAAGAAATGTTAACTTCCAGTAGCATTTAAAAACAACATGGAGAATATTTTTAATATAACTCTTAATGTATTTACTGTAAAATCACTTTAAATTTGTTGTTAATGGCTGACCAGTCCGAAGCAAAGAGAAGAAGAAGAGGCGCAAGAAACAGTGAAGGAGGTTAAACACAGTGTTAGGAAAAGAAATGTCAACAGACTTTAAAAGTGACAGGGCACTAGAGCACTAGAGCTTAATCAGGTGGTGCTGCAGTCACTTTATGCATCATTTCAAAATCACAATAGAAATACTAATGTTTTGACTTTACAATGAAGGAAAAGTTTAATGCTGGGTGTAAGGCTGATAAGAATATACTGTTACCAAAGAAGTGCAATCAACCATGGAACCTGAGGGAATATTTTCTAGCTGGATAAATAAATAATTTTTGAACCAATAAAATTAACTTTTGATCAATACCTTTTAACTTTGATGTTTACTTTTTTTTGTGGATACAAAAAAAATATTATAGATTTTTATTTGTGTTTAATTGACAAAATAAACTTAAAACAGCCATGGTCACAGGAGTCCATTATTAAAGAAGGGGGGATGCAGATCCAGTATCTTGATGTTTATCAGTCACTTTATAAACATTTGACATTGTCATAAATCATCCATTTCTTCCATTTACTGCTAAAAACATTTCCTCTGTCTAAGTCTGGAAGTCATTTAGTCTAATCTTGTTAAGTATCGCTCATTATCAGTGACACAGTCACTTATATTTCCAAGGTACATAACTTCACATTCCTTAGCTACTACATATCCCAAAATGCTCCTACATTCCCAAAAGATGTGCGTATGATTTGCCCTATTTCCTCATAACTGCCAACATGGTTGTTTCAAAACAGTTTCTCTTCTCTTTGTTCAGGTGTGATGAGGGAGCCGGTTCAAACTCCATGTCCTTGAATTTGTTGTGACCCATTTCATACATGTTAAGCCATTCATCTGTTGTAAATTTGATATTGAGTTCCCTTTCCTGCTTAATCTGTATCATTACATCTAGCGTTCCATTTAAGGGTTTCAAGTTTTTTATTTCCTTTAATAACCTCTCAACTGTCTCCACTCTGTAGCCCTTATGTCTTTTTCAGTTTCAATCATATTTAGCATCAAATTTCAATTGATAGCTGGGTATAAGTGAGGTAATGTTCAGTGAATAGGTGGCTTTGTGAATTAGAATCCCTACAGGGTGAGCAAGACCACTCACTTACTATAAAGTATTTCTTGATTTCTTTCCTGTAATGCTGTTGCACTGAAGTACTTCAGGTTAGTCTCATCCATGTGAACTTGTGTCCTGGTTGGGCTAGTTCTCCAACTTCCTGCAGCTCCACTCCTGGCTGAACAATGAGTCCATTTGACTGAGACAGTTCCTCACTGAAGGTTTCTGTGATTGCATGAACACAAGTCATGTCAAAGTCAACATACAGACAAGTTTTATTTATCACGTTTGGTCATGGGCAAAATTTAAATATGAATATTTCCAGTATCTGCACATAATCCTATAAGCAATACAATCATCATAAACCTGATGATTTACTTGGACTCATAGTAGTATCTCTACTATCTGCTCTCAGAAATTCATCAACATAATGGAGTAAGCACACAAACTGAGGGATCCCTTACTCGTGAGTTACTTCAGAAGGAATTTAATTATACTACTGCAAGGTAAACTACATGCATGGGGTAGTATATGGTGCTTAAAAATAGAGCAACATCACCTTACACATAGTGCATGTTAATTTCCAACACTACAATTTAAGAAAAAATCACATGGAACCAGCTCACTAGTGGTCTTCAAGATGCTGCTTAAAGTTTGGGAATGTTTGAATTAATTTAAATTGTATTGCTTAAGGCTCTATATTATCTGGTTAATATGCTGCAAATCTGATCAACATTTTGTCCATAATGAATTTGTGTGATTTGTCCTTAATGTTCTCAGCCTTTCAAACTCATGACCCAGCACTTCTCAGACTGGCTCTCAGACTGAAACACGCCTTTCTTTGTCTTGCAAATGCATAACTCATATTATCCAGCTGTCATAGCTGATCCTTTCAGTGCAATACAAGGTGTGACTCCACAAGCCTTGACTGGAAAAGGGCTTACACTTGTAGCTCTGATGCAATCTGAGAGGTCAGTTTCTCATGCAGAGTGTGAACTCTTGCTGCCTGACACATATCCAATGTAAACAAGACCTGCAGTCACGCCAGTCTCGTGCTGCCATCAAAACAAACAGGCCCCGGGGCCAAGCGTGGCCACATGGCATACGTGGCTTAGTCCCCTCCATTGACAGCCTAATTCCCCCCTCGCCACCTCATAAAGGCCTCTATTGACAGGCCTTCCTGAGCCCTGCTCGCACATAAGTGACCCTCATTGTGAAAATATGTGTACCATCGATTGGCCTTCACTTTAAAATAACAACATTCGGCTGAAACGGCATTTTGCCCCCTTTCCTGTCATGATACTGTGACTCAGGACTTTTCCTACATCTGCAGTAGCTTGTAAACAAGGAAGTAGTCAACACTGAGGACTGTGGAATAGTTACAACTTTCATCCTTCACTCTCTTCTTTAGCAATACTGCACCTCCTAAAACTTCCTCAAACTTTCCCAAAGTCTAGGCATGTTTTGTTCTGACAGTAGCTGTTCAGTGGACATCTACACACTTCTTTCCTCTGTATTTTTTGTGTTTTCACTCCTTGGTCAGTGGTGGAAAGCTCTGCAGGTGGACCTGAAAATCTGATCCTCTCCTCATGTTTGACAAGGCCACCTAATCCCTTTTGTTCCACCCCAAGAGTCCATTTCAGAGACAACCGAGCCCACTGTAACAGAAAACCAGTGACGCAAAACAGGGCATTAAACGCCTCTTCCACTTATTTATTCATGGATGTTTTAAAAACGTGCAGATCAACTTTTAAAGTCGGTGTGGTGGAGGCCGCGAGGGCAGGTTAAGGACAAATGAAGGAGGAAGCACACACTAAAGGAAGAACATGTGAGGATAGTTCATGTTTGCATTGAGTACACTCCATATCATTCGACATGTAAGTTCCAGAGAGAGATGTGATCATGAACTTGGGATTGAATTCTGTACACTCATAGGTAAGCACTGGTAGTTATTTTACTCATTGAAGTATTTTAAATAATGACTTTAGAAGCTCTTTTGGTGTAATCTGGATTATTATAAAAAAGTTCCCTTACAAAACAAAGTCACTAAAATTCCCATGTTTACAGGCTAAGTAATTTGATAATAACATTACATCACCTTGTGATTTCTGAACCAAACAGTACAGATATCATACATCATCAACCATACAGCTGTTCTGTATTGAGTCACAACTACCTGTTCCTCACCACATCCGTTTCAATTCTTTTATTTCAGTTTCAGCCACTGTTGAAATTACAGCCTCTGAACTGCATAAGCAACAAGATTATTGTCGGATTATTTTCTATATATTAGTCCTGTTATCTAAGAAGAATTCAATTTCAGGGACAGATAATCCAGGGCTGCTGACACTCTGATGGGAGAAGCTCAGTGGGAGTGATGCACAGCATCACTCAGCTTATCAAATCAAACTCTGATGTAAGGATTTATTTCAGTACAAGTCATCCTAAATGACGTATGCAGGAGATTATACTATAGTTTCTAAATTATCTAGCATATGTTGGGCTTCATGGTGACTCAGTGGGAGGGGGTATTGCTCACAGGAGAGGCTCAAGGAGGCTCAAGGAGAAAGGGAACGCAAAAAATATAAATGTTTGCTTTTCATCTTTTCAATACAGTCACAAATCACAAGCTGTGGCAACAAATCTCTTTAAAATGTACATTACCAGGGTAAAAGAAAGGAGACTCACCCACCATCCTGCCCAAAACCCACAGACTTGATTGTGTTTATTTTTAAAGAGTGTATACTGGGATCACAACGGATTCCTGACTAAACAAAAGCTGCACATCAAAATCTTGGATATCAAGACTATCAAAAAAAGGACAAACAGACAGGTTGCACAAAGAACTCAGCAGAAGCTTTTTTATACAACTAATCCCAGCTAGGTTTCCAGTGCCCTATATGTTCAAACTAACCCCCCAAAAAAGTCTATCTACAAGTTAGTCAAGTCCCGGCAGGCACCTCGGATTACAACTCCCATCCCAACCAGATTCCTGGTTTGAATCTAGGTTGAGGTCTTTCTATGTGGAAGTTTACAAGTCCTCCCCATACATGCCTAGGTTTACTCCAGGTACTCCAGCATCCTCTCACAGTCTAAAAACATGCTTGTTAGGTCAGTTGGTGCGACTGGGATGACCCAACTAGGGGTTTGACTTTTGATGTGGATTCAGTTCATGCAGCCAAGACAAGAGGTCTTTCAGCTCCTTAACGCCTCTTCCTATTATCGTAGTATCTTTGAGAGCTGAGTTGTTTGGGACCGACGCACCACTAGGCTCCCCAGCTCAAAGTAAAGTGAAAAAGTGAAGTGTCTACTGCCACAGTGCTGCGTTTCTGTGGTGAAGTCTGGTAACATGAAAGTGATGACATTAAAGTGCACTGAATTTAATGTAAGTTAAAAGTTTTCGTTTCGTGTACACACATAAACAAAGACAGAAATCTGTTTACTCTTCCCGGCCTCCATCCATCATATCTACTTTAACTGCTCCTTTTAAAATACCATACAGATGTAATGTTTCCCTGTACTGTGGCAACATATACATCTGGTGAGCTTAAATTTGTAAGGACTTGAAAAGAAGATGTACTGTATGTACAAGGTCACAATACAAGTAAAGTACTTTAAAATTTGTAAGTACTTACTGTCAAAATGACATCTATTGGCAATGTTTCCAGCCTCTGACAAGGCAAAAAGCCCATCATAGTTTCATGGTTTGGGATTTTGGGTGGCATATCAGATTTCAAAGGAGGGGCCATGCCACCCTTAGCCATCCCTCTGGTCACGCCCCTGGCTCCAGCCCCTTCATGACCTCTATTACTATAAGCGGTGCAGATTGAAGGATGGATAATACATGCTCTCTACAGTCTAAACTATATATTCACAAGACTGAGCATCAAGAACAGATGTAACGGAACTCACCAGAGAACTTTAAAGATGATTAGGATTTAGTGATTGATGTGTGTGTCTCTGCTCTAACAGGTTTTTACTTACCTATGTGTTTTAATTTTCCTCCTTTACATTTGTCAACAAAGACAATTACAGTATATTTTTCCAGCTATAGATACCACACCCTCACTCTGCAGTTGGTGTGTGCCTTTCTGTCATAATGAAGTATAGGGACAGGTTAGAGTCTGGTGAGAGCCAAGCCTTGCACATCTTACATAATAGTCCTCTCACAGCCTGCATGTTCTCCCCTGCAGACAGCAGTGCAGACCTGCAGAGGAAATTAATATTTTAATCTCCCTGCCAAAGAACAGTCCCCGGCTCTCACAGGGCAGCGGATAAATAAGTCATGAGTTGGAGGTTTGTGTGACAACAGAGCTGGACAGACAGACACAACAACACTCGCCGCGAGGAAGTGCTCAACTAGGGGTTTGGCAGAGACTGGCAGAGATGGGATGTGAGTGACTGATGGGCCTGTGAAGTTCTGCTCTGCACGTCCAAAAGCTGCAGATTAAGAGACTGAACAACAAGATCCATTCAGATGCTCTGAGGACTTGGTGTTTCAAAATTTTTGTCCCCCTGCAGAAATGTAATTTAAAGACTATGCAAAAAGCCTGGCACTACTGCTTCTCTTCAAGGAACATGAATTAGGTCACTCCCACTACATTAGTGAGAGAGCGTGATGCAGGCAGAGCTACAAGGATAGATCCAGGCGCCACACTGTGGCCAGACTGAACAATCTCAACTTCAGTGTGTGTTATTTATGCTTCAGAGGAATTCACTGCAGTTAGATTTACCTTCAAGAAACACACAATGATGGTTAAAAAAAGAGGACAATTTTCTCTTAAAAGTTTTGAGGAATGAAAAAGATGTTTGGAGTGACTTTTTACATTTAACTAGAACCTTTTTCTCTCAGTCAAATTAATCTGTGAAGGACAAAGAAAACATTCAAAGACAAACATCCAAAAAGAAGATCAAGACAAACATGTTCAAAAATCTGAGAAGAGTTTAATATGTGTTAAAATAGTTAAAAACTAAAGACTTTTTCCCCACAATCACATTCCTCAGTGTCAGAGACGATTTGTCCATGTCAATGCACAGCACTGTTAACAGACACATTTCTGCATCATTCATGAGACAACTTGTTCTATTAGTAGCCGATAAACAAATGCTCACATCCATGATTTCATTTCTCAGCAGTAACAACATTTTTACCGCATCTAAAGAAAAGAAAAAAGGGGGAGGAGGGGGTTTAAAAACGAGGACCATTGCTGTTCAGGTAAAAGATTTTGTACCAACTGGGTCAAAGTAAAAGGTGAACAGCAAAGCATGGTAACAAAATGTTAATAATAAAAATAAAAATATAATAACTTAATGCCTAAGAATGAAAAGGTCTGGACTTTACCGTTATCCAGTTATTTAACAGTTTTCAACATGACAAAGTTATAAATCTGAATCAGTCCTGGTGAGCTATCTACAGTTAAACATTTAGTTTCATCTCATGGTGCAACAAAACAAAGTTCAGTAACTGCAAAGTTTCAGTCACTCGAGTGTAAAACCGTATATAGGATGATGGCACCCTATAAACCTGGCATCAACATGTCACGTGTCTGAGAAGACACACTTGGGTTATTGCTGTGAGTGTTTTTAAGAGAGAGAGAGATAGAGAGAGAGAGAGAGAGAGAGAGAGAGAGAGATATGCACAGCAGTGCAGCAGACCAGGCATGATGCAGCTTTAAGAGCAGTGTGGAATACCTAAGATGCACAGTGTTAAAGTTCTAGGACTGCAGAGACCATTGCCTTATAGCTTTTTTATAAACGCTGTCAAAGAAATAAGGGGCTACAATTCCTCTTTAAGCATTCAAGCAAAGGTCATTCAAATCTAAGGAGCTGGACTCCAACAGTGCTTTCCAAATATTTAAAAGCTGTGCATCAATGCAAGGTGAGAATACTGCAACCAGCTAGCCTGCTTCATAATATTAGTCCCAGATATGATACATGTTAATGCCAGTCTATAAGGGCCTATATCATTTTTCTGTCTGTTAGCTTCAATGCGTCATTTAGTCATAATACCAAAAAGTTCTACAAAAGTCCTGTTTTCAAAAGCTGTCTTTCTATATCTCAGTTTCATCCTTAAAAAAAACATGAAAATAACGACCAGTTTAACCCTTTAGAGTTTTCCCAAATCAAAATATCTCATAGCATATGTAGCCGGCTGAGAGTCTGTCCACTGACCGATGTTTGCCGCCTTGTTTCTCCTACTTCCACACTGTCACACAAGTTTTTCTTCTGTGATGGGTTGGGTGCTCAAGTTTCAAAATACTGAAATTGGGCTTGTCCTGTAGTGTGAGGATAAAGAGGGGGAGGGGGGAGGAGAGGTGAAATGTCGGGGGTCCAAAGTCTTCTTGAGGAAAATCAATATAAGTTTGCAGTCTGACAAGGCCTCCGGCACACCTCTCCACGAGTATATTCCTGAGTTAAATCCGTGCATAGTAGCGGCAGCGATGATGATGATGATGATGAGTGTGTCAGTAATCACAGAGACGGCTCGCACTCACACCCACACAGTCTAATAGTTAGTTCATTGTTCGTTGTCCAAACCGGCCCGCTAGTAGTTGAGGAGGCGCTCCCTTTCTGTGCCGGCAATGCGTTTGTTCGCAGCAAATGCCTTTGCTTTGTTCACCGAAGGACCTGTAATAAAAACAACAATAAAGAACATGAAATCCAAACTGTAAGGACTTCAATGCTTAAATCTTGCATTATTATCTTTTTGTTAGAATACTGACCGATATAACTGAGCAGGACAGGGAGGAAGATGAGGCCGTGTGTGGCCCCCAGCAACACTATGGCCAGGTACATCCTGAAGTAGAAGACCTTGAAGATCTGAGACTTAGAGAGTGCTAGGATCAGGATCCCTCCAAACTTTGTTAGTGTTATTCCACTGAACACCTGCGGAGAGAAAACAGTGTTGTGTAATGTCATGTCATGTAAGGACGACCACTTTAGATCTTTAATACTACGAGTCTGCAAGCTGTAACGAAACTCTGTCATCATCATCATCATGGTTTCCAATTGGTTTATTATTCACTGCAGTGTGATGCTACGGAAACAAGCTCTACCTAAATTATTTAAAAAGTTTGTATTAGAAAAACTTTAAATTTCAGGACTTATTTTCTGAGCTACAGCAGATTTATGAATTCTGTTTATAGTTTGCATTTCTAGCACACACAAAAGGACTCCTTGAACCCCAAAAGCTCCTTATTTACTTATGTTCAGAAAGAAAATGGTCAGAGGTAAAGTTAAACTTACAGAGCTGCCCATGTGAGCCAGAGCCTCCTCCGCTCGCTCCACCCTGTTCTTCTTCACACTGATGGAAAAAGCTCGCACAATGTGACTGCAGAACTCCACTGAGATACCACAACTCTGCAACAGAGAACAGGGGAATAAAGTCAGCACCATAACAAAGAAGAGCTGGAATAAAACAGAGTAAATAAATGTTTTTATCCTGAAGTCCTGAGCTGAATGTTCTACAGGTGAGATGTAAAGCAGGTTCATAACAGCTGATGATTGCGACATTAATTCTCTGAAGCAGGTGGGGAAACTTTGGGACAAATTGAAACTGTGAGTTCAAAGTCCTGAAGGGTTTGCTACATGACACCACCAGCCAGTAAGCAAACAAGTCCGAGGTTAAAGATACAATCTGTGATTAAACAGTAACGTACGTTCTGTCTCTTATAGGCTCACCAAAAAATCTTTAAAAATACTTCTAAAGAGAGTTTAAACATGATGACTCGTTATTTCAGCACTCACTAAAAGACATAGTATCTTTTTTTTTTAAGTTATGTTTTTGAGCATTTTGGCATTTAATGGATAGGACAGCTGAAGAGAGACAGGAAATGTTGGTAGTAGAGAGAGGGGGAGGACATGCAGTAAATGGTCGAGGCTGGAATCGAACCTGCGACATCTGCAACGAGGGATATAGCCTCTGTATATGGGGTGCGTGCTTATACCGCTAGGGCAACAGTGCCCCAAAGACATAGTATCTGAACTTTAAGTTATTGCTTACTTGATTTAAATTACTAGTGATTTAAAAGAAATGTAGATTTTTTTTCTCTCATCAGGTGATCAGACTGTTCAATAGTCAGGGTCCAGTTATAAAATAAGTAGCTTTTAAAAATTCTGTGCCCAATTAAAACTTCAGCACACAATGTAATCCATAATGGTTACACTCACCTGCCATAAAATAAATTAAGAACACTGAATAATTCTCCTTCAAAACCAAATAATCCCTTCTTATCTACAACTTGATGTTTATCTTATGGTACATGAGACACTTTTTGAAATATAAGCAGCAATGTGTGATCCATGTTGCTTCTCACCATGGTCAGGTTCACTAAAGAGACTGCATTCAGGCTGATGTTCCACAGCCACATGACGCCGAACATGTTGACAAGGATCATGCCGATGGTGATGCTGACCATCATGGCAGACCACGCCTCGAATCCCAGCAACACCGTCGTCACCACGAATATGGATGCCAGCGAAACGCTCAGGTTCAGAGCCGTGTCATACGCGATGGTGAGATACTGCTCGTAGAAGACGTAGAAGATGCTGCAGAGGAAGAAGATCTATTTTAGTGAACATTGTCTGTAAAAATTTGATAGCTGGGGTCTAGAAAAAAATGTGGCTGATATATGCAACTATTTTCTACGGAAGAGGATTTGGCACTACAAAACAATTTTTAGGGCAATAGAGGAAAAACAATTTTTCATCTTTTCTGAGAAAAGACAGACTTCTGACGTAAATCTCAGAAATCAGACTTTTTTTCTTCAGAATTCTTCCTTAATCACAGAATTTAACAAAAAATACAACAAAATTTTGTTCTTGTCTGCCCTCCAAAATTTGAACTTTTTTATGTCTAATGAGAAAAAGTCAGAATTCCAAATTTAATCTCAGAATGTTAAATAAAATTACACTTTAAATTTTTTTTTGCTCGCCTGCCCACCAAACATTTTTTTTTCAGTGTCCCTAATCCTCTTCTGTAGTTTTCACTTTGTTATTTATAACTAGGTGTGTTGATCTGCTCCAGTATTCACTCTCTTTTTTAAACTGGGACTTCTAAATCCACTTATTCTCACTTCTTTCATTTTTCCAGGTAACAAGGTCCATTCAGAGTATTTCAGTGTCTGGGGTTTTTATTATGTTTTCTTTGCTGTATGCTTATCTATGACCCACTTCTCGAATACCCTTGAACCTTGAGTTCAAAACAAGCAGAACTTCTCTCACAAGTATTTCACCTCAGAAAACTTCACACTGGAAACTATGTGCACATCATTATTTTCATAAAGGCAACATTTATTGTGACTTAAACATCTTAATACTCAGAGCAACAGAACAACTTGTACAGCAGGACTTACCTGTAGGCAAACACTTTGTGGTTCGTGGACTGACTGATATTGTGAGCCAAGTTTCGGGCCATTTTTAAAGCGTGTATAAAGTCAGGGGAATCATTCAGGATTGTGTGATAAGTCATGAAGTAAGTTGCTCCAACCCCCTTCTTTTCAGGATAGAGGTCCACTGCTGTTGCATAAGCTGCGTGACCACTGAAGGAACATTGAGAAAGAAACAAAAAGAGGGGGATTTACCAACTGCAGCAAAACTGTGATGGAATACTTTTTAATACAGAAGAAAAAGAAGTTGAAGTGAAAGTAATTCAGAGTCGTGTCATGTGTTTGTAATAAAAAGATTTCAGCTGGGCTGTAAAATTACCCTTTTCCACACTTGATGTTCGGATTGTCTGACAGAAACATGGGTAGAAACCGCATGAAGTCATCTCCTTCTGGCCTCATCTTCCCACTGGGAGTCATAGGCCGACAGTGAACACAGGAGGGATTCACCACTGGAGAACGGGATCAGGGATATAACCGTCCATTAAAACAACAGGATGGGAAAAACAACAACAAATTGCTCCAAGACAAAGCAATGGAGTGAAAACAAACGGATAGAATGACCTCAAACATGCACTTTAAGACATAAAAGTTACTCCTGAATAAAGAACTTTTTTTTGTACTATTCTGAGCCTGAACAACAGAAGTAACTGGAGTAAAATCGTACTTTATTAGATCATACATTTTTTAAAAGCTGAAGCAAAAAGTTGTTTATGTGCACAATTTCCCTGAAACTGCACCTTTTTTTAAATAAATCCTACTGCACTGAATTCCTCACTGCTTTTGCTGCATTGTGTCCTGAAAAGCTATCAGCCCTGCGTGTTGTGCATGAAAACAAGGGTGTCATGTGGAAATGATGTCAAACAGCAGCTTTTGAAATATAAAGACTGTGAAGCAAAGCACCAAGGCTTGTTGACATTTGATAAAATTGTACCTGAGGCGTTGCAGAAAGCTCCGGTGGTGTTGTAGTATCGACAGCAGGTGGACTGAGGCTTCACCCAGTCGAAGTAGTCATCGAGCCAAGAGGACGGTGTGAAGGCGATGGTTGTGCTGAAAGAGTAAAGGGGGAAAATGAAGTGAATAGATCACATAATGAAAGGTAGGTATAGACAAGTTTAGGTCCTGTTGCCGGATTTAAACTCCCAAATCTCCAAAGCTAAGGCCTGGCTCTATTTGAATATATGCTGCATGCTTCATGTGACTTAAAAGAAATCTGTTCATCATCATGAGAGACTTACTAGTTGCTGATGAGAGAGGCAGCATAGACCTGCTGGACCAGAGAGTCATTGTTACAGCCCACTCCTCCACACACTACATTTTGACCCTCTGGGCTACTGTAGTTCAAACCATCCTCCACCACAAAGTACACTGGAGCTCCAGTGTGGAGGTACCTGCTCAGATTCCTGAAGTAGTCCAGCACGTAGGAGTCCTAACGGAGAAACAGACGATTAGAAAAACATGATGTAACAGTGTAATATATGGAAATTCAAACAAACACAGCATGGGATTATTATTCTGAACAGAGTTAGCTTGTTGGATTTCTTACATAAACATTGAAAAACATAAAACATAAAAAAGAGAACCATTTTTCTCTTCAGACATCTATTTAAGAAGTTGGATGCAGCACACTGTGGCAACCAGGAACTGAAAGAAGACTCACATCAGGCATGGAGAGTTTCTGGTCCAGTCCAATTTCTACTTTATTCACTACAGCAATACTGAAGGAGAGCATCCCCACGAACACTGCCACCTAAAAATAGAGAAATACAAAATCATCAACAACCAGTTTATTCCTTCTCAATGTCACAGATACATCCAGCTCAGTGCATCAACATGATAGTCTAACATTAGAGGGTGACGAAATCTCTAAAGACAGATGTGCATGGCTTGCAGTGTCTCTGAGATACTCACTATGATTGGTCGCACCCACTCTTTGAGAATGAATGGAGCATAGACTTTCTTGAAAAACCGGAAGAGGAAGCTGTCTGTCTTTGCTTCCTGTCCTTCTGGCAGCTTCACACAGCAGAGGATGTCGAGTCGACTCGCCTTTAAAAAAAAAAAAAAGCAGTTGCAAAGTGAGTGACTGATTTGGAGGTGTGATCATTGAGAGCTTCCTGAACCTACAGGTGAGAACTGACTGCAAACAATCTCTGCACTTTCTTTGCAGATCTATCCGTTACATGAAGCTTGTGCAAGGCATTTGAAAGAAGTAAAATTCTATTCGTAAAAAACTCACATTTTGTCAGCCCTCTGAAACACATCAAGTCTCATCATGTAAGTAACCACCAGTCTCACCTCCTGTCTTCTGGCGTCCAAGCCGAGCAAGCTGACAAAGCAACTGATCTGCAACAGGAAATCAATAAAAACAGCCAAGCCAGCAAACATGGAGAAGGTCCTCACGGCGGGCATGTTGGACAGCGCTCCTACAGACGGAGACAAGTGAACAGTTTAATTTACATGTGCACTTCTTGTAGCTACAGGACCAATTCTGTAAACGGGAACAATTTTCTGCACTTCAACTTCTTGCACCTCCATATATTGCAAATCTTCTATCATTTTATGTTCAAGTCAGATCACTGAGGTCCTCGAATGCTTCCTTTTAAAACATTCCTCATGTGTCTTACACAGGAACTAGAGAGAGAGCTTTCTGTTTTTATCTCTGCCTTTGGATGTTAAAACAGCAAACTCTCTGATTTTAAAAGAAGATGTAAGACCTACCATTGGCTTCCATTGTGCCTAAAACTCACCTAAAAAGTGATTAAGCCTTTGCAATTGCTGCCCCCATCTCTGGAATAGCTAACCACTTTGGATACGATCAGCCCCACACAATTGAATGTTTTACATCATTACTGCAGACCAATCTCTTGTCTCTGGCCTTCTCCTCGAGATGAGAACATTAATTTCCCAACAGATTTCACTTTATTATTCTTTTTTATATAAATATGTTGTGTTGTTTATTGTTTTCTTCTTGTCCTTTTTCCCTTGTAAAGCACTTTGGCCAACACTGGTTGTTTTAAATTGACTATATAAATAAAATTGACTTGAGTTGATGTTTTAAAAAATGGCTTTGAAGAGTTAAGTCAACGTTTTTATTGACATCTCAATACTTTTATTTTTTGGTATTTATTTAGTTTTATTCAAATTTTACTTATTTTAATTGATTTTTCTGACTTCTATTTATTAAACTATTTTAATCTATTTATTTAAATAATGTTTTCAAATTATTCAAATTATTTTTATATTTTTATTATTTTAACTGTTGCGATCCATATATCTTTTTTTCCTCCTTTGTTGTGAATCACTTTGGTTTACATGCTTTTGTGTATGAAAAGTGCTATTTAAATAAAGTTAAGTTGATTTAAATGTGGAATAATTTTATGATCTAGTGCCACTGTCTGTGTTTATGTAGGAGAATTTACCCAGGAAGAAGGCCACTGTCTCAGAGAAGGAGGAGAGGAACATGCTGGGGGCCACATCACCAAGGATACGGCCAATCTGCTGGTGCAGTTCCTCCTGTGGCATCCGCTCATCTCTCTGTGAGGGAATAAAATATTGAAGTCTTTTTAATACAACTCATCAGTTACTGAGATCAAGATCTCCTTTGAAAGAGAAGCAAAAGCTCATATGAGAAAATATAAGTACAAGTGATTTTATTAAAAGATCATAAGCAGTGGGTGATAATGTATCGACTGGGTGAATCTAGGCTACCTGATACGTCTGCACTATGATGAAGATGTTGTCCACTCCCACAGCCAGCACCAGGAAAGGAATGACCTCGATCACAATGAGGGTGAGGGGTATACCAAAGTAGCTGAAGATCCCCAGAGAGGCGGACACAGAGCTGAGCACAATCAGGATACCTGCTATACCCAGAGAGATCTTTGAGTCCACCTGTACGGGCAAAAAAACACGAGAGATAGAGGATCAGACATGGTCTTCCCTTCTGCTGCTCTCTTTTCTGCTTGAGTAGCAAGAAGTTGTCAGACCTGTTCCACAAGTTTAACTGAATCATTTTTACAAGCTCTTGTGTCACAGGCGGAGACGAGGAGCTGTATTGCGCAATGCTTAAAATATTTCAGATATGGGTTAACAGACACGTGGAGCTGAAACAATGTAAGACACATTGTGAAGGAAAGAGTCTGTCAATGGATTGGTGCTGTGGCTCTCACCAGGACTCTCCTGAAGCTCTGGATGTGACCCAGAGCGAGTGAGATGTAGATGAACATGATGGCGTAGCTGATCACTATGGTGCTGATGTCACTGTCGCTCTCTCTGTCTAACTCGTCTTCGATGCTTCTCTCCGCACTGAAAGCGATAGTCAGGTTGGGGTTGCTGAAGTTCTTCATGAAGCTGATGAACCTGCACACAAAAAGAAATTGAATGAGTGCTAGCTTAGCCACCGGTAGCAGTATTTCCCGCTCTGTGATGAATGTTAAAAACACAGATTGTTGTCTTACTCTTTCTCCCATGCCAGACTTTTGCCCATCTTGACTGAGTCGTTCATGTAGTTGTTGAGGGGGAATGTGATCACTAAAGCAGTGGCGTTGTTGTAGTTTGTCTCTGGAATGCAGAATAAGAAAATGCAGTTATTTTAAAAGCGAGGTCAAGACTCAAACAAGAGCTGCTTATCAGTCACATTGTGAAAGAGTGATAAGGTGGCAGCTCAGCACTCCTTTTGTGGACAGGAAGAAAAAGCATAGATACAATTTTCTTGAAAAGCATGGCAGCTCATCTAATAAATAGAAGATAAAAAAGCACTTCATGATTTACTTGTGATGATTACTAGGAAAGAGAGTTTGTACACACAAATAATTAAGTTATCATCATAATTATAAACACTTCATTGATGCCACAAATTGTGGCTCAATCTCAATACTAGCTGATTTAAAATTGCTTCATGTGAGCTGTTGCTTAAGACAGTCCTGGATCAACATTGCAACATTCAGCAGGATAATGTATAAAAGTTCATTGACCCATAAAACAAAGTGTTTCAGTTCTTAGGGTTATGAAATAATTCATACTGAGATTGTAAAGTGTTTATGTAACTGCTGCTGATGGAAAAACTGCTCTGTTTTCTATCTCTCGGCACATGTTTTGAAGGTTTTAATCACTCACCGTCATAACCTCCGAGGGCCAGCCAAGGAAAGACGGGCCCGCCATATGTGCCTAAACAGGGGTCATGGAGAAGGGTGGTGTCATTGAGGGATGCTGGTGCACTGCGGAAGAAAAGAGAAGCAGTTAATGGCCTGAAAAATGTTCCCAAATCAACCCAATTCTTCCTAAAAGTTTTCTGCAATCTGATCTTATTGTTGTGCAATTGAATGGGAAACAGACTGTGTTTAGATAGCGTGCTGAGCCACAACCATCCTACAGTCAAAATCAGAGAGAACAAACTGCATGACAATCAATGAGGAAGTATGATGCAGCTATTTTAAGACGACCCTATAAATTGCAGATAGCAGCATCTCGTGAAAACAGATCCTCGTGAACTGCAGGTGTTTGAGCACACGATATTTTCTTGCACCTTTTTAGTGTTGCTACTTTCCCAGACCAAGAACCAGAAACAGATTTCTGCAGAGAGTTAAGATGAATGTGTTGTTGTCTATATCTTTTATTATGTTTTTTCTGCTGATATGGACCTCTCTGTCTGGGGGAAAGATATAAAGTAAGGTATACCAATTTGAGTGCCAGCCTGTTGGTTCGTCTTTTGAAAAGTAAAAACAAGAAACTGAACCAGCTTCAGAAGAAGAAAACAATCACCTGACACAGTAGAGGAAGTGGCTGTGGAAGTCAGCATAGACAAAGAAGTCGTCTCCTATAATGTGGTCCAGCACAGCATGGCTATTCTGGAAGTAGTTGAGCACACTCAGGATGGTACAGTTGGTATTGTACGGGGCCAGTGGAGCCAAGCAGAGATCTTTCATGGTGACAGTTTCGCCCTCGTATGTGGCTACAAGTGCCTCAATGTCAAGCTGCAGGTCCAGCACCTGGTTGGTTAAGGTTGAGGGAAAAAACAAGAACTTGTTCACCCATAGTTTCAAAAGGCACACACGCAAAGCTTCTGTCCTGTTCTGCATTTCTTTTGTGACAGATCATTTTTTAATGATAAAATATAAACCCACCTGGTGCAGGATTTCTTTGTCCAGGATGCCACCAAACGGGACATCTGATCCTCCAAAGTACGGGGAGTAGAGGAAAGATTTATTGAGTGGAGTGGTAATAATGAGCTGCACGGTTCTAAAGAAGGGTCCAAAGTGGCTGTCGAAGTAGTCCTTCTCTTGGCGAGCCTGGCTACTGGGAGACGACCATAGATCGACAGGGTCTGTGGTGATGTGCATGTAGACCAGACCACTAGAGGAGGCAACTACTAGAATCAGGCTTCCCAGTATAACGACAGAGGGATACCGGACACAGAAGGAACCCCAGGAGCTGAAGAGGTTTCGAAGGATGGTCTCGAAGCGTTCGCCCAGTATTTCACAGCAGGTTGCATTTACTAAGGACCAAAAAAACTCAGAGTTAGTTGCAGCGGTGACATTATAACCAAAGACTGAGAATGCAAAATCAGACAGTTTGGATGCTTTACCATACCTTGGCCGGGATTATCACCGTTGAGAGATAGTGGGTTATTACTGTCAAGTATGGGGCCATACTCAGACATGATGGTCCTTTTCCTGTACACACAAACAACAACACAACCCAGCACACAAAGATCAATCAGTGATTTTGTTTTTCACTTTTATGAGGTGAAAACATTCTTGAAACTTTTATTTTAAAATCAAAGGCAGTCACTCCTTTACCTGTAACACCAAGCTCCCACTACAGCCCCAATAAACACAAGCAGGAAGGCCACGTAAAAGATCCACATGATGACAGTCATGGCATCAATACCGAGGATTGTCCAGGGAGGGGGGAGAGGGGGAGGCACAGGTTTGGGGCCACAGGCCTTTGAGCAGTCCTGACAGGAGCAGGGTCCTGAACCGTCCTCCAGGCCCTCTGTACAGTCGTATGTCTTGTTGTTCATGGGATCGTAACCAGCCACCGGGGCATCTAGACAGAAGATACACCATGAAACGGCATGGTAGATTAATAATATATAGTGCCTGTATGTTTATTTAATTCTGTTTTTTTTCTTATGTTTACCTTCTTTTTTTTTTATTTAATTATTTTTAATTGGTTTTGTATAAATTATATATAATTTGTTAACTTGTGGTGAAAAAGGAAATACTGCTATAAAAAGTATAATCTAAAAAAAAGTAAACATTTATAAACATAAGGACAATAGAGTTCACCTGAGAATATTGGAATGATGGGAAATGGAGTCTGCCCATTGTTTATATCAAACATATATTGGATCCAGTTTGTAGCATTGCATTCAGCTGCATCCTTCCCACAGAGCAGAGATAATGCCTTCACATTACTGGATGGTGCCTGGACATCCCTACAGGCGTTATACATGGCTGGAAAAAAAAAACACAATCTGATTATTTAGGGGAAAAACGTATGATCTGTGACATTAAACTGCCAGTTCCTCTTTTTTATTTGACCAAAAAAAGGAACTTGGAAGATGTTTGCCAACCACAGATTTGCACAAGTGAGAGCGTGAATTTTTTTTTAAGTAGGACAGCAGCAGATGTAACAAACCACGAAAGCAATGTGGGTTAAGATGTCGTTTTCATGTTCAAATCTTCACCTGGCAGTGAACTCACCATTCGTGAATGTCTGTCCAATATAGTACTGCACTTCCACCACATTGGGACCATCGACCTTGGTGGAGTTCATAAACTGACTCTGGTTGGGGCTGCATGTCAGCTCGCAGAAGAGGTTCATCAGGTTGAAGAAACACGCAGGACACCTGAACACAAAAGAATTGTAAAAAAGAGAAAGGATATATAACATAATAATAAAAGCAGGAAATGATAAATGCACTAAGGTAGATAAAAGATAGAAAAATATGCAAAACTGTGAATGAGTTAGTCTGTCTTTAACCCATATTTAGAACATGCAAATATGAGGCTGGCATGTTAGAACAACAACACTGAGAGTTTGACAGATTTAAACAGACAACATCGTCTCTTGTTTTTGTTCGGGAGCTCTAAAGAGGAATGATAATGTCCTCCCAACCATGTCATGTGCTTTATTAGTTAATGCTATAATGGTAATGCATACCGAGACAAGAACTGAAGGGGCAGCTGAAGACTCCCTTTGAGAGTGCGTAACTGGTCAGCGTCACAGCAGAGGCTCTTGTTTCCATAGTCAAATCCAGGACAAAGTTCCTGCAATGCAAACACAGAAACCGTGACGTCACTTTGATTCAATTCTTTGAACGGTGCAAAAAAAAAAAAAAGGAGAAGTATGTTGCAAAAGACACGTCTGAGCATTTGAACGTCAGCAGAAGCATTAACCAAGATGTTAAGATGACTGTGTGTACCGTGAGAAGTTCATATCCCTCAGAGGCCAAGGGGATGGAAGGGCCAGTGTAGTTGCAGTTGTACTTCTTCCCGGGCACCTTCTCCGACTCTCCACATTCCCCGTACCACACACAGTGCTGCGCCTCAACCTGGCAGAAAGGCAACAAAAACACGCAGTGATTACTTGTGCAGTGTGTTCACAGAGTCAATCCATCTGGCTTTATTGTTTCAGGGTGCTCGCCTGCTTGTGGATTATCTGTTTCTCAGTAGAGTCTATTGAATCTTCTCACTGATAGAAGATACCTTCTACTTAATCAAGTAAGATCAAGAGCAAGGTCTTACAAACACATCTATAACTGAGAGCCCAAACACACAGAGTTCCTCTTGGCTGCTTGGTTTCGGCTCCTCGTAAACGCAAACATTCTGATCTGAAATTAAAAGTAACCTCTTTTTACTTTAACTTTTACATTCAGCACATAAAACCCGTGTGTGTGTCTCATCCTGTCTTTCTGGTGTCTCATGCTTAGAAAGTCTAAAAACAATAATCTCACTTCTTCTTTATGAACCTGCATGAAAAGAGTGAGCTTTGTTAGATAAAAAAAGATGTTTAAGTCATGCCCCTCACAGTGATGTGTTACTGACTAATTTGTCATATTACATAAAACAGGGCAGAAAAAGAAGAACTGCTGTCAGATATCTATGGTAACAGAACAACACTTGCTCACTGTTGTTACAGCTACAACCAAGCTCAGTGGGATAAGTTGAAACTTTTATTTTAAATGTTACATGTGTGAGAAAAAGAACAGCTGTTTCCTACACATGTTCAATACATGTCGAAACCAGTGTGAGCGTCTGCAGTCAGAGCTTTCTGTGATCCGTCTATTCAGCATCAAAGCTCTCACGTGGTCTGAGTCGAGAGGAGTGCTTGAGGAAGTTAATTCACTTACTCTACAGACTGTTTTATGAGTGGACACAGTGTTTCGCTCTGTCCTACTTGCGCTTTGTGCATCGAAGTTCAAGAGCAGCATTCGTATGTCATTACCCCCTAACAGCAGACCGGGAAAACCGCCCCAAGTCAACTGGCAAGCCTCAGAACTTGTTGTAAGAGGATTTTCTTTTTATTAAGAGAGAAGCAGAAACCTGCAAGATTTGTTTAAAGTGGTTTATGAGACTCACTAAGCTGATGTGTGACCCCGAGACCCACAAAAGAAGCATGCTTGTATGCAAGTTTCTCTCAAATCCTCTCAGTATGCTTTGCAAAGTCAATATTTGACTAATCTTACATCCTTGTTGTTTTTATCAGGATGCTGACATCTTATCTTGCAACTATAATAATCAACCACAGTCAGATCATGCGTTTTAGGACATTTTCATGCAGTTCTATGAAAAAAAACTGAATGACCTAGTTACCTCATGAATAAGGGTGCAAACAATGAAGCCATAAGATCAGAGGGAGAAACTGCTAATAATGAAAACTGACTGATTGTATCTGATTAACTCAGATCAAACACCAAGAGCTGGGAGCCTTTATTCTGCTGTGTTCTGGAATAACCTATTCACCATCCACTGTGCAATAAGAGAGCAGGGGTTCCCAAACTTTTCAGCCAGCGACCCCCAAAATATTGGTGCCAAAGTCTTGTGACCCCCACTGTCCCTCAGAGGGATTTAATGTGGCTTCATTTATCTGGTCTGCAGAAAATTAGCCTACCTATATGAGCATGTGTCTGTGTTTACTGTGCCGTTATTAACCTACTGCTACTGATGCTTTTGATAATTAACTGTTCACTAACCCTAAACTTAGGAGTCATCTGGCAAAAAGAAAGACAGAAAACTCATTACATTTTCTATTTTCAAAGTTAGCTAGTATTTTTGTCTATATTTTTACTATAATGGGTAAAATGTACTATTTTTAGATAAAAAAATAATTTTAAAAAACATTCTGGAGGTCATCTCACTACCCCCCATTTGTGTCTTGAGACCCCCCAGGGGGTACCACACCACACTTTGGGAACCCCTACACTACAGAGCAGGATGAATGTGTCAGTATGTTATAAAGGTAGATCTTGTGTATTACACCTCTATGCCCATCTTTAGCTTAGGGCTGATCTTTTAGTGATAATCAAAACAAGCATGTTACTTGCTTGATTTCATGTTATAAGCATTGACAGCAGAGTCTACTTTGATTGACTGAGTTACACGTACACCTGCTGAATAAAAACCAAGGACTGTGTGGATTATAATAAATTCTGTGTTTTTATCCCAGTTTAAAGAGAAAGCAACGTTTATGTTGGTGGTAAGACGATAGATTTTCTTGAACATATTTATCTAGACCTAGATTTACTTTGATTTGATTTGATGTCTTTTATTTTGAACATGTAGAAGTAAAATAGAAAACAAAACATACTAAGTAAAAAAGAAGAAATAGTTATACAAAAACCCCAAAATCAATGAGTTCCATTAGCAAGCACTGAAACATTTTACGTTACATGTGTGAAAACTCAACTCAACTTTATTTATATAGCACCTTTCATACATAAAAACACGTAGCCCAAAGAGCTTCACAGAATAACAGACAGTAAGAAAACAACAGCAATGGTAAAATTATAAAAGGCATGATTAAAAAAAGGAAATACTTAAAAAAAAAAAAAAGAAAATCAGTACAGTAAAATTAATAAAATAAGTAAGAGTGGAAAGAAAAGTTAAAAATAAGGTAGAGTGAACAAGATCAGATGAACACAAGAAATAAATAAGATAAATAAATACATGTTAAAACAATAGTTTAGATAATAATGATTAAAATAATACAAATAATGATAATAACAAAGGAGTTTGAAGAAGTGAAAACTTA
The DNA here is from genome assembly GCF_009762535.1 of Notolabrus celidotus. Classification (NCBI taxonomy): domain Eukaryota; kingdom Metazoa; phylum Chordata; class Actinopteri; order Labriformes; family Labridae; genus Notolabrus; species Notolabrus celidotus. Next base: position 13,184,995 of record NC_048286.1, on the reverse strand, counting down.
TTTAATCATTTCACTTTATTCACTATTATCTAGCATTTTACGAGAGCATTCCCACTAAACAAATCTTCATCTCCTATCTTCATACTTACACCTACAATCAAAAGCAAACTCATGATTCTAAACACTTGTCTTCCTCCTTGTACCTTATGGAAATTACTTCTTTATACCTCTTCTAGTTTCCCAACCTAGTTAAAGTAAAGCTTCATTTGATCCAGCGAAGTCTCCAGGATACAACCTGTACCATCACTGTCAGTCTCTCAGGGACGCCTCAGCTAACATCTCATCCACTTTCGACAACGTTACGGAACAGACCGTGATCTACGAGGACAATCATGCTAACTACAGCTATATATGGACCACTACTAAGCCAATTAGTGTCTAACGCTGATTGTAACCTGTGTAGAAGGAGGTTAAACCCTGAAGAGCTCATCTGGACTCAGTGTTATTTTCGCTAGCCGCCTCGGATCAACATCAGACCGAGCTGAGTCATGTTTCTGTCACGAGAACGCCGATATTGAATCACACTTACCCATCGGAAATGTCCCTCCGACAGGAGAACGATGAGGGAAAGTACACATATAAAGCTTCTCCTCGGTAAGAATCCCATCCCTCTTACTGAAGACATCCAAACGAAGTGACAGCTCAGTTAAAGTTTCGCATATCTTGTTGTTGGTTTCTTCTTCGTCGGATTGTTTGTTTTGGGCGGGGACCGACGGATGCCTCAGTGCTGCCACCCAGCGAGGCTGAGGGCGCACTACACTTTGAAATCATGTAACAACAATGATCTGCATTGTGTTCATCTCTGTTGGTCTCCAACAGTGGTGGACAAAGTACACAGCATCATTACTTTCACTAATTACACAAGTCAAAGGATAGATACTCCAGGTCAAATATTGGATTTTTATTTATTTGATGTCTTTATTTCGATCATGTAAAAGTAAAATAGAAAAAAATATTATATATATTTATATAGAAATAGTTATACAAAATAAACACAATCAATCAGTTCAATTAGCAAGCACTGAAACATTTTACTTTACATGTGCGAAAAGGAGTAGGAAGAAGTTCAAACTTATCTAATCCTACCCCTTCATTCACTATTATCTGGCATTATACGAGTGCACTCCCACACGTCAAATCTTCATATTTACACCGACAATCAAAAGTAAACCCCTCATGATTATCAACACTTGTCTTCCTCCTTGTACCTCATGAAAATCCTTTCTTTATACCTCTTCTTGAACTGGATTATGTTCTGAAATTGCTGTAGCTCCATATTGAGACTGTTCCACAGTTTTACACCACAGATTGAGATACAAAAGCTTTTCCTTGTGGTCCGAACACTCACCATCTTTAATGTTAATTTCCCTCTTAAGTTATAACCCCCCTCTCTTTCGAAGAACAATCATTGAATATTTCCTGGCAGTAGACTTGTCCTTGCCTTTTACACAATTTGGGCAGTTTTAAAATCTACAAGGTCAAATATTACTCCAGTACAAGTGAAAGTTGCTCTGTCAGATTATTACTTGAGTTAAAGTACTGAAGTACTTGCTTTTAAAAGTACTGAAGTATTCAAAGTACTTCTTAAAAAAGTCTTGAATGTTGTATTTTCACAATACATCAGTCAAGAATACATAGAAGTACATTCGGTTACATTATGTTTATCTAGAACAGAAACTAAGTTACTCCAAGCACAGACGACTTAGTTTGAAATGTTCATCTGGGGTGAAACAAATGTTACGTAGCTCAACACGCTTTCTCAGGTTGGACAGTGAATGTTTGTATGTTTGGGCAGAGTGGGAAACAGGGAGAACATTTCATATTATATGTATCATTCTTCATTTTAAAAACCTCTAACACGGGCTGAAGATATGACCATGGGTGTGCTCAGGTATGAGAATTATAGCCATCATTACCACCTCTAAATGAACTGCCTGATCTGAGTGAAATTTGCTCTGTTTTTGCTCCACGTTCAACCGTGGGATCAGATTTCAGAAAAGAGAAGTAAATTCATGAGCTGACTTCAAAGCAAAAGTAGTGATTAACTAGAGCACTGATAGAAATGTAGTGGAGTAAAAAGTACAATAATTGTCTTGTGAATGTAGTGAAGTAAAAGTAATAAGTTTCCCCCCAAAATAATACTCAAGTAAAGTAAAGATACTCAAAAAATGTACTTAAGTACAGTACTCAAGTAAATTTATTTTGTTACTGTCCACCACTGGTCTCGAATACCTGTTGTACTGATCAGCTTGTTGGTATGAGTCAAAGTTTGTTTTTTTGTAGGATAATGTTTTTACAGATTTATTGAAATTGTATTATTTTGTCCACGGTGTTTGCACTTTCAATCGATCTCTGTCAAGTCTAATCAGAGTGTCGATCAGATGTCAAGAAACATTAGCTGCCAACAGGGACTTAAAGGCTAGAAAAATCAATCACATGGACAATTATATTTATTAAAGGAAAATACGATGTAAAAAGTACTATTACCTTGCAGTTTTGCAGTTTTGTTCTTTTATTCAGGCTTTGACACTATCATTTAGTTGAAGATTTTATTTTTCTGCCCTTGCCCTAATGTTACAAATGTATTACTTCCTGTCCTCTCGATAAAACAGGAAAACAAGCTGTGAACACTTCCATGTAATATACTATTCACCATTTTAAACAGAATTTTACCTGTTCCATTGATTACCAAAGTTATAACAACTTTGACTTATTTTGTGGTATCATCTCTATACAAAATCATTCTGGGAATAATCATTATGGGAAATAGCATATGTATGTATTTTGATGCAAGGCCCACAACCAATATGCAATCAAAAGGAGTCATTACCATTGATTTAAGCTCATCCTCCAAGTCTTTGTTTTTGTTCCTGATTTGTTCCTCAAAGTTTGAGGAACCTGTCAATCAGATCTGATCAAAGCACACACAAACAGTCCTGATGAAGCAGATAAAGCTGGATGTGAAACCTATAATACTTCCTGCTATAAGATTTAATTAATGATAACCATAGATGTATTTTTAAGAGGAATACCTAAGATCTGAGAGTATGTTTTTTCAGGATCTAAACTCTTAAATATTCCACCTATGTGTAATTATCATCTATGACCTAATACTTACATATATTGTTAGAAACTTCACTCTAAAATATCTAAAAATGAGAAACATAAAGGCTAAACATTTCTTACTCTGGCTTTAAGATGACCGTAACCTGCTATGTTGGTTGTTTTTAAACTCTGCAGCTCATTTTCATTGTAGTGTTTGCTATAGGAATTTCACACAATAGTTCAATTTCAGTCTCCTGAACACATCACGTAAAACAAGGCCATTGTATGGATCTATATTTGGATTTAAATGCAGTTTCAAAATCAATATAAATATAGCTAACAGAAAGATAAAACTAATACCTCTAAAGTGTATCATCATTTAAAAAAGCAATGTAACAGGGATTTCAAACAGCAGGCAAACATCAGCCATTGACCATACTGATAATACTTCCTGTTGTAATATTTGATTCATGTTAAACATAGGAGGAAGAACTGATCTATAGAGCCCCAGTGATCTATTGAAGAGGCACAGTTTTTCCTGTATAAATACTGTATGTAACATGTCATACCTACAATAAGACTATGTTTTGTAATGCTCTATCAAATGACTTGTATCTCATTCGTGGAGGTTTCACATCATGATTGTGAAAGACTGCTGCTCACACTGACACACAGAAACCACAAAGTCTTTTAAACATTTTAATCAGACTCACTTTAAGTGAAACAGCAAGTCACCGGGGGGAGGCTGCTCTCTTTCAGCTGATTAACAGCTCAAGGCGTTTCATCAAGCTGTTATTTGAAGTGCTGCAGGCGTCAAGATAAACAGACCTGAGTAGATGAATGACTCCCTGAGTGCTCAGAGAGAGAAAAAACAAACAAACAGGTATTTACATAGAAAAAAAAATGATTTATTCATCTTCACATCTGAATGAAATAATCACAATTCAAGAATAAGTGCATATTCACGTATGGTGTGACAAAAAGTGTTTACTGAGTATAAATTATAGGTGATTATTTTGGGAGTAAATTACAGCACAATGTCTGTTTTCTGTACATGTACCTGTGTAAAATCTGCAAAAGTAGGTTTACAGGCTGCTACAATAGTATATTCCTTTAAAACTAGGAATAATGCTCGCAAAGTTAATGCTCTCATAAGACTACAAGTCTTTATAGAAGAGAAGATTCATAGATGTGGTGTCAACACCCTGTGCGGAACAAAAGTCTACACTTTTTGTTAAAAAGAAATTAGACAAGGACAGATCTTTAGGAAATAATGTAGACACGTCAGAAAGAGTCCTTACTTCTGACTGGACATAGAGACATTCAAATAAAACTCATATTTACAGGGAGATACTACTTTAGTCTACACATTTCAAACAAGTTACTCACATGACCTAAGACAGTTCATCCAGCATTTTCAAACAAGTAAAAAACAACAACACAAAAGTAGTGACACATGAATTAAAATGCAGTGGGAGGTCTTTGTTTGAACTGCTCAACAGTTTTTCCTGATGAATTGTGTTCCTGTGTTGATCATAAAAAATTCTGAGTGTGTGGGAAATAATCGTTAATAAAACACTTCCTGGGTGCACAGAGTATTGTGCTGCAGTGTTAGCCAGCTACAGGAGTCTGAACACTACAGTGTGACATTTGAGATATTAATCATGACGTTCTCTTTAAAGTTAGTGTTACATCACATATCTTGTGAGTATATTGTTCTGAGATCAGCAATTTATGTAGTACACATAGAACTGTCTTAGGTATAAAGGTAACATATTTAAACCTTAAAGTCGTCAGTACTCCCCTTTAAACTGACTTTACATTCTATACATTGCAACATTTTGCTTTCTCATTGACTCATCCTTGAAGACGAGCGTCGTCAGGCCTCTGAGGACCCAGAACAGTCAGCATTATGCCCTGTAAAGCTCCCTTTAATCATCTTGACTTCATCACAGTGAAAACTTCTGTGGCTTCAAATCAAGGCAGAAAGCACCACTGTGTGTTTATGTCCGTGGATATTGTTGAGTGATTGTGTATCTAACTTGTGATGAAACATCACATGTACCTTAGGTTGGTTTTTATTTTGAGTTGAGCTGCCAGTTGTGTGTTCTTTGTTTTCTGCTCTAGAGCCGCTCGCTGTACAAGAGAGGCTTTCACTTTTTGCATGTCTGGCCCAGAAAGTCTCAAGTCGACAGAGTCATTAAGGGGTCGGTTTTCATCCAGCTTTCTTCACGAAGAAATCTTTTGTAGTCTGAAAATATTTTAAATGAGAGGAGGGGGTTTTGTGTGGCGAGTTTGACTGCACACAAACAACACAAAGCTGCACAAACCATCCCGTGTCTCTGTACGGATGGATACAACATATTTGATAACTGGTGGTACCATTTAGCTATGCTTTCCCAGCCAAGACATCAATGCCCTTTCTAAATGAAGTCTCTTATTTTGTGTCAACGCAGTCCTCAATCTGGTCCCAGGTACTCTGCATTCTCCGCCGCGGGAATGTGTCCATTAGTATGGGTTTTGAACGTGGGTGTGAAGTCCTGTTGGTAATCAGGGTTGTCTATGCTGTTCTGTGGCTGGTATTTTTGAATGCTGTGGACCGTGCCGTTGGAGGTGAGAGGGAGGATGGCGGGGGACGGGAGCTCGTTGAGGTACTCGGGTCTGCTGTCCTCGTTTTTAAAGCAATTCAGGTACTCTGACTCAGCGTCATCTGAAGAGATGGTGGGGAGGATGGTGCGAGGAGGGCCAGGCTGCTGGTAGACGGGATTCATCACATCTGAGACACCGTTCTGGTTCATGTAGTCTGTGACAAAGACAGTTCAGTTAGACTTTGCACTTGAAGCTTCCTATTAATTGTATACACTTATAATTAGTAAGCAGATAGTTATCCTTTTGAAATACCTACATTGAGGAATAGTTTGAATAAAAGGGGATAACATATTTTCACATCAGTATGAAAGACATTATCTTTGATGTCAATGAAATGAATCCTGGTTGTGTTGTTATGTCATCATCATCATGGCTTCAGATGGATAACTTTAAGTTTGATGATAAGTCTGCACAATAATACACTAACAAAGCAGGGAGGTCTCTGAAAATGAAAAAAGGCCACTAGATGCATCATGGAAAATGCAGAATCACACCTTCATGTAACTCCATCACAACACATACGTACAATCAAGGAAACCTTTTCCTCTGCTGTATGATTTTTTTAAAAGTTCTGTGGCATTTTTGCCTTTATTTCTAAGACAGCTGATGAGAGACAGGGAATTTAAGGAGTAGAGAGTGGGGCGTGACGTGCAGCACACGGTCATGCTAGGAAGACAAATCAGTGACTGACATGAAGAGGACTGCGGCTCCTACATAGTACATGGGGTGCCCTTAAACAGCTAGGCCAACTAGCGTCCCTGCTGCATGAAAATTCATATTTTTCTTTTTTAATGCGTCACAAGAAAGTCTATATGAAAGGGCAACACTAAATCAACAATGGTGGCAATGGCTACCAGCACATGAAGAGGGTGTGTGTGTGTGTGTGAAATTTTTATTAAGATAAAGTTTTAGTGATAAATCTTTCATTTGTGCCATGACAATGCATCAGTGAGTGGGGCTCTTTCTATGAAGAAATAGAGACTAAATGGTTCATTCTAGGATTACTATTTCTGCCAAAACACCCTTATTATGAAGTCTGTGCATTACAAATAGTTAATGACAGGTACTCAGGTTTCTAAAAAAAAAAGCATGGCATTCAAAGAGGTCTACAAAAAATAATTTGATACTGATGGTAATTATAAATGTCTCATGTTTTACAGTCTCTGCTTTACCCCAAAGCATCTATATCACTGCAAAAGAGCACACCAAACAGTTAACAGAAACCACATCCAGCTGGGCGAGCAGTGTTTTCCTTGTCCACTAGATGCTCCCCCAACTCACCGAATCAACTAGGAGGACATAGGCTGAGTCTTACTGAGTTCCATTTGACTGACACCGAAAATAAATGTGGTGCCACTGAGGGGAATTTGGAAGGTGAAGGAAACTTGCCTGGAGCTGGCTGGAAGGCGTTGTCTAAATTTTTGTCTGTGGGGTCAGGAATGTACCGGAGAACCATGCTTCCATCTCTGCTCGGGTACGCATTCTGCAAGAAAACATAAATGGTTTTAAAGCTGTGAAAAACCTTCATGAAAAAATTTAATAAAACTAATTCAAATCCAAGAGGGGAATCAGTTTCTATAAGGGCAATTAGACAGATTACTTTGTCTTACCGTTAAGCCATTTCTGCTGTGACACCTTCCAATGCTGCTGGTGACGCTCTGCAGAATAGATACAATGAATTTGATTTAAAATGGTGACACCATCATCAGTAATGCAGAACAGAAGAGAGGAAAAAGAAGGCCGAAAATGTAACTTTATAGACATTTTAGTGCAATACCAAACAAAAAGTTGTCCTCTGTGCTCTATTTTAGGATGTAGGCAATTCCTTCATTTTTCGTATCTGTCAATTTTCTTCCTATAACTCTGGCTTCCTTCATTTATAGATAAGTTTCCTGAAATGAGTGTGTTTCCTTCCGTCACTGTGATTAGTTTTAAGGCCTCTCAGGAGACGATGAGTTCTCTTTAAATATGTGTTTTTATGGTACCTCTGGAACCGTAGCTGTCATCTCAGCACAAGCTGATAGGGATCGAAATAACCGTCCACCGAGCAGATTCATATTCATTCAGACAATGTGACAAGCTTTGTTGTGTCTGTCACTTTCTCGAGCAGAGAGGACTGTGAGTGAGGTAAAATCCATGGAAACCGAGTGAATCAAAAGAAGAGACTGACAGCTGTGGCAATGCAATTACTTTCAACAAGAAAAGGAAATTAAACAGGCTGCAAGAGCAGCCATCTGTGAAAAATGTCTTGACCCACAGTGGGCCGTGCCCCAACTGTGATATTACACAAGCAGGCTTATGCTGAGCTTTTATTGGACAAAGATTTTAAAGACTTCCCCTGGATGCCTGCAAAGGTAATCAAAGTTTAAGGCTCATATGAGCTAAGCAGGCTGTCAGTGTCCGGCAATGATTCCAGGTAAGGAGAGCCAGACCTACGCATGGCCTGCACTGAACCTGAGGCAGAGGAGTTCTGCTCATTCAGCGCTCATCCATCAAAGGGCACCTGGGAGGAAACGTGGGAGAGGGGACGATGATGAGGACGAGTGGGCAGGGGTCAGGAAGAGGAGAAATGATCCCAGTGGGGGAACAGAGTGAGGGTAGGTAGGTTCAGTGGAGTTCAGATCAGGTACGGCTCTCCTCACTGTGTGAACACCTGGATTCAGTTAAGCAGTCAGAGTTCTGCTGCTTCAAGTGAAAGATAATTGATTTCAACAAGGCAAAATATGACTATGCGATTACTTCCACTCTGACTCATGGCTTAATGACTTGTGCAGAAATCCTTTTCCCCCAAAACCCAGTTAATAGCTCTATTAAATCTGGAACAGTTGGGAAGGTGTTCACTGCTAATGCATTTGGTGCAATTTCTTAATCAATTAATGCTCCCTTTTCTGGGAAAGTTCACCGTCCAAAGCAGCTGCTGAAATACTTTCATTCACTACTTTATAAGTTATGGCCAGAGTGAGGGAGTCTGTGGAACCTGTTTGAATCTCATTACATGTATGATACACTTTGTTGAATCTATTAAAGCTGAAAGTTCACAGCATTAAATATTGAGACACTTCTCCAGCTCAATCAAGCTAAAACCTGAAATCTGTGGAAGTAAATGTTATGAACAAGGTCAAAAACTGCAATAGTTTGAAAATAGTTCTTCACATAATATCCCCCGGCTGTGAATAATACTTGATTCTGGTTGGCCGAAACCTCATAACGCCAGGGATAACCTGATCACACACGTCGTATCAATCAACCTGCATAAACAAGTCTAGCACATTTCAACTCTGCCTGTTGACACTGTGGCAAAAGTCTTGAGAGTTGGGAAATAATGACAGTTGTGGGGCACAGATGTGAGAGCAACCTGAGGAGCTACTGGAATCCAACCATCTCCAATAAGGAAGTGTAGAGCAAGATCCTGTGCTGCAATCTAGGCAACGGCAGCACAGCTCTCTAAGTTGCTGATCGCTACAAAGTCACTTTAACCATGAGACATTTGCCTCATGTATGTTCATACGTGTCTACTATAAAGCCTCAGTTCAATATGAATCCTAATAAATACGCAAGCTAATGTTTCAACTTCCCTGTTAATTTAAATGTTAAGTTCTATGTTGATTCAAACAAAAAGGAGGCTGATTAGAATCTGCTGTCATGAAAGAGTTACTGATCAATCAGAGGGACTTTTTTAAAGCTGAATAATCTATAACTTTTAAATGAATAAAATAATCTTTAAATTAATATTTTGCATTAACTTGTTCATTTCTGAAGTTAGTAGTTGGGTAATAAGCAGAATAGTGTACAGTGAGCAGGTGGGGATCGGTATAAGATTTGCAGGGCCACAACTCAAAGTTCAATCTGTAATTCTTTGTGTGCTTTGCCGTTTTATAAACCTATCTCTATCAAACACTTTGGTTTTCTCAATTATTTGTATTTTTTGTACCTTTGAATTGATACCTTAGACTGCACACTAAGAGAGTCAGTGCAATGTGTTACACTACTGTAAATGAACAATCATACTGAATATCTTGGGATGTTTAAAGTATTGAAGGATGTATTTCCAGAAAAACTACACCATCTTGTGGAAGACCAACATCAATACAGGTAGTGGTCACTTTCCTCCATGTGCGACTCTGAGGCCAGCAGGGTTAATATGTAATTTGGTGTTTAGTTCATGATTGTTTGCCTATACTATATATGATAAGCCTCCTTTTAAATTACATATAATTTTCTCAGTTTTCGCCAGAATATAAGTTGCAGACACGTCACAAAGGAGAAACAGCTACAGATGTACTCCAAAAGCTCTGCTTGTGCACTCTTCTACAGATCTTACTAAGGAGTGAAGCAGTGGAGTGCGTGAATGGCTCGGGCTGCTGAAGAAGCCATGTTGAGGCACCAGGTACTCGTCTGCGTCCACAGTGTCCTCCATGTCTTCCCCGCTGATCAGGCTGCGGTACAGTTTAGTGTCGGAGGGGCTCGGCAGGTGCATGCAGTCGTCCCCCTGCGGAGTAGAAATAGAATTTACATAGTCAGCGTCACGTGTCCAGAGGATTACTGCAATTCATCATAAAGTAGAGCGCTGCAGGAAAAAAAGACCTTCAGACTGGAAATGAGTTAGCATTTCTGCACTTCCACTTCCCTCCTCTAAGAGTCACAGGGTTTGAATTGGCTTTGGTTAGATGACTGAAAAAGGGTGAGTGATTAACAGAAGCTTGGAAGATTCAATAAAAGTATGCAATAAAATACCTGTGAATGCTGATCCCTTAGTGTGTCTTATAAAAGGCTGCTAGGTTGCTTCTCTTGTGACACTACTGAGGTTGTTGTTGGCACCAAAGATGACAGACTAGTTGGAACAAAATTATTAAGTCTAAGCTAACGTCATGTGACTGTGGTGGAGGTTTTAATAAGTAAAATTTAACTTTTCACTCCTGAAGATTGCATTCAAGCTAAAAAAAAAAAACACTCAAGTGTTGTTAATTGGTGAACAGAATCTTGCTGAATTAAAAAACCCAGCAATAATGTCACAATTTTTTGTTTGTCACAGATCTCCTTTCCACAACATGCCTTGATGTTTTGCAAAAAGGACTTAATTTTTTTCTCAAGAGAAAAAAGGTTAAAATAATGTCATCGCTGTCAAATTATATAAAGCTCCTGTGAGGAACTTTCTGTTTGTGTTGACTCTGGCACCCCCTGTGGACAAGGCCGGTACCTCTTAGATCATTGCTGGTTTTCCTGTACATGTGTGAGTTTTGTTTTATGACAAATAAAATCTCTCTCTGCTTTTAACAGTGGAATGTGTGAATATATGCTTCTTCAGGGTGCTACATTAGGTCTGACACCTACCCCCTCACAGCAGTTCCAGACATTGAAAATGACAACATAGAAATTGTTAGTCTTGTTGTTGATGTTCTTGTTTGCTTTTGTTGGTCACAGAGAGCCATCCCTTTCATTTTCAACCAGTTTCTGAACCATTCAAGATTTAGCCAAAGGAGCTTTAAGATAGAATTTTTTGTAAACTTGCTATCTTATATAATGTTACCTGAATGACCAGATAGCGAGAAGGATCACGAGCCATCTTTGTAAACTCAGCTATCAGCTCCCGGAAGCGAGGGCGACTATCTGCATCAATCATCCAGCCTATAAACAAAAAGCAGCATATGAGAACAAGACCATGAGATTAAACATTTGCACTACTCGTGAGGAAAGCGAACCAACATGTTAATGCACCTCATAATAAGTGTTTTGCTTACATTTCACCATGATCATGTACACATCAATGGTACAGATTGGTGGCTGAGGAAGTCGCTCCCCTTTTTCAAGGACCCCGGCTATCTCACTGGCAGGAATCCCATCGTACGGTTTGGTCCCAAATGTCATCAGCTCCCAAACTGTTACTCCTACAGACAAACAAGCACAGTTGGCCCAATGAGCATTTTGTTCTTGCTCCCAATCGAAGAGAGAAATAGAAGAAAAAACGAGTGACAGGATGTAAGCTCGACAAATATCACACAGTATCAAAATAACTATGTTGACAAATTGGCTGTGGCTGCAGGAGTGGGAGGCAGCAGGATGTGTATCTGTGCTGAAGGAACTGAAGAAGAGAAAAAGGAGGAAAGGAAGAAGCATGTCACTTCTGCCAGGGTTTACTGATGCTTTTGCCATATTGAGCGGAAGGCCTGATCAAACCCTCGGGGGATTTGGACGCTGGCCCACACAAGAAAGCTGTGCTGTGTTTGGCTTCTGCGTCTGTGTGTATTTAGGCATCTGTGCAAATGTACTCTTCTGTTCATGTGGGTGTCAGTAACAATCTCTTTTGACGTGATATTGCCCATCTGAGACTGCTGGTGTGTAGGTGTGTGCTACCAGTGTCCTCAAATCACAGATGCTAGCAAGATGTTCCCCTCTCGCATGTCGTGCTGTAAAATGTTGACAAGCCTTATTAGATCCAAAAACAACATCTTATCTGAATGTTCAAAAACTCTGTTCCCTCGTTTCCTCCCCTTGATGTTAAAACACTTTATCAAGCAATGAATAAATATTCCCCCACTGAGGCTGTCACCAAAACCCCAGAGTACTGAAGCCCAGCTGCTTTACATATCTGAAGTTACACAAGCTCACACTGCAGGCAGGCCTCCTTGGGTTAGAGTCTGTGTATGTTCACAACATGAAGCATGCACAAGACTTACCATAACTCCATACGTCACTCTGGTGTGTGTATGTCCTGTTCAGGATGGATTCAAGAGCCATCCATTTTATTGGTACCTGTGGGAGAAAAATAAGAAATGATATTGTCTCCAAATAACTTATAAATATGGAACATATCTATTCATTTAAGCATATCAATAAGCAATGGAACTAGCATATCTCTATGAATTATCTTATATTTTATGACTGTTCCATTAGCTTCCGTTTGAGCTGTTTTATTTGATCTTCTCTTGACTTTTAAAGACTTTTGAATGTCCTCTTACGATGTGATTCTTTGTCATTATTCATATCATGTGAAAATCCCTCTGAACAGCCTGGTTGCTGATATGTGACATATCATCCTCGCTCTTGTTTTCTCCCTCCTCATCTATTCCCCTATTTTTATGCGGGATTCGGGGGGAGAAAGAGCATACAGTCTAACATGGCAGGGGTGAGCTCTCACCCAAACAAACTTTGGGTCCGGGCTCTGCCTTCCCTGTCCTCTAACATCTTAAATCTCTCCACAGACTCCTCTCTCGGTTTTCCCTCTTCTTTTTTTCTTTGTCATGTGTGGGTAGCATGAGGTGAGAGCTAGCATGAAGGGAGTAGTTCCAGGACACTGGAGCCACCTGTTGAGGCTCTATTTTCAACCCCTTTAGTGGAAAAGGGGTACCTGAGTTGTCCTGGGCCTAACCTGACAAAACGCTGGTAAAGAGGCGCCCCAACTGATAACCTTGGTGATGTACCGGCTCTCGCTGCCCATCTGTCCACGAGTGGTGGGGGAGACAAGAGGCCATGTAGTAAGACACATATATTGGGATGAGTCTCACTGAACGTTTATCACAAGTAGCTTGTGTTTATTTCATAACACATAAATTAGTTTGCTTTGCCTTACCTTGTCTTGCATAAAACTGACTCTAAAAGAATGCTGTATTCAGGTTTATGTTTTATTAAATCATTTTAAATCATTTTACACATCTGTGTTTGCAGGGGGAGGTTTAAACTGAATGAAAAGATGTATCAGCTCACTAAAACAGACAAGTTTGTCTTTTCGATTTAAAAAATGTAGCATTTTTAAAACAATAATCCTTTAGTATCCTTTCAAAATGAAGAATGCAATGTAACGGTGCTGCCACCTTGTGGTGAAATACTCAAACATACAACAATCCACATTGTTGATTGAAATAACCAGTAATAGGTTTGATTTTTAGAATTAGGATTGTTTCTGGTACCGTTTGGGTTTTACATTAGATGAGAGGCGGTTTGTTGTCATCACTCAAAGTGTGTCACACAAAGTTTATAGATGATTTCTGGGAAAGTTTCCTGCAAAGGGATTAAATTGGAAACATACTGAAAGTGTTTTGTGAGGGATATTTATACTCTCTAACTGGAGGCTTATTCTGCGTCTGGAAAGCTGTCAAGGAAAGTTTCAGAGAAGCAATACATCTAACTGCAACAAACAGGATTCAGGAAATCTCATTATTAGTAGGTTTTTTATGTTTAAGCTGCAGTCCAACTTTGTCCTTATACATTTCAAAGAGCTGGACAGTCTCCACGTCTGCTCAAAATCTGTTAAACTTCATACTCGATTAAATTATCAGAAAAAGTATCTTGTCAGTTGGAAAACTAATCAAAGAACAGGAAGTTTGAAAGCCTCACAGGGAGATATGTCAGTACATGCTACTTTATTTTATGTGTTACTTTTGCTCAAATGGAGTTACACATATTTCAGATTTATAATTGGATGGAAAACGTTGGTCTCTATAACGAGACGTGTTTAGGTTTCCCCGTAGTTACAAGTAAACACAAACACTACATATGTTCCTGTTTGGGATAAAGTGACTTCAGAGGTACAAAGAAACTTTGATAAAAAAGAGGAACTTATCTGATTTATCATTTTTCTCTGAACTCGGTTCTCTGTCAGAACTATTTATACTGGAGCTCTTGCATAAGATGCAATCTAGAGCACTACTACAAATACAAAAATATCACCCTTCATGACATGGAGCAAATGTATTGATCTACAGGAAGTCATCTATCTTAAAAGCCTAAAGTTTCAGGCTCCAAATGAAAAAATAAGGTCATCATCATCATCATCATCATCATCATCATCATCATCATCATCATCATCATAACGACAGAGATGCCTGCCTCGAGCTGAAAGCTGTTTGTTTTTGGACTGGCGTTAATGTTTGATTACTTAGATATTTTAGTATGAAGGGGGAAATAATCATTACTGATAGACTGCAGCTACTGTTCTCTCCAGCTTACCTTTCCACCGTCCGCATGGTACTCTTTCTCATCTGAGTTGAGGAGTTTGGCCAGACCAAAGTCTGTGATCTTGACATGTTGGGGAGTTTTAACCAGGACGTTCCTCGCTGCCAGGTCTCGATGCACCAGGTGGCGCTCCTCCAGGTAGTTCATACCCTTTTGTCAAACAAAACAAAATGTTTACATGGATGTTTACCTTGTCATACATCAGAAATGCACACATAAAAAATCTTAGGGTGTGTTGAGTGTTGTCTTGTTAGAATCATCATAACTCAAGTTATCCAACATTTTTCTGAGCATTTGAAGGCAACAGTTGCAAAACAGCTCCAGTAAACAACCCAGCCCAAAACAGATTGTATCTATTGACTCTCCTACTTTGACGTAACTTGACACCTTTACGAGGTTCCTGTCTCACCTTGGCTATCTGCACACACCAGTTGAGCAGGCACTGGGAGCCGATGTTGTCCTTGTTCTCTTTGATGTAGTCCAGAAGGCAGCCGTAAGGCATCAGCTGGGTGACGAGCTGCACTGTGGAGGTCAGGCAGATGCCGAGCAGACGACACACGTGGGGGTGTTCAACACTGGCCATCACATAAGCCTCCTGTGATGTCAATGAAGAAACACAAGAAACATTGTAATTCAATACTTCATATCATCTGAGAGATATCAGGAGAAACACAGTACACTTCCCTCATCTAGAGCAGGAGGAGAAAGGAAAAATCAACTAAAAGTTAGTGACAACGTTTAAATAAGAGTTTTCTGTGAAAGCACAACAGACTGTATTTTAGGGTCAGTCACAACACATTTGTGGAGACATAAAGCATTTGGTGATAAGTTTCTTAGCAGCAGTCAGCCCCAAAAAAGCATTTATTTTCTGTGGCTCAGCTAAAAGTGTAAACCAGACGTTGTCCTAACAAGAAAGTCGCTTTAAGAGAAACCATGGGGATAATCCGCTCTTGCCACCAACGATAGGCTTCCTCGGAGTGATCACGTGCAAACAGCACTTCAAACTAAGCTTTATTCTCTACATTTCCTGCCACAAATGCATTGATATTATACCAAATATTTCCCACATGCCTATTATAGCATTATAATGTTCAGTGAATACACACTTAACTGTTAGGTGCTCTGTAATTCAGTCTGATGACAAAGAGGCTTCAAAGCAACCGGCTTCTGCCCTGATGTCATAAAGTTCAGCAGACGTTCATGTGAACCACAGTTTTTAAAGTGCAGTGACTGTGTGCCCAGACCGCAAAAATCACAGGATCCAGGCTGCACATTCAGCCGTTTGCACAGCCCATTTTGACTGGGTGCTTTTTCGGGGTGGCTACAGGACTGCATTCCTTTCCTGAACACCTCAGCCTTGGATTACACACCTACACCCACACGCAGCCCTCCAATGAGTTAATCCCATTTTCTACAGTCTGGTAAGAGGGTCACCATTGAGAAACATGACACATCCCCTGTTACAAGGAAAGAAGTAGTCATTTGTTTCATTTATAGTTGCATGTGTTATAAATTAAAGGATAGGTTAGAGCTGAAATGACACATGGAGCACTCACTTTTGAGCAACACTCTAAGTACTTCTGGCTCTCTTCATTCAAGTCAAAATATTGGGGTAATTACTAAAATATGTGCATAGAGTTTTGAGAGTCTATTTTCCCTTTGTGATTTCCCACCAGCAGCACACACTTCACTGAAGTAGTTTGGGGAATAAGATTTCATATGAAAGGCTTTTTTTAGTTCTGACAAAGCATTACAGTAAGTTTCGCAATCCAGAGATGAACCGCACAAATAAAAATAAAAAAAACCTACGTCCAAAATCTCTTTGTTTGCTTTGGGTGATGTGGCTTCTCTCAAAACCTTGATGGCAACGGGGATCTTCACATTCTCTCCCTCTGGAACCCACTGGCCCTGTGGGGAAACAAGTGTGTTATTGTACATGCTGTAATTACATTTGACATCATACGACCACATGTTTACATACAAATGTTAGTATGTACAGAACAAGCACAACTGCTGACATGTTGTTGAATGAAACTGCAAGAATGAAACCACACCCACAAAACTGGTGCTTCCTGTACTTGTGAGGACCTAGTGAATTTCCTTAAGGTTGTTCTAAAGCAGGGGTTTCCAAATTTTGCCAAGGATCCCCATGTAGCATTAGCTTCTGACAGGAACCCCCTCTTGCATAATTTCTTAAATTCCTTTTACATTATGATGGCAAATACCAAAAGATTGAATAATACAACTTATTAATAGATTTGCTATTTTCATTTAAAATTAATAACTTATTGTTCTTTTATTTTGTTTAATGTCTTTTTGTAAACTTTTGGGCACATCACAGCCATTCTTACTTGCTTTAGTAAAGCCATTTTCTCTCACACTGCCTCACACTGCCAAATTATAGACGCCAAGAAAATTTGGTGTAATTGTAGCAGCTGAGTCTTCTTCATTCAGGTCATATGGTGGTCTTTTTCTTTTCATATATTTTTCCATTTTAAGAAGAGATAGGAGGCTGGTTTTCAGTGTTGCAGCAACTTTCTGATAAATCAGTGTCATTTTAGCGGCTGCTTGATTCTGATTGGCTAAAGTGGTGTGTTGTCTTTTAAATTAGAAGGGTTGGAATAGGAAAAAGGAAAACAACAATTTTGACATGCAGCGATACATAATATCCAAATAGACATTCTAAAATGTTATTAGTGGATTTTTATTTTATTCCACTTTCCCTTCTCTTCCCTCCAAATTTCCACGATCCCCATCGCGCTTCGTGGTGACTTTTAAAAAACACTGTCCTCAAGTACAATTTTCAGGTACTTGTCTTTTCAGATGATGCTACTTTTATAATTTTCCTTCACTTCACTTTCAGGGAAAATAAAATTCTTTAATTCTGACTGCTGGATTCTCTATATGAAGTACCTGTTATCAATATGATGAACTGTCATAGATTAGACGACTAGTTAAGTAGCAAAAATAATCCCCCATATCATAACTCAAATAAAAAATGCTACTTGACCTTTAATAAAATAATTATATTGATTACACAAAATCAAACACTGTGATAATTATCATTCTGTTGATGTGTTTGTTACACTTTGAAGCCTATATTTTGATTTGAGGGAGAATTTATAATGCAGGAGTTTTACTTGAAATAAATTATTTTTATAGCCTTAAGTTTGCCTTTACTGTAGATGTGAATACTTCTCTCAGCAGAGACTTGACCTAACCTTGTATTTTTAATCCAGGCCACATCTTCTTAAATTAATCTTTAAGGCTGCATGCCAAAGAAAATAAAGAGATTGCTCTAGTAGACCCCCTCTGACAGTCACTGTTAGGCTGCAGAAGCATCAACATAGTTTTTGTGGACAGCTGTTCCAAATCATGGTATGCCCACTTAAAAACTCATCTTTGCAGTGACAGGGTTTTGTTATCTTAACTTCTTGACACTGTGAGTGAAAGGATCCCTACAGACGTTACCTCAGGTTTTAGACAGTTTTCCTGCAACAATTCACCTCTGTAACATTTCAGAGTGATATCTCTGTTTCTGGTTAAACAACGACAATGTTACTTTTTAACACAAAAGACTGTCTCTGTAGGGATTGGGAGACACATGAAACAACAATCAAAGGCACAGTTGGCCACAAGAATGAGCTTACAGCCTTTGCAGCCCATGTTACTTCTGCTGGCTGAGGCGGTGTATTGGAGCAATTCCAAACCTGTTTGTGCCCATGGATCATTTAAACAACAAATATGTTAAAAAGGACCATGGTTTGAAATACCAGGATTACCCTTTAACTTCCACTTCTAAACGGCTGAGCTCAATGTTTACTCTAACCTCAACTTGACCAAATTCAAACTGTAAAAAACAAGACTAACCCTCAAACAGCCCTTTCAAAAAATGTGCTTACTTTCCAACTCTGTCCAAAAATTCTCAAGGTCCAAAAGTCACAGTGGTCCTCACAAATATAGGAGTCTTAGACTACACACACACATTCACTTATTTTTGTTCTATGGAAGAACACTGTGGTAACCTACATTCTTTGTCTGGGGATTTACTCCAACCTTAACCTAAAAGCAACCTAAAATAGATCTTCAACTTTTTGGAGACAGGCCTGTCTTCTCTATACTGAAGATATATCCCTGTATGTCACAGTGTAAACATGTGTACCCACAAGAACATTAAAACAAGTACACACACACACACACACACACACACACACACACACACACACACACACACACACACACACACACACACACACACACACACACACACACACACACACACACACACACACACACACACACACACACACACACACACACACTGCTCTTTAAGTGAGATTGGAGTCGGTCATGCATGATCTGGCAAGTTTAAAATGTGTCTCTTAATTGAAAAATTGACAACAGATGTGGGTGAGGGAAACACTGAAGGGTGTTGGTTATATAAACTTGGCACATAAAGCACTCCTGAACTCCAGCTTCGATACAGCTAGGCAGAGAGGGGTAATTCTGACAGCAAGGTATTTTGAGACACAAACCTGAAGCATGGTAATACCTTGTATACTGTACCAAAAGCTCCTGATCCAAGCACTTTGATTTTCTTAAACTCCGGCTCCTTCAGGATCCGCAGCAGAGCCTGGTTCGGTGCCTCTCCACTCGGAGTGAGAGGTTCAACCAACTGGGAAAGAAAGGTTGAATATCTTACATAATGTCAGATAAATTACACGGCTAGGGTTTCAAAAACAACTACTTCCAACATCATAATGTCCCTGCAAGAGTGGTGACTCAGTCCCCTCATCTTACCTCTCTCTCTTGGAGAACTCTGCGCATGGTTCTCTTTCTCTTGATGTGTCGTCTGCGTAGCAACACGAACACAGACAGGCCCGCGATGAGAACAGCCAGCAGTCCACCAACCACACCAGCAGCAATCATGGAGAGACCGGAAGTGCTGAAAGACAGATGGGAGCTGACTTAAAAGTGCAGATAGGAAACAGAGCACATATACTAACTTATTAAAGAAGGAGAGATTAAATAAGGATGCTGAGTTAAGGAAAGTTAGTATATACTCCAGCGTCAGAAATCTGTGGTAATGTATTTACTCACCTTCTACCTTTGCAGCCGTCAGAACCAGGCCCGATGCACCTGTAATCAAATCGATACAAAGAGTATTACTTTATCGATCACTGTGTTTTATCAACGCTAATTCAACAAGTCATTTCATGTCATGAAAAAAATGAAAAATCATGGGGACACTTTGCACTTATTGTCCTTAAAATCATGAAAACATGAATAGTGAGTGTTCCATCATTTCTGCTAACCTTTTTAGTTAATTTTTGTAATGCAGTGCAGTCCTTTTAATCTTAATCCAAGACAGAATGGAAATGAAAGGCAAAGGATCACAAAATCTACAAAATGATGGAATGATTTAAAAAAATAAGAGAAGAATTGATGTTAAATATCACCCAAATTTTCTCTGTTCTTTGGGACACAAAAATGAGACATCACTGGTATTTTTCCTTTAATCTTAGTCCACATAATCCCTCCTTAATGTTCCGGTTTCATCATTCATCTCGGCAAACATTGCCTCATCTTGAAAGCTGACCTTTTTCCCCCCAGCTCAAGCCAACAGAACCGCAACTGACCCTTCTGGCTCCTGGATTAAGTTACTGCATCAACATTACCACACAAATGTTTGCACAGAGAAAAGTAGTGCCAGTTCTCAGTTCGGCGGAACAATGCTTTTACCCTTGGGTGCAGTTGTTGTGGCAGAGCTGGCACACTTTCATCTCATCCGCGTATTTCCACACCAGCGTGTCATCCTCCCCTGGCACGCCTTGTGGACAGCGAAGCACACAGAACAGTCCATCCTGGAAGTTGGCACACTTTGTACAGTTTCCAGAGCCCTGGAGGTAAAAAATAAAAAAGACTCCTGATGTTTACAGCTCTTGAGAGGAGTAGTAAATATTATGTAAACTGCAGTCTCATAGTAATAATTTGTTCAAGCAAGCTGCATCCATGTTTCTCATAAAGACGCAAATGTTTAGCAATAAAAGATCACACAGAGATGGCGGTAAGTTTACTTTAAGTCAGCACAACCTGACAATCTCACGCTGCAATCCAATACTTTATTTCAACCTTTCTACCTCATTTTCAATAACTCCCCTACTTTCTTCCCACAATCTCTTTAAAGGGGCTTGAACTTTTCCTTTTCAGTCAAAGATGGGATTATGTTCCTGTAAAAGTAAACAACTTCTTCACACACCCACACCTTTTAGTCCAAACAAAACACGTCTTGTGGCTTCACTTTAATTATTGTTTGTTAAAGCTGCTGCTGATGGAGAAATTGGTAGCACTAACACTTCTGCGATAGACTTCATGCAGCATAATTTGTTAGTTTCTTTTGGATTCTAATGCTGCAAAAACCAGACATTTATTGTTGACATCTTATCACCTCATTTCCAAGAAAAGGTTGGAATGCTGTGTAAAATGTAAATAGAATTAGGATGTGATGATTGGCAAAACATTTGAAAATAGCACCAATACAAAATATCAAACGTTGAAATGGAGAAATTAGAATTGTTTTGGAGAATAATATGCCAGTTTTGAATTTGATGGCAGAAACATGTTTAAAAAAAGTGTGACAGTGGCAACAAAAAGTTAGAAAAATTGTGAAATGCTAAAAGAAAACACCTGGTGGGAAATCTCGCAATCAGTTTAGCAAATCCTGTCATTCTGTATCTATTTACATTTAACACAACATCTCATTTCATTGTGGAAATGGGGTTCTGATTCATAAATAACGTCCACTTAGTTATCCTTTGTATTGATATTTTAGTTGTTTCACATACAGGCGCACTACAGGTTGCAGTCCCATTCATGCGTTGACACTCGGGGTGACACTCCATGCAGGTTTTATTCATGACCGCCTCCCGAGGCTCTCTGCAGAAAAAAAACAACATCACAGCTGACAGTCTCTCACTGCTAGTGTACCGCATTTCAAACAGTTACATGTAAAGTGAAATTCGTCATCCCTCTTTTGAGGCCATGAGTTAAATTGTAAGCAAGTCTGGACTCAATGTTTGACAAAGTTCTGCAAAGATAAACTGATGTGCAAGTGCAGCTGGAATGTTTTGTCTTCTGTCTACTAACAAGGACTTCAAAGCTCTGTTTTAACTTGCATCGATATTTTAATTTGCACACCTTCACAAGGCAGCTTTTTTTTTAAAGCAATCAGAAGCTATACTGAGTGCGAGTGGCTGGAAGTCTGTAAATTAATTCCTGGTAAACAAAACAAAACCATCATTAAAATATACCAGTCTTAAATCTCATGAATTTACTAGTCTCCACTCGGCTCTACTGTCACAATAACTAGGATTGTAATTAGTCTTAAAATTGTTTTAATAGTAAATCCCCAAATGTATTTAACACTGAAGGTATAAAAGCAGACTTTGAAGGAGTTAACTTTACAACACAAAGATCTGATACTCAGTTTGTTTGTTTGTCTTAAAAAAAGAACAGAGCGTTTCAAAGCTTGAAAAGCATCAAAACACAAACTCCTCCTCACCCCTCCAAGATGTTGCAGGAGTCAACACAGCTCTCTTCACGGCTGAAGTCACGGCAGGCAAAACACATGTCCGGGCCGGGGCCCCAGCAGCCATCAGCCGTACACTTCCTGTCACACGTTTCGTTCCTTCCAGCTGTAAAGAGACAAACAAACAACTCAACAAACAATCTTTCCTCCATAATTATCCAATTTAAGAAATTAGAGGTCATTAATTAAATCTGTCTTGCGCACTGGGTCAGCTGAAGCTACAAAGCAATAAGAGAGTGAAGCAATAAGAGAGTGACTGAGTCTGGTTTGGGAAAATATTTTCTATGTACCACACATAGCAGGATCAGAGTTCTCCTCTATGGTCGCAGTTTGGCTGGATGATTTGAAGAGCCTCTTCCAGTGGCTTTTATCAGTGTAACACAGGTTCTCGTTCTTATTGATGACCACATCTCCATCACTGATTTCTTTGAGGGAGCGAAGGCCGAGGCTCTGGATGTTAAGTTGAACCATCACCACGCTGCGACTGCCACTACAGAAAAAGAACAACAGTGGAACAGGAAGGGAAGCCCAACAAAAGGAAAGTTTTTATTCAGCCTTGTGTATTACTCAATGCTTGAAAAACAAATTAATTTCCTCTGATCCAGCTGTTGTGAATCTACAGGGGGTCTTTCCAAGGAACATACCGTTTAGTTCGCCCCCGAATGATCTCCAGATTCTCAAAAGGACTCAGTGAGGTCATGCTTTCCGGCCACGTTTGAATCCACAAATATCCTGAAGCGACAAACGGGAAGTTAATTGTGAAACATTTCAGTGTGTATTCAGCGCGTCATACATCTCCCAAGTCTAACACAGCCTTACCAGTAATTTCTTTCACCGTCTTAAACACATCAAGCTGGGAGGGAATCATCTTTGGTGTTTTGGTGTACGTGTCCCTACAGATAGCAAGGACACACATTTTAAATGCAGTTGGCACAGATTAGAGACATATTACGGAGTTGAGGCTGTAATGATGTTTGTGTCATTGACTTACCCATGAATTGAAGTGAAAATGATGGCTATGTTTCCATTGATTTTAGTGCAGTTTTTAAAGGAGTCAATGTTGGTGGCGTTAATGGACAGGGTGTGAGTCATGTTCCCTGTTCCAAGTCCATTACACACTAAAAACCATAAAAAAATATTAGTCCAGAATATAAGTACCAACACTTATCTTAAGCTTTTGGAACTTCCTCTTATTTCTGGTATTAAGCATTACCCAAACTAAGGAGGTAATACAGCAAATGACTCTGCAGTTTTCAGAGTCATTACGTTGGTAAAAAAGAAACAACACATGAATAGTATCAACTTTCATCAGCAAAATATATTCAGTAAAAGTATCCTGTCAGCAGTGTGTTCCTTTATAGTGGTGTAATACACAGCCGTGTTGAATGCTTGACTCTGATTGGTCAATACTCCATAGAAGCAATCTGTTATTTCTCGATAAGAAACCATTGGTTTCAGGAAGAAGCTAAACCGCCCTGCTTTGTGTCTGCTCATCCTGCCAGGGTCCACCATAACATTATACCTGACTTATCATACATTCTAAAAATAGAATAACCATTAGCTAAACAAATGAACAAAAACAGAGTTTGGGCATATAATAATAGGCCAAACAAGTTTAAAAAATGTGTTAAAATGTGCACATTTTGAAAAAGATAACTTGATAACGCAATTTGTCTTTAATTTTATCCATGCAGTTTTTGTGTGAATGTTCCTTGAAGCTTAGCATGACTACTAGCAACAGTGGGAAAAAACTACCCTGGGTCTGTCTGACCAAGCAGCAAAGTATTGGCCTTTAAGATTCTGTGAAGCTGGAGTTTCATTAGAATAAAATGGAAGCACTCTAGCACCTTGGAATTCTAATTTAGCACTATACTTGTGGAAAGTATGTATGAGTCAGAAATATGTCCCCAGGTTGCACAGTGATGGTTTAACCCCCTACCTTTTGGACACGGCCCATCACACTTTGCACACTTCCTGATTCCTCCCTCGTCCACCTCGTATGTGTTACCGCTGCACGTCCGCACGCATGCTCCGTGATCAGTCACAACATAGTTATCTGCAGTGATTGCAAAATACAAGCTGTTACTGCATAGTCACGTAGAATTCAACAACTAAAGGTTGAATATTACAAAGAATCAGAGCACAAAAGAGCCTCAACATTACAGCATAAATCAATCTAACTTCTAAGATTGTATGAGTTATACCACCAGTGTGACTTTGCAGTAAGTATGTTATAAAACTGAAAGCAATATAGCCTGAGTAAAGCTGGGGCAGAGCTGTGTAAGTTAAACTGAGAGAGAGAAGTGTTGCATTAACACGCCCTGAAACTCAATCATTTTCTTTCCGTGTTTATACAGTTTATAATTAAACTGAGACTAACTGTAACCACTGAATGTCTAACGGCTCTGAAGGACAACCAGGCCACTCGTTCAGCTTATCACAATGTGAAAAAGCTCGTAATCACACATGGCCAGTTTCATATGGGCCATTGAAGCAACCTAGTTTTCTTTTATTTATCTTGGCTGTCAAGATAAGAGCTATAGAGCAGACTTCTATACAAAGTGATTAATATACCAGTGTCATGAAGGTTTAGAGACAGTTTGGATGTAAAATACAGAAAGTTTCTCTGTTTATAGTCCTTCTTACGTGGGCAGCTCTTGACGCAGGTGGCCCCAAAGTTGTACTTCCCGTGTGGGTTGGGTACCAGCTGGTGCAGGTTGGGGTCGTAGCGCATGAGGCCCGGGCAGGCGTCCTTACACACCCCATCATCCTGGAAATCCCGACAGGCCTGCAGCACAAACAACAGTCATCCAGCAGTCTGGGACCATAACAGAGCCCCACAGTAATGATAACACTGCATTCCTCTATCACAGCCTTGGCTTAATCCTCAGAGCTGCACAGAGAGGGAGAGCAGACGCTGATACTCGAGGCAGTGCCAGATGAAAGATTTAATCTGCAGTTATATGTCTCATTGGTACTGAAACCAATAACAGCTAAAAGTTCTGATCATAAAAGCAGATGCTGCTGAGTGAGGGCTTTGTTTTATGGCAGGCTTCAAATCCAGATTTAATGCAGAGGTATAAAACATTCAGTGTTTTTTTTATTTAAGCTTCTCCTCCATTACTCTTGTCCTCCATATGAAGGTGTCTTCCTCTCACCAGACAGTCTGTAGCCCTTGGTCCCGTGCAGCCTGCAGCACAGTGCTCATTACAGCAGTCACTGGGTGAAGGTCCTTTGCATCTTCTAGAGCACTGCTGTGCACAATTCAGCTTAGTAACTGGAATATAGAGCAGTACAAAGTCAGTGGGATGACCTCCAGCAAGTTTTGTTTCCGTTGATTTTGAGGCTGTGTTAAAACTTTGAATACATTTTAAAATTGTGCTACAAACAATGTAGCATACTTGCAACTTATTTTCACCTTGCTGCTGATGGTATACAGTGAAAATGTCAATAACAGACCATGTTATGCAAAACACAGCACTTTGGGGGCTTATTTGTGAATACTGCCAGCATAGTGGACAACTGCAGTGGACACCACAGAAAATGTGAATCCTTCTGGTATTTATCAGAACGTAAATGTTTCTTGTTCTAGATTGACAGCTCGATTGATCTTCTCAGGCTCAATTGAAGCCTCATATTTCATAAGAATATGAATGTAGACAAAAAATTTAAGGTTGAATAAAGATACCTTAAAAAAACATGGCAAAATAAAGTGTTTTCCTGGTCATACAAAATTATATATACTGTGTACTGTATAATAACAAATCTTAAAAAGACAGCTCACATGTCTGACAGTTTTCAGGACCAGATGCCCAGCATGACCCGTTGAAGCAGCTTGAGTCACATGTTTTACCTGTAAGAACAGGACCATCAGAAACAAAGAGGGTCAAATGTTCATTTCAAACTGTTGACATTCTTGAACACAGCACAAATCAGTGATCTACTCACAGCGCGGGTTTTTGCTTGCCAATGGGAGCTCCATGACAGGTTTGTTGTCAGCATTGATGATATCGTACCACTGTATTGTTTCAACATTACATAGACGACCAGTTCCAAACTTTACACCTCCTTTAAGAATTTCTGTAAAAGAGAGAAAAAAGGCTTTTGGGATATAACAATTCACTTAAAGACGCACAATTCTGTGAAGCTTTCTCATCACTAAAAACTGAAATAATATGAATGTGAAGTTACCTGTGAGGCTGGTGAGAATAAGCTCATTGGTGCCCTGACCTGTCGTTTTTTCATGATTGGCTAACACAGCAAGAGCAAAGTCTCCCTCATAGAGAGAATGACCTCGAATGATACGAAGGTTCTCCAGAGAAATCCTGGACGCTGTGTTGAGGGCAATCAGGACGTAGCCGCCAACTTCTTCAATAGACTGTGGAAAAATATGAGATTGTTGTTGTTATTGTTAACTGGGTTAGCTAATTTGTAATGTCAGTAATTTTCCAAACAAAAATTAGAATCAAAGAGAATGAAAACTGAACCTACATGAAGGCTTTCTCCTATTAGGAATGTAACAGCTGGACTTTATCAAGTAAGATTCTATCAAACTTAAAATGTAGAAGCAAGAGAGACAAAAATAGGTTTGGAAAAAGTGTGGAGGTAATGCCCTCCCCTCCCCACAAGTGGAAATTAGATCCCCAAACTTCTGCACAATATCTGCTGATGTATTTTATTCTGCGTTCAAGTTTGCAAGCTTGCATGCGAGTGTGTGTGTGTGTGGTCCCTCTTCACATCTGCCCCAGTGTTCACAGCCTTGTCTTTACAGCTGGGGTTCAAGCAAAAGCTTCAACCAGAGCGTCATAAACACATTGAATCATCCGTCACAACGGACTCACTCTCCACTGATTTTGATTATCTGCACTGAAGCGATAAGAGTGGCTATGACGAGCCTGTAAAGATCCAGGATAGATTGTCTGACAAAGTGGCTTTAGACCACCGAAGAGACTCTTTAAATAAACTGATAGTAGGAAACTTTCCCCATCTGTCATTTGCATGTGCATTTATGAAGTCTTTACCCTGAGGAAGGACAGGTCACGGTGCTCCTCCATGTAGGTGATCTCTAGGTTTTCCAGGACCACAGTGCAGTTGCTGTACGTCTTCACCATGTTCACATAGTGGTCTTCTTTTGAACCCAGTAGGTTTAAGCGGTTGGTGATGCCTTGGCATACTGCTAGAAAAACAAAAACAACAGAATAATTTGTAAGATTGAGTTGCAGCACAAGATGCAAACCATTTTGGAGCATTTGCACGATTGATTATCCAAGGCCCACGGTGCTATCATCACACATTCACTGCTTATGTAACTCATTGGCTCCAACTTACAACTTTCTGTGCGTGTGTCTCTGTTTGTGAATCTTGGTCTGCGCAGTCATAACTTGGCCAGCTGTCATGTGAAAAATAAGCGATCTGGATTGCATCTACAGTCAGAATCAGATCTCACCAACGAAGTGATTTCTGGCTCATGAGTCAAAGTGAGCTGGCTGTATTTATACTGGCAGAGGCCTGAATCTTTCCACTGCATCGCAGGCTAGTTTAAACAACCACTGCAACCGACATCTCCAGGCCCGCTGTGTCATTTCAGAGAAAAAAAGATTTGGTGTGTCATATATTCCATGAGATTTGTGAGTGTGCTTCTTTGGGGGGAAATGTATCTTTCTAAATCTCATGATTAATAGCCAATTCAATAACTTTAGCCTTGTTAAAGCGTATTTGCTTTTAGGGCAGGTTCCTGACATGACTAAATAAAATCTCAGGGCCTAAATCAAATGCTGATCCATGCAGTTCAGTTTGATACAGAGCAGCTATTGCGGGGGAGATTCACCAAACTGCAGTCATGGGCTG
Source organism: Notolabrus celidotus (assembly GCF_009762535.1). Lineage (NCBI taxonomy): Eukaryota > Metazoa > Chordata > Actinopteri > Labriformes > Labridae > Notolabrus > Notolabrus celidotus. Next base: position 13,156,917 of record NC_048286.1, on the reverse strand, counting down.
ATAAGGCGTTATGCAATTAAGTGTTTGGATAAGGAGAGCCGCATTACTGATAAGCACAGAAAAAACAAGAGGCTTTTTTAAAGTGGTAGTTTTCAAAGGAAGAGTTTTAGGAAAGCGTGTTATCATTTCCCTGAGCTGGTCAGACAGGTTCTGACTGGCACAGAAGAGAGTCAGCTGTGTCTAACACCATTGACATCACTAATACACGCACACATGCAGACGCTCTGCATGCACACATAATGAGTATATAATGATTTTCTCTTTTAGGTCTCTAATTTGTGGTTAGCTTGAGCAACAGGGTCAGAAAAACAACATATTCTTCCTCCTTTTCAGAAATGATGGCGTTGTTGTAATGTCTCTTGGGTCACATTCCACAACGTGTCTGCTCTTGACTAGAAGAGAGCCAAAATATAATACGCTGCTGAGAATTCTGGGACACACCTCGCAGCACCAAATGTAATTTCACTGTGGCATGTCTGATTTACCAAATTTTCTAAAAATGTTGTCATCTTTTAGCTCTGTCAAACTGGTTTAAGAAGTCAATATTTTTCATCCTTTGTGTGTTTTTCTCATGTTGTTGACTTCAATTCGCACAAACCAACCACACCAGGGCACCATATCAGAGAGAATTAGTCACAAACATCTGTCTCCCACCTCGCTATTCACCTCCTCCTCATTAGTTTGTCCCTGAGGGATCTCCCCGACTTAAACCCTGCAGTCCAGCAGCCTATCATCCAGGCTGCAACAAAGGGTATACTAGCAAGAGCAAGCTGATCACTTTAATTAGGAGCAATGTGAGATGTAATTAGCTGCTTAATTATAACTCAGACTGAGAGACCTAACTGTAAAAAACAAAACAAATGCTGCCATTATTGTGAAGCTGTGAAAATTACTGAACCTGATTTGTACTGTTTGCTTGTGGTGATACTGATAATGGCTAATTAGTCTGTGGGCTACCATATTCAGTATGTATATAGCTTGCAGGTGCATATATACAACCTGCTTCCTGTCTGTATGTTTTGTTAGGTTCATATTCATGATGAGCAGTAAAGTTTTCGTTTAGCAGGTGACTAAAGGTTCAACAAACTTCCCCCTAACAGAAACTAACACTGGTGTTGTGCACACGAAAGAAAAAAACGTTGATTGCTCAAGCTAGCAGAGGGATAGTAAACACTTCAGTTGTGATTTCAAAACTGAGTTGCAGGTGGTAGGTGACCTGATATCCAGGATCATAAACTGACTTCCTCATCAGGCTGCAACATAGGGGGAAGAAGCAAGGTCAGGTTATACCATAGCAAAAGATTGCCTCATGTGCCTACATCTTCTTACAATACTGCCTACTCCCGAATTTCCCTCCCCGGGATAAATAAAGTATTTCTGATTCTGATTCTGAATCTGATACAAATGACTCCCATATACAGTGACAATAAAAAAGGTTGCACAACCTGAAAACTACCTTTGTGATGGTAGAGACAGACAACAGTAGTGTTAAGAAACCCTTACAGTCTGGAAACGACTGGGAAACTTTTTATCCCATAGTGTCTGATTCAATTTTGACTCATCAAACACGCCACCAAACAGCTTTTCTGTCTGCCATCTGCCAAAATGTAAGGGTGGAGCCTTCAATGACGTAACTGATACTGTGACAAAGACTAATTACAGATTGCTTCACTTCCTTCAGCTGTATTGTCGTCACATAAAGTTCAGGAGGTAACTAGGAATAAGGAGTGGCAGTTCTGGTACATATACTCAGGACTCTGTGCATGTCTGTGTGTACGTGGGTGTATGTGGGTGTGTGTCTGTTGGAGTGTGCATAACTGTAAAGAGTTCCCTGGATTGCACTACACTGATCAGCACCAAGCCAGCGCTTTTCAAAAGACTTGATAAACCTGATCATTACTCATCTAAGCTTGTTGAAATGTGCGGTTGCATATTGCTCTCATGGTGTTTACTTGGAGACTAGTGCTAGAAGTCGAGGGTGTGTGGTGGATATTTGTTTCTTGAGGCTATACGATCTGTAAAACTGAAAAAAAGTGGACCACATCTGTTTCAACAAAATATTTTTAGCTCATTATCCAGGGGCTTACTCAATACACACTAAAGTACCACACTAGAGTTGAGAATACGCATGTTGCTGTTGGAGAGTCGCTGGACAATCAGAGCTTTAGCTTCCTGTATTTCTCTCCAAAATGTAGAAATTGAGGCAACATTACTCAAATTTAACCACTTAATTCATAAAAGAAAGCTTTAATGTGCATGTAAAGCACAGAATGACAGGAAATATACCAACAACTCTCACAAAACAAAACTAAGAGAAAGGTATCAGGAGCAAGGTTGAAGCTATACTGCTAGCAAGCAGTTAGCTTAGTTGCTGAGCTAACTGGCTGCTTGTAGAGGCTTTATGTTGTATTCCAGCAGAATTCCAGCAATCTTTTCATCTAGTTTCCTGAAAGAGTGTCAATATATCTGCTAAAAAACACAGAAAACTCCCCAAATGCAGGCATTATTGGAGCACAGTTGGCCTTGTGGGATGAGCGCGTGCCACATAAACAGACGCTAGTCCTAGTCGCAGCGGCCGCGGGTTCGACTCCAAGCCGAGACCCTTTGCAGCATGTCTTTCCCCACTCTCTGCTCCACGCATCTCTTGTCTCTCTTCAGCTTTCCTATCCATTAAAGACGAAAAAGCCCCAAAATACAACTTTTTAAAAAGGCAGTGATGAAAGAGATGCTAATTTTGCTTCTGTTATTGTCTCTCTCCTTCATTATTCGTTGGCATTAAACTGTAAAACTTGAACTTTTCATTTAACTTTGAAACAGAAGTACTCCTTTGTCAGAGAAAAAGGGACCTGGTAAAGCAGAGTAGGAAACCAAAGTCATGGAAGACAACATTTACAGTAAACAATAGAGGAACATTAACCAAACACGGTAGGATCAAATAAAACAATGTTAATCCAAAAACTAACCAAAGGAAAGTCGAAAGAAAATCACATTTTGAGGTCACATTTAAATGTTTGGTGGAAACTTTGTATTTTTCTGTCCATGAGAGGAAATCCTGAATATCCAAACCTAACTTTCCTTGGACACATCAAAAATATCCCTTACTCACCTAATGGTTTCCTATGGCATGCCGAGTCACGCAAAACCTTAAAATCATCAAGTTTTTCTACAGACAACAGGCATGATCCTGCTGCGTCGTCTTCCTCTAATTCACTACCTGCAATTCAATTACGCTGTGTCCAGAGTCTGGGAATCAAATTATCTGAAAACTTACACATAATTAATGGGAAGTAACCTTGCTAACTGACATGACTTGTTTATTTCTCCCTCCAAGTCAGCGGCATTACGGGAGGGTATGTTATGTAACTCAATAAGCACTGTTTCTCTGCTGATAACAAATCAATGCCAGGATTAACTGCCCTACTTAGAGGTAAATTATTGTTACCCCCCTATGTCTGTGCACATGTATGGTAGGGACATGGTGATAAGAGCAGGAAAAAAAACACATGTTCTGCTTTTATAGACCTCGCTTTAAACTTGGGGCTCACTTGGGGTTGCTTTAACTCATATTTCCAGACCTTCAAAATTCAAGGAAGCATAAATCTCTCAAAGCTATCAGGGAAGAAAAGCCACTTCCTTGATTTTCTCTGGCTCAGATTCAGGAGGAGATGAGGGATCAAATGTCACATAAAGCAGCAGCACAAGTACAAATGTGTGCATTCTTTGTTGGTGTACCATATCTTTGCAAACCAAACACACTTTGTAGTGTAGTTGACAGAATTTCATGATATCCTGCACTCTGCAAAGGGGAAACGCTATCTTCCTCTGCGTGGGAGATGCATCAATCCCTTGGAGAAAACATCTTGGGGCCTCAGAGAAGAGAAAAAAAGGGGCCAGTAAGGACGAGAGGATACCCCCCTCCCCACTTTCCCTCCCTATCCCCAGTGAATGCAATAACACAAGTCCCTTTGACATCTCAGGAAGTTGATCTTTGCATGGGGTCAGTTCCACACGGCTACCCTGTGATGCTGAACCAGATGGTAGCTGATTGTCGATTCCAGTGGAGGAGGATGAGCATAATGTACTATGGGAGAAACAGAACTGATGGAAAGGAAGTGTGTGGAGAAAAAAAAAGAAGAGCTAGGAGAGGTTTGTGGTTAAGCTAACCGAGATGTGGATGTGGGACACAGCAGTCGGCTGTGGGGTCAAAAAGTGAAAAGGGGGTGTAAAGCCTCTCACTTGATGTATGAACATAGCTGACCTTTTCAGGAAGGCTAACAAAGGGGACGAACCATGTGACAGGCCAGCTGTAGCCGAACACAAGCAAATGAAGCGTCCCGCTGAATACATATCCTCTAAACAGATCAAGCCAAGAGACTAGACTCTCACTGTGAGCGCAGTCAGTGAAGTTTAGTCTGTTAAAAGCTCAGCAAAGTGACCAAATAAAGACCAAAAAGGCTAATGTTTACTCTCCGCTCCCGAAGAGCACTCTCTACCAGTCAGTGAGACACTCCAGATACCTGTGGCTGGGCCCATGTTCATGTTTACTCTGCACCTCAGTGTGAGGAAACTGTGGATTTGGGTTCAGCACAAACACAGGAATACAGCATGTATACTCACACTGCTGCGTACTGTGGTCAGTGATTTTAAAGACCTTTAGGACTATAAATTAGCTCAACACAGCTGCTCATCCAAATAAGATCATATTTATAAAATTCAACAGAAATATTTCTTCATGGAGAGAGCGTCACATGTCACTGTCGGCAGTTTTCGGAGGAAAAAAAATCTGTGGAAAGTAGTCCCAGGGAAATTGCCCTAATTGACATCTGTGGATTATCCATCCTAACAAAGACATTGTTCCTGGAAAACTGAGGTTAAGTTTCCTTTTTAAAAACTGCAGTATTCAATATCTTTATGTAAACACTTGGATAGATCATGTGTCTCATGTGAAGAGGCCAGCTGGCAATCTTTTTCAGCAAAGACACTGTGGGAAAACTTCTCTATGCCACCTATCCATCCATGTGCACAGAAGTTAGCAAGAAGGAAGTTAGCAGCTAGGTGGTGCACGTGTAAATGGAAATCCAACTGGAGGTAAGAATAAGTGAATATTATAGTAAATGGACTGTGTTTATAAAGCGCTGTCTCTAGTCTTCTAACCACTCAAATCGCCATTATATCACATGTCACATTCACCTATTCACACAACATTCATACACTGATGGCAGAGGCTGCTAAGTAAAGCACCCACCTGTATAAACTAATTAGATTCACACACCGCTGGCGCAGCCACAGGGGGCATGTTAGTGTCCTGCCCAAGGACACTTCAGCATGTGGACAGCATGACCTGCAATCGAACCCCCAGACTTCTATGAAAATCTTTTATTGTATTCGTGCTAGTTATCATTCGGGCTAGTGCTGTGAATAATCAACATACGACCCATTTATCTCAATAGTCAATGATGCATTCATTACCCAACAGCGGTGCCCATGACAGAGGAGATAAATAAACCCTAAATGATAGAAGATGCACCGGAAAAGGCATAAATTACCGGGCAGCGAGTTGATTTATTGGGGGTAGTTACACACAGCTGCACAGCCATTACTCTCCACCTGGGGCCAATTTAAAAAGGGGTTCAATATGATGGCCCAAATAATCAAGCAATACATATCATTAGTCAGACAATTGTCCTCCCACATGCCTTGTTGGAAAGTCCATTACCCCCTTATGAAGGCACCAAACAAGCCCACTCCTGTTACCCTAAACTCACACAGCCTGCATTCGCCCCAGCCCAATTTGAATTCCAACAATGCACCCACCATTCTCCTGAAATGTTCAACCCACTTCCTCTATAACGTGCAGACATTCTTACTATTGAAGGCCATCCGAGCCAAGACAACTCCCCCCACCGCCCCTCTTTTTTCTCTCCTTCTCCTTCCCTGTTAAAACCATACTCCTCTTCAATCCCACAGGAAGTGCGAGAGGAAGACTGGAGAGGGAGTGGGCGGCAGGCATACTGCTGCTAGCTCAATGCTCAACCCCCCCCCCACCCCCCACTCTCCACAAACCATCACTGAGCCATGCCTGGAAAAGAAGAGTGGAGGAAGAAGGGAGGCAGTGAGCGAGAAAGAAAAATAACAACCACAAGCGAAGAAACCCACACATTTCACACATCATTCCAGGAGGAGAAAGCAGCTGTGACTCGGGAATTCCCAGTTGGTTTAAAGATTCCCAGCACGGAGCAGCAGGCCCAGGTTAAAGCACATCAACAGAGGGGACAGATAACTCTCACTCATTGCCTCCTCACTTCATCCAAACAAAAGAGATGCTCTTTGAGGAAGACTTTCGGCTTAAGGGTTTCTTATTTTTAGCCCCGATTGCTGACAGGCTTATTTCTGTGAAGGTCTTAACACTGTTTCACTGCGTTGCCTGCCAACATCTCTGTTACTGCCTTAGTCATGTCTCTAGCAAACTCTGCCCCGCTGAAGTCTTCACTAAGATAGACCCCATAAAAGGAATATTCTCCAAAAGCCCTGGGGTTTGTGTTAGTAAGCTTTACTCTGTTGCTCAGCCGTTACTCACCATTTCAACCTCTGCTTTACACATCAGCAGGCCCTTAAATCCACTGATGAGTACTTTCTTCCTCATGCACGCTGGCAGAGGCCAGGAGTCACGAACAAATAGGGCTTGGGGAATTAGTTTGTACAGCCGAGGAGCTCTCATCAATCTCGACACTGTGAAAAGGGTATTTTGTTACATGTTGCGTTGTACTTGCCAAAAGCATGACCAATTTAATTAGCTCAAGAAAGCTTGGAAGAATTTAGCTCCATCTTCCTGCTGACACATCCGACTAAAATGTTTGAAATGCAACAGGGTGCCACTGCCAAGTATTCGGGGCCCCAGAGCGCTAGGTTATAATCTTCAGAGTATTTTCATTACAATTCTATCTCCACTGAAAGAGAGTGAGCAGCAGCGACTGACAGAAAATGGTGGTAGTTTCTCATCAAACACCTCTCCCACAAGCCCACGGCTCGGATTTCGCCCATTGTTAACGTGCGGGGCGTTATCCTGTTCCTGACAAAAAAGAACATCACACATAGTCAACAAAGCTCAGAAACAATGCGCTAGCTTGTTTAAGACGATTATGACTGAGGAGGGTAGTTGTTTTAAGGCCGCCCCCTCACTACAGAGACACAGAGGGGCTTTTGCACAACCTAAGGCCTGGCTGCTCTGAATCAGTCATCAAAGGCACCAGACTTGGCAGACCAGACCCCTTTCTCGCTATCTGCTACACTGCTGAACATAAGGACCTGGCTCTGTATCAGTATGTATGAAACAAGCTCTCCGAACTTTGTTGAGTATGACAGAGAGTGGACTACAAAGTGTAGTCAGGGCACAAAACCTTCCTAACTTTTCAGTTATTTCGTGTGCAACCAATAAGAGAACCATCAATTTATCTGATCTTATAGCAGGATAATTATTTGCCCTAATTCCACCAAATGTAATGCTTGTATACATGACACGTGCAAGCATGCCACGAATGTTGAAACAGAATAACTCTTGATCTTTGAAAAAGGGTAACTAGCAGAAACAAAATTAGTCCAGGTAGAAGTTATATGATTTTTTTTAAACAAATGCAGCCGTACACTTCCATTTGTGTGCAGCTGTGGCTCAACGGTGGCTCAGTGGTGGATCATCTCCCAGTGGGAAGGTGGAGGTTCAATCTCAATTTCCCAAGTCACATTCCAAAGTGTCCCTGCATTTCCATGCTCATGATTTTAAATTCTGAGCATGGAAACGTAGGGACACTTTGGAATGCACTTCAAACTCAGAGGAAAAAAAAAACAGGATTTATACTTCTCTCCCTCCATCTCAGATGGACAAACTCAATTAAGTAATGATGATTCTGTGACCTTATCAAAAACTCTAGAGTAGCTTCAACATGTGGACATTATGGTGAGATTTCAGTTACAAACAGCTCAACAGATGTGATGATGTTTTCCAGCTCTAAATCCTGGATCTCATTTCGGATGTTTTTCAATTGCTGAGCAGGTGCAAAGCATTTATAACCCAGGATAAATCTTGGACATTTCCGATCACTTCATTTCCTGGAAGCACAGGATACAGGCATATTAAAACTATCAAAAATGTTGCCTCACTAACCCATACCACAAAGACAGAGTCAATATTTTTTCTACTGTAGATGCATATTTCAAATACCTCCTGCTTGACTGTTAGCAGAAATCAAGTTCAGTGGGTTGTTTACATGTCCTTTGACCCAGAAACCCAATCAGATTGTGATTATTTTTAATCTCCTTGAAATATTATGGGGGCCTGATAAGTGAAGTAATACTCAGATCAAAACTAAACAAGTAAATTCATATTAAAAAGTCTCAGACAGCCTTAATCAGCTCAGGAAGAGGTTGTTGATACACTGCAGGCCCAGAGGGCTAATCCTTACTGCCTGGCACTAGGCCAACTATGCATTCCAGGGTATTTCTACCAGGGAACCTATTCTCCACCTCGCTGCAATCAAGCTGGAGTGGTTTGTTATGAAAATGAAAGTTGAGGAGTTGATATTGATCGTTTTTCAGTGCTGCTTTTAAGTGTCACGGGGCAGTAATGTGCTGCAGTGCATGGGAATATATGCAATATATGGCCTTCTCTAATGGTTTGGTGTGCGATCTTGCAATAAGAGGGTCAGGTCCTGCATTTTATTAAGAGGAACACTGCAAGCAGGGCAAACAGAATTCCTCCTTTTTACAGGCCTCTGGCTTCAATTATGAAAACATGTGGTAATGAAGATGTTCCGCTCAGAGTCCCACCAGGAAATTAATTCCGAGCTCAACGAAGCATTGGTGTTGTTGAAACATACAGGGCAATTAGAAAAGGCAGGTGTTGTGTTTGGAGCACATTATATTTTATTGCTTCCAGTGGGAGTTAAACAAATCACAGATCAGCTCTCGCCAAGGCTTGCCACCACTACGATATTATAACCAACACTGTTAGCTCAGCTAGAAATGGCTGGGGTGAAACATGTTTTACAATGATGATGAAATCCCTGAGAGATGATATTGGCTTGTAAAACACAGGAACCAGGACAATGAAGGGCTGACATCTTCTTCTCCTCCTCATACACACTTCAACATATACACAACCAGCAGCACTATTATTATTGTAGCTCAGACAGAGTATGCATTGGAAGGCAGGTCTGTTTTGATTAAACCAAACCTTCAGGCAAACAAAAACATACTGATCAACTATTGATAGAATACAATATAGCCACATTAGGGACATAGCCCGGAGACTGATCCAACAATTTTCCCTCAGACTGACGTATCTCACAAAACTTGGTGCAGACTATCCATGGCATCCCAAGGACCAATCCCAAATGACTTTTCTGATGCTCTGGCACAACTGTGAGAACTACAGGTAGGCCATAATGGTTTCCACTGGATCAATGATGATCAGTTAGCCACACTTGGCTAACCACTCTGGAATTGTTAACCTGCAGACTATGTGTTCCCATGTTTGGCCATTTTAAAGCTATATAGATTGTGCTCAGTTTGGACTGTTTTCTGAGTGGTGTCTTACCTTTGTACTAGTAAAGAGAATTAGTAACTTTGGATAGTATTGACAATAATGTTCCCCTCATTAACGGTCTTAACATTGAGAATCCTTAAGTTGCCATTTCATGCCATCACTGCAAGATACCAAAATCATGAAGGATATTCCCTTTTGCCTTAGCTTTACTTTTCAGTGCAGAATAGCAAATGTAAGCATTTAAACACTGAATGCATGTTAGCATTGTTGATGAGATCAACATTTATCTCAAAGTACTTCTGTGCCAAAGTACTGCCTTCAGGAGTTGCAAGCATGGCTGCAGACTCTTAATCCTGATATCATTCCAGAAGTTTTTCTTTCTCTACTAATGTTTGTGTGTAGGATTAGATGCCCTGATCCACCATCAAACTCCAAAACAGCTCAATGGATTCTTTAGACAAAGCAGGCTTCATAACTTTTTGCCAACAGGGATGCTTTTCTCCTCACTGTTGACAGAGGGTTGTAAAGTCATGTCTACAAGGCAAGTTAAGGTCAAGGAAGACAGATAAGCCTGTGTCAAAGAAGACAACAAAGTCCTGAATAAAGAACCCTTTGTCCAATGACTTTGGGTTTCAGCAGAGAATGAGGGATCCCTTCAAGCTAGGTCTACACATGAGCCACAGAGGCTCAATGAGAATTAACTCATCTCATTAACTTTCATTTTCTTTGTGTACGTATATCAGTCATGCGTGTTCTCTCATTTTCTTATTTGGATCCTGGCCACCCACCCACTTTGTCAATTGGCTAATTTTCAGCCCTATTAACATTTTCTGTAGTAGACACTCCTGTTTGGAAGCCCAGAGAGGCTTACCACAAAAGGCACACTGTAAGTTGAGAATTCAAGCTTTGCACTCTGCAACTTGTCAATCCCAGACCCATTCAAAGATGTGACAGGAGGTCTAGACAAGAAGAAGCCCGGGGGCAATACAGGTATCAGTTAACAAGTGAGGGTGCATTGTAGATGTTTACTTTACTCGTGAGAACGACTTAACTGTAAAGCATGTTTCAATCACCCTATACACTCACAATACATCTAAAAATCAGCAAATTAGCAAGCTATTTTTCTCTTAATACAAATATCCAAGAGCTGCTGACAGCAGGATATAGGTTTAACTTTACAGAAGGTGTGTGTCTTCTTCTTGCCAAGAATATAGCACATGATTGATTCTGTACCAAGCCCTTGCAACAGAGCAGGTAATGCTTTAATAACATTGGCAAAGAAAACACACTTTTTCATAGGTAGTTGAGCAATAAAAACTAGAAGACAAGCCTGATCAGGTTTCCCTGGAAAGAAATTAATCATTATGTATTCTAAAAATGAACCTGACATAGATTCTGATGTTCATAAATTAACCCTCACTGTGCAGTACAGTCGAATTAAGAAGAGTTACTTTGTATTAATGACGTGCTTTTTAACGTTTCAGTTATAGGCTCAACCAGAGCCAATGCAAACTGATAGAAAATAGCCCACTACTTTAAATAAAGCCGGAAAAGAGCTTCAACATCCTTTTAAATAGGTTTAAATCAAGAAGCTTTTAATTTAAAACGGATGACAAATTAAATCCAGATCTCCTGTTCCAGTTTCTTCTGACAAACACAGGAATTTATTAACAGGAATTGAATAAAAAGACCAAAATGTGCCACACGTTCCAAACCAAACACTGAGAGTTATCGTTTAAAATGCACCACTTTGTTAATAGGTCAATGGTCCACACAGGAAGAGGCTAAATCCTAAAAGGGAAGTTTCATAGATCAGCCACAGCCCTCCAACCAATGCTTCCTTCTGGAATATTCTAAGATGTGGATTTGTTTACCAAGCTATTGTTCCCTCTCAATAGGGGAGTCCTCATCCGGGCGAGCACTGTCTGCCTGAAACCTCCTCAGAGTTCTGTTACCCTCAGGTCACTGGAGAAAAAGCCACACCTGCACTTGTTCTTCAGGATAGTGCTGAAAAACTCTCATCTCCAATTTAGATGCAAAAGTGGAGCAAAGCACAGCTAGAGGCCTCTTTAATAGTGATTACGTGAGAGCACGAATACCAAAGTCAAAGATCTCACCCCGTCCTTCTGATGTTTGTTTGTGCATCCTCAACTTTCCTGTTTTTCTCCCCCTGCCAGGATCCTTCCTTTAATCTATGCATCACCCCGTCCATCTCATTGACATTTCTTACATTTGCATTTTGACAAGAAGATCCATAGAGCCGAGCACTGCATACAAATACCACGGCTTATAAATCAGTAAGAAAAACAAGGCCTCAGACGATGCCTCTCTGCTTTCCTTCTGCACTGAACTGGGCTGCAAAAGCCTTCCAGAGCTGGCATGAGCGATGGTTTTCATTCAAACTGAAAGCCTCCAGTTTGGAAACATGTTTGTGCCCACTTTCCATCGTAACCTTCGCTTCTCTAACTGAGTTATGTTCTCAGCAGTTCCAGACTGACAGGAAACATTATAAACTGCTTTTTCAAACACATAAAGAAATAGGAAATTCTTTCAGATGAATTGGTCAGAAATATTTCAGTTCCTACAACCGACATAATGTAAAGAGACGGCAATACGAGCCAACCAATGGACATTATTTTTATGTCTGACAATAAACTGAGGCAGAACTAAGTTATGGGCTTGTTCCCACAGTATGTTTCAAAGGTTGTGTGAGAAAAATCATATACACAAATACATGTTAAGAACAGCAAGGACATTCATATGAAGGTCAAGTGTTTCTTTAAGGAGGTGTAAGGTATCAAATGCTAATGCAGCATTGTATTCTGTTCTAATCTTTATATAAAGATACAAAGTAAAAAAAAAAAGAATGAACTAGCATACCCAAGTGGTATTTTTTAAGTCATTATAATCAATGTACAGGCTTTCTCTTTTTGATGAATTGTTTACTCATTAAAATATCGAAAAAAAGGTCAAAAACATTTTTTTAATAAACAACCCAAAACCTGAAGGTATTACATTTATTATCAAATGCAAATGAGACCAAAAGAGGAATGCCAGGTAAAGTTTTCTGTCCCTTTCCTCTCTTTTCTTGTCCTTCATGAAAATCTAGAAGTGGGGGGAGGTAGGGCATAAGGCCTAACCCACATGGGTGAGAGCTTTAACCCAAACAGCCTTCTCATTCTGTCTCTACTTTCCCCATCTTCTTTCTGACATCTCTCCATGCTCTTCTCTCTGTCAAACCTCTCTTCTTTCCTCTCTTCCCAGATTAAATTGAGGGAGTAAGGGGAGGTAGTGCATACAGGCTTAAATGGAAAGGTAGAGTCCTAGCGCAAGCAGGCCCCTTGTCTTGGCTCTGCTTTCCCTGTCTTTGTTCTGACATCTACATACCCTTATCTCTGTTTTTTCTCTCTTCTCTTCTCCTCTCTTCTCTCTTTCTTCATTCCGTTGAGTAGGGGGAGGTAGGGCTTCCAGCATAACCCACATGGGTATGAGTTTGAGCCTCTGCCTTTCCTGTCCTCTTTCCAACATCTCTCCACATACCCTTCTGCTTTCTCTCATCTCTCTTCAAAGTATGAGGGTAGAGGGAGGTAGAGCATACAGCCTAACATGGAAGGGGTGAGTCCCAGCCAAAGCAGGCTTCTTGCCCTGGCTCTGCTTTCCCTGTCTTTATTCTGACAACTACATATTCTTCTCTCTGTTTTCCCTCTCTTCTCTTCTCTCTTTCTTCATTCAATTTAGGGAGTAGGGGGAGGTAGGGCATACAGCCTAACCCACTTAAGTATGAAATTTCTTGCCCTTGCTCTGCCTTTCCTGTCCTCTTTCTAACATCCCTCCATATACTCTTATCTCTGTTTTCACTGTATTCTCTCCTCTCTTGAGGGGGCAGGGGGAGGTAGGGCATACAGCCTAACCCACCCGGAGCTTGAGCATGAACAGGCTTCTCGCCCTAGCTACTGCTTTCCCGGTCTTCTTTTTGACATCTCGCCACATACTCTTCTGTTGTCTTCTTGCCTCAAAGGGGGCGGGTAGCAGGAGGTAGGGCATACAGCCTAACCTGGCGGGGTGAGTCCTAGCCCAAGCATTCCTTCTTCCTTCCCTGTCCTCTTTCTTTCTTTCTTTCTTTCTTTCTTTCTTTCTTTCTTTCTTTCTTTCTTTCTTTCTTTCTTTCTTTCTTTCTTTCTTTCTTTCTTTCAACTCTACAGACGATTTTTCTGTTGTCTTTTCTCTTTTTGCATCTTGGTATTGTGGGAGGTAAGGAGCATGGGGTGTGGGGTGTAGGGTACTATGTGGTACAATGGGCATAGCTTGACAAAACACAGGTAAGAGGAGGTGTGATGTACTGACTCTGGCTGCCCATCTTTATTCAAGCTTGGGTCGTCTGGGACATTGAGGGCCATGTGGTGTGTTTGGTAATTTATCAGAAGAGCATAAATATCGGAATCAGGGCATGATGGGATGGATTTCTTCACTAAGCTCTATCCTTTTCTTAGTGTACATCTACCTTGTGTTTTTTTAAAAATACTAAATCAGTTGTGGATTCATTAAATCCCCCAAAAAGAGGATTATCAGGGTGAAGTGATTTGTTCTTTGAAAGGGATTAACTGTGACTCTTAAAACACCAATATCATAAAAATGTGTGACCTTTCTTTAACACTACCTCAGTTGGAAATCTCTTACAAGGTTAGTAAACATGGACGGTCTGACTAACTCAATTGGAGCAGAGGCCTCTTTCCCTTTTAACACGACACTGCACCTGATGAGATGGGAAGATAGTGGAAGGCCTTTTTTTTTCCAGCCTGAATTCCTGAGTCTCTTTCCACTGGAGACTCCACGCACAGCCAGGGAATTGTGGAAAGGTCATAAATGCAGCGGATCACTTTGTTACCGTGTACAAACAAAGGACGCAGATCAGTTCAATGAGTAACCACATTCACTCACTTATTCCATGCTGGGTTCTCAGTGCATGTATACAAACTAAACAATGGATTTCAGTAGCTGCAGTTACAACACAACAAACACTGGTTTACTTTAAATGAAAGGCCCAAAGAAGAGCTTTCAAGAATTAAAATCAGAGATGAAGCAGGCCGTATTTCTAAACATATTAAATATTTATCCCATACACAAAACTTTGATTGTTTGTGGTTTGTTTAGTCTGAACAGCAGAGGAACCAGACGTGTAATTAATGGCTACAGCACCACTCGATTCTCTACACAACAGATTTACTGTGTTCATATTTGCCTAAAAGTAAGCCGGACAACAAAAAGCGGCTTCACTTCTGTCTTCCCTCTTGATGACATACAAGTCTAGCCTCGGGTGCGTCTGCTGCACACTACAGATCTCGCCTGCTCTTCAGAAGTATCAGCGCTGCCGGATAACCTGCCTTTTTACAGAGGCACTATTGTCCCAGAGTGAAACCAGAATCCTACACCTCGCCAGACGCTCTCTTAAAAGCTCTACCACTCAGACATGGTGCAGTTTATCAAAGCTGGGGAGGAGGAAGGCGAGGAAATATCCCTCCAGCTCCCACGGCTCATTCCAACAAGCTACATTTTCAACAATGGCTGCAGCAGATGGAAGTCTGGGAAGGTCGTCAGAGAAGCAGCTAGACACAGCAGAATCAGTGGTATAACAAGGACCACTATGGACCTGAAGTAGAGATTCTAGTATTTCACATGATCATAACCTATACTTCACTACCGTTGTCCATCTGATCCAAAAGAGGGGGTTTAATGACAAGAAAAGGTATTGTTTCTGGAAAAAATAGAGGACCGATGAGCAGAGCTGACTCGTTAGATCCCCACATAAGGCAGAGGGAAAAGCACTTACTCAGGGTGCTAAAATGCACTGCAGGAGCAAAATGTAGTCATGATTCAGCTTAACTTTTGCAGGTGTGCAAGCAGATTTAAATCCAGAAAAGATGGAGTTGGAATTCACCAGTATATTATCTTTTAATCTCATTCTGTCAATAACTAGAGTCACCTATTAACTTGGGAAAAGCATACGGATATAAGCCGGTTATCCCGTGCAGAAAGAAAGCAGAGGAGTCCTGAATAAGGGATTAGGGATTTAGCCATCAACATGCCCCTGAGATTACAGTCTGATCTCACAGGTTAAACCATAGCCCAGTTAAAGGGGGATCTCAGACAGACTCACCTCATAACTGTGCTAAGGCAGCTTGGAACAGTCGCACTTAAAAGGTAGAAGAGTTTGGAAATATTTATACATGTAGGAAAAAAATGTGATCATCTCTACCGTACAACTTTCGTCCAAATGATTCAAAAACCATTCAGTATTTCATCATGGGAAATAAATCACCTCAGTTATTACTTGTGGTTAAGTGCTGGGAGAAGCTGTGGGCATTATTTACAACCTCTCCACACATGATGACAGTTAATAAACTGAGCATGCCAGCGCGTGGGGACGAGGCTCTTTTCTATTATTCAGCAGGTCCTGTCTGACTCCCACAGAAAGCATCACACACTGTTGGCTGTCAGGAGTAGCCGACTGACAGGTGGGCGTCCTCTGGGAGAAGCTGCTCGCTGCCAGGACTGTTATCAAATCTCAAATTCATTTCCAAAAAGACTTAATGGATTCCCCATAGCAGGAGTGCAGCTAGAGGCAGGGCTAAATGACTATGTGGGAGAGGATCTGCTTATTTTCATGTAGGATTTCAGTTAGTACGCGCAGAATAAGAACATACATTTCACATATCTGCGAATAAGAATATTTTAATTGTCCAACACATCCTTCCTCTGTCAGCAAACGCTGCTTCCACCATGTCAAGTAGAAATGCACCAAATGTGAAAATCAGTCAATCATCACCAATGTTTAAATAAGATTTAGCAACTAGCTGATTTAACACTGGTGTTTTTGCATTATTATTCTTCTTGTAAGGTTTTATGGGACAATGAGCTTTACTGTATTCAAAGTAATTCAAGGAGTACCTCTTCTTGAAATGTCACTGGTATATCTTTGACAAGCTGCATGTTGATGATTTTTCACAGAGACAGTGTAATACTCTTACACTGCCAGCATATTCTTTCACATTACACCATCAGTCAGTTCTTCGGCCCGATATAAAACCTCTTTCTTAAAGCTGCTGTTGGTAGTCACAGAGTAAACATCTGTTCAGACTCAGAGAGAGGAACTTCGAATGTCAACACTATCCCTCCCAACCAGATTTCCTCTTAGCCCCCCAACACAGATCGGCGTCTGCAGTCATGATAGTGCCAGACTCATAACCAATCGGAGGACGTAGTAGGGGCCGCCCCTTAACCAATCAGGACAGAGGATTGGAGATTAGCTATGATTGGTCCATCATAATGGGAACGAGGGGAATAATAACATTGCTTGATACAAAGGCATTGGAAAACACAGAGATTTCGCAATAGTCTTAAATGACTCCAGTTACCGATGAGTACCGATGGGTATTAAGACCTTTTCTCCAAACCCACCAGAAAAAAGTAACGTTTTTTTACACCATTCCTACCAACAGCAGCTTTAACCCAAGTTGTGCATCGTCTGACTCTGGTGCATTACGCATTATTTGCCATGCGCTGATGTCTATCCACCTGAGGTGGACCTCCCACATAGACACAATCAGAAAAAAGGCCCAGCAGAGGATGTACTTCCTGCGTCAGCTCAGGAAGTTCAACCTGCCTCAGGAGCTGCTGATCATGTTCTACACCTCCATCATCCAGTCTGTTCTGTGCACCTCCATCACTGTCTGGTTTGGCTCTGCAACCAAACTAGACAAACACAGACTGCAGCGGACTATAAGGACTGCAGAGAAAATCATCGGTGTCGACCTGCCCCCCATCCAGGACTTGTACCGGTCCCGGGCCAGGAAACGGGCAGGGAGCATTACCGCTGACCCCTCACACCCTGGACACAAATTCTTCAAACTCCTCCCCTCCGGCAGGCGCTACAGATCACTGTGCGCCAAAACAACCCGCCATAAGAACAGTTTCTTCCCCCAGGCTGTCACTCTGATGAACACTAAACCATAACAGTGTCATACCTGTCAGATAAATACTCTCTGTAAATATACATGTAGATATACAATGCAACAATTCTCAAGCAGAATTCCATATTTCTATTTTTTGTATTATTTAACTTCTATTTTATAATGTAAAACTACCTCTGCAACTCACCACTGCACTTTATCATATTATTTTAGCCTGTACATATTAGTCAAGCTATTTGTTGTTTCTTTGTATTTATAGCTAAGGTTATTGTTATTATATTTTCATTTTATTTTTTATTGTAGTTCTTATTCTTATTCCTATTCTTATGCCTTGTACAAAGAGAGCACAGTTTACCAAAGTCAAATTCCTTGTGTGTTCAAGCATACTTGGCGAATAAAGCTGATTCTGATTCTGATTCTGATTCTTCTGAAATATATGTGCTAACACCGATGTTTAATTGTGGTTCATCTTCACCGTCAAGTTTTATGACATCCCTGAACTCACAGTTTACAGAGACATCAGAGGTAAACTTCATACCTTAAATTTCTTATAATCTTTAAAAAAAAAAAAAAAGAAGTCTTTGATGTAAGGGAGAGGTAGACATAAGTTAAATTTCTCACTTCCAGCCAGGAGCTGTCATTTTTTCCAGCTGAAATGACCACTGCTAGCACAATTCAGCTGTAGCTGGCTAGCTAAGATAGCACACGCTCCATGACCTAATTGAAAACACTCTGTACTATTTTATAGGGTTTCTGGCTGATTTTCCTAAAGTGATAATGTTCTGAACAAGATTAGATTATGTTCAAACATCATTCTTTTTGACTGCATGGTTAAAATGCAAACAGTTTAACTTGGAACACAGCACAGAGAAAGGCCCTTTGCATTCACACTAAGCTCAGTGTTTGGCAGACGTTAAGCCGTTTCTGGTAACTCAAATTAAAAGTGGAATTCAGGACTTGTTCTCACACAGCTTGAAAGCCTTCATGTGACCTGTTACCAAGTTAATATGATGTGTGTCTTCGCTTTATGATTCCACAAAGAAACACACAGTTTGATTATTTTCTTTAACTTCTGTCCGTGTTTATTTTTCTCTTAAGGCAAACACAGAAAAGACACCACCCACCAAACACTTCAAATCCCTCTTACCACAGCCTCATGCTCACTGTTTCAACATGATGTGGAGAAATCCAAGGCTTGACAGGCCTGCTATGCTCAGTGATGGTTGCTAAGCTATGATTGGACAATCAGTGCTTGTGGGAGGAGTTAAATAAACTTAATTAAAAATGATGAATGTGAGTGAGTTTAATGTGTGTGTACATTTCAGTCCACTAACAGCTCAGCAGTGGTTTATTTGATTAAGTGAGGATTGTTAATGTGTTATTTGTTCAGCTCATTGATATATATATAGTGAAAAGGAGTTTGACTCATTATCATTAGAATAACAACAGGATGAATGATTGTATTTATTAAGAAATAAATCTCCAAAGAGAGCATCACCATCAAGCACTATAAATTAATTTTCTAGCACCAATCTACATTTCAGTTTTGTGTTTTTCTCAATCAAACAACTCTCACCTCTTCTTGGTAACCAGGTGTTCTCACCTTTCTCTTAGCAACACAAACACTCTCAGCTATAACTGACTACCAATACAAATCAAACTGTCGTCAATCACTGAAAAACATATCTCCTGGCCCGGTGATTTTAAAATAAGTCAAAGGATTACACGTTCCTTTGTAGGCTGAGAAAATTATCCTCTTCCTTAAGTCTTATTAAACCCTTTCAAACCCCATGGATTATCTCAGAAATGCATTGTCACTAAGCTCCGATCAAGACTGCTTTCTGTCTGTTTGTTTTGATATTGCAGAGATGCTTACGTTAAATGTGCTATATTTCAATACTGTTTCTTTAATTGGGTCGATTTGGAAATGTTACATATAAGTTGGTTCAGTCAGCGATTGTCATTCACAGCTGATGATCTCACTAAGCCCTCTACCAGCATCCACCTCTACCTCAGTTAGAAGATCCATGCGACATCCTCTTATACTGTTTCTCCAGAAAAGCTCTGAGTGCAACGATGCAGCTAAAAAAAAAAACACACAAGCGCCCCTTCAGCTGTAGCCCTCCCCTCCTCCCAAACAACAATAAGGTTGTCCATCACAGCAGTTCACTCAGGACATCCTCATTTGCCAATTTGGTGGACATTGCTCAACCGTAGTCCACGACGGTGCTGCTTATGATCTCCATTTGACACCGAATAATGTAAATACACCTGGGGTGAAGGCTTCATTGTCAAAGAGCAGGACTGATTCATTATATTTCAATTGACATAAAATAATGAAAGCAAGGCCTGAATGTTGTGCCATGACTCTGTGTCAAGGGATCTTTTCGACCAACACGAACCTGGTTCTAGTTTCGGACTGGTGTTCCTGCTGGTTTGGAGCAGGTTCAACTTGCGAACCAACTCGGCACCAGTTTGTTTTTCCAGCCGCTCGAGCCCGTGGAAGATCAACGTCATGACGTCACTTCTGCGTGACCGCTTTTCCAGGCAGCGCTCAAACGAACTTTCCCTGACAATAACAACGATGGCGGACAATGTAGCATGCTTGCTGGTGATCCCTTCTAAAATGGATTTGGTCCTGATCAATCCTTCCAGCTTGTTTTGGATCTCCTGCGAGGACCAAACCTCGACTGAACACTGCTTAGCCTTGGAATCCATTAGCTTTGTTTTGTTATTTTTACGCTGCAGGAAAATGGCGGAGACTGGTTTGGTAGGTCTTTTTGGTCATGGCAACCCCTCATCCCTGACGTAAGCGCTTCGCGGTTCTAGACCAGCAAAGAGTTGGTGCTACTTTGGAACCTGTTTTCCTGGCCGGAAGCCAGCTCTCTTGCAGTTTAAACTCAAAAAACTGGTTCTCAATTTATCACCAGCACGAACCAGCCCTGGAACTGCCTCGTGGAAAAGGGACCTCTTTGGGGAATGAAAAAGGGTTCACTCTCAAAATGACTGCAGGGAAGCCATGAGTGAAAGTATTCACAGTGTGTTTTTGTTTATCATCCAAGTACCAATGCTTAATATAAAGAAAAAGTATTGCAAAAAGTCAAAGTGTAGTTAAAAGGATTTATTCTGAGTTAATAGATAAGCCAACTGTAAACTTGATGGCGAAAATCCCAGGAACACAATCCAACACCCTCCAGCTAATCTTTCTTTAATCAATAACAAAAACGTTTGTGTTTATCAAGAAATAAAGCAGCTCATGTATTAAATCAAGTGTCAGTTGGATGTTCTATTTTGAAGATTTGATGCCATAAGAATGTAATTAGTATCTTGTGCGAAACCTGTTTCACGTTGATTGGACTCGGTGTGCTAAAAAATCCCAGTGTGCCACTCAGAAACATCTGTCTTAGCCTCTGGCCAACAACAAAAACAACATCAACAACAAATAAAACTCTCACACCATATGGCTGCCTCGCTCTTCCTTTGAAATAGAAGTTGAATCAGTGTCAAAAAATGAACCAAACAGCACTGCTTGGCATAGCTATCATTTCAGCTGCTCCTTTCTAATCTCCTCTGTTCTTAATGCAATTCTATAATCCTTATTTACTGTGGAGGCTTTCTGTTGCATGAAATCTGCGCTGTCTGGTTTGTTTAGGAGCAAAGAAATATTTAGGAACTCTGTCTTTCTTGAATCGCAAACAGAGACAGTGAAAGATGCAACTTGCACACATGTGCTGCTGGCATTGTGCTCACTGTTCTTGTCTACTCATGAGGAGGAACAACAGTGCAATGAGATGGACAGTGATGATTCATGAGAATAGGAAGTTAAAGTCATTAGGGAGCAAAGTGATACTTCTGGTCACTTTCTCTCCCCGACATCTGGCCTAAATGAGGGCTGAGTCACTCAAACTACACGTGAAGTGCTCGTATATTAAATTCAACCACGAGGAAACAGGATCTTTCCTGTGCTTATTTTTCAGTCAAATCTATGTCAGATTCTACCTTAGCCTCAAGTGAGTGGTTCACTTACAGACTAAAACTTAAAAAGAAAACACATAATACGTGAAGGAAAGCTTTCAATTTAGAGTCAAAACACTAACGTGTTTAAAACATTTGATTTCTGTGGCCTTTACCTCAGGGCCATAAGGAAACACTAAAACATGTAGAGCAAGAGCGACCAAGGAACCTGCGCCTGTTTGTCTAACACTTGTTCTTTTATCATCCTCAGTACATAGATCACTTACAAAAACTAGATGCATCCTGGGAAAATGCTTTTGGTCCTCCATTATTTTTTGTAAGAAGATACAAGAGTACCTGGGATTCAAGGTGACAGCATTGTCCTCATTCAATTTCTATTTTTGCCTACAAAGAGGTCAACGCTGTGCAAGGAGGGATGGGACAAAACTGGTCATTAATTATGCACTTTACCTTTAAGAGGTATTCTTCATCTAATCAGATTGTGTTTTGTGTCATTATATGACTGTCTTGCAGGATTATCGCAGACTCTCTGTGACCTGATATGATCAGGTAGCCTATCATATCCTGAGTTGCTCTGCAAGTACCTCTGTTAGTGTAAAGCACTTGAGACAGTAATGCTAACTTTAACCAGATAGCAAAGAGATTGAAAAAAAAAAAAAAAAAAAAAGACAAAATAGAAACATTATGACAATAAAGTAAAGTATGCAAGAAGTTGCACAATTCTCACCCCTCCTTGTAGCATCATCTTTTCGCACATGTAAAGTAAAATGTTTCAGTGCTTGCTAATGGAACTGATTGATTTTGTTTCTTTTGTATAACTATTTCTTCTTTTCTTCTTGTCTGTTTTTTTTCTATTTTACTTTTACATGATCGAAATAAAGACATCAAATCAAATCACTGTGGTGCAAATGTGCGTATCTCTCATTGCGCAGTTTTCCATAAGGTCAATTCAATCACAACTTTTCCTCAACAGAGCGACTGTTTTCATTATCAATAATCATCCAGCATTGATACTGGACACTGAACTGTAGTAGTGCCTCTATGTAGCTACTTTTTACTGGGTCACAGACTGAACACAGGGGCAGAGAGAAACTTTTCTCCCACACCGGATCAAGTTTCTCTGCGGCTTTTTCAGCGGTCTGTGATTTCTATGAGATTTATGTAAATGCTGAACGAGCAAAGTGGAAAGCGAAAGCCCGATCAGAGCTCAGACTTGAGCCCCACACAGGCTATATGTTGTAAAAAAAAAAAAATCTCCCTGTCTGACATACCTTTCTTTTCCGTCAGAGCACAGCAGCCCAGACACAGCACAGAGGTGAGACTGATCCACTTCACTAAACAGGCTGCCATCGTGGTTTTGAAGCTCCGCGTGAGAAGGTGTCATTCCATGCCAATGTCCCGCGATATTCCGCTTTCACAAAACTGAAGGATCTGTAGGTACTTCTGTCTTATTCAGTGAAAAGAGTTTTTCCTTCTCTGGGAAACTTTGACAGCTCCTCCTCCTCGCAGATATCTCCAGCAGTCCGGGGCTCGTGCAGCGCGAGGACAAACTACTGGCTGCTCTGACGTCAGCAGGAGGAAGGACAGATGCGCCTCTCTGAGTGCTCAGGTAAAATCAGAGAGGCTGAGTTTAAGACAAAATTATACTCTGCTCTCTTGATATAGTCTGTAGTGTGTAGAAAAACAAAAAATGAGTACTAGATGGAGCCAACGCATAGGAAAATGACATGTAGTTGCAAACCTGCTGTGATTAATTTAACTAATTTAATTTAACTAGTTATAGTCCTTCAAAACATCAGTCACAATGTTTATTTCCGTGAACACACGAATTCATTTGTTCCTCAAATGTAAAATATTGAAATCATTTGACCTTGTGGATTTTAAATCTGCACAAATTATGTATAAGGCATAAGGCAATGAAAATCTTCTGCCAGGAAATACTCAAAGATTGTTCTTTTTCTTCTTTTATTCAATATTTATTTGATTTTCCAAATAACAAGAAGGACGATGACAGGGACAGTACACCTGATTTACAATAACACTAAAACACACAAAAAACAAAAACAAAACACATATGCAAAACCACGAAATCAATAACAACAGTAAACATTCAAGTGGTGGAGGAGGAGGAGGCGGGGGCAACATTAGTGCAGTTTCCCATTATCACTTTGATTATAATAATCTTACATGCATAGCAATGCCTACATTATTCAGGGATCTACTGTCCAAGCTTTTCTCTGATTATTTCAAAGATTTTTCTTTGAAAGAGAGGGGGGTTATATAACTTAAGAGGGAAGTTAACATTAAAGATGGTGAGTGTTTGGACCACAAGGAAAAGCTTTTGTATCTCAAGCTGTGGTGTAAAGCTGTGGAACAGACTCAACATTGAGCTAGAGCAATGTCAGAACATAATCCAGTTCAGGAAGAGGTATAAAGAAGTAATTTTCATGAGGTACAAGGAGAAAGACAAGTGTTAAGAATCATGAGGGGTTTGCTTTTGATTGTAGGTGTAAGTATGAAGATAGGAGATGAAGATTTGTTTAGTGTAAATGCTCTCGTATAATGCCAGAAAATAGTGAATAAAGGGGTAGGATTAGATCAGTTTTAACTTCTTTCTATTCCTTTTCACACATGTAAAGTAAAATGTTTCCGTGCTTGCTAATGGAACTCATTGATTTGGGGTTTTTGTATAACGATTTCTTATTTTTTACTTGTATGTTGTTTTTTTTTCTATTTTACTTTTACATGTTCGAAATAAAGACATCAAATCAAATAATTTACAGGCAGAAATGCATACCATGGGGCGCTGGTGGCCTAGCGGTCTAAGCGTCCCATGTTTAGAGGCTATAGTCCTCCTTGCAGAAGTTGCTAGTTCGATTCCCGGCTGGTTGACCATTTACTGCATGTCTTCCCCCACTCTCCACTCCCCACATTTCCTGTCTCTCTTCAGCTGTCCTGTACATTAAAGGCCAAAATGCCAAAAAAAAATATAACTTTAGAAATGCATACCATGTGTTCTTTTTCTTTAAAACCATTCTAAAAAGTTTTTTTTTAAAAAAGACTGTCAGGGGGAAGAGATAGGATTTGGATATTCTCTAGCAGGACACAACTTTTAAAGTGCATAAAGTAGCATAATTACACACAAGACCTTGACTTGTAGTCGATTTTTGAGGCCAAACATAACACAGGATAAAGCCAACATATCATTTTTGTTGACAGTCATTTCAACTTCTTTTAAAAGTACGTCCAAAGCATTTCCTAGGACAGTGGACAAACCACAAATAGAGAGACTGCGCATTTTAACTGCCCACCTCAGACATGTATATTATTAATGTATCGCAATTTCTTAGCACTTGTCAGTCAGTATATGCAGGGCCGTGTCCAGACTTTTGACAACACTCGCACGGGCACTGACTTCTGCAGGGGTGGTGTGTAAGTATTTGCTCATATACACACACACACACACACACACACACACACACACACACACACACACACACACACACACACACACACACACACACACACACACACATACAAGTGGATAGAATTTGTTAATCTTTTCTGTCTCCACTAATAAAATCTACAAATATTTAAGTATCATACATATATTGTGTTCCTGTGTATAATGAGTTAACTTTGCAAAGAGTCACAATTTAAAGTACTTTGAAATAGAAAGCAAATTCCTGAACACTGTTTATCAAAAATATATTTATTATCATAAACTATGTTTCTACAGTGTATATACTAAAAAATGTACTATATTTAAATAAAAAGAAAGCAACAACACAGACTGACAATTTTAATATAAATCCCACTTCTGATGAGGCAGATACTGTAGCTAATTTAGCTGGCATAGTTTAGGATTTCAGGGTGGCACTTGGGGTGGCCAATCAGATTTCAAGAGGGTGGATGTGTGGGTAATGCCTCCCCTAGCTGCCCCTCTAGATGTGCCCCTGAATATATGCATGCTGAATTGAAATGCTAACAGCTAATTCGAGATGTTGAATATGGTAAGATAGGGGCACTGGGGGCCTTGTGGTCTAAAGGCCCCACACACAGAGGCTATAGCCCTTGTCGCAGAGGTTGTCGGTTTGATTCCCAGCCGCAACCATGTGCTGCATGTCTTCTCCCACTCTCTACACCCCATGTTTCCTGTCTACCTTCAGCTGTCCTGTCATAAAGGCAAAAATGCCCCCCCCCCCAAAAAAAAAAATTATATATAAGGTAAGATAAGGGTCAAACTACCAGCTTACAGGCGTTTAGTTACTTGATATTGGCTTGTATAGAACTGCAGAGTATTTTCTGTAGTTTCATTTGAGATAAAGCTCTAAGGATGATAACTGAAGAGTCATCTTTATACCACTGCTTTTTCTTTGTTATGTAACAAAAAAAAATGTGATGACTAAAGTTTGGTCAAGGTATTGTAAAGCCAGGAGAAACAGGTTTATGTAAATTAACAATATATACAATCCAAGGTAAATGGATTTAAGGTGAACACTTAAGGATAAAAAGTTAGCAGAAAGGAGGTTGATGACTCATCTGTCTCACAGGAAAAAGTCTCCAGAGGTTTCTTACAGTGCAGCCTTTAACAACAACACTAAACAGCTTTGGCATCCTTAAATCTGCCTTCTATCCATGTTTAATTGTTGATGTGCATGCATGACAGACAGGCAGTGTCATACAGGGGTTGAAATGACAAACGTCTAGACCGTTGATGGAGTGACTGTGTGATCAGACTTGAGTGTAATTGGATGTCAAGCTGCTTAAATGTGTTTGTTGTTGTACACAGATCAGACTCTATGGGGACAGGAGTGATAGAAATCATTTTTCACACGGGTGTTTATTTCATTACCGCGACCTAATGGCTCTGCAAATCGTCTCTGGTCGTGCTGTTGGAGGAAGAGGTTATTGTGTTGGGTGAAATTATGACCCTTTTCCTCAAGCAGAAATTACCTGTAATGTGAGGCTAACGTTCCCGTTTTTAAGCGTGCTGTGGATGTGGTGTGACTGTCAGTTTGACTGTTTTAAGTGCTGTCAACAGGAAATAGAGAAAAATCCAAGTAAGCCAGGGTAGATTGGAAGGAGCACAAATAAGTGAGAAACTTTTTCCCTTTGCAAGGTTACCAACTTTAAAGTCTCTTAAGAGGATAAGGATGGGTCAAATATTGAAGTTTACATTTTTGTGAAAATCAAATAAAAGCTGCACTTCAGGGTCATATTTTTCAATCTGGCTAAGGGCTGAGTTTAACATGTTTTTTAAACCAAGGTTTGCCACACACTCAGCCACAAAGGAGGCTCCTTAAAGGAAAAAAAGGGAAATAAATCACCTTGGCCTCTCACCAGCACTGGTCAACATAACAATAATGAAATGTTCCACTGTAAGAAAGAAAGAAAGAAAGAAGTCCAAGTTTCATGTCCCCATCCATCGCTGTCTTCAGGCTTTGTGTGCTTTTTTGCACATACAGGCCAATATGAAGCCTCAGACCACAGCTGTCAGTCAGCCGAGCAGAAACACAAAACAAACACAGAATAACGGCCAGACCGCTGGGTATTCAAAAGAGAGAAGAGAAAAAAAAAGGGCCAGGGAGAGAAAAAGAAAGTGTGGGAAAGAGCAAGGAGAGATGCCAGCTACAAGAAAGCAATGTCAACACATAATGCATGTCCCACCTTGCAATTTCTCACATTTTCCATTTCTTATGTTCGGTATATATATTGGTATGCATTGGAGGAACATATTGGATTATACCTTAATCAGTGCAGCTTATGTTTGTATTTGTATTTATGCTATTTCAGGTAAAGTAAAGTACAAATAGAAGACCTCCGAGAGACTCATGTTTACACAAAGAGTTCTATTAAGTGGTTCAGTGAGGCAGAAAGGTCATGTGACGACGCCGTGAGGGGAGATGAGTCGTTATCCTGGAGGTCTGAAGTCTGATCTGCATGACAGGGCCCAGATGGACCAGCAACATCTCGGCACATATTAGGAGAAAAAAATAACATGCAAAGAAAATAGCAACCCCCACTATCACAGCATGAGCATTTGCAGATAGGAGAGGAGAAGGAGGAGGTGTAGATGAAGGAGAGAGGAGCACAACATATGGGATCATGTAGGATTCACTGTCACTCAAAGATGCAACATCTGCTGTGTCCACACATATCATCACGCTAGGTTTAGATGATACATGTGAGGGAACTATAATGAACACAACAGCCATGTACACTAGTTGGGTTGGTTGTACCACAATAATTGTTGATTACTTTTGAAAGAGGGGCATACGTGGCAGCTGAGTGGATGTAATTCACAACACATGTACTGAGGCTATTGTCCTTGAAGCAAGCGACCAGGGTTAGTGTCCTACTAACAGCCTTTTGCCCCATATCATCCCCCTCTCTCTTCCTAGTTACTCTGTCCATGGTCTTCTACTATCATCATGTCAGGCCTGAAAAGCTCAAAATAATATTTGTCAAAATATATCTATATGTTTTTGTAGATTGGGTTGAAAGTTGAGTGAAAAGCAGTTTAAAGGGAAAAAAGTTGTCTTTTCTCTCTATTTAAAGCTACTGTGAGAATATTTCACCGTTTTTGAAACTGGCTAAAATTAACATTGTTACTTCTTTATGAGGTACACAAATAAATGAGAATAGAATCCTATGTCTCAATGTTAATTTCAATGTATTATTTCTATTTGTTTCATGCCTGAACTGCTGCCGCAGGGTAGGTGTCTAATGAAGTGATTAACTGCAGGCCACAAAAACAGTCTTTGTTAATGTTTATATACAATATATTATAATGCATAATATAGTATTATACCACATTAAATAATATAATATAATATAATATAATATAATATAATATAATATAATATAATATAATATAATATAATATTATATTATATTATATATTATATTATATTATATTATATTATGTTATATTATATTATGATTATTTATTAAAACTGATCATGTTACTATTATATAGTACTTTTTAATATTCTCTATCTCTGTATACACATAATATATACCCATATATATTTATTTATATTGAATGCAATCTGTCATAACCAAACCTTAATCACATCACACCATATCAACCTGTCACTACTGAAAAACATGTGCTTACTCCATAGACTGTATAAAATATGGACGTAGTATCCGTGACGTCACCCATCTGTTCCTGAGAGCTGTTTTGAAGCAAATCGATGGCAGCAGCCATATTGGAAATGCGGAACTCAACCAGGCAGAGTGTGACGTAGTGTGAGCCTCCAAGCCAATAGCTATGTGTTCCCGACTGGGAGTCAAGTCAGTCATGTCCTTATTTGGGCAAAACTCGTAATCTTAATATCTTCTGAACCATCACGTTAGAAAAAAAATTCACCCCCCGTACAGTGTGTGCCATTAGAGAGATTAGCTTTGTAGGGCCAAGCCGTTTTTTGAACGAGGCTGTAAACATGTTTATTAATGCTGCAAAGATCGTCTTTTCCCCATTCATAACTATGTGGTTTCCGGTGTTTCTGCAGCCAGCCTCAAGCGGATTTTCGATGTATTGCAGTTTACAACACTTCCGCATTGGCTTCATCGTATGAGACCGGAGGTTGCCGCTTGGCTATTCCCTGTAATTACAACTATTTACACAATGTTTAAAATTTTCGTATACCTTTTATATTATTAGTCTTATTTTTATTTATATATTCTTATTTGTGTTATTACTGTATTTAAATGAATTCTCTATTTGTGCTCCATTACTCTTGTACTACTCTTATCACTATGTCTGTGTTGCTGCAACAACCAAATTTCCCCAAGTAAAGTGTTATCATATCTTATCTTGTTTTCCACAGCAACAGACCTCAATGAGTGTTACATTTGACTGTTAAAAGACAGCAGGATTAAATGTATCATTAGGAAACTCACTGCACACAAGTACAGCACAAAATCAGTAAAAAGACAAGAGGTACCAGTTTGTCCAAAGAGGGCATCAAGACTAACACAAGCTGAAAGTTCCACACAAGAGCTTTAACTAACTCTTCTTTTAAATTTCCGAATTCAGCTTAACCCGTAGATTTATACAGTTGACACAGAGGGTATAATGTGTTTCACAGCTCAAATGGACCATAAGAAAGGAAAGAAAATAAGGGAGAACAAGCACATGTGCAAGAAAGTCAGTAAAAAAAAGTCACACAACACTAAAATGACACAACATATAGGAACATATTGCCCTAATGGGTCAGAGAGAAAGCTGGAGTCTGGGAGACTGACAGCCTTTCTTTAAACTGCAGGTTATTATGACTGATATGGTTTCGAAAATCAATCATAACAAAGATAGAAAACAGCCTTTTTAAATTTCACTTGGCCTTGCTGTGCATCTCAGGTCTATTTTAAGCCCTTGTCATGGCTGCTATTTCTTTGACATGTGAGATAAGAACGTGGACTTGAACTGGATTTGACTGAATCCATAAAGCTTTAATAATAGCTCCTTAAATCCTGTTTTCAGCAGTATGGCTGAACAGCCTTAGGCGCTCAGAACAAACTGTCAAGCACCAATTAATTAGGTTTAATTAGAGAAGCCAGCGAGATTACCTTGTACCCCACCATCTGCCCCCCTGAAGGAAATGCTCCTTCAGCTAAACTTAGACAGCAAAGGCAAATATTTGAATGTATGAATGGGTGTGTGGTATTGTTATAGTGAGTAAACACACATTCACATGCTTTTTTTCTCTTGCTTTGAAGAGAGATAAAACACGTGTATGTCTTATATCACTGTGTTTTACTGTTTCCTGGTAGTGCCCCCGCCAGTGTTTGGATCCGAGCCAGGTTTACTTGCCAGAGCATGTGGTCGCCATGGCAGCCCATTGGGTTACACAGTAAACACCTCTGAGTAAATGAATGAACCTGTTTTAATCCAATAGGAATCCCTTTCTCAACTTCTCAACCAGTCACATCCTGTTTCACAACACGGTACACCTCGTCCACAGTTATGAGTAATGTGAATGATTCCTGGCAGATGTGATGTGTGCAGGTTTAAAGGTACGGGTGATTATTCATATGCAAGTGTGTGTGTTTCTATGCATGTGTGTGAGGCTCATAATAACAATATATGTGGGTTATAGAATCACCAAGTACTGTAAGAAGCCAAACATAGAGCAATACAACTGAATAATGTGAACAGTAAATAGTTTAATAGTGAGACCATAATGGTGAGAAGGGACTATTAAAATAACAACAAAGCCACACACACACACACACAGATGCAGAATAAACACAGTTAAACATGTAAAAACTGATGAAACATGATAAATGCAGTGCAGCAGTAGAGGTGTACTAGTTTGAGATCCCAGAGTTAGAGATATGAAAAATAAAACATAAAACTGCAATAATCCGCAAAGGTTATTAGAACACATTAGAGTCCGACTAATAAACTTGAGTAATAGGAGTAATAACCTGAAATAGTTATGATATTAGCCTATAAAAATAATATAATCGTCATCAATCTGTAAAATTCATTAATTACACTGACATAAATATTTTTTACTGAACATATAATGTATAATTTAGCATTTGTGTTGATCAAGAGGTGGTGTCATGTCCTAGTTTATCTAGTAGAACATTCTTTGGCTCCAGTATATACAGTACTTTCAGCACTGTCTGCAGCACATGGAGCTGAGCAAATTACACAATGTCAAATATTATCTTATAACATAATTTATTTAAAGGCACTATAAGGGTTTTTCATGTGTTGATTCTGATGACCCTGCAGAAGAATTTGGTAGCTTTTTTCAGGATGAATATGAATTTCTCATGAGCACCATCACCCACTGTCATAGATGTAGCTCTTCCCGAAGTATGCATTTGTTTTAGAATACAGATCTTTTCTTTCATACTACCTTTCTTTCTTCAAGGCAACTTTTGGCAGGGTGCAGAGGGATAAGTTACCATATTGATGTGTAGCTTTGTAAAATTATTAGCTGTAAAAACAAAGCTTAGTAAACTCTGATTTTTAGCTTAAGCTAGCTTACAAAAGGTGACCGGTTTTACTGGTTTAGCGTTGCCTGTAACAGCCCATGTGTATTATTAATATTTTAACAGAAAGAGTATCTCCTTTTGCTAATTTAGTTCCAGAATCAGCCATGTGAAAAAAAACATTACATGAAAGAATAAATATCTAAAGAAAAAAAGTAACTACTCATGCGTACTAACTTACTTCTCACTTCCAAACTTTACAAGTAGAGTTCCAAACAGACCAACTTCCAGGTAAGTGCTGTATATTGACTATTTTTTGCAGAAATTCTGACCCAACTTTTAGTGCCAGAACGCAGGCGGTAAAATTCAGTGTGATGTAACACCCAATCTTGTTGCCTATAATCTCATTTCACTATATAGGTCAAGAAGAGTGAGACTATTTTAAAGTCAGTTAAAAACTCTTCACATTGCCTTTAAGAGAGCAGCCTGCAGCGCACCACTGCATAATCATGTCAGTGAATTCCCCCCCTTCAATCATTACCTTCACAAAAATCCTATACGTTGGGCCTGGCTGTGTCTGTATTGAATCAATACACTATATCTTACTGGAAAAACAGCTCTTTCTCACAAAAACAAAGGTGTTCTCTGAGTTCACTGAACTTTTCGACGTGTTTTTGAAGATTTCTGAAGAGAATATTATGGATTCTTCTTCGGGAGTTCTTACTGCAATCTATGTTACATTTGGTCTCTTGTCATCTAGAGAAAAAATGGCTATCAGCCTCAAAAACGTATGATGCTCTCAGACATGCTCTCCAACAATCTTCCATCAAGTTCAAACCTTATCTAGGTGAAATTTCTAGTCTTTGATGAGGCTCTTAAGGTTTGATGGAGCTGTGATTACCAGAGTGCACTGAAGTGGTTTGGTACTAAAAGCGGCACAGTCGGGGTGAGTGTCTGCATTCACAACGCTGGTCATACTATGGTTCTCCTCGGGTAACGGTTAGCCCATTCTATCAAATTCATTCAAATCGGCGGTGGGAAAGTGTCTCAAACTACAGGAATCTCTGAGTCATTCACAAGAGGGAATAATAGGGATCAAAAGACTGACCGTCAGAAGACTGGCTACAGAAGCGGGCCACATTTTGTATTGGACTGTGCTCACCAAAAAACTGCCAAGCCACACATGTGTCAGCCTGGCATGATGACAGTCACTCTACTTCTCTATTGTAGAAGTGATTGATGGAATTAAAACATGAATGTAACCCCTTAAGTTGTAAATAACCCTGCAGGTGGCCACAATTTCTTCAGGGGTCCATAAAAGTCACTTCTCTTTAAAGAAAGTAGTTTGAAAAGGCTTGTTAAGTTGGTTCTTAAAGCCCTCCTGTAAAAGACATCATTTTGTGATGACAAATAGAAGGGGGATAAAAGCTGTAATATAAACACGTGGAGACATTGATCTGGCTTATATTCATGTGAAAAAAAACTATGAATTTAATAATCATGATTCTATGAGCGAGTGAGTTTGACATTTGACCCCTCTAGATTTGTAGTTTTAACTTTGATCCATACCGGGGAACACAAACAAACCTTTCTCTAACAGTTTGGAGTCCAGGAAATACAACAGGTAGGAAATCGCTTAGGTAAAATTTTTACTCCTCAGCTGTCACGTAAGGCCTTACTTTGTTCTCCATTATACACCAAGGGAGTGGAGGCGGTAGGGAAATGACCAAAGACCACTTATTCCAGCTCTTAGGATGCAGACTTCTAACATAGTTGAGACACTGTGATGCCGCACGGTGCTTAATGATGGGGAAGAAAATGAGGACTGCCTAAACAAAGATTAATGCTGTATGTTTGCTTCATGTGCTAGGAGCAAGCTACTTCTGTAATGTGTTGTGGGCCTCTTGAAAGAGTTTGCTACAGCTAGCAGGCAGGTGCAACGCATAGACTGTATAAAATATGGACGTAGTATCCGTAACGTCACCCATCTGTTTCTGAAGCGCTGTTTTGAGGCCAATCGTCGGTGGCATCCATATTGCTGCTGTCGAGCGATTGAGACATAAGCCAAAAGCTACAGTGTTCCCGCCTGCCAATCAAGTCAGCTGTTCCTCTTATTGGAAGACTCGTAATCTCAATATCTTTGAAATTGCTGCGTTAGAAAAAAAATCACCCCCGTAGTGTGTGCCGATCGAGAAATGAGCTATCCAGACTACACACTTTTGTACCAGGCTGTAAACATGTTTATTTCTGCTGTATAGATCGGCTTTTTGAATTGATGTGTATGTGGTTTCCGGTACTTCCGGAGCCAGCCTCAAGCGGATCCTCGATGAACTCTAGTTTTTAGAACTTCCGCATTGGACTCATATTTTTGGACCGGAAGTTGCCGCTTGGTGCAACTTGACAGGAGTCATGTGGGACTTTTCTATGTTAAGGTTTGTAGTTGGTATTACATTCATGCCTGCTAAATGCTTTAGGAAATCAACAGATGCTAGTAACTTTGATTTGGGTCGTGTTGTTTTGTTCTGTGAGACACCACACATGTTTTGCTTGTGTTGTGAATTGGGGTAATGTGCATTTCAATTATACAGGATTATACTTTTCCCTTTTCTGTATTTCCCTTTAACTTCTGGATTGCTTCTTTCTTATTTGGTGGTTTTGTAACTTAAACATGGAGGGAAACCTCAGTGTGTCATATCTTACCTGATAGTTTCCTTTCATACATTAGAGTATTAGCTCATCATCTACTTCCTAAAACCTACAGGACCTCTCAATAAGACACTGCTGTATGACAACATAGAAAACTTCAGTGTAACGAATCTTCTTCTTCACTCCTCTCTATGAGTCAT
Organism: Notolabrus celidotus; assembly: GCF_009762535.1. NCBI lineage: Eukaryota > Metazoa > Chordata > Actinopteri > Labriformes > Labridae > Notolabrus > Notolabrus celidotus. The sequence goes on along the minus strand of NC_048286.1, from coordinate 13,122,634 downwards.
TTCACTTGTCACATTAAATAAAAATCAGATCCATATTCCTCCTCATTAGTATGTGTCGGGGTGGACTGAGGTTTCGGTGTGTTCTGTGTCCTCAGAGAGTTTTAAAGCAAACAGCTGGCGGCTACATTTCTCCAGTGAAACACCGCCATCGTGTGGCCTGTCGGCTTCAGGCAGCTTGTTTCAGCATCTCTTGGCTATAAAGAGCTGCAAGAGCTATAAATGCCTGGAGAGGCTTTTAGGACATGTTTTCTTGGTCCTCAGGGTAAGGATCAACACAGGGAGGGGCTGTGGGACACATATTATCAGATAGGTGAGGATATAAGATGGCCATATTTTACCCTTATGTCTAATATAGATTGCTGTTAATGCTGGAGAGAGTATAACTATTTGAATTATCTGTAATTTGTATGTAATCAATTCACTTTTTTTTAAATTATAGAGCACATATATCGTTTAGGGTTCTGCATGCATCAGTAGAGGAATGTAGGTTGCATCAGAGACAATAATCTGTAAACAGGCCTTGGTTTTTTTATTTATTTATCAAACCATCTGGCTGCACATGTGCCCCTTTTATTGCGCAGTTCCTCGGCCTTTGCCATGCAAAAGTGAAAGGTACAGCCAGTTCTGAGGCATGCTTTTTCATCTCTCATGCACTCTGTAGGGCAGCTCTTGTGATGCTGCCAAGCAGCGCTGCGCCGTGTGAGAAATCAAAGCGCAGGCGTGGAGTCGGGAGGGAGCCTATCTTGCGCAGACTGGGTACTGTACATGGCCATTGATGCTGCTGGATAGATGTAGCCCCTGATGTAAATAAGAATGGCGAGGGCAGTGGGTCTAACATGCCGCGTTTTCTCTGCTTGACATCGGAACATTTTATGCCACCATCGGGATTTTTTAAAGCGCGTGGCCCTATTTTTCCTCTTTTTTCATCTGAATCCCGCTTTGACAGCTCGCCTGATGATTTCCATTTGACACAAGAGCCAAAGCAGACGGGCGGCTTCTTCTAATAAACACTCGGGAAAAACAGGTCATTATGACCTTAGTATCCTCCAGGAAAAGAAAACCATCGGATTGCTTTCACGCGGCAGCTTTCTGCTTGCATCTTTTGCTTTGGATTTCGTGTGCCGTGTCCGGAGAGGAGGATCATCATCAGTTCAGCGTTGAGGTAAGACAAATGGCCTTCCCTGCCTCCCTGGTTATCATAAATGACCGTGCTCTCTCCTCCACATCATCTACCTCAGCGTGAAAAAACATACAGAGGCTTCATATCGACTCCCCACGCTATCCGTGGGCTCGATTACCATAACACATAACAACATGGATGCATTGTAAGCCTATCAGGACAGCTCACGCACTTCAAGACGAAAATATTCCTCATCTGAAGAGTGCAATGAAACAGAACGATGCTCATTTTATTGCACTGCGGGTCCATGAGCTGAGCTGAGCCAGCCCACTGATCCCAAATGTGCAACCTAGAATTGATTGGGCTATTTTAGCAAAGATGCCCCACAGCGTGGTGTTTTGACTGTGAGATTCAGTTTTGTGACAGGCCACCACAAATTCAGACGTGATTTGGCAGCATCGTAGTGTCTGAGGGGATTATAAACATTTACAGGCACAAGTTGCATAATAGGATTTGTTTTTTGTACCTTATTAATTGATGTCATTTTCATCCTCACCTCTGGCTCCCCTCCCACCACTCTGAAGAAATTAAATGCTGAGGCTCACAGTCTCTCTCCCTCACTTTCACACACACACACACACACACACGCATACACACACACAGACATCATTATTCAATTTTTATGGCTCACTGGAATGTGCCTGATATCTCTCCGAGATCTGTGCCTTTGAACAAGCACAACACACGCAGGAAACACACCCACAGGAGAGAGCGAGAGAGGGAGAGAGGGAGTGGATGAAAAAAGGGATAAACAAGGCGTTTAGCTCAGCAGAAAGAGGGATACAAGCAGAAGGGGGAGGGATGGACGGAAGAGACAGCTAGTCAGATTAGCTAGCTGGAGCATTTCTCATAGGCTGAGCAGTGATGGGTGGGCAGCTGGTTGGCGTGCAGACAGCTGTGGATATTGTGGGCACCTCATGGCCCTCTGCTTCAGGATTGAGTCTGCCTGGCAGTGACCCTTACATGATGCTCGCTCTCACCTCTTGTCCTCTGTATGAGCTGACCTCTCGCTTTGTAGGACAAGAGGAGGCAGGGCCACAGTCCTGCACATGTACACTGACCGGCAGCCGCAAGACACAACAACTGACTAAGGTCACTAAAGGGGTTTCCATTGCAAAGAGTTGCACTGTTGTCCAGAGAGCCTCTGAGCAAGCAAACACAGGCACATTTTAACCTTAACCCTGCTGGAGCAATTAGAGCAAAGATTGCACGCTGATTCTACTTCATTTTAGCTGCCAAACAGGTGACAGTGCACATAAATGCAACCACTGTGGCTCACTTTAGTATCATTTTATTTTCTTGCTCCAATAAAAACAAACAATTTCGCAAATGTTAGTCACTTAATTGCCTCTTGTGAGATGCAGAATAATGGATGCACAGCCATATTGATTTTTAGAATGGGATTGGCGTGAGTAAGACATCTCAACAGGCAATACATTTTCAGAATTTAACAGCTTCTGTTGTGGTGCCCTTGAGCAATTCCGAAACAGTAAAATGCAATGAAGGAATTTCTTTGCTTGTAGATAGTCTTGTGGCATAAAGCGGATAATGGATGAGGGAAATGAGGATGTATTATAACAGATCAAATCAAACTGATGGAGACTGAGGTTGCTGATTGCAAAAAATTGAAAGTTTGGATACACAGCAAATCACAACTTCCTTGTTAAATGAGTCTGTGCTTGATTTTTTTGTTGTTGCAAAAACTGCCTGAATCGTGATGACAGACGAACTATCATACACATGTCCTGCTATCACACACAGCATGCAAACATGCTTAGATAATAAACCGTGTAGTTATAGAGCACGATGGCGAAGAAAGCAAGAAGTGGTAAAAAAAATACAGGAACTGTTAAATACAATTATTACACTAATTTAGTGAATGTTAACTTTTTGAAAGTTTGTCATATTATGTAGGTTTAATCAGATGACTCAAAAAAAGGCAGTCTTCTAAACACACCCACTTTGACTGTATTGTACACACTGTTCGTACACGTGAATCGTTATAGGTGACTCACTCAAGAAACTTGCAAAATCCACATATACAACATCCGTCCTCTCTGCACGTCAGTTCCAACTCCATGTCACATTTTCTTCACACTTTCCAAGAAAGGCAGGCGTCCAAAACAGATCTTAAAATAGCCCCAGTATGAAGGCCACAATCTCTCTTCTTCTTCCTCCTCTTCCACCCCGCAGGAATGGCTACAGAGGTATGGCTACCTTCCCCGCACAGAACCGGGAATGTCTGTCCTGCGCTCGGCCCAAACCATGCACTCAGCCATCGCCGCCATGCAGCGCATCTATGGCCTCAATGTCACAGGGACACTGGATGAGAGAACCAAGGAGTGAGTACACACATGAAAACACAAGCTGCGGTCGCACGAGACTGTTAATGAACACACTAATGCAAATTCTCTGCTCATTCATTTAAAATGCAGCAGGAATGGTTATCAATATTTCAATGAATTAGCACGAGACAGAAATAGAGATGCTCTTTTCACCCCCACCATCACCTCGCCTGACTCAACCTCAGGCGCAGGTTTTAACACTTCTCCTTCTTCTCATTTTGCATGATGATGCAGTGATATCACGCTGAGGTGAGAATAAATGTTTTGCCTACGTATTACTTGTTTTTTTGTACTTGTGTTAATCCGATGTGGTATGAATGAGAAACTCTTGAATTTCTTTTCAGCCCTCATTGGGATTTTTGATCTCACTCTTGTATTAGTGGCTGTAGTTTGGAGTAGTTTAGTTACAGTTTGTACAATTTTTGCTGCTCTGATTATATGTCACCTGTCAGGAAGAGAACTACTGAGTTCACTTCAGTGCTTCATGTTGTCTTGTGATGGTGTTTGCTTATAAATGTTTGTTCAGCAAACTTAATTCACATCTTTTCCACTCCTTTCTTTTCTTTTCTTTTCAAGTTGGATGCAAAAGCCTCGCTGTGGAGTTCCGGACAAATTTAAAAGTGCTTCAAGGACACGGAAGCGGAGATACGCACTGACAGGCCAGAGGTGGCAGCGTGTACACATCACCTACAGGTGAGAGATAGTGGAGGCAGTTGTCATAGCTACCATTGAGTTTTTCTTGGTTTGTTTTTTTTCCGGCGCTTATTGTGAAGTTCAGATGTGCCATTGTTAATTTTCACAGCTCTTCTCTGTCTCTCATCTCCTCTGGTATCACATGCTCTGTATTGTCATAGAGACCAAGGAAGTACGTCAAGTATGTGGGAGCACTCGCACAACTAAAGTCAGATTCACACATCCAAAGCAACACTTTCTGTACATACACCCATGTGTTGCTGTGAGTGTGTGTACTTCCAGTGTATAAATAGCATGCTTGCCGAATAGACAACAGGATCAGGCAGCTTCTCTTTTTTTAAACCCACTTCCATTTATTCTTTTCATAAAACAAAACAAACAATTTGAGCTGAGGAGCATGAAGATTGGAGGCTTTTCCCTCCCTCATTTAAAACTGTTTAAATTGTGCGTAATCTCAACAGAAATGTTCAAACTCTCATCTTATCTCGCCTGATTAAGCTCCAGCTTTTAATGGGTTCTGAGGAGGACTGATAAACGCGTCTCCAGCACAACTGCAAATTGACAGGTTACAGCAGTAATAGACGATAACGCTGTCAATTTATTCAAATCCTTCCTTCCTCCACGAATTTGAATTGATGAGCCACCTCTCCTAATGGAATGTCAATCAGTGCTGAGCCAGTGCTGCTGCTGCTGCTGACTGCACTTTATTCATGAAAATGAGTCGGGAGAGAGAGGGAGGGAGAAGATTTCCCATTCCTCTCTGCCTGTCAGGGACTGATAACGACTGCTGTGTTAAAAGTTCACTAAAAAGCTGCCGGGCTTGAAATAGTTGTGTCAAGTACAACTTTTCTTTTTACTGTCTCCTCATTTTGAAAATTTAAAATTATTCTCTTGAAATTAATGGAACAACGATGCAGTGTGTACTTTATTTGTGGTTCCCTTGTAGTTTAGTTTAGTTTAGTTTTATTCATCGTGCCATGCACCGGAAAGGTGCCCAGACCGTATGGACTTACAAGACACTGCAAAAACAAAACAAGATAAGGACAGCAACATAAGAAGATAAAGAAAAGAACAGTTACATTACTGCACATGCCCAGCAATGACCAAAAGTAAGTAAAAAACACAGTGTTACACTTCAGGCATTGGCAGTAACCACAACTAAATCAAACATAAAGTGTCCTCCTACGCTGCTGAACGGCATTTAACACAAACTGAGCAAACTGAAACACTTTGTGTGTAAACAGATACTGAAGTCTATCTTCGTCAGACATGGAAAACAAATCAGGATAATGTTATAACATTTTATGGAAAAGATGACATCTAAAATCATGACATGATGGACAATAGAACAAAAAGTGCATTTCATTTCACAACACTTTCTCCCCTCATCGGGGTACATAGTGGAACCCAGACTCCGTATGTCGCATGGTTCCCATCAAATCTCCCAGAAAACACTGCATAGCTCTGTTCTGAATTGCTTCACACTTGGATAGCTTACAAAAACTCCCCGTATGTTTTGTTCCCCAGCAGTTTCAAATATTGTCAACTCTTTCACCACTGTGAACTAGGGTTGCGCAATGAATTGCAATTTTATCATTGTTACAATTTCAGCATTTGCAATAAACACATAGCAAAAGTCTGAATGTATCAATAAAGTAGGACTGGGTCTAGTGAAGCTCAATCTAGCTATTAGCAAACCTCAGATTATTTGGTAACTGTAAAAATCAAACTTCAAGGGATATGATTATTGTGTACTCTTTAATATTTGTTTATTTATTGCACTTCATATTGTTATCGCAATATTGATCAATGTAAATGCATATTTTGTCCATACCCTGCAGGCCTCCTATGATCCCAGTATGTGAACAACGGCCTGCAGATTTCTTCTTATCTATACAGCCCTTGTTGTAATAAATTCTATCTTTCACTCACAGCATTAAAAACGTCACGCCAAAAGTGGGCGCCCGGGAGACCCATGATGCCATTCGGCGGGCATTTGACGTGTGGCAGGGTGTGACCCCCCTCCGCTTTGAGGCCGTTCCATACAGCGCCCTGGAGACTGGCAGGCGCGACGTGGACATCACCATCATCTTCGCTTCAGGATTTCACGGCGACAGCTCACCTTTCGATGGGGAGGGCGGGTTCCTCGCTCACGCCTATTTCCCAGGCCCGGGCATCGGAGGGGACACGCACTTTGATTCAGATGAGCCTTGGACCCTCGGGAACCCCAACCATGATGGTGAGTGAGAGAAAAAGTTGGTTTAAACTTAAATCTTTTCAGAGAGAAAGTGGTTGTTATAGGTAGGACAGAATGAAAAGAGCCTTCAACAAAAGAGAGAGAGGACAGCAAAAGCAAGAGAGGCTACAGCAAGAAAGTAGAAAGGAAATAACAACTGAAGAGATTATGATTATGGGGGAAAAAAAGCAAAGAATGGTTGTTAAATGCAGAGTTTTGGCAGGTAAGTAAACAAGTGTGGGCTGAGGAAGAAATGTAATAAAGATCAGTCATCAGGAGGGACAGATAAGGACTGATGGAAAGCATATATTGGAAATACAGATGGCTGGGCAGGAGGGCAGTATGACAGAGATGGTATCACAGAGTGTGAGGGCTGCAAAACCAAAACAAAGAATACAGAGACGTCTTTGATTGGGCTGTGCTCTGTGAAGACGCATCACCCCATCTGTCAGGATTTTGATGTTTTTTTCCTGCATAATAAGCTCTTCAGATGACAGGATAGAAAGCTCTGCTATTTTAAGACGTTTGTTGCTGGCACATGATTATGGCTACTCTGTTTGTTGTGAATTTGATGTATCTCAGTGGTATGCTTCAAGAGGGGTAACACAGAAATCTGACAACTGCCTAATGTATATCTATACCATTACAAAATGTAAGACTAATGTCAGGTTGTGTTATGTTACGTTACGTGACATTACCATACATAATTACAGTATCATCAGCATATTGAATGTAGTAAGGGCAACAGTGATGTTTTCTTTTTTAAATATGTTGGGTTGTGCCATGTAGCGCCATGCTCGATTTGTTGTTATTGGTATGTTTGCCATGTTGATTGTTGAGTAATTTTTTGGTTTAGCAGGCCAGGTATGGTTAACATAAGTCATTTTTCATCATAGAAGCACATTTTATGAGGGACTATATAATGGTACTGTGTGTAGTAGTGTGTCAGTAGTAGTGCTAAATAATATTAGCCTATTTCTGATAGAGGAAGTTAACAGACATTGTCTAAGCAGTTCTGTTGTAATCAAGCGGCAACCTCCGGTCTAAAAATATGAGTCCAATGCGGAAGTGATAAAAGCTGCAGTTCACCGAGGATCCGCTTGAGGCTGGCTCCAGAAGTACCGGAAGTCACATACACATGAATGGGGAAAAGACGATCTTTGCAGCATTAATAAACATGTTTACAGCCTGGTACAAAAGATGAGTGTAGTCTGAATAGCTAATTTCTAGATGTCCTCTCACTGTGAGGGGGGTGAATTTTTTTCTAATTCGGTAATTTAGAAGATATTGAGATTACTAGTCTTCCAATGAGAGGCACAGCTGCCTGCAGGAACACTGCAGCTGTTGGCTAGGAGGCTCAAAGCCCGCCTCTTTACGTCACACTGGCTCGACAGAAGCAATATGGCTGCCGCAGCCGATTGGTCTCAAAACAGCTCTTCAGAAACAGATGGGTGACGTCACGGATCCTACGTCCATATTTTTTACAGTCTATGGTTGTAATACATTATTTCATGTTGTTTCTGTGATATGCTTTACTAATCTGTTACATAACGTTAGGTTATTTTAGTCTGCATTACATTATACTGCATCGTGTTATGTTACATTACACTTCACTCTGTTAAATAACAGTATGCTATATAATGCAAAAGTGCATTATTTTACATTGTGTTACTTTAAGTAATGTAATGTTATGTTACATTACATTAGGCTATAGTATGTTATGCATTGTTGTGTGACATCATGTAATGTTGACTCATAATGTTAAGTCGCAATGTTAAGTTGTAATGTTACATCATGTTATGTTAAGTCATGTTAATTTCTGTTACGTTGTGGTCTATTAGGTCATGTCATGATAAGTCATCTTATGTTATGTCATGTGATGTCATGTAATGTGATGACATGTTCATTTCAGTTACGTTATTTTATGTCAAGTTTTGTTTAGTCATGTTATACTGCGACATTTTATCATAACTTACGTTACGTCAAACAATTTTACGTCATGTAATGTTCTGATAAGTCATGTTGTTTTATTTTATGTTACGTTACGTCATGTTATGTTTTGTGATGTTATTTTTATTTTATATTATGTCATGTGGTATAATGTTGCTAGTTTCTAGGTCAGCTAAAATGAGTTAGAGGGGGCTTTATTGTTATGTCATGGTGGATTGAAATATTCATTGTAGTCTTATGCAATATTATTTTTCGCTTTGTCATACTTGACTAGTGCGATTTATTTAGCTATCCTATGTTTAAGTATGGGTTCTATTGTTATGCTGTTTATTATATTTTGTCAGAGGTAATAGGTGGGTAGGATAGTACATGGATGGATGGATGGATGGATGGATGGATGGATGGATGGATGGATGGATGGATGGATGGATGGATGGATGGATGGATGGATAAATAGATAGATAGATAGATAGATAGATAGATGGATGGATGGATGGATGGATGGATGGATGGATGGATGGATAAATAGATAGATAGATAGATAGATAGATAGATAGATAGATAGATGGATGGATGGATGGATGGATGGATGGATGGATAGATGGATAGATAGATAGATAGATAGATAGATAGATAGATAGATAGATAGATAGATAGATAGATAGATAGATAGATGCTATAGCAGGCTATGACACCATCCTGTTATGTGATACCTTTACAAGCTTATCACCATCATAACAGGTACTCAGGTTTCTTAAAATGGGATGTGTTATGCTGTTATCATGTCATGTGGTGTTTGGTTTTGTTTTTTTGCATTTGTTGTGGTATTAAGGGCATATTAGGTTATTTTTTTTATTGCTATATTAGGTTGGTTAATAACGAGTTATGTTGTGTTGTGCAATTTCATATAATGTTATGCTATATCACAATATTTTGGATAATGTGATTGCCAATTCATTTAGGTCATGCTCTTATGGATCATATTATACACTTAACATGTGGACCAACAGCAGGCAGGGAGAAACAGCCCAGAGAGGGAGATAAGATGCCTTTTCTTAGCCCTCCATCCACACACACTCTCTAATTACCCTAGCTACAGGGCGCCAGGCTTGTCAGAGCACCACTAGGCTACTTTGCTAATACCCATTGTGCAGTACACTTAAATTTTATCCTCCCATTAGTGGAAGAGGAGGGAAACAGCTCACATTGTGTTTGTTCTGGGAAACTGCTTGCCACCCATCAGCTGCCCTCCCTCTTTCTCTCTCTCTCTCTTTTCTTTTGTTCTTAAACTCCAATGGTAATTGTCTCAGACTCCCAAGTCAAATTCGTGTTCACCCTTGCACAGTGTCCTACGGTTATCTGCATGGAGTGCTGCTGAGGCTGAAAAGCTCCTGTCTCTGTTCATGTGTCTGGAAAGCTGTGCAACCTTTAATGGGCTTTCACAGCAGTGTAATTGTAAATGTTGCATGTTGACATGTGCACTAATGGTAGTTGCGGCCTGTCTCCTGGGAGCCCTTATGGGATATTTTTTGGTTAGGTGGAAGAGGCTGGTTGTGTGAGATTAATGGGGGAGGGGGAGGTGTAACCTTTTAGCTGCTGGCTAAGGGTCAGTGGTTGTTCGTTGCAGCGCTCCTGGCAGGAGTGCATATCATGTTTTAAAGGGCAACAATCTCCCGGGGACAGCTTCAGTCACAAGCTGTACGTAAACGGTGTGCTTCTCTCTAAATCAGGTTGACACCACAAGCTGAGTGCTAACCACAGACAGTGCCTGTGACATTTTTCTTATCTCATTTATCTGTGTGTTTCAACATGCTACGACCCACAATGTTTTCACTGAATTCCAACATGTGCATGTGTTCAGGTGCATTGTATGAATGTGTGCTTGTATTTTCAGTGTTTTTTTTGCTCTGGGCATGGAACGTGAGTGTGTGTCCCTCTGCCTCCCTGTGAGCGGTGGTGCACATGTGGCTAATCTGCTCTTACTGAGAAAAAGAGGGAAAGTGGTCATGCTTTGCAATTTACCTCCAGTAATCTTTCCCTGCACTGTTGAACCGCATCAGCTCAGTGGAAGTTACTGCTGGACTGGAGGGCCTGGAGTAATGATTATTTCCATTGTTGATTAATCAACCAGTTATCTGTCAATTTGAAAGTGAATTGTCTGTGGGTAAAATGTCAGCAAACGATGACATTGTGAGGTCTGACAGGGCAATGCAATATCTTAAAAACGCTGACTTCTCTTTATCAGGGACATAAAGATAAGTGAATCAGATTCACTTGGAGAAGCAGTTGACATTTCTGCTTTCATAAACAACTTAAATGGTTCACAAATGATCAAAATAGTTCTTTATTGTGTAATCAAGAAAATGCCAGAGGACTAGTGAGTAGGCAGTTTTTATGTAATATGCTTACGAATGCTCCCACATATCTTATTGTCCAATCTCTTGGATTGATTCCTTTAACACATTTAAGATAGCCACTTCTCTTCTGTTGCTCTGTAGTGGCTGTATAGATACTGAAAAGTGTTTGATACCCTTATCAAATGTATTCGTTAGAGTTCATGATGTGTTTCCATGTTTTTTACAGGCAGTAAAGAGCACATCATATCCTTACATGTATTTTTCTCTACTTCAGACTCAGTATTTACACTCTGCTGGATATAGCAGTGTTTTTAATTTTACACTGTTTCCTCCCCCCTCTCCAGGTAATGACCTCTTCTTGGTTGCGGTGCACGAGCTTGGCCATGCCCTCGGCCTGGAACACTCTAACGACCCGACTGCTATTATGGCTCCTTTCTACCAATACATGGACACGGAGAACTTCAAACTACCTCACGATGACCTGCAGGGCATCCAGAAAATCTATGGTAACCCTTCAGAAAAATACTGCACTCTTTTGTTAGCTTGTCTTACAGAGTGGATATAGAAGTTGAACAAAAGTATTTTGTTAGCTTGCATTTTTTTTGCCAATGTTACCAACAGTATGTTTTTTGTTATTCCAAAACTTTGTTAAAGTTATGTAATAAAGCCCTAAAAATACTGGAGCTGTAACTTTGTTTCTAGTGTATATTACAAATGACAATGTAACAATGAGTAATGTTGGTTTAAATGCCAATAAACAGCATTTGTCTTGTCAGCTGTGAGAGAGGAGAGCAAACAGGTGTTTTAACAGCAAAGTGAGTCAGCTAACAGAGCTCCAAAGAGGCCGAAATCTGTGCCAAAACTGAAGACACATTGGTCAAAAAACTGTGAAGTTATGTAATATTTCACTGGGCAAAGTCCCAAATGTAGCTCAATCTGACAAACACTGAAAATCCACCGAACACACACACACACACACACACACACACACACACACACACACACACACACACACACACACACACACACACACACACACACACACACACACACACACACACACAGACACAAACACACACACAAAGAACAGTGCCACTAAAAGGAAGGGCAAGAGAAGAGGATAAAAAAGTTGCTGTCTTTTCAGGTCCACCGGATAGAGCTCCCCAGCCCACCAGGCCCCCACCCACAGCCCCTCCACCTCGCTTCCACCCTCCCTCAGACCCCCGTAAGAATGACCGCCAAGCCAGACCCCCTCGCCCTCCTCAGGGGGCCAAGCCTTCCAACCCAAACTCCAAACCTGACATCTGTGATGGAGGCTTCAACACCCTGGCCATCCTCCGACAGGAGCTCTTTGTGTTCAAGGTAGAGGAGATCATCAGCTTGAGCTGTTTTTTTAAGCTGTTGAGACAGGGAGCAGGAATGGTTTTGATAATGATGATTCTACCTTTGTCATCTCCACAGGACCAGTGGTTCTGGAGGGTACGAGACAACTCAGTAGTCCCTGGCTACCCAATGCAGATCAACTACTTCTGGAAAGGCTTGCCTCCCAAAATTGACGCTGTGTATGAGAACAGCGAAGGGAAGTTCGTCTTTTTCAAAGGTATTAAATCCAACAGTATTTGCCATTTTGGAACATTTTTCAGACTTTTTTAAAGAGTACCTTTGGGAGTTTCTGACCACTGGTGCTATAGAGCAATGCTTGAATGAGTGAATTAATGTTTTTTTGCCCACAGAAACACTGAAAAGTAGAGGTTGACAAAAGACTAATTTATGTCACTTTTTTCTAGCTATTTTGTTGATTTAAAGTGACTTTAAAGATAATGAAAAATGTTAATGAAATACCAAGTTCTTGCTGTTTTGCTGTTTGAAAAGAGTTAGTTCAAAATGCATTACCGTCAGCAACAATACACAGACAGTACATTGATATGGAAATTAAAGCTCCAGTAAGAAACTTTCCATTTCTGTCAATTTTGGCGCCACCCTGTGGACAAAGTGTCTTTGCTGACTTTGTCCTGTACATGTGCACATTGTGTGTCTTGGAAAAAAGTCTCATCCTGCTCTCTGTTAACAGTCAAATGTATCACTCACTGAGAATTTTTGCTGCGGAACATTTGACAAAGAGATGTATTAAATGTGTAAATTAGTCACATACGATGACACCTATCCCCCCCACCCCCACCCCCCCAGTGATGGACCCATACATAAAAGATGACTTCATAGAAATAGTCACTTCTCTTGTTGATGGTCTTGTTTGCTTTTTTAGATCATTAAGAGATGTCAATATTAATTTCAGTATGTTTCGTTATCAGAAACAAAGTCCTCACAGGATCTTTATAGGATAAGCTCTGCAAATGTTTACCAGGAAGGAAAGTCGTCGTTCAAAAGAAACTGAAGTGGGGTTTAAAAAACTTCACGTAAACATCAATTGTTTGTTTACAAGAAAATTTCATAGAGCACCTTCATTTATTTATTTTTTCAAATTAGATGTTTTTTCTTAGGTTTAATCATAAAATACACCAATTTAAGCTACAAAACATGGAAAACAGGGCTATACAAATAACCCTGTATGTCCTCTATCCCTCATACAAATATAAAGTATTCATGATATTTTTCTACTAGACTCCAAATATGTGTCAACTGACTGATCTACCAATGAAAATCAGTAATATTATATTGCATGTTACCATTTTAATCAGATATGTACGTGTGAGCCCCTTTGACATACAGTAATCTTTCATCATATATCACCGATTGGTTGACTCTGAGGTTGTTTTGCATCCTCTCCGCCAACAGAGTGGGTGCAGGTCCGGTACAGCCATCCGTCCATCAGGCAGATTAACATGACATCTGTCACCCAGTGGGATCAGAGTGCCTCATGCTTTATTTATTCACTCAGGGGGACTTAGCTGCTTTCTGTGTGTGTGAGAGAGTGTGAGAGAGTGTCTTGCTACTTACTGCAAGCACACACCACATCACAGCAGCTCTCCTCACTCTGCCTGAGGCACTTATGATCAAACCGAATTAAATGCAACAATAGCGTCAATAAAAATGAAAACAACAAGTCTCGGCGGAGTAGCGTTCAGAGCGTCATCTTGTTGTCTATTGTATTAAAGATAACGGCGCATAGATTTTCTGCTGTGCAATGTTTTGTTAACTCGGTGATGCTTCTTACATTTGAAATCATGTGAATGGAAATTGAAAACAGTGATGACTAACAGAACACACACACACACACACACACACACATATACAGGAGGCTTGAATGAGCAACCAGCGTGCAGAGTTTTGAGGTCATCTTTATTATAATGTCTTTTTTTTTTTTCCGAGAGCCTCCTAACTCTGTGTGTGTATTTTAGGAAACCGTTTCTGGGTCTTCAAGGACACAACTCTCCAGCCTTCGTACCCTCAGGACATCTCACTGTTTGGGAGCGGCATGCCCACTCAGAGTATCGAGACAGCTGTCTGGTGGGAGGATGTCGCCAAAACCTACTTCTTCAAAGGCGACAGGTTGGTGTGGAATCATTATGAGCGCTGTTATGAAGTTACAGGCTGACTGGATTCAATTGGAGGAGTACTATGAAGACTGATGGCTTGGTTATCTTTCTACAGTGGCCCTTCGAAACACTCTTGCAGAAAATGTTTGCCTTCTGGTGAAAATCAATTGGTACACTGAAACATTTTCAGGGAAAACTCAGGAAATAATGTGGTTAGTAGTAAATGTGTTTACTACTGTGCATACTGGTAACCATAGAGTGGACAGGGGTATGATAACATACACAGCATTGACTCCATGAGCAAAAAGGGGACTAATTATGTCCTCACAGGTTTAAAAACAGCAAAGACTGAGCCATATTTTCATTACATGGTGCATCAGGTTAGCATAGCTAGCACAACAATGACTTAATTTTGGGGCTTCAAATCGTTTGCTTCTGACGATGGTTTTAAATCTGGCGTTGTAATTATAGCTCAGTTATTTTTCTTTCTTTGTTTGATCCATTTTGTCTGCTTGTGGGGCGTTTAAATGAATTTAAGGGCTGTTTTGCTCAAGGTATTGAATTATTTTTCAGGTTTGTGGATCAATACATCTTTGGTGTTGTCATAGATTAGCTGGCACCATTAAATATTTTGAAGCTGCTTCATGTTGCTTTTGAAAGCTGACAACTCAACAGCTGATATATTATCCAATCCATAATGAACCAATGGCAGAGCAGAAGTTATAATTGAGAATACATATCTCCAGAGTTTAAGCTTTTTTTATATACAAGAGCTGAATAATTTATATCCATGGTGGTAGTTTGTTACATGTGGACTGAAACAGGACACTCTTTCCAAATCTGAGAATCTGTTGTTTATTTATTGTAATGGTCTTAACATTTGAGTGTGTGCCAGTGTGACTCACATGTTTGTTCAGCTGTCATGATAAATCATATCCTAAGAGGTCAAGAGACCCTGTGGTGAAAGCTGACAAAATGCTTTGTCATGATACTGTCATCCCTCAACCTTCTGCTGCACATCATGGCAAACAGGACGTTCTGTCGATCGTCTCAAACAAGATTTTATCACTCTCTAACTCTCGCTCTTTCTCTCTTTCTCTCTCTCTCTGAAATGTGATGGGGTGTTTGTTCTAATTCCAAGAAATGACACTGTGCAGCGAGATTAATGTGTGTGAGCGCCAGGGTATGAGAGGCAGATCAATCACAATAATGCCTGAAACAGATTTGTCTGGCAGATAAACACAGTATGGATGATTGATTGGATGCTTTCTCTGGTTATGTGAATTAAGTCAGTAGGCTATTAGCAAAGAAATATGAACCAAGGAAGCCCCAGACTAGTTATCATATTCACAGAACCAGAATAGACTTTGTGGAATAAACTGGCAGAGCCCCTAAGACTACCTTTTTTAACATTTTTGACTTAAAAATTGAAGCTGTCGCCATATTGATATTTGGAGCCAGAAGTGACTGTAGGGGCTAAGAAGATAGAGTTTGGGATGTGACAGCCACTTGCAACAATCATGAAGCTTTTTTTTATCACATGGTAGCCATGCACTAAAGCATACCCTGCTTTATCATCTGTTATCCTCTGAATAAAATCATTAAACTACAACATAGACATCAACATACTGAGGAGAGGTATGAAAGAGAACATTAAATCATGAAACAAATGGTGACTGGAGTCAAAGATCATATGAAGGATGGATCATCTTCTAATAGACTTCTGTTTAAACTGACTTCTTGAAGTGACCAATACAGTCGTCCCCTGCTGACCACGAGAAAGAATGCATGTTTAAGGCACTCTGTACGGTGGCCAAGAAGGGCAGACGAACTGCAACGGCCTGGATGATCTTCATCAGAAGAAACGACTCATCTTTAAAAATGCTCACAGAGTCAAAAGCTCTTTTTTCTTTTGTAGTGTTTCATGATTTAGTGTGTTTTTTGCTTTTCATCATTTGTGTATTTGGAGCGTGTTCGGTGTTGATGCCGTTGTATCTTCTTTTTGCAGCACATTTTCTCACTGCGTTTGCTTTTTACTTTTGCGTGTGTTTTTAAAGATGCATCGTTTCTATATTTGCAGCTCATTTCTCCTGATGAAGATCGTTTCAGCCAACATAACTTTGGCACTGGCTTTACTTTTGAGACCCCAAGGCAACTGCCACTTGTTTTATACAGCCAACGATCAGTCTTCTGATTAAGTTCTGTAAAAGCATTAGTATTACGACCGAATATCATAACTTTGTTATTATGAAAGAAAGGATAAGGCAACATTGTTTTATTTTGTAAGTGAGGCTTATTTTCAGTTTTTTAGATTGACACAGTAACTCAAAGCAAACGTCCTTGGACAGTTTTTGTTTTACTTATCAAGGTCCCCTCCTATTTTCTATGTGGACAATTCTTTCCTCTGCAACAGGAATACAGTCTTGGCTGCACAAACTGTACACCTGGCACTACTTTTTAAAAAGCCTGGATTCAAGAGTGTGAAATCCTTTCACACTCCTTTGTCTTGATGTTTGCTTTTGTCTCTCATTTGAGGTCCTGTTAAAGGAAAGACCAAGCTGGGCACATTTGGATACTTGCTACAGCTGATAGGAGAAGAACATAAAATATAGAATCTGTTGTTTTCTACATTAGACTGACAAATGCATGTTGTGTGATGATTTTGGTATGTACTGTATGTCCAGGTATTGGATTGATTAAATTAACACTGTCCAGTTTTGTGTGTACTCAAAAAATACTGTCTTCTTCCTGTAATTGCTCTGTGTTCCATCAGACCTTTATGCATGTCTCTTATGTGACCAAAGTACTTATGTCTGTTCTGACATAGATACTGGAGGTACAATGAGGACATGAGAACCATGGATCCAGGTTATCCCAAACCCATTACCATCTGGAAGGGCATCCCTGACTCTCCTCAGGGGGCTTTTGTGGACAAGGCCAACGGTATGGGAGCTTCATTTATGGACCGCATTACAAGTCAGTGACAACTATAAGAGAATTTTTCACATACTGGCATTACATAACATCTGTTAATAAGACACTGTGACATTCATAAAAGATAGAATTTAGATAGAATGTTTAGATTTTACGTACTCTAGAGAGACTTAGGGCCCCTATGATGTTTGTTCAGTGTGTTTCCATTGTTTCGATCCATAAACATGACATAGTGAAGCTGACTGTCATATTAGAATATCTGAAAAACATAAAGGTGAACACTGCTTTTGCAATACAGTACGCCATTAGTAGATTGGCGTCCATTACAAGAGACAACACGATATTTTTAAAAATGTTTTTATATTTCATTATTTTAAGTTATGTTTTTTTAGAAGAAGTGCCAAATATAAGCTGTTAATTGTCCTTAAATAGGGTTTCTTGTGTTTTGTGTAATACTAAAACATACGGTACTTTCTGACATTTTTGTGGATCATCAAGAAAATACAGTTGTCAGTCCTTATACTAGTCGGTAGTGCAGCCTTCAATCAAGCACACTGAATGGGCAGGGGTCTTTTTTTAGCGCCATGGGACCCACTTTAGTAAATAGACCATGTAATTGAACGTTAAAAACAAAACAATGCAATAGTACAGTTGAAATGATTTTAATTAAATAAGTCAAAGGGTTGAGGTAGGGAGGGATGAGAAAGGGTTGAAGTAAGAAGGGATGAGTAGGGGTCGAGGCAAGGAGAGTTGAGCAGGGGTCGAGGATGAGGGATGTATAGCAGTCAAGGCTTGAAATCGTCAGGAACAGAGGGATTGGGTCACCCATCTGTTTCTGAAGCGCTGTTTGAGGCAAATCGTCGGCAGCAGCCATATTGCTGCTGTCGAGCCAGTCTGATGTAAAGAGGCGGAGTTTGAGCCTCCTAGCCAACAGCTGAAGTGTTCCCACAGGCAGCTGTGCCTCTCATTGGAAGACTCGTAATCTCAATAACCTCGAAATTGCAGTGTTAGAAAAAAATTCACCCCCCTCACAGTGAGAGTAGATTGAGAAATTAACTATCCAGAATACACTCGTCTTTTGTACCAGGCTGTAAATATGTTATATATTTTATATAACGGATCCTCGATGAACTGCAGCTTTTAGCACTTCCGCATTGGACTCGTATTTTTAGACCGGAGGTTCCCGCTTGCACCTGACCCAGCATGCTGCAGAACAGATCCAACAGAACAGTCATACTATATACTATCAAACAGAGGATAAGATAAGATAAGATAAGATAAGATAAGATGAGATAAGAGATTCCTTTACTCGTCCCACACGGGGAAATTGAAGTGTTACAGTAACAGAGTAGACAAAGTGCAAAAGAAATATATAAAGCAACCAAGAGCCTATAAATGAACAATTATTAAAAAGTTATTAGCTATTAGAATTAAAATCAAAATTAAGGAGAGGAGAGGAGAGGAGAGGAGAGGAGAGGAGAGGAGAGGAGAGGAGAGGAGAGAGTAATGGTGTTTGTGGGGTGGGGGGGTAGTGAGTGCTGAGACGAGTAACAGAGAATGGGTTAGGCAGGCTTATATGCACAGGTGCAGGTAATTACACAGGTGAAAGAGATAGCGAGCTGCAGGTGATGGAGTTAATTTAGAAGTGGGGTCATATCAGGACTTGTGCTATACTGACTTCATTAGTCGTTCATTGTTGTTACTCATCTACACAATCAACTCATATGTGTCTACACAATACTGGCTAATCTCTCTGAAAGTGTCTGAGTGAACATGTTTCCCCCCCCCCTCCAGGCTTTACCTACTTCTACAAGGGGAAGGAGTACTGGAAGTTCAATAACCAGCTGCTTCGTGTGGAGCCAGGCTACCCAAGGTCGATCCTGAGAGACTTCATGGGCTGCGACGGCTTACCTGCTGACCCCGACTGGGACTGGAGTCCTCCGGTGGCAGAAGAGCGTCACTACGACAACGGCGACGTGGACGTAGTCATCAAACTGGACAGCACGGGGGGCACGGAGAAAGCAGTGGCCATCGCTATCCCTTGTGTCCTGGCGCTGTGCATGATGGTCCTCCTCTACACCGTTTTCCAGTTCAGGAGGAAGAGCACACAGCGCCACATACTGTACTGCAAGCGCTCCATGCAGGAGTGGGTGTGAGGGACTGTTACTGCTCTGTGTAAAGGGGTGTGAAGCTCTGATAAAGGTCTAGTCATTACTTGAAGCCCTGAGTACAGTAATTGGAATCACTGTAAAGGTGTGCGCGAGGATTGCCATGTTGGCAGATTTGAAAACTGCTTGAATTCGTTACGAACAAGCTGCGAGAGAGCGAAACGATCAGCAGAACTCAAATGAAGACAGTGAGGGAGCCACATCCCCTATGTCCAACTAATATGTATGTATCTGCTTCGACTTCTTTCTGTATCTTGGAATGAACTCAATTAAGTGAGACAGTTAAGCTACTGTAAGTGGGACCTTTGTCTGTCCTCGTCTCTGCACGCCGCTTAAAAGCCCCTAGCACTAACTTCAGTGGACAAATTAGATATAGGCTTCTACTTTACTTTCATTCCTTAATTAAATTGCTCTGAGCTGTGCTTTTTTTCATTTAGGGTCCCTGTAAAAGATAATTCATTGTGTGGAGGACTGATACACAAACCAAATATGACCTTTTCTTCCAAAGAGGATTACTGCTCGATGTTGTTTTTGATGGGATCATTTTCCTCCATGGATCGAAACATAGTGGCATCATAACTCTGATTTTTTTCTTTTGTTCCCGCCATCGGTATTCACATCCACCCATCTGCTCTGTTATCTTTGGGGATGGGAAGCAGCCGTTAGGAAGAGCTAGGAACTCAAGACTGTGGTGGCGGTCTATCTCCAAAACAGGGGCCAAAAACCTCTCTGCAATATTTACGAGACTGCCTTAATCACGGATTGCTTAAACTCCCTTCTCTTTCTCTCTGTTCCTCTGGTCTGGATGGTGGAAGCTGGGGGACGCAGTAGGAATACTAACAGGCATTAATTTCAACCCATAATGCAATTTCAAAAACCAGTAATTAAGGACAGTTTGATCCACAAAGGGTTCATTGCTCTTGAAAACGTGCAAAGCAGCGCTAAATACCTGATGGCACGAAGGCTTTTAGCTTTCATTTGCTGCCTCACTAGAGTGTGTGAGAGAGAAAGGGAAGGTTAGATGTGTGTGTGGAGGAGACAGTAATTACCCACACTATATATGTACTGTATCATACTGTAGTGTCTGCTTCATTTAAAGAGCTTACATCATGTTCCCCCTCTTTTTCCTGCCATGTTTGGACTCTGGTGTCCCAAACGGTGTCATTCCATACATTTTTAACATCTGAACTAATCCACAGTTTGTTTTTGTTTTCAACTTTTATACAAGGTTTGTAAGTTTAGATAATATTTCTCATCAAACTGGACACAAAGAGGGGGGAAAGGCAATGGAAAGGATGTAAAATGAGACACGTACAGTATTTCTCATGTAAAAAAGAAAGTCATCTCTGCATACCTGTTTTATATCAGCTGACATTATTTCTGCCCACAATGCTCCATCTTCTCACCAAGTTAGTGCAAAAGTTTTGAGGAAATGCAAAGTTAAATCACAGCTGTTAAGAAAAAAAAACACAAAGAAACCCGCCAAAATAAAGGAAAGTTATTATTTGGATTCTTGATGACTTTAAAATAAAAGGGAAACCTGGTTGTGCCATCAATGCAGCCAGGTTGATTTATCCACAGAGTTATAAAAAACTATACTTATGTAATATTAACAAACTACTAACAAGTTCTTGTAAAAGTAATCTAACAATGTTTGAATTAACAAGCATATAAAAAAACCCAATATCAGCTAAATTAAGTCTGATGATGAATATTCAACGCGTGTATCCCAATCTATGATGTACGAATATTTATGACATCATACATGAACCATAAAAAGTTGAATCAGTAAGTATGACAAACATTAAGAGTTAACGTAACAAAAGGCAGACTCTCTGAGGTGAGATGGAGCGAAAACCGTGCAGGGGCTTTTCCTCCTGCTGTGTGTTGTATTCAGAATGCAACACACAGCCTGGATCCAAGTGAAATATAATGTCTCGCAATTGCCTTTGATTGCTGCCATATATGTGACAATGTGGTTGTGTGGTGTAGCGTTTCTAAGAGTTTGCCAGATGACCAGTCTGTGAGCATTCATGATGTGATTTTTTATTTTATATTTGTGCTCTCTGATTTTGTTACTCTTTTACTAGAAACGGTCATCAACATTTACTGTACAGGATATCTGCATATCTTCCATTGATATTAAGGCAATGCCATTTTTATAACATACCACAGCAGGAAATTGAGGTTTAAAATGTACCTATGTATGGATTATCAAAAGGATGAATCTTGAAAGATGTTATTGAATCTGTCATGGAAGGGATAATAACTTTGAATCTCCATAAGGGCAATGCATGCCGTTGTTGAATTAAGATGTCATTCTGTTGACTGTGGATCATTTGGACACTCATGTTCGACTCAGTCTTTGCCATTCTGGTTAAATAAGGTTGCTGGTTTCTGTTGGATGCATAGACACACCAGAGCTGTCATGTTTTTCAAACCATGTGAAATGACTATCTTCCAGTCTGTCCTCCCCGTTCCAATCTCCAGGTGACAGTCAGAGCGCTGAAAAGAAAATGTACACATTTCAAAGAGAGGAACATCTTTGCTTTCCCAGAGCGATGCAGAATTGCTGCGTGCACCAGTCCATGTTGATTCATGACCACTGTAATTTAAAGGAGGAAGCAACAGCCTGTGGCTCAGTGTTGTGTGTGATGTCTTATCAGTTTGTGTGTTTGTGGTGAGGGTCTGACGGCTCCGGAGAGTGTGAATTAATGATGACCAGTGAGGCGAGTCGGTACTATATATTATTGCCGTATTTATTCCTCTGTGCTCAGCACCTCAAATCTTGCATTGCATTGTACTGAGGGCGAGAACCTGTCAATAAAGTGGGTTTGAAATGCATTTCTTCTCTCCTAAAGTAATCTTCTTCCTCTGATATTGCTTCAGTAACAAACACTTCATTCGGTGTGGATGTTTTCTCTCCTCTTAAAGACATAGACCACAAACTTGCAAAGATACCAAAAGTACAAAGGTCTCCCTGACACTTAATCCACTTAAAATGCCTGACATTTTAGAGAGAATAAACAGGAATTGTAAGTGCTCTGACCTGTCCCTGTTTATCTCCAGACTCCTCAGTGTTTTTTTCTCCATGCCTTGACACTCACTGCCAGGCATAAGTCATTAAAGGAAGTAGAAGAGGCCGATTAGACGGCAGTCGATAGCAGAGAGGCAGGGTGCAGAGGAGACGGAGAGCATTTTGCAATAATTGCAATCAAGATCATCTACACACACACAGACACACACACACAGACACACACAGACACACACACACACACACAGACACACACACACACACATACACACACACACACAGACACACACAGACACACACAGACACACACAGAGAATATATACCCCGAGGCGTTTGAGGAGAATACATAGCATGAATACAAAGACCAACTGTTTACTGTCTGCTTGGGAAAATTGTGTTTTATTACACCACTCTAGGATGACTGACAGATTTGCATGGATTCTTCGACCCCAGACGCCCGCTGCCCCCAACACACACACATAGACACCCCACACAAAGACACGAGACATTCTTTTTCACAATTTCTGTCACAGATTTTTTTTTTTTTTTAACCATGTTTGTTTCTTCAGTCAGTCTTTAAAATGTAAATATGTGTAACAGATTTTGGTTGTGTTACATGTGCCATGTCATGAAACTACCCACAACCAATTTCCAAAACCAATCTGCTGCTCTGACGCCACGTGATGTCTCCCTTCCTCGCTCTGGCCGGGCCACAATCCCTGCCCACATCGCTGTCACAGTCTCTCTTCCTGTGACCGACGCTGGTGGCTGCAGACCTCGTGCCCTATGCTTATCTGTACACCTGTTCTCTCCTCCTCTCGACCTTGCATGTTTGCCAGCCTGTCGTCTACTATCAGAAAGGAACTGAAGTTTTGTACAAGCTTATAGATGTAAACATAAATGCTAGGTTGAAATCTGAGCATCAGTGGTTGCACTGTGTTCACTTGACCTTGATGTAGATTGTGCTCATTCACTTCTTCTTCTTTTTTGTCACCACATCTGCTAAAATGTGTCCATGAATTTCCTAACACTTCTTATTTCATTCTCTCTCTTTTTTTGCTGTCTTTTTAGCAACATTAACAGTTTACAGTAACAGGAGGAGGGCGGGGTTAGCCGACAGAACTTGTGTATTTATGAAAACACTTTTGCCATTCTAGAAAGTAACATTTTGGACCACTATTTCAAAAAATTAGGAAGACAAAAGAGGACAAGCTATATATTTATCTTTTTTACAAAAGCCAAATATTACAGATGTTTTAAATGGTCATGGGGCCCAGGTTTCCCCTCCTGTCGGCACACCTGTGTATTGCAAATAAGTATGCGCATATTGTGTGTGTGTACTTATATCATGCTCTCACACGCCAACACTGAAATCAAACTTTTTATAGGTCATGGTCTCTTGTAATCTCCTCCCTCAAAGTGAAAGCCATGACATGCATACAATAATCCAACTATTTTTACCCAGGAAACTTGGATTAAGTCTTGCAGAAATTGTATTAAATGTATTCCCCTTGACAAAGCAAGAACAGTTGAGAAATTGTTGTTAGAGCTTTCTACGGAAAGTACATTTTTTACCAATTAGACATGAAATCAACAGGTACAAACAAAATGATAATATATTTGTAAAACTTGGTTTAATGAAGACAGAACACATCACATGTTTCTACAGCTAGGAAAGTGGAAATACATCTTCCATATTGCACAATAGACACCTCAGCAAGCAGGGTTTATTATACTTTATTGTCCAGATTGCATAATTGTTGCTTCCTAGCTTTGCTGTTGAAATTTTGTCACAAAATAACATAATACTTTTGTGACATTTGAAATACAATTTGCAGTTTTCCTTCCAGGCTAAGATACAATAATAAATGCAAGTCAGTAGATAATTTAGTATAGCAGCTTTAGTTGTTGTATTTTTACTAATTGTTTTATTCTTTATTTACCCTTTTTTGGCAAAATGTGACACAATGATTTTTCTCTGGCTGCAATTTATTCACCCACTCCGGCAGTTTCCAATCCTGTGACTTACAATATGTAAGGATTTTTAATGTCAGACAGTCACACACTTATAAATCATTGATGAATCCAAATGAAGGAATTCTGAATTGGGATTGAAATGTGGAAATGTATGTCTGCCTAACAGAGGCAAACATTATTGATAGTCACACTTGAATTGATTTATCTCTTCACATGCACCCCTCTTTGTGTTTTTCACACAACCATCAAATACAGTTGTGAATGAATGCGATCTTTTGTTCACAGTATTTTTAAGCTTGTTCACAATTTTAAAAAAAGTGTTTTTATTTTGTAACACAAAATGTGGGTTTAGCAAGCTTATAAATGTTTAGCTCAGCAGTCAGAATGAAGGAGAATAGTGTTGCATTTACAGTTGTTACAAACACGGTGTGAATGACAAAGAGCACAACACCCTCTCCCTCTCTAGTACCCATTTTAAGACTGCATGACCTCAGATACTCTAGTTGGCTGTTCGGTGTGAAGGCCTGGATAATGTGACCAGATTGGGGCCGTAATGCTCCCAAGCTGCACCATACTCACTTTTAATCTAGGGCTGCACCTGTGAAAAGTTTTACCTGTTAAAATATTTGCCATTGGCTGATAAGGCTGCCATAAGTTCATTGCTGCGTTTTCCAATTTCAAGGTTAGCAACATAAAAGAGTATCAAAAATCAATGGACTTCTGCCAGCTGTACATCTCTTGATTCAGAAGTCTGGGTGGATTTACACAAATACAAATACTAATTTGTTCAACTTTCAAGTAATCAGACTATTGGAGGTTTAAACTGATAAATGAACCCCTTCTTCTTTATTACGTGTGTCTCTTCTTGGCCTTAAAATAATACAACTGCATGTATTAGATCAGTTCAGTTTGTTTTTAAGTCATCTGGTATATGTAATCGTATAACACTTCAAAAAGTATTCTGACAAACATGTAAGAGATAATGTAGAGTGAAAGAGTGTTTATGCAATAATCTCAACAGGGTGAGCAGGGTGCCCGTGCACCCAAATTGACAACTTTGACAACAAATTCAAATGTTCCCATAGCATTTCTGGAGAATGTGCTTCTTAACCTAACTTCACAGTAGTGACAAAAATTAGTTATTTTTTCTTACATGTTTTTTTCTGCACAGATTACAAGATACCTTGCTGTGTACCAGTTGTGGAAAATGAACACATATCTGGGCTTCTGGATGCATTTGCAGTTTTGCTTTCGTATACCATGCATTGTTATAGTAGTTTGATGATCCCTATCTTTTTAGGGTGTCACATAAAAGTGATAGTTCCTTAAAGCCTTTCATTAATACAATAGATGTGATTAAGTTGTGTTGGTGGAACCGAATGTGGCTATCCCAGAATTTGTGGTGACACTCTTGCCTACTGACATCTCAATATGAATTTTAATACTTAGAATCATTAAAACATGTTAGCAAAAAATAACAGCTTTAATCACCTGAATGAGTTGTTTGATTTGACACTGCAACAAAGTTTGTGGTGCAAACAAGGGGCAACCTCCGGTCTAAAAATATGAGTCCAAAGCGGAAGTGTTAAAAACTTCAGTTCATCGAGGATCTGCTTGGGGCTGGCCCCGAAAGTACCGGAAACCACATACACACCAATTCAAAAAAGCCGATCTTTACAGCAGAAATAAACATGTTTACAGCCTGGTACAAAAGACGAGGTGTAGTCTGGATAGCTCATTCTCGATTGGCACACACTGTACGGGGTGGATTTTTTTCTAACATGGCAATTTCTTAGATATTGAGATTACAAGTCTTCCAATGAGAGGCCCAGCTGACTTGATTGACAGGCGGGAACACTGTAGCTGTTGGCTAGGAGGCTCAAAGCCCGCCTCTTTACGTCACAACGCTCGACAGCAGCAATATGGCTCCCGCCGACGATTAGCCTCAAAACAGTCCTTCAGAAACAGATGCGGGACTGCACAGATACTAAGTCCAGATTTTATACAGTCTATGGGTGCAACCGGTATGAACGAAGATAGGAGCCAAAAAAACAGCAAAATAATAATATCAGAACAAAAAAACCAAGATGATGTGACGACCTGTTCATGGCTTTCTAAATAACAGTTGTAATCTTGAAAAAAATCTGTCTCTTTTGTCTTTTCCTTAATACCACGGTAAAGGCCCTACATTTATTTCATAAAACAGGTAACTGTTTAGTTCATTCCAACATTAGAGGGTCATTGAAACTAAAAGGTCTGGCCACCTAAAGTCGTTTATTAAGGATTTCCAGGCATAAACAAATCTTAAACTTTTTTAATGAGAAACAGCAAGTTGATTGTGAGGGACACGATTCTGTAAGAAACAAGTCATATGGTTCTATTTGTGAGGTTTTACACAGTTTGTGGTTTCCCTAACAAAAAATATCTCAACTATAAATGAGCAAAGATAATTGACCAACCAAACACGAGAAACAAATGAGCAATTTCTTCTCTTTGTGTTCATCCCCTGACGGTCTGATCACATTTTAAACAGGCATGAAGAAATAAGGGATTTTATCATGTCTTGATTGTTTGATTGATGGTAATTTCTGTTTCCCAGCATTATCTGTATCTGGGCCATGATGCAGACAGTAGTTGTACAACTGCCTTCCTTTAATTTCCATCCTAATTAAGAGGAGACTTTCTCACTTAGCAGAAACCAGTAAACATCCATCCATGCATTTTTTATTTTTAAATTACCCTGTTTTGATAAGTGATGTCCAAGTTCCTCTCCCTCCAAATACAGTTGTGTTGTATTTTAGGTATAGGTCATATAGCTGTTTGGTATTTGTGTTATCTGACAATCCATGCCTTGTTCCTGCTTCTATAGTAATGGGCAAATAAAAAGACAACTGAAAGTTAAAATGAGAAGGGTCATCAGGACATATTTCAAAATAAAACAACACATTTCACAACCTGTGAGCTGCAATTTGACAGCAGCTGTCATTGTAATATTTGTATATATCTCAATTTGTATTCTATCTTTATTTATTTATTCTATTTTTACTTCTTTATTTTACTAATTGAAAATTATTCTTGATTGTTCTTATGTCTGGGTTGCTGCAACAACCGAATTTCACCCCGGGATCAATTAAGTAATATCTTATCTTATCCAATGTTAGCATCCAACCACTGCCTAACTAACATTTGTTAGTTATGCAGCAAATTCTGAGCTATTATTATTATTCAGAAATACATGTATGGTATGGTTTATTTTGTAACACTATACCTAGAAACATTCATCCACTTTCAAACTAAAAGAAACATGAACTTATGAATGACTGAGTGCTAACATTCGCTTTTTTCTGATCACTTTAGAAAACTTGTTTTACCTAAAGTGCCAATGAGATGGCATTTCTGTATTTTCATCCAGCAATATCTCTGGCACTCTGATTGAAAGTCAAAAAAGACTCCATGAAAAACTTAGCCGTTTTGGAAATACCATAAAGCCATCAGCTACTGGAGACCCCAAAAGTAGAAAAAGATGTACATTTTTTCAGAATATAGTATAACATTAGGCCATCCCTGTAAGCTTCTCTTCTAAATTTGATTAATACTGTCTTTAAATGGAATTAGTGAAGTAGGCTTAAAGCATGTACTGTAAAAATTGGCATTCAAGTGGAAACTGAATACAAACACCACTGCTAGACAATGGCAACATGGGCGTCATGTTGTCTTTTCACATTAGCCACCAGTTTAAGCTAACATCAGGAAAGGTCGACCACTGAAAAAATATGATCTTAACATTACACCTGCATGACCAAAAAGAAGTTATTTTATACAGCTTTTACACTTGCAGTTTAGCCAATGTATTAACCAATTATACTTCAAACTAATAGAAGATGACTAGAACATTTTGACTTACGATGTTGTGAATACCTTAAAGGCCTAATTTCACCAGCTACACTTTGAAAACGTAGCTTTTGAGTGTTGACGGATGAGAGAGCACGGAGCCAGAGCTGAGTTGGACATGGATCTGGTGGAAGGGGGACGTTCAATGGGGAAACGCGTCCCCATTTAAAGCTACCATAAGATTCAAGGTGTTTATTGTCATCCAGGGTATACAAGTATGTAATTCTCTTGTTGGAAGGCTCCCTTTCTATTGGGTAAATATTAATGACATATAAGTAAATGTGATACAGCCAAAGGAAACAGAATGACCACCCAAATTGCAGGAATCCACAGAGTCAGAGTTTAATGTCCAGTCTAAAACTAGTACACAGTTCATCAGTTAATAATAAGAGCAAACAAATCCAGAAGGAGCAGACATAAGGCAGGGTAAATATTATAAGCCCATGGTCAAACCCTTGGAAAACTCACAAGAAAGACCAAGGAGACTGTAGGGGACACACAGCTGACTAGCAACAAGAGAGAAAGACACACAGGAAGTATAAACAAAAAACAATAAAGGGTAAAGAGACACAGGTGGGTCTCGTTAGAGCGAGCTTGAAACATGAGGAGCAGGATCTAGGAGACAGACAGACAGGCAGGAAGTGATAATAAATGAATGAGGAATACAAAACATGACCAAGGTCACTTGATGGAGTGTGTCAAACACTGCATCTGAAATATCCTACCTTCTGCCATATCAAATCATCTCCTGCAAACTTCTGCAATAATGTCAGTTGTTTTTTTTATGATTGTATGTCTGTGAATGTGTGTGTGTGTGTGTGCGTGTTTGGTTGTGTGTGTGGTGTGTGTGTGTGTGTGTGTGTGTGTGTGTGTGTGTGTGTGTGTGCGTGTGTGTGTGTGCGTGTGCGTGGGTGTGGGTGTGCGTGTGCATGTGTGTGTGTGTGTGCTTTTTGACCAAAGCTGATTTGATCCTTCCTCTATGAAATCACAAGATTCTACAATTATACAGCAGTAAAGTGTGCCCAATGGTCATTATAGTCACTGACATCTCTGAGGACAGCAGACTTAATAGATGCATTATGAAAAAGGAAAAAAAAAGGTATCTGAATGAAATCAAGCCTTTTGATGAATTTATTGCCCTGGTTTGAAGATATATCTTCACCTGACTTCAGTGGACTGGCCACACACACACACACACAATCAGGGTTTATGTAATGGTAGCTGCTTGATAAAATAATTTATACTTGAGGATATTAAAGGACATCTTTCTTTACATGCAGAAAATCTTGACTGCTCAGGATAATCCTTAAACCTTACTTTGAACAGTTGAACTACTCTTATTTAAAGTGATTAACTGTTCTTACAGTGTGTTCTTCCTTATCAAATGAATAGAGACACGGCTGCTAATTTCTAAATAGTTTTCAGTCCAGATACGGAAAGCTAGAAGGGCCACAAAAAGTAATTGTTTTAAAGGAGGTGTATGCGATATTAAAATCACAGCAAGACCAACCATTTTAGTCTTGGCTGTTATCTGAGCTTATATTTTATTTTAGGTATTTTCAATATACTTGTTGAAAATGTATTTTAAATCTAGGTCTGTATAGTGGTCACAGATTTATTGTATTTGCTCTTATTATTCTGAATTATATTTTAATGTTCTGTTTATTTTTATGAACAATCTCTTAGTGCTTCAATTTCTTATTCCTTTGAATTTTTTATTGTTTATCATCTCATTCATAACCTCCATTCAGTTTTGTACTTGTTTCGCTCTCTTGTCTTTTAACATTTTAATCTTACCTCCATCGTTTCCTCATCATCACAACTCATGATAGTGTGTCCTTGGTTCATCATTTCCTGTTTCTTTGAGCCCTTTGTTGCTTAACATTCGCTTAACCTTGCTCATGAATTGGAGTTTTGATAGATTTTTTGTCTGTGTGAAACGCTTTGTGCTACATTTGGTTGTATGAAAAGTGCAATACAAATAAATTCAGATTAATTGATTGCTCTATTAATCGATTGTTTTAATTGTTTAATAGGCTTGATACAAGTAACCTTAATTTTGTATGTACAGTATATGTAGATGTCCTCTTAATCCTTTTTTTCTTTAACATTAAAATTGGTTAGCCGAGCAGTTTAAGAACATGCCCGGTGTACAGATGCTACAGTTTCTCATTGCAGCGGTCACTGGTTTAACTCCCCTTGCTGATGTCCCCAAAAATTATTTCAAAGAAACATATTTTCTTCAGAAGTTGAATGATGTCATTTCAAAGATGTTAATGCTTTAAAAATGCACTATGCTCATGTATTTGTTGCAAATGAAATGAGGCCTATTTTATTGTGGTCAGTGAAGACAATCAGCACAAGACCACTGTGTCAGCCAATCACCATAAGACACACCAGTCCTTCACCCATTTCAATTCTAAGCATATTAACTGGGTCTCATGACCAATCTGATATTCTATAAATTGGCCTTTCGAAGGAGCATTCATTTAGACAATCCGCTCATCACTCCTTCTCTATCCACAGACTGAGAGAACCTGTTTTTGTCAACCATGAGGACTCTGCTGCTGGCATCTGTTCTCTTTGCAGGACTGCTGGGATCTTCAGCCGCCTCAGTTCTATTCCTATTCCCTATCATGCCTTCTGCAGAGTCATGTGGTGAGTCACTTAACATGTCTTTGCAACTGAATTTGAGTGCAAGAAATTAGTTTTTATCAGACATAATGTATGTACTACTACTGAAAGGAAATGTTTGGATATTTTACTCTGTAGTGTGGTTGTTTTTATGCGCCAGTCTTGAGTGTGCCCCAATCTTTGTGATATCTGCTATAGGCTCTTTGCAAAACCCTGTGATGAAGTCAGTACCAGGGTCGTTCAACAGATTCAGGCTTTCTACCCTCGGTATAAGGTAAGACGGACTAATCTGTTAATGTAAATTATGTAAAATAAGAGAAGAAATGTAAGAAAATAAATCGGAAACTATATCCAAGCTAACAGCATGTTGCTTCTGTTCCAGCTGGTGTCAGCCTCCCCTATGTCAATCAAAGCCAACCATACTTCCTTGGACTGCCTCCAGTCTGAGAACGTCACCTTTACACTCAGCTCTACTGTGGAGACAGGCGGCTGTCGTGCAAGTGTAAGTGCTGGTCTTAACTGCAATTAGTACAGTGATACCTAACAGTCTGATCCAGTCTGATCCAGCCATTACCTTCCTTCTGACCGGGGAAAGGGTGTCATAAATGAAAAATAACCTTGTACAGTGGATTGACAGATATGTTCAAAAATTACATTTTGAGAGAGAAACTTCTCCTGGATAAAAATATTTTTCAAATCTGAGAATTTAAGATGCCATGTGCAATATTTTTTTCTACCCATCTTCTCAGTTCTGTACGTTGTTTTTAATCTACACTACAAGTCTGTGCACACTTTTCACCCCATCAACTGGTTTTGTAAATATTTGTAAATGTACTTATTTAGTTGGGTATATACGTTTTTATGATATGCTTATTTTACTTCTTTATTTTTAATTGCTAATAACTTCTAATAATTGCTATTTCATAGGCTCTTGTTTACTTTATACTGGTTTTGCACTATCTACTCTGCTGCTGTAACATTTTAAATTTCCCCGTTGTGGGACGAATAAAGGAATACCTTATCTTATCTTGAAATTCCAAAATAGGTTAAAAATGAAAGAAAATATTCCTTAATTTTGTATTCTTCTGCTTGCCTTTCTATCAGGGTCAGTCCATGTCTCAGGGGTTCACCAGCCTTCTTGATAACGGACTCAACTACTGCAACCTGTACGACCTGCTGTCAGGTGAGCTCAGATATCAGGATCCTAAAAGTATGATTTAATGTATCCATGCCTCAAATAATTCTAACATCGGGCTACTGGTTTGGCCTAGTGGTTAAGTTATGCGCCCCATGTACAGGGGCTGTTGTCCTCAAGTGGCCAGCCCAGGTTCAATTCCAACCTGCAGCCCCTATCCTCCATGCTACTTCTTACTATCTCTCCCAGTTTCCTGCTCTATCCACAGTCCTTTCCTTTCAAAATAACGGCGGGAAAGCACGAAAATATAACTTTAAAAAATATATTATAATAATCAATCGGTCAATTCATAATTTCAAAGATGAAGATAAACAATTCCCTGGCTTTTACATTGTTGTATTTCAAATTAAAACATCTGAAAGTGGAGTATCATCATGAATGTGGAAATGTCTAAATAACATCCTTTTGAGTTTGTGTCTGATTGTTTTGATTCCAGCGAGTGGACTCACTTCATCACCAGGTTTCTTGGAGATCACTAATGAGTGGGCCTGCCTGGGTTATGGACTCGCAACCTGTAAACCTTAACTAGCTTTGATTTCAAAATAATGTAACCAAACAATACACATTATTTTTCTCTGAATGACAGACTCATGTATTCATCCTTAATAATACCAATAAAAAGTTGCAGTTCTGTTGTATTCCCTGCATGCTTGCATTAATCTCTGAGATGTTTAGCTGATCTATAAGACTGTGGCTGCACTGGTACCTGCTGTAACATGTACATTCACAGTGTGAAAAAAGCAGTAAAATACAGACTGATAGATCTGTTGTGTTATCTTTTCAGGGTAAATTCACTCTTTGGGCTGCTTATATTGAAGCACTGGTTTCACTGATTTCCACAGCTAAGGGCAGGATCAGAAGATATGTGTCCACTCAGTCATTTGACTGACATTAAGAGACACTTGATAGACCAGCATGTCATTGTGTTAAAGTGAAGTAATTCAGAAGAAGCTCTGCAAACTCCTCCCTGTCTGCTTCCTGACGTGTGGTCAGATTTTTAAGAGATTAAGCGGTCAGATGACATTTCAACAAGCAAAACTTTTTAATTCTATTATTTAGAGTGATGAGTTTTTAAGGTCAGAGGCCACTTAAGGGGACATTAAGTAGATGAAGAAGAAGTAAACCCTAATAGAAATAAAATGTCCCTTTTTATGGGAACTGGAGACAGAACACTTGTCTTGACTTAAAAACGTGTTTGCATTTGTGTTGTGCTTTTTTGTCACCAGGCAGGGCTCAGTTCCTTTTATAAATTTCTCTCAGTTATAATATATTTTTTTTACCCTTCTTTCTCTTACACGGCTGTATTAAATACTTGATTCTTATTGGTCACATAAGAATGGTTATTAATTCTGTATAGCGAGAGTAACGCCAGGGACAATCTGCAGAAAAGAGTTTGACATTTTACCAAGTTTATGATTACCTCTTACTGTTGACAATGTGGCAAAAACGCTAGTTCCCAAAAGTATCAGTAACCATCGTTGTCCATCTACAACATGGAGGATATTCTTAATATTACTCCAGTTCATTCGGAGAGCACAAAACTTTAGATTTGCGGAGATAACTCCTGACCAGTCAACAGCAAAGTTAAAACACACAAGGAACTGAGTGAAGGAGACTTCAACTAAACTGAAGAAAACAGACACAAAACATCTTCTAATCACAACAAGGTATGGGCTTTGGCAGTGTTAGGGGAGTGGGAGAAGAAATGACACAATAAAGTTCCAGGATGTTACACAGGTGCTGCTGTTAATTTATGCATCTGTTTAGAATGCCAGTGGAAACATGCTAATGTTTGACTTTACTGTCGCCTGTTTTTCCCACTGAGACTTAAACCTGGAGCATTGTTTAATTTCTCATGGTGTATAGACTGTACTGTACACCCTGTGAACACATCCAGTATGTATGACCATGAACTCATTACTCTGCATCATGCCTAATTGCTATAAGGGCTTTAGACATGAGGGGAGTCTAATGGCCTTGACCAATAGCTCAAATCTTTGATCTTGCCATTTCCAACCCTCCTCGCTGGCCCTCGTGACACCTTTTACATCTGACTCTTTTCATATAATTCAGTCACTTGCTCAGTCACAAGCTAGGATTTCGTTGAGATACATCACTATTCTAACAACAAGCCACCTGAAATCAACTTCTTTGTCAACATGAGGGCTCTGCAGCTGGCCGCTGTGCTCATAATAGGATTGTTTAGCTCTCCTGATGCTGGCCCTGCACCTGTTCCATACCACGCCTTCTGCAGAACTCTCTGGTAATAACCTTTTTTTTATATCTTCGTATTGAAACTGGGAAAAGAATTCTGTCAACGTCATACATCAGGCTGTGAAAACATCAGCTGGAGGCAAATTGTAGCCTCCCGCTGTCATTTCAAGAATAGTGTGTCCATACTGTGATAATTGCTCTTTTCCTGTAGGCTGTTGGACTGCCGTGTGCTGATGTCTGTACCAAGCTGCTGCAACAGATTCAAGCCTTCAGTCCTTTCAATGGTTGTGAAAAATGTCATTATGTAGTGAGTCTTGATTTTTTTTCCTTTGATTTTATATTGGCTGATGTTCTTGATATTTTCTTTACTATAAAGAGGTAAACATGCTTCTGTCCTCCATCACTGTCAGAACATTAATCTTATTTGTTAACAACACACCTTTTTAAAAAGTTTCTAAACAGTTCCTGAATTTGCTTCAAAAAAGTGTACATAAACAAAACCCTGTACCCTTACCATTCAATCTGATTAAAAATTATGTTAATGGATGCTTTTGTGCTCCAACAAGCTTTTAGAGATAAAAGTTGTTTATTACTAATCACAGGGTCTCCTTAATTGTATGGTTTTATGATGCTTCTATGCATGCTATGATTCTTCTAATACAGAGCCATGCTGTTGTAATGCGTATACAGAATGTGGTTTGGCATTATCTTGCAGAACTATGCAAGTCTTTGCTGAAATAAGCATTGTCTGGATGGCAGCGCATGTTACTCAAAAACTTTAATATGTTGTTTAGCATTAATGGAGTCATCCCAGATATGAAAGCTATCCATGCCATGGGCACTTATTCCTCCATATGACTTATGAACTGTGCACTGATTACAGGCCGGGTTGTCCCTCTTCCTCTCTACAGCGATGTCCATCATTTCCAAAAAGACTGTCCAATTTTAATTACTAAGTACACTGGACAGTTTTCCTCTTCACCTCAGTGCTTCTCAAATGGGCTTGGGCCCAAGGAAGTTGCTGGCTTTTCTGGATCCTGTTGATTTATGGTGTCCCCCTTGCATGGTACAGTTTTAACTGCATATGTGGATGCAGAAAACACATTTTTAACCTGTTTTTGCAGGGCAGTGATTTCCACTACAGAATCATGTCTGTTTTTAATGCAGATCATAGTAAAGTTTTTTTTGGCTTTGTCCCTATTGTAGAGATTTCTCCAGACTCTCTAAATCTTTCATTGATATTATGCACCGTGGATGAAGAAATCCCCAAACTCTTTGACATTTGTTATTCAGGAACATTATTGTTATCTCTCATAGAGTGGTGAACCTCTTTCCGTCTTTACCTCTGAGAAACTCAGCCTCTCTGGATTGCCCTCTTTATACCCAGTCATTTTACTGACCGGTTACAAATCAACCTAATTAGTTATGTCATATTATTGTTCCAGAGAACACTCTTACTGCATCAGTAAGCCCCCATTTGCAGAGTAAGGACCAAGGATGTTTTTCTGAGCACCTCACTGTCTAACCTGATGTGGTTGAGCTCCAGCCTGAAAAGGCCTCTCACCCTGGCTCTGCTTTTGCTGTAGCCCCCTCCTACACCTTTGTACAGAAATCTCTCTCAGCTTTTCTTTTTCCTTTCGTGTGAGGGTATGATGGGGTGAGAGCTAGCATTGAAGAGGGATGGTTCTGGGACACCGGAGCTAACTGTCAAACCTTCCTGAGGTGTCATGAGCCTAACTTGACAAAACACATGTGAAAGGAGGTGTCTACTTGATAACCCTGTTGATGTGTTGGCTCTCACTGACCATCTGTCTTCACATTTTGGTTGTGGGGGTCATTAGGGGCCATGTAGTAGGGACAGTAGTATCAGCATTGTCACAACCCGGTGCTTGCATAAACGGAGCCTGGGTCTGTTGAAGGTGACAGTGCTGTTTGGGCTGTAATTGCCATGTGGCAGAGATGGCATTGTAAGGAGATTGTGCATGTGGACATCAGGAGGTTGGGGCTGGCAAAGAGAAGAATGGCTTTGGGACACAGGAGCTAACTGTCAAGCCTCTGTGAGGTGCCTTGGGGCTAACTTGACAAAACACTGGTGAAAACAGGTGTCCACTTGATAACTCTGGTGATGTACTGGCTCTTGCTGCCCATCTATCTCCATGTATTTTCATGCTTGGGTTGTGGAGGACATAAGGGGCCATGTGGTCGATCACTTATCAGTACAGCTTAAATATTGGGATGAAAGTTTTTCTTTACTGAGCACTTATCTTTTTGGTTAGGGCACAAGCATTTGTGTTTTCTTCCATAACTGGATGGTTCAGCTCTTGCCTCAACCTGAACATTTTATTTGAACACTCACCTCAGAGACTGGCCTTATAACCAATCACACAGCCCGGCAGATCTCTGCTGGCAGCCTTAATGAATCTTGTGGTAAGTTTTCAAAAAGGAGTGAAGTCTGTTAAAGCAGCATGTTGCTGTGGATGGATGAGATACAACCATCAGAGGTGGCCCAAATGGACACTGACTTATGCAGGGATGGATAATTTCATAGTTGTGGATCATAGTTTGGGGATGGCCAATCAGATCCATGCAACTCCTCAGGATCTACACCCAGCACTATTCTCATATGCATGTAAAATGTACATGTCTATGTATTTTTTTAAACTGTCTCTAAAGTGACTCTGAGGTCCATTTCCCCGCCCCAGCTTATATCAGCCACTAATGAATCGATCCAGGCTCACCACACATCATCAGATAACCTGCATGTGGAGAGCATGGAGTTCACCTTACATACCACCATACTGACCGGCAGCTGCCGTGTGTCTGTAAGTCACAATATTATTCAGTCTACTATGAATGGCCTACCCTAAATAAAGAGGATAACACACAAGGGCTTAATCATGTTGTTTGTTTGCAACAGGCTCAGTCTGCTTCCCTCACATTCACCAGCCTTCTTGACAACAGCCTCAATTACTGCAATCTCCATGACCTGCTGACAGGTGAGTGTTTCAGTGTTTCAGTCTTTCTACACTTTCGCTTCATATGAACCCAAATATCATACATATATGTGGAAATAAACTATTTTCATTTCTATGTGCATGCATCTTTTGTTCCTAGCGAGTGGCCTCAACTTAGCCCCAGGCTTCACGGAGATGACCAGTGAATGGGCCTGCCTCGGCTATGGATCTGCTCCATGTAGAGCCTAACATATAAAACTATGACACTGTTATATATACCCTGCTTTATTGTGCTCTGTAGTTTTGAAAATGTATGTAAATGCACTAATGGGTTATTCTGTAGCTGATACATACAATGTATCTTTTGATGCATTCTTCATTTCATGTAATTCAAGAATTGAATTCATATTTTCTATCATGAACAAAAGCGTAATAAAGTGAATAAAGGAAAGTGTGCCTGTGTTTTAAGATCTATTAACATTGCATGTCCTGTTTCATGCTGTTTTCATGGAGCAACACATTTATCTCTTTCTTCATCATGACGCAGACACAACACGTCAACTCTCTGAACATTTCCACACGCTTTTATTACCCCTATTCTCACTACGTTTTTGATTTACATGGTGGAATGCATTATGGTCACCCAGCAGTCAGATGACATGTTTCAGTCATCCAGACAAACTCAAAGTGGAACATCCGGAGAATCAGGAGGTCAGTGGATGACAGCAGAGGACGTCTGATTTAAAAGAAAAATGCTCTGCAGCAGAATGAA
Organism: Notolabrus celidotus; assembly: GCF_009762535.1. Taxonomy (NCBI): domain Eukaryota; kingdom Metazoa; phylum Chordata; class Actinopteri; order Labriformes; family Labridae; genus Notolabrus; species Notolabrus celidotus. The sequence goes on along the minus strand of NC_048286.1, from coordinate 13,084,606 downwards.
GCATGTGACCTCTACATTCAATGCTGTTATCATTTGAACCACATTTGCAACAGACGCCTGAGCAGCTGGACATAATAGCTGGAGAAATTAAACCAGCCATCAACCATGTGGAATTTCCCTTTACTGCAACATACTGTCACTAAACATAGTTATAAAGTTAAACTAACCTCTGTCTATTAAAACCTAACTATTTGATCAAAAATGTAATACACCTGCTTTTATCACGGACCATCAGGATATGTTGACTTCTATGTAATGCGCCAATCAGTCATCTTCCCCTGATTTAAGAGCCAGACTGCTAAGGCCACAAGGTGACAGGACGTCATCTTTTGCGAGGAAAACAATAAAAACAGCATGAGTAATGGTTTTAATGTTTGAGAGTCTTGTGGTTAGCAAGTCTAAATCAGAGTGTTATGTATTGTGTCTGAGGATGTGTCTAAAGGATGAATACTCCCTTTGCGATCATATGAGGGCAGCCTATGTCTAACCCTGTTTAACACAGGAAGAAAAAAAACACAGCGTCCACCAATGAAATCATGAAAACATATTCTTATCATTATTTAAGAATCATTTATTTATCAACAATTTATTATATAAGTATATTTTTATGTTGCTTATTTTAAATCAGTGTACTGGTATCTCCATCAGTAAAAAGAAAAACTCATCATGCAAGCTTTATTTCTTATGTTTGGTATCATGATTTTTAATTTAGCTTTTGTAGCCTGACAACATGTAAGCTATGTATAAAAGCCATCGGAAAATGTATGCAAAATATCATTATGACCACATTTAGATTATACTGTATGACAGTTCTGGCAATGTTTTCTATCATATTCATATGAGGCTCTCATAAAAATGCATATCCATTAAAAGAATCATACCTGTAAAACATTATGTTTCTAGTCAACATGTTTTATATTTCCCATCAACTTTTTTGAGCTGAATTTAAAACAGTTTCTGTTGGTCACTTTGCAGCGAAGTTTGTCAAATTTGAGATTTATAAAATGATGAGAAGTTAGTTTTATCATAAGAGTTTGTCTGTATAAATCTGATTTTGCAATTAAGTCAATTTTTTTACAATGACACATCAATAAGTCAGCTCTTCATGTCATTAAAATTATAACTCATGTTTCTGCAAAAACAACTTTTAATTTTAGACCGAAATAAAGGAAATAATTCAGAGTGTTCTGGTGGGCTCCTCTGCTATAGAAAAAGAAAACATTATTCATTATACAAATGTTTTTTATTTATTAAACTCATCCTCTGAATCTGTTTGACCAGACAGAAAGTTCATCCATCACAAACCACGTGTTTCAGATTTCACATCTATTTGCAGGCAGAAACTTCCATCCCGAGGCAGAGCCACTCGTTGGTGTACTCTATGAACCTGGAGCTTTGGTGAGTCCACTTCCTGTACAGACAGAGACACAGAAACATGATCACGCAGCCAGTGGTCTTTTTTCACTTTACAAATTTAATGACGGGCTCATATAAAGAGGAGATTTCTGCCGACTTTTAGATTGAATTAAGTTTCATGAATCTGAAATGACATCTTAAGTAACATCACTGATTGTTGTGTGAAGCTGCTGACCTTGAACAACGTTGCGAAGGTTGCAGTAGTTTGTGCCGTTATCAAACAGGCTGAACCAGAATGCAGACACAGAAGAACCCTATAATTACATGTTAATGACCTTATTAATAAAAGAGCAACATTAAATCACTGTTTATTACTTCACCAGTGTTACTAAGATGTATAAGAATCAAAAGTATGTGACTAACCTCTACATGGCAGCCCATGCCCAAAGCCGTGCCCATCATAGTGAAGTTCACACTCTCAATCTGTCCGACTGCAGAGGTGTGATTGGCCTGAATAAGGGCTGCAGTCACTGAACCGAGCTAAACCACAATCATAGAAAGAGTGTTTCGAAAATAAGTATTAATTTACACAAACGTATTGAAATATGAAAAAGGTGAGAGTAAAGTCTTCTTCAAGTTTCTTACCTTGAAAGAGCCCATGGCTTTAATCTGAGTCAGGAGGGCCATGCTAACTTGATCACACGGTAATCCAAGCAGCCTTTCAGAAAGAGTAAAACATGTCATTAAATGTATTTATTTTTCGTACACTTGATGACAAATAGATGAAGTCTCACCAGACAATCCTGCAGTAAGCGTGTGTTGTTTCAGTCGGAGAGCCATTTGTGATGATGCATATTCCCATGAAGAGAGCACAGGCCACAAACAAAGTCTTCGCTGCCATGATGAAGTTTGTAGTTTCTGGTTCTCACCGGTCTGAGCAGATGTTTGCGCAGTTTGGGTTTATATAGGACACGTTATGGCAACAACAACTTGAGGTCCGTTGGCCTGTCATGTGGACCCGTGAAAAAACTGATTTGCATGACACGTTGTAGGGACTGCACGGCATATTTCACACCAGCTGGACTCAGTGGCCTGAATTCAGAGCTCTGGGGATTAAAAGACACACTTCTACTTTATAAACCTGCATACCTAAGAACAACAGATTAACAACAAAACATATTTTTTTGTCATTATTTTGTTTCAATATCCTGCAACAAACATATTAACAAACAATCGGCTGATTGTTCAAAATTTGGATTGAACTGATTTGAAAAAACTGTCCCCTACATTTACCCATGAGAAAAAGATGATGTGTTCAAATTAACAAAATACTTTTTTAACAAGATAATTGTCCAAATCCAAAATAATCAACGACCTTCCACAACCGAAAAAAAAGCAATTCAGAACAGCTTAACTTTGCTTTAAGGAAATTTACTTTAAAAAACATTAAAAAAGAAAAGAAGCAGTAACCCTGTTTATATAACTGCTGCCTAAACTTTGAAATATTTATTTTACCTTTTTCGGGAATGCAGAAGCACACAGACTTCAAGAAGGGCCTTTACACGAACATCAGTGGTACGGTACGCTACGATACGATACATACAATACGATACGATACAATACGATACAGTGCCGTGCAACATGATTTGATGCGATTCAATATGGCACGATTCAATAATGGTAAGATAAAATCAGACACAATATGATATGATTAAAACAGATATGATAACATAAAATAAGATACAATATAATGCGATGCAATATGATGCGACAGGATACAATTGTTCCATAGGGGAAATGTTCCTTGGATTCAAGTGCTGCACATGCTCAAATGTCTCCACAGCCTGAAGAAGTATTATCTAAAATGTTGGATGCTTTTGTGGCTTTTCGAGTGCTAATCCCTGCCACAGTCCAGAATCTTTCATTTAACATTTGCAGAGTGAAGAACTTTATACCTGCAGATTAATGCCTATGGTTTGAGGATGAGATGATCACTGTTATATATATGAGTTTAATGTTGAGTAAAAGAAAATAATCGGTTTCTTCTCCTGGGATTTTGGTGTATGTTTGATATCATTATACATTATACAATGTCTCTGTTTGTCCTTTACAGGGTGTGGATAATAAAACGGAAGTTACACAAGGGCGACAACATTTTCCACACTCTCACTTTATGAAACTTAAATGGAAGTGTTTTGTTAATCTCATTTTCTATGCCAGAGACACATCTCTGAGAAATGTTTGCCTCTGTTGAACTGATAGTAGGGATACTGCTATATCTATGACGGGGGAGGTTTGCAATTTGTTGCAGTCTCATTCTTCTCATAATTCATAATCTCACTGTTATTTCTTCAAACAAACGGGCCTATTGATTCACAAATGCTCAAGGCTCCAGAGGGCCTAAGAAGCATGAAAATTCAATAAAAGACCCGAAACAACAGACAGCAAACCACAGACGGTCATCTATCGGCGTTTTCTATCACTTATGACATTTAAGATGTCTGAAAGGGCCCTAGTTTACCCTAAGGCAGGACCTCTGTGTGCATAATTCTGTTTCAAAGTAATATCTGAAGTTATAATTCAATGTTTTAACATGATGTTTGAAGGCTGGATCTTCAGGCCATGTCAAACTGCAAGAAATGTTCTCCCTTTCTATCTGCAGAGGGCGCCAGACCACAACAATTGGCTGAAACCTTGAAATCCTGCAGGTTTGTAGCAGCTTCAGTGGAATTCAGACAAGCCAAACATTTCTGTTTTGGTTAACGTAGAAAAAATGTTCAAATGCATAAATTCAGAGAGAAAACTACAACTTAGCACCTGGAGAGGGTTAAGTGGAGACTTTATACACAAGGCCATGCTTTTAATACATTTCTAAGCCATGTCTGATGGCTTTTAGCAGGCCTGGTAAACATTTTTCAATTTGCATTAAACTTAGATTTTGATAATCTTGAGTTCTATCTCAGGAAGTCTGTCCACTCAGAAAAGGTGGTTTTAGTCATCCCTCTCCTTTAAGAGTCTCCCCAGGGTCGAGTCCGTCTGAAAAATGTCAGCCGTACAGATGAATGGGAGTGACAATCCTCTCTAATGAGGAATCCTGCAGTGGGACGCTTCTGCAGGCTCATGAGTAACAGCTCTCTAAAAACCCATTTACCATCAAATCTCTGTATCATTTTTTAATGTTGATGAATTCATTTTGCTCCCCTGTTGTTTTCTTATTTACTGCTCTCCCAGTGGCTGGATGTTTAATTGTGCTCTTCTTATAGTTAATCTGACTCAAAATGTAGCTCTCGATGATCTGTTTTTCCTCTTTTATTCAATAAAGCCTTACCATGAGACCTTGCTTGGTGGAGGAGTCCATTTTCTGAATATAAACTTCACAGTGAAGGAGTTTTGAATAAAAAAGAGACATAAAGTTTATAAGAACAGAAACAAAAACACACAGGCCTTAATCTGCTTCTTATCAAAGGTATCCACATTTTAAGACACAATTTCAAAAGACATGGCTCGGTATTATTTAGCCAGCAACAACAAATTCTGATCAGAAGATACCTGTTCATGGAATCTAAAGGTTCCTGATGATACAGGGTCATAACTTGGACCTCAATCTGGGGACAGCCTTCCAACACAGGCAAAAAAAAAAAGTAAGTGAGTAAGTACCTCTTTGGGACCAAATAACTTGCTCCATCTCATCTCAAAGTCTCTGATCTGAAGATTTCTCATCTTGCAGACAAATGGACGGATGCTCAGTGTGATGGTGACTGTTCATAGGGCAGCTCCCTGCAACAGAAGACCAAATGCTGCTGGAGACCATCTGCTGAGAGAGGAGAGCAGAAACACCGAGAGTCACAGTCTGTCTCTCTCAAGCTCTGCATCATCCGCACATGTTCTGCAAAATAATGATGCCAGACAATTTTAAGGACAACTTATAATGGTGTAATGTTACCTGTTAGCCTAAGGTTTAAATTATGTAAACTTAGTTTTTGCCTATAGGCCTGAAAACTCTCTTTTATAAGGCTATCGGATATTGAAGCTTAATAAGCTAAATCAACACCAATTGTAATGCACTCATGATATAAAATGTATTTACCAATCACAATTAATTTAAAAAAACACATTAGGGTTTCCATGGAGTAGCTGTGGAACATGAGACCTTTTGACCTCTGACCTTCTGAAATGTGCCATAAAATAATTCTGTTAACATTTCATGGACATTTACATATTCAGTCATTATTGTTGAAGCAAAATGGTTGTTGATGAGATCGATTCACAGATAATTGACTTCTACTTTTTGGCTCCTTTAGAGTTAGAAACTTCTGGAAATCCTTAATTTACTAGCTTTATGAAGCTAGTTAATTCCATCAATGAACTGGGTCATTGAAAACACTAACAGCTTGGCAACTATTCAAAAAATCGGTCCTATTACTTGCTTTTGAGTCTTAAATAATCCCTTTAAAGCCGAAAGTATCAACTTTTAAGAACATTTCAATGGTAGGTCTTTGGGAAGTGGTTAACACTTGTCCTTGAATTGTTTCGAATTATTGTCAAAATTCACGTCTTAAAACAGATCCGAGGTCCATACTATCAATCAATCAATCAGACTTTATTTATAAAGTACTTTTCATACAATGACATCGTAAAAGAAAGTGCTGTCCATAAAAACAACCTAAAATAGAATACATTAATAAAAAGATCCCACCCCACAATCCTAAGGTTAAGAACACAATATATGGAATAATAGTAATAAAAACAATAAAGATAAAATAAATAAATAATAAAAAATAAGTTGCTGAACAAACTGAGGAAACCTTGTCATGATATCTTAATGAGGAAAAACTGGAGGAAACATAAAATGTTAAAATTCAACACAGGAAATTAAAATCACCAAAATAAAATACAATTCTAAGATAATAAAACACTAATATATTAAACCATTAAAAGAAAATAAGAGGCTATACTTAATAAAATAAAAGATAAAATAAAATAAATAAGTACATAAATAAATAAAATAGAATAAAGTTGACTAAAATTTGAACTAGATAAATAGATAAATAAATACAACTTTTGTAAGAATGAAACTCAGGTTACAACACTAGGTAGCTCGTTCAGTGACAGACTTCTTAACCCGCGAGATATCGCAGGTATTTTCTTCCTGCAGTGGTCAGACTCTATAACCAATAATATCTATATAGGCCTATAAGTTGTAAGATATGCTTATTTTTACCTCTGTAATTTTAATTGCTTATAACGCTGTAATAATTGATATTTTATAGACTCTTGTTTGCTTTATACTCTTTTGCTGCTGTGACACTTAAATATCCCCGTATGTGGGACGAATAAAGGACTATTTTATCTTATCTTAGTTAAAAGCGGAGAAGCGAGACTAAAAAGGTAGTACTACTAATACATATTTGCTTACAGGTACCATAAAGACAACTAATTCTGCTAAAATAAATGTCAAAGTTTCGAAATAGTAGCTCAATTGATAAAACATTGAAAAATAGCTGTAATATTTGAATTATCAACATTACTTTACTTACATGCTGTTTTAAGAGCTGTAATCCCGTGACTTCTCGCGATGAGTCAAACATAACTAACCCTGAGCTAATCCATAGACGGACTAGCTGAGACTATGGCTGAGACCTTATAAATATAGACTGCGCGAGACTGGCTGGCGGAGTTGCACCACAAGAAATAGAAACAAGGTCAGCACACTTTATTTCTGCAGTTTCGATTCATTTGATGACTGACATTGATGTTTTGAACCATTTACTCAGCTTGTGCTGCAGCTCTGAGTAAACTGCATGTTGTTTCGTTTTTATTTCGACGACATTCACTTTGTAAGAGTCTAAACAACGTTGCTATTAGTAAGTTAACGGGCACCATAGTGATTGTTTCCTACGTTTTGCAAACCGAGCAAGCAACTAGAAAGGTGTCGTCTGCTTGTCTTGTATGTCTTTATTTGTATTTATTTATTTATTTGTAAAGCGTCTTTGAGTTATTTAAAAGCGCTATATAAAGCTTAGGTATTATTAATAATCTTGTAAGCAGGTCTCACGGTTAACTCGAAAAAAGTTTCTTATTTCTGTAGTTCAAAGGTCGCTCCCTTTCTTAAGCTCTTTGTTTAACCTGTCAATCAGTGTTCAGAGTGCAAACACTCTCCTGTCGGATCAGTGTTAGTGCTGCACGAACTGGTGAGACTGTGTCTGATTTTGTCTCATGTATAAAGACACTTATATTATTCCTCCTCCCTGCAGCTTGTTGGAAACCCTGAGCACCAATCATGTCTCAGCTTAGTGGGAAGGTCCAGACTGTCCTCGGTGTGGTGGATCCAGATCAACTGGGCCGCACAATGACCCATGAGCACCTCACCATGACCTTCGAGTGCTGCTACTTCCCTCCCCCTCCAGGTGATGAGGCGGTGGCTGAGGACCCGTTCCACATGCAGCACATGCACTGGCTGAGGCAGAACCCATACAGCTGCCACGAGAACCTGCTCCTGCAGCAGGAGACCGGTGCCGTGAGGGATGAGCTGCTGGCGTACAGGAAGGCAGGAGGGGGCACCATAGTGGAAAATACCACCACAGGAATCGACAGGGACCTTCCCACCCTCAAACAGCTGGCCAAGGAGACGGGGGTGCACATCATTGCAGGGGCAGGGTACTATGTGGACAGCACCCATACTGAGGCCACCAAGAGGATGAGTGTGGAGAAGGTGTGAACCAGGCTGATAGGGAGCAGATGTTTTGATGCCGTTTTTCTTTATGATACTTCATCTACCAAAACTCCTCCAGTACTAGTATCATTTCAAAAATCATTCATTGTAATGATGGAAAAATACTGTCATTTTATAAGCTTTGACGACTATCAAACTCTCTGTGCGCTCTGTAGGTTTTGTTATTATCACCAAATTATTAACCTGATTTATCAGGGATGACAGTTTTTGGCATTGCATAGATGCATTGGCTAGAGTGGTCACTGACAACATTGTAGGTAGTATATAGCAGGGGTTCTCAAACTTTTTGGGGCCAGGGACCCCTTACAGGTGGGAACATTTTCCAAGGACCCCCTCATAATTGTAACATCAATTAAGCACGTTTGCTACCATTTGCACTCTTAGATGCATTTTGAACTATTTGTATTGTAAAACTTAGCAATCTAAACACTTCAGTCGCTTTAGCTTGGCCGGCATCATAGCTTCGTTCGCTAGCACCTGGAGACACATGACTCATTTTGGTCTCCCGTCACCATTCTCAATAAAACCAAACTCTATATATCTGTCATCATATTGTTTTAATTTAGCTAGCTTGGGCTTAGCATCACTTGACGATATGAACTGATTTAGAAGTGGCTCCATACTTGCGAGGTAGTAAGCAAAGCTAAGTAGTAGCTGGAACAGTTGGGACCGGAGTGAAGTGTGTATGAGTGATATAATTATTTCACGGACCCCCACGCTATGGTTCGCGGACACCCAGGGGTCCTAGGACCCCACTTTGAGAACCACTGGTATATAGACACTGATGCACGCCGATAAAGATAGTGATATTTGTATCCAGACAACCCTTCCTCTACTTGGACTTGTCAGAGATATCAAAGGGTTGCAATTGGTGCTAAATGTTAAAGACGAACTTAGAGATGTCTTATGACTGCCAGTTAGCTTGTAGGTCTTGTGCCAAAATAGCCCCCAGATATATCAGCTGGTTTCGGGAAATTGGGTGGTGCTAATGAACAACAACATTCTGTTGCTAGCAAGAGTGTAATGCTTCGCAAAGCTGACAAAAAGACAGCAATCAGTGATTTTCTATCATACTTTTTTTTGAGGGGTACTCTGAATGAGCCCACACAACTATTGGTATCAGTTTGCATTTTAACATGTATCCTCTAAAAGCAAGACGGTATCTGTGACGGACATTTATTGGCATTGACAGCAGGATTCAAACACAAACACAGTGATTCTAGGTCCTGTACGTCAGAGGAGAGGGAAATTGAATTCAAGAAAGCATTTCATTGAATGTAATGTAAGTAAAAGCTTTGAAGGGTAGGATAAGTCATCAGTTTTGTCTTTTTTTTCTTTTCAGGAAAAGACAAAATATAAATATCACCAAAAAGACCTACAGAAAGAGCTTTTGTTATTGTTAGGACAGATACTGCTAGGTGTAAGTCAGTGTGAGTCATATTTGATGGAACTTTGTCCACATAATTTAATGGCTGTTTGATTTCATGAGAACTTGATTCAGGATGTTTATAACTGAGACTCAGAGTTGAAATATCACCCTTTCTTTACAGTCTCTGTTTATGTATGCTTAAAATACATGCAGTCTTCATGGGTGTGTAAATTTCAACACTCAAGCCTGACATTAATTTTTTTCATGTCTCTCAGGTCTGTTTTAGAGACGGAACAAAAATATCAGTGAAGAGTCATTTCAGTGCGCTAACATGTGAGTAACTATTTTTAAAAGTGATGTCACCCTGCTTTATCCAACTCCTCATTTGTTGTCCGCCAGCTCACAGACATCATCGTCAGCGAGGTGCTTCATGGCGCTGACGGCACAGACATCCGCTGCGGTGTGATTGGAGAGATCGGCACTTGCTGGCCAATCACAGAGAGCGAGGCGAAGGTGCTGAGGGCGTCGGCTCACGCTCAGACCCAGCTCGGCTGCCCCGTCATCATCCATCCCGGGAGGAATCCGGCCGCTCCAGCTGAAGTTGTCAGAATACTTCAGGAGGCTGGAGGTGACATCAGCAAGACTGTCATGTCACACCTGGACAGGTGAGAAGTCTCAGAGATCATTATTTACCAGCCATCTGTGCTAACATAATATCTCCAATATCACCTGCTCTGGACCTAACACGACTGTACAAGAAAAGTGAAGCCAAAACAGTTTGCGCTCCCCCTTCTGACTGGTTGCAGTATAGATCATAAAGCACTCTCCTTCACCTGTTAACAAGTGGGACATGGGTCAAACTTAGTATTCAAAATACACATCAAATAAACATTTCTTCAACATGGCACTGTTTTGATAATTAGTTCTCATTGTGCTGTTAATGTCCAAATATTCTCTTTTTGTCTCAGAAGTTAGTGCTAAAAAATGGGGTTGTTGGCAGCTTTGTTTACAAATGCAGTTCCTGCAGCGGGTTATTAGAGAAAAGAACAGAACATATCCTAACACAAGAGTCATGGAACTTTCCATAACTGAAAGTTTGTTTCAAATTAACAAATGAAGCTATCACACTGTGGTCCACACTAACCTGAGTGATCTTTGCTACTAAATTGGTGAGTTTGATGTGTTTTGGTTAGCAGAAGAGGCAAGATCTCAGTGTTGAGGCTCTGCTGCACGGACTCTGGCTCCAAATACACAACATGAAATATAATACATTTTATTTATATAGTGCTTTTCAAAAAAATCACTTCACAAATAACACACATTAACAGATAGAAGAAACAAAATAGAAACACAGTGACTATAAACACCTTAACAGTTAAAAGCAGTTCTAAAGAAGTGAGTTTTGAGCTGGGATTTGAAAGTTTGTAGGTCAGTGGAGTTGCTTATGTGTTTGGGGAGGGAGTTCCAGAGGGCGGGTGCAGAAATGGAGTAAGTCCTGTCACCCCAGGTTGAGTGCTTGGTCCTAAAGGTTTGGGAGAGGAGGTTTTCATTGGAGGAGCGCAGACCACGGGAGGGGTTGTGACGGTAAAGCAGGTCAGTGAGATAGGAGGGGGCCAGGTGATGGAGGGCTTTGAAGGTCAGGAGGAGGAGTTTGAAGTGAATGCGTTGGGGGACAGGAAGCCAGTGGAGGTTTTGGAGGACAGGGGTGATGTGATCACGGGAATGGGAGTGAGTGAGTAGATGGGCAGCTGGGTTTTGGGTGTACTGGAGTTTATTGAGGACTTTGGATGATGAGCCATATAAGATGCTGTTACAGTAGTTGATTCTGGAGGTGATGAAAGCATGGGTACGGTTTTTTGCTACAGGGAAGGAGAGTAGTGGGCGGAGTCGGGCGATGTTTTTCAAGTGAAAGAAGGCGGTTTTGGTGATGCGGGTGATATGTTTTTCAAAGGTGAGGTTGGTGTCAAAAACTATACCGAGGTGTTGAATATGGGGTGATAGAGTCAGAGTGGTGTTATTAAGTGTGAGGGAGAAGTTTTGGGTGGTTTTGGTGAGGGATTTTGGGCTGATGATGATGATATCTGATTTGTCGCAGTTTAGTTGAAGAAAGTTTTTTTTGCATCCAGGTTTTAATTTCAGTGAGGCAGTCTGGAAGTAAAACCTCCCTCTTCCTGATTATTTTCACATGACAAACTGCAGATATTTTCATAATCAAAGGGTAGAAGTACTTACAGGCTGTTTATTTTCCTCAAAAACATCAATCGTTTACTTTAATCATAGTAATGTTTGCTGTTGTGCATTGTACTGCTTCAGTGAGGCTAAGAGTCTATCAATGAGGCTGGTGTTTTCTTGTTTGTAGATGGATACAAGTCAGTCTTACTTTCTTATTTTTTTAAATCATAGCTTATCACTGATGATATCAAACTCCAGCGATTAAAGGTAAGACTGGTTTACTTAATTTTCACCAGTCATCAGTTGTATCTTGGTGGAGTACCTTTTTCAAAACATGTGAAATTTAGTCAGTTAAGTCAAAAATTCAAAGGTGCAAAATTAAATAATTTAATTTTATTAAATCACTCCCGTGCAAACATAACACCCACACACTTTGGGGGGTTTTAAAGTATCACTGCACAACCCAGCACAGGAACTCATTTGAAGCTGTGCACATCCTGTTAACAGCAAATATCTGTGTGACATTACTTCTTTAAAAGTAAAAAGTTAGTTGAAACCAATGTGAATGTTGCAGTAAAGGAAAAGTGAAAAGGTTGTTCCTATTCATAATGTAGTTCAATGAGCTGATACTATAATGAAAACTGATGGTTTTAACGTAGTTCTTTTTGAGCCTGAAAACAGCTGCTCCAGACTTCTTAATTCATCATTTCAATTCACATGCTGCTTTAGCTGCTCTATCAAAGTCAAACTGACAGAAGAAAAGTGATGTCACGTACCTGTAAGACAGAGTTATCGCTCAGTTGATCAAAAACATCTTTGACTTGCTTTTCAGGACTTATTAGATAAGTCACTGCTGTGTTGGTCTTATGTAACATTAAACAACCCAATCTGGGTAATGGGTTAAACTGTCTCCTTTACAATGCAGCCACAATCCTTTAATTTAATTCTTTCATTTTCATTTCTCTACCCCCCTCACACAGGACCATATTTGATGATGGTGAACTGCTGGAGTTTGCAAAGCTGGGCAGTTATCTGGAGTACGATCTGTTTGGCGTAGAGATGCTGAACTACCCGTACAACCTGGAGGTGGACATGCCCAGTGACAGCCAGAGAGTGAAGACGTGAGTTAAACCGGACAGGGTTTAACTTGTTTCTGTGTGTGTGCCAAAAGTTGTTTCATTTGGAGCAAAATGTTGCTTTTGAAATAGAGTCTAAAACTGTGAGACTGATCCTCCTGTACACAGCGGGAGGGAGGAGTGTGTATCAGCGGGATAAGTGACAAATGAATGATGTTGCAGATGTTTTTCTGCACACACAAAAGAAAGATTTACAAACACACTAACACAGATCCGCGACTACAGGATGTCCTAAACCAAAATGTCACACTTTAATTATTTTTTTCTGCTTTTTTGGTCATACTTGTGCAGTTTGGCGTTCCTTGTGAAGGAGGGCTACGAGGACAAGATCGTGATCGCACACGACATCCACACCAAGAACCGTCTCACCAAGTACGGCGGCCACGGCTACTCTCACATCCTGAAAAACATCGTGCCTAAGATGCTAATGAGGGGGATCTCACAGCACCAGGTGGACAAGATCCTCATTGACAACCCCAAACGCTGGTTAACTTTCAAATAAATCACAAGAAGACGTTGATAATTTCATCCTATGTAGACGGATAAAAATGAAATCTTTGAGATTTTTTCAACAGTCACAGTCCAGAGTAGTTTTAAAATTTGCTTTTGAAGCTTCATTTTTGTGAAGGAATTAAGTCTTTAACGTAAACGTTGCCAAAGTTTTATGCAAAGCTAAATGTTTTTCTAACTCTTTCCAATGGAAGATCATTTGTATTAGTAGTTGAAAGAGTTTCTATTGATGCACTATTAATCAAAACTTTTATATCTGTGATTGAACATTATTCACTTTGTAAGCTAGTCATAGGAAGGACCTTTGCGCGATCACTCCGCCTCATAACCAGCATTTTCCTGTTTATGTCACAAAATATCCTCTTTTCTTTGTCCCCTAAACTCTGAATGCAATCTTTGACAAAAATCCTCTGTTATGGTGCTAAAAAAGCGTGGTGCTAATTGATTTTTCACCTTCAATGTTAATGTCACAGCTGCTTCCTTTGTATTTCTAAGTGACATCTCTGCCAACATGCTTTATGGGGCTGAAAATAACAAGTGTGTTGGTAATCAGTATGCTGCTCTGCTCTCGACACAATGCGGCTGTGTTAGATGAGTTGTCCTGTTGCCCCTCAGTGGGTGTCTGGGTGTCTCTGGGAGGCTGAGTGGCTGGCAGGGCCCAGATGAAGGACATGTTCTCCTCTCATCTGGGAACAGGTGGCCTCACAGGGTGACTCCTCGCCACATGATCAGCGGCACGATTGCAGCAGAAACCCAACAACTGTATAACTTTGATTAATCTTCTGAGAGGACTAAAAAAAAGGAGGCAGGGGATTTATTTTGTACATTATATTTTTACACATGAGCTGACAGTTTTATACAGAGGGACCCATGACTTACCACCAGACCTCCCTGTGCTCCAACCAGCTGTCACAAGAAGACAAGAAATTGAGTTACAGTGATCCTCTTGTGACAGTAACATCAGTTTGGCCCTTTACATCTTCTCTTGTAAATGTTTGAATCATGCATCACTTCAGCATTTACATGTCCACTCAAAAATGCAATAACTGTTAAATCTGTATGAAAAATAAAGCACATATAGGGACTAACTTTACTGTGACAGAGTGGTGATTATGTGGATATAATTTCAGCATCTTTATCAGTGTTAATGGTGAATACATTAATCTTTCATTCATTCAGCAGGTGTAAGAGCATGTTTGACATACCAGCAAACTTAATTTGTAAAGCTAAACAGTTCACATAGGGTTCAACAGCGACACTAATCAATCTGACAAGTACAATTCAGTGCTGTACACTTAAAAAATCCATGATTATACTCTGTAATTACACCGTAGTGCAGCTCTTTGTTACGCATGACGTCCTCCACATCTCCCTGGACTCTTTTTTTTTTTCTTTTTGCCATATGGTAATGTTGAGCTCTGTCTGTTATAATCCAACTGACATGGAACCGAGCATGAGCAGTGAAGCGAGCTGTGTATGTGGAGCAGATCTTTTCTCCCCCGTGTTTCAATCAGCGTACAACATGAAGCCGGAGAAGGTGCTGTACTTGTTGTTGTTGCCACCGTGCGCCTTCCCGCCGTCCAGCTTGATGTAAATCTCGTCCCCGGGCTCCAGGTGTAGGACTGCACTGTTGCTGGCGTAGTCGTAGTTCTGGTCGGCGTCTTGGGCGATGGCACTGGCTCTTACCTGGAAAGATAAGACGGCATTTTGGTGGTGAAGCGTGTTGAATTCAGAACCGTGGACAGCTCCTTAAGTGGCGACATAGCTGTTATTTTCCTTTCAAGCTTTGATAAATTATCAGACGTCTTCATTGTGTGAGGTTAGATTGTGCTATACAGGTTATAAAAAAGTTTAGTCTTTCAAGAAACAACCGTGCGTAAAAGTCGCGCGTACTGTGTGTGGTCAAATCAGTGTTAAAGGCCCATTATAAACAATAACGTGTAAAGCTTGAAAAATCGTAAGATTAGCTAATAATTATTTATTAAAGAGCCCTACCTGGTTGTTTTTGCAGAGATCAGCCCACATGCTTGTCCCATCTCCGCCCCGCATCAGCACATGGTAAACAAAGAAGTAAATCCCTGGTATCGAGCAGGTGAATTTCCCTGTCGCGGGGTCGTAGTGGTTGCCAAGATTTGTGACTACATCGTCGAATTTCAACACTTCATATCCCTCGTGCTGCTTCTTCAGTCCTGCGTAAAACGCGATCTTTGGTATCGTGTTGTAGGTAGCAGCGCTGATGGCACCGTTTGGCCCATTCAACCCGGGGGCTCCAGGTAAACCAGGAGGACCCGGCGACCCTCTATCTCCAGGGGGACCAGCAGGTCCAGGGGGCCCGGGATCGCCAACCGGACCCCTCGGACCCATCCTCCCCACGCGCCCCGGCTCTCCTTGGGGACCTTGGTTGGACGTCGGCAGCGACTGAACCAGACGGTTATCTTTGATCGGGTTGGTTGCCTTTGCCGTGGCCGTTGTCCCGTGGGAGTCACACACCATCTGACAGGAGCCGAGCATCTCGTAGCGGGAAGGAGTCCCGGCGGTGTTCACCACAACCGGGATCAGAACCACCAACACCAGCACCAGCGTGACTCCACAAACACCAGTTGCGATCATCTGCGCTCTGCGGATCCGCGGTGTTCTCCGGAGTGGATGGTCTTCCAGCCTGCTTGTTGGCGGGATTATTGCAGAGGGAAGAATTTCACCTGCTCTCTTATTATACTGCAACGTTTGGAGATAAAATAGTCCTTCGGGTGTTTATGCGTAAAAGTAACCATCCACAACTTTTACGCGCTGCGGTATCCGTCCGAATGATTCATCTCCGTTCTCTAAATGCAATAAAAACAAAAACAAAAGACTTTCCGAGGGAGGAAACCTCGGCTTAAGCGCCTTTTGATATTCAGCACAAAGTAAGCTGCATAAGTTTCTGCCCACCTCGGTGCCACCGGAGAGAATGGACGAGAAATTAACCCGCGTCTGTGTTTGGAAAGGGAGGGGAGGGGTGGGGGTGATGGATGGAGATGTGATAAAAGAATCTACGCGTTTGTTCAATCAAAAGAGAGAAAGTGAAAGACATCCAAACTCTGATGCAACATCGACTCTCTGAAACGTGACTACTTTATATTATGCATTTGTTGGTGTAATCATGGAGCAACTTTGCAATTTTAGCAGCTTCTCGACAGTACACATTACTTTTTCGATTGATTACCATAGCGATGCATCCCACGGCACGTCATTAGAACTTATCCAAACTGATCTAAAGGTCTTGAGCATAATTAGGCCCATTAAAGGGAAAAAGCTATACTCCTTTGGCACGTGGTCACACCTCAGCGGCTCCCTGTGACCAATTTATCATTGGGAGAAAATCTATAGAGCCACTGAGAGGAAGGGGGGAGTCACTGGGAGCTGGCAGTGAAGGATGGCTTCACATAAATATACTGATGAAATGACTAAATGTTGATGCATTTAAGAGGAAAAATAAGGTGAGATCACTTAATTAATTAACCATGAGAAATCAGTAAACGAAGTTGCAGGTTAAAAATCTAAAGTGTTGATTGTAATTTAACAATAAATTCCTAAAGGATCCACACATAATGGCTTCTAAGGTGAAAAAACTTGAGGTTCAATCTGGATAAAACTTCAGCACAGTGGCTTTGGTGAGCGATGAAGGGCTAATTGTTGGTGTGGAGGGCAGATGATGATGATGATGTGCTCATGGATGCAGAGGCTGACACTGTTCGATGCGTCCTGACACCTGCCAGGTGGAGAGATAGATGAACAGGGAGGAGGAACACAGTTGGCCTTGTTTGGCTGGGAGGAGCGAGGCTTTGATTGTGGCCTGGATGAGATTCTTGAGAAGCAATTGGCTGCTTTTGTTTGATCGTGATCTGGAAAAGTTTTACAAGGAACTGTTTTTTAAGTTGGAGTTAAAGGGCTCCGATAACATAACAATTCACTGTATGAGTATAAACTTTTAAAACTACTCTGATGTGTGTGTATGTCATTATATGAATATACTTGCTGTAAGTAAGCACTGCTTGTGCTGCTTTTCTCATCATAATTATTCAACAAATTTCTCTAATGCAATTTCTTTCATGGAATTTAAAAAATATATTTACCCTACTTAAAAAAAAAAAGCACTAATGAACAGCTGAGTACAACAAGGTAAAATTCATTAGGTTACACAAAATATAACATTCATACATTTCATTAACTGATTGAAATAGAGGGACTGAAGTTGTACAATGCAGAGAATTTCTGAAACAATGCAAATAAACCCCCAAAAGTTACGATTTGATCTCTCTGATCAAGTTGCGCTTTGGAAAAGCAGCAACAAGTTTTGAATAAGTTTTAGTTTCTCTTCCAAACTGAGGACGCTGTGGCCTTCTTGATCCATCATATATGAGAGGGGGACAGGACGCTTTTCAAGCTTACGATAATTGTTTTATAATCTACAGATTGAGGATACACCACTGAATGTAATCCTGAATCAATCTAAGTTTATGGTGGAGTGGATTATCACTCTCCTAAAGAGCTTGAGCACAAGCTTCTTGGATGTTCTGTTAGTTTAATATACTGCATGGAAAGCCAAATTTTGTTTCTGTTTTTTACCTGAAAAAATCTGCTAAAGGCAAAACACTAACACAGAAGTCAAGTTGAGTGGCTGAACAAGCTGAGTTGATAACCAGCAGACAGGCAGCAGCTTCCACCCGTCACTTAAACCAACAGCTCTTCTTGTTTTGCAGAACTCAAGTCTCAATATTATTTCAAAGACAAAACTGTATAAAAAGGTAGCCACCATAAAGTTGTCCTAAATAGCAAGATATTTGAGACTGAAACCAGTATTTGTACCTGGCTGTCAAAATGTTAACAAGTTCTCCCGGGACCATCTTCAAATAATCCAAAACGGCAACTGCTACCAGGGTCTGCCTGTAGTCCCTCGTGTCACAACCTAAATCAATGGTGATCATGTATTTGAATTTGTGGCTTTGACATGTGAGAATTTCCCTCCAATGCTACAGACACTTTAAAAGAGCAGCTTAGACACTTTCTTTCCAACTGACTTTTTATCATTTGATGTAAATTTTGCACAGTTGCAGTTTGTGTGTTGTTAGTTCATTTAATTGTTGCTTTTGTTGTTGTTTTTGTTATTATCGCAATATTCTTTTAAGCCCTTTGTGTCCTTGCTTTGTGAAAGGTACTAACGAAATACGTTTTACTCACTTACTTAATTTCTGCTGTAGAGTTGGGCTTTTTAATATCAAACCTTACAGGGGATTGACTCATTATCAAAGCTAGCCTCAAGTGGCCACCTGAAGAACTGCAGTTTTATTTTAGTTTTTTGGACTGACCTAGAGTGAAGTGAGAGATGACTTGACCACATGACATCGAATCAATCTGCAACAAATCAACTCTTCAATTTAAATGTTCCGTTTAGTGTGAATTAGATTAAATGAGCAGGCTAACAATTGTGACCTGATGTTTATCGAAATGTTAAATTTAGTGTTTCCTTTAACCTGCAAGTAGACTGATAAGAATCTGTAGCCATGGGAAGTGTTACCGACCATGGAATCAGAGGGACTAGTTTTTAAAGCTGCATACATAAATATATTTTAAATAATAAATAAAATCTTCTTATCTTTTTATCTTCAATAAAATCAATATTTTATATCAACTTTAACTGTAGCTGGTAGCTTTACGCCACAATACAGTTCACGCTTTCAGGATTCTAATATGCATAACCACCTGCTCACCATACATTAAACTGTTTTTGAAAGAATGGTTGCCAATAATTGAGACACAATTTTCAGAGTCAAACTTCACTCATGATTTCCTGAAAGGTCCTGTGAGAAATATTTTTTGTTGATTTTGTGCCCCCTGTAGACAAGGCGTTACTTCTTATTTCTTGCTGATTTTCCTGTACACGTGTGAGCTTTCTTTTAGCAATCAAATACACCACTCATTTGATTATCCATCCTTCAAAGTGTTAAAAAAAAAAAGCCTGTTTCATAAACGCCTCATTTGACACCAATCCCACAGCAACGTTTCAGACATTAAAATGATAAACAGAGAGAGTCTTTCCATCAGCTTTAAGTTTGGTTTGTTTCATAACATCTAAAGAAATCTCTGCAGGAGCTTTAAAGATGAAAAACATACTAATACGTTCTTATTGGTTGAGTTGATTCTTTAATTGTACTCTTACAGGTTTGTGGTTTCATTTAGCTTTATTTCATTCATGCTTCATTGTTACTGATGACAGTCACTTGGGTGGGCACTGCGTCTGATCTAAAATACATGATCTTTTCTAAAAGATCACACATTTTCTGTGGGATGGGTGCAAAGTGGGAAATAGACTAGTATATAAAAGAATAGTATATTGGGACACATGCACACTCACACACACTCACACACACAGTGGGACATACTGTGGTGGCTATGAGTCAGTGAGCACTTGTTAGTGGTCAGGCTCTTTCCCTCCAGTTGGCACGAGCCTCCGGTGACTCAGGGAGACTTGTCGACCGGGAGCCAGAGCGAACAGCCGTGTCAAAATCCACTGAAAGCTGTGGGAAGAAGACGCAACTTGTAATAGCAAGCTTCTCACAGTATCACACCAACTGAATCAGAATGCACCTTTTTTATATTTCTGATTGAATCCACCTTACATGTGTCAAAAGTTGACTTTCATCACTCTTTTCCCTGCACAAGATCTTCTCTACTCAGCTCACCTCCACGGCTGCACCGAAAGATTCCTTCGGTGGTGCCGAGATCTGACAGGTTGTTTTGAGTCTCGACTCTTGGAGTTCATTTACAAGCAGTCGGGCAGGAGTCCTGGGGGAGCCTGATGATTTTTGACACCCGGACAAGCAGATGTTCAGAGGACATGAATAAAACATACTGCCCCATCTGACCACAGACTGCAGGCTTTTTGCGAGTGTCTAATGAAAATATGAAGCGTGATTTCAATTCTCAAAGACAAAAAAATCTCTTTGTCAGATTTCTGAGGTGCAGCATGAAATATGCATGACACCTCAGTAACCTGAGCTGATTGGCTAAGCAGGGTTCAGCTGTGGTTATGACAATCAAAGCTGAGACAGGTTCGTCAAAGAATCCACGTGGTGAATGAGGAGGAAGCTGAATGGACCTCTCATTACCAGCCGGGAATATAAACAGAAATATTATGTGACCAATGACACTCAAGTGTTTATCAACTGATAAAACACCATGTGTGCCCGGCAGCAATAAGATGCATGTCCCTCAGTTCTTTTCACACCTTCTGCTCTTTCAGAATTTGAGTGTTTATTTCTCTTTTCCAGTGAAACGGCTGGGCTCGACGGTTCAGCTCAGCAGGGGGGCAGAGGGAGGGATAACAGAGCGCGTTACCACACCACCCACTCAAAGCTGCTCCTGTACTGTATTTAAGATGGAGAAGCAATCACAATCACACAGGGTGGGACTTTGGTTTCATGATGGGGAACATTTCTTTTCATTCAAGTGGAAATCAAGGTGTGATTTTAGTTTATTTTGTTTGATTTCATCTCTTACTTTTACTTTACAAGGAAACATTTTCTATAAAACTTGTATTTTTGCTTTGAGTACACATCCCTGTGACGATGTCTTGCTGTTCTTTTTTTTTCATTCAACATTTAAAGTGTGTTTTAAAGTGAGTACTCTGTACTCATGTGGAGTTCTGAATGGAGACACTTTTTGTAAATGGAAAAAAGGAATGAGTAAGAAGCTCTGCAATTACAGTTATAGCACTTCCCACATTAGAGAAAAAATAAGATAAGTGATAATTCAAATATGATACATTATTCAGAGCTACTAATACATTTTGGTTATTGTTGTGAAAAAAGAAGAGAATATACAGATTGCACAAAAGATTTTATAACAGTAACACAAATATGCAAATTGGGGATACTTCCAGCTGTGGATATTACAGACCCGCCTTGAGGCAAGTTTATACAGAAGCCCTAAGTTGACATTCATTAATACATTTTATTGACTCAGTTGTCTTGGGAGACTGATTTAGCTTCAGTTGTTTTCTCTGGATCTTGACTTGTTCAACTCCTTATGTCAAGATAGTAACATTTAAGAAACGTTCATGATGTCATCACCCACACGACTAAGGTAAGTTAAGCCGATGTCTAGCTTTGTTTTATTCTTTTGTTACAGTGTAGATACTACTTATGATCATCTGATTTCACGGGGAATCAAAACGTAGTAGTCTGAGATACTGAAATAAATAAGTCAGATCTCAGATAAAAACGTGCGGGAGCTTTAAACACAGAGTATTGAATTATAGGTTAGTTTTATTAGTAATTTGTATATTTTCATTTATTTCTGTAGCAGTGTTTTTTATGTCCTCTTATCCCCTTAACTATCTGTTTTAATGAAGTTAAAGTATGGAAGCCCTTAGCTTTCATTCCTTCAAATGCATCCATCCTTTTTAATAACTCCATGTTCCTGTTCCTGCAATAGCAATATTTATTTTAATACAACACTAAGAGAGGGATCAGTTGTTTTAAGTAATTTTACCTTTTTAAACTAATTTCTGTAACATTTGTGTCCATCTCTGAACTGAAATTAGACTTTCACTCAGCATAGATTACATTTATTGCAAATACTTTTCCTTCTTAAGCACAATTGAAGGATTGATACTGTGAATAATGTTTGCTAAGAGTTTGAGATCATTTCTTTATATTGTTAATGTAGATGTAATGTTTTGTCCCTTCCTCTTTTTATTTATTGCTTCCATTTTTATGTATTTCTTTACAGAACCACGCACATGAATGAGTCCCATGTTTGCACTGTTGCAAGACATAAAACTTTAAAAGAGAGAAGTTGTCTGCATCCGTGATGTGATAGACACCCCTGGAGCGAAGTGAGTTTAAGACAGGGGTGTCAAAGATGTGTCCCGCGGGCCAAAACCATCCCGCCAGAGGTTCCAATCCGGCCCGCGGAATGACTTTGCAAAGTGAAAAAATTACAAAGAAGACAATAACTGCAATTGTTCAATAAAAGTAACAACTATTTCAGATTTGTCCTCTGGGGGTCGCATACAGTCATAGTGCTGACATAGCGAACCTGAACGTTGCTTTTTTTCTGGGACTTTTTTCTCAAAGTGAGAAAATAGATGACTTGCTGTTTGCATAATCTGGTTGAGATTCATAAAGACTTTTTAGAGCACTATAAGATGATCCACTAACTAACACTAGCACTACACCCCTGCATACACTGTCCATCAAGCACACTGTTCATGCTGGGGCAGGGGGGTCCAAAATAATCAACTTTACCTTCTTTGTTATTATAATCTATCTGTTCTTTTGCAGTAAACATTACTCATCATCACAAAAAATACAACAGCTGTTTTTGTAGAAAGATGGTTAATAACATGTGAACATTTTCAGAATGTACTTGTACTTTTTTTGCAATACAAAAAATTGAAAAATGTAGAGTTGTCGTTATTTATAGGTTATTATGTTATCATTTTATAGGTCCGGCCAACTTCAGATCAACTTGGGCTGTATGTGGCCCCTGAACTGAAATGAGTTTGACACCCCTGGTTTAAGATATCCAGAAACCTATACAGTCCTTGGACCCTCCACAACAAGTAAATCCTCAAGTACGTTCACTGTTGGTTTATCAGTCTGAGGACCTGTTTAACCAAAAAATGTTTAAAGGGTCAATGCTAATGATTATGTTGGAAGTGCATCAAAAAGTTTCTTCTACCTATTTTTGTGAGTGAAACTATCTGAGTGAAACAGTGGGATGAAACGTATTCCCGGACTGTTTTGAGTGCTAACAATAAAACTTTATACATTACAACCTGCAATACAAGATTACAACAAAGGATTATCCCCTGTGCAACAAAAAAAAATAAGTAGATTGATTTCATCGAGATGTCAATCGATGCAGCGTTTCGTTGATGGCATCAGAGGGGTGGAGTGTCACATTTTCTGCCGATGAGATTGAGCGGCAGCGAGAGGCTTAGTGGCAAATACAATCGAGGAGTGTAAACATACCGAGGGCCACGAGAGGCCGATCAATGCCCCCAGTCTGGGATTGATTAATTACCTCAAGAAAGAGACTGAGGTGTGAGGGCACCAGAGAAACCTGATCAGAACAAGATTTATCACCCAATCTCTGTATCATCAAACCCCTCCCTCCCTCTGTTCTCTCTTGTCTTGTTTTTTTTTTCTACAAACCTGCCCTTCACTATTTTAAGACAAGAAAGTGTCATGTGAGAGTCTGAATGACCTCTGGACATGTCATACATAAAGGTGACAAAAATTGGAACAAATGGTAACCTTAAATTAATGTAGAACATCTAGAAACTGTTGAATCATACATCAGATTAACTTGAAACAAAATGTTGTAGTCTTGTTTTGTTCGTATTGGTGACAACTGTTTCAGATATTATGACTTAAATTATCTGCTTAACCTTGAAGGTGTGAAAATATAATCCTCATCAGAGTGTTTTTCCTTTTATGCATTGAGCTGAAGTAATCATATAGGAATAACTAATATTCTGGAAAATTGATTTTATTCCATCCTGTCAGAGTAAGATGGGAGGTTTGGGTCGAGGCTCATATTTGTCCTCCATACCAGTAAGGTTGCAGCATAGAGGTGAAGAAGAGGCCCCCTGTTTTCACCATGACAATAATGAACTTTTTTGTGAGTCTTGGGGTGTTTACTGTGCTCAAGGGGCTGTATTATTGAAAACTGATGGGCACTTTTGAGAATTGCTTTACATTGTAGCTTAGCTTGGCATAAATTCTAGGAACAAGGGGAAACAGTCTGAAGGTAGCGAAATTAGGATACCATTTACTCTAATGCTCACTAGTTAAAAGGTTTTATCCCATGTGAGTATTATCTAATCAATTTTTTACAGCGCCATGTGTCAGCCTATTTTGTTAAGGCAAACTTTGTATTGAAAACTATGTTTATAGCATACTTTGCTATTACTAAGACTGTGTATGTGCGTCTTAACATAAAGATACATTCAAAATAAACCAGGCTTTATGTGTTTAAAGGTCTGGCCAGGAGTGTTTTACAAGGTGTTCCTGCTGTTAGCTTTGTGTCACAATAGCAGTTGTGGACATGAAAAACAAGCTAGCTAACCACAGTTGAAAAACAGTCTGGCTAATATCAAACAGAGATTTCACAAATTGGCTTTTCTAACTTTACCTTAGAGCTGTGCTGGTTGAGGTTTAGGCTCTGGAGAAAAGGTGATTGTTCTCCTCTCTCTGCGTTGTAAAAAGAGCAGTGCACTGATCCCCTCCTAAAACAAAGAAATGTTAGAACTGCTTCTCGGCATGAAACAAAAGCAGCTTTAGGACTGAGTTCAGGTTAGCTGTGTCATACATTTTAGGTTGAACAGGTTTATTGTTAGCAAAATTGTTAAGATAAAACCCAACACTCACTGTTCAAACTTAGTCCTCAGTTTCTGGTGAGACTGTCATAGTTAGGGAATGCTAAGTAGACTGAAAGGATCCATCAGATGGATTCTTCAGAACCAGAAAAAGAAGCTTGTCGGTCTGGTCACATTTGATGCTTGTACAAATTCTGTCTCCTGAAATGTAAACTTAAAGGGCTATGCTCTGAATTAGGATATGATTTTATATTTGAGAGCAGAAACTAGCTGGTTCCTTTGTTAGTCATTAGCTTCAAACATACTAGTTGGTGATTTCTTTTAAAACTTCGAACAAAGCCAGACTGTTTCCTGCTGTTTTACAGTCTTTATACGAAGCTAAGCTAAATAGCCTATGTGGGTGTGCCCATTTTCTCAATGTACAGATATAAAGTGTTTTATCTAAAAAGACAAGAAAAGCTGACTAGCATATGTCGTATCTTGACCACCCGTGATGTGTAGATGCAGAAGGAATCTTCGTGACACTGGCTTGCTTGCATAGTAATACGTTTATTACAAGAATCAAAACCAGTATCGAACAAGCATCGCGGAGTGCTTGGGAGAACAGCTCTGCAAATCTGCTGACTCCCAGAAGGCTGTTGACCAACATCCTTTATAGGTCTGAGAGCCAGTGACATAGTCTACTACAGAGCACAAACTTATCTTAACATCTGGTCTTTTATTGTACTGTCCTTCAGCTCTGTTGACTTAAGGGTCGCAAAAACTTGTCCCAGCAAGTCACAAAACAAGAAAGGGGTCTCTATCTAAATGTCCCTGTGGGTCTGAAACAACATTGTTGTTGTAGCTTTCAACCCAATCTTTTTGTTTCAAACAGGAAATACAGAACAAAAATGAGAATGATATCATACGGTAAAATCAAATATGGTAGGGACACAAATCAGTCGCATTCAGGGACAACAAACAACACAATGGGGAAGAAAAAGTTTTTCTTTCCACAGGTCTGCAATTTTACAACTAACCTCTACTCATTTGGTCAACTCAGTGATTACCGCAGCAGAGTATAACCCAACTTCATTTTCAGCAATCACACGTCACCTTGAAGAAAACAATTCAGTTGCTGATTGGGGCTACTGAGGGTTCCTCTGACTCATATACTCTTCCCACAATGCAATAGCTCCATTTGCACTCAGTACATGTAATGTCCCAGGCAGAGGAAGTAACAAAACCTGTTTTAATACATCAACTGATTTTGCAAGTTCTCCCACTTAGAAAGATGAGAGAGGTCTGTAATTTTCATCAGGAGGTACACTTCAAGTATGAGAGACGAAATTAGAAAAAAAAATCCAGGAAATCACATTGTAGGATTTTTAAAGAATTTATTTGTAAATTATGGTGGAAAATAAGTATTTGGTCAATAACAAAAGTTCAACTCAATACTCTACCTTTGTTGGCAATGACAGAGGTCAAACGTTTCCTGTAAGTCTTCACCAGGTTTGCACACACTGCAGCTGGTATTTTGGCCCATTCCTCCATGCAGATGTCCTCTAGAGCAGTGATGTTTTGGGGCTGTCGCTGGGCAACACAGACTTTCAACTCCCTCCACAAATTTTTTATGGGGTTGAGGTCTGGAGACTGGCTAGGCCACTCCGGGACCTTGAAATGCTTTTTACGGAGCCACTCCTTCGTTGACCGAGCGGTGTGTTTGGGATCATTGTCATGCTGGAAGACCCAGCCACGTTCCATCTTCAATGCTCTCACTGATGGAAAGAGGTTTTGGCTTAAAATCTCACGATACATGGCCCCGTTCATTCTTCCCTTAACATGGATCAGTCGTCCTGTCCCCTTTGCAGAAAAACAGCCCCAAAGCATGAGGTTTCCACCCCCATGCTTCACAGTAGGTATGGTGTTCTTGGGATGCAACTCAGCATTCTTCTTCCTCCAAACAAGACGAGTTGAGTTTTTACCAAAAAGTTCTATTTTGGTTTGATCTGACCACATGATATTCTCCCAATCCTCTTCTGGATCATCCATATGCTCTCTGGCAAACTTCAGATGGACCTGGACATGTACTGGCTTAAGCAGGGGGACATGCCTGGCGCTGCAGGATTTGAGTCCCTCTCGGCGTAGTGCGTTACTGATGGTAGCCTTTGTTACTTTGGTCCCAGCTCTCTGCAGGTCATTCATCAGGTCCCTCCGTGTAGTTCAGGGATTTTTGCTCACCGTTCTCATGATCATTTTGACCCCACGGGATGAGATCTTGCGTGGGGCCCCAGATCGAGGGAGATTATCAATGGTCTTGTATGTCTTCCATTTTCTTACAATTGCTCCCACAGTTGATTTATTCACACCAACCTGCTTGCCTATTGTAGATTCACTCTTCCCAGCCTGGTGCAGGTCCACAATTTTCTTCCTGGTGTCCTTGAGTTTGGAGTCTGACTGTTTGAGGCTGTGGACAGGTGTCTTTAATACAGATAATGAGTTCAAACAGGTGCCATTAATACAGGTAATGAGTGGAGAACAGAAGAGCTTCTTAAAGAAGAAGTTATAGGTCTGTGAGAGCCAGAAATCTTGCTTTTTCGTGGGTGACCAAATACTTATTTTCCACCATAATTTACAAATAAATTCTTAAAAATCCTAAAATGTGATTTCCTGGATTTTTTTTCTCATTTTGTCTCTCATAGTTGAAGTGTACCTCTGATGAAAATTACAGACCTCTCTAATCTTTCTAAGTGGGAGAACTTGCAAAATCAGTGGCTGACTAAATACTTTTTTGCCCCAATGTATGTGAAGTCAGCCTCTGAGACTACACTGTGAGCAAGGACGCAGGACATGAAAGAAATTGAACATCTTACATCAAACAGTTGCTCAATGTTCTATACGTAGACAATGACTCAGTCATGGTGATGTACCATAACTTATGGTACATCACCATGACTGATTCATTGTAGGGTCTTCAACCTTATTTTGTTAATAAGGGCTACAACTGTCCTGTTTTGATTCAGATTCACTGCTGCCATTCGCATCAGTAAAAACATATTTCTGTTGCATTAAGTTTTAACTCTTCATCCACTTGTACACCATAGACCAATAAAAAGGAAACTAATTGTTTTCTTAATACCAGCAAGTCAAAATGGTTGGGCCTTAAGCTGCTAAAGAGCTACTTAATTTTAACAGATGTTGGAGTAACCATAATTTGGAATTGTATATTCAAAATAAAAATAGAGAAAAACAAAAAAATAATGTGGTGAGGATGTATTACTTGTATATTAGATTGGTTTGTGGTTCATGTTATACTTTTATTTTTATGTCAAAAGAATCAATCCTGAGTAAGACGTCAAATACTTTTCGTCATTATCTTTTCTGACATTTATCTGTGACATCACCTTTTATTTTTGAGTTAAATGCCATCCGAAGTAATGGCTCTGACAAGATAAACAGCATTAATGATCCCTCTCTCTACACACACAGAGCAATGAACAATAATATCATCAATTCCCAAACTCTGTAGAGTCTAAGTAAGTGTTCTGGTCAGTCATATGAATCTCTACATATACGACTGTATGCAGAGAATAAACTGGTCACTGTCACAACTGGAACAGCCGCATGACAGCATGGCTGTCTGATGCATGACTGTCTCTCTGTCGCCCTACACCCTCACCCGAACTAATGATGACCTTTGATTCCCAAAAGATGTCAGGAGATGAGAGAAAAAAACGCAAAAGCACCCAATTAATTTGGGGTGAAGAGGACTGGAACGTGTGAGCCCGTCATGCTGCTGAAGTGAACGGTGAGGAGCTCCAGAAAAGACAGAGCTCAGTATAATTAGGATTCAAGAGGTCCATTGTCAAAGATAATTAAAGCTGACAGCCACTGTGGAGTGGAGAGGAAGAGAGCGGAAAACACCTTCAGACTACATGCTTCACTTTTTCCTCACACTTCCTCACAGTCTTTCAATCTTTTCCGCTCACACACACTCAGTCTGCAGTACAATCCATCATTCCAGTGCGCTCCTAATCTGCACACGATGCAATAAAATAGATGACAGATTAATAGAGACAAAAAGGCAGCTGTGGTGTCTACATGTACAGCACTTTGAGCCTAAAATCAGATCATTATTAGAGGTGACAGATTAAGCAGTGCGCAGACAGCTGGCCATCTCACAAATGTGTGCGTGTTGGAAGTCTGAAGAGCAACTTCAAACATTAATGTTCAAGGAGAAACTGTCTGAAATGTTTGTTTTTTTCTGAACTGTAGCCAGAAGTCACACGTGGCATTACAATATATGATTACCTGGCTGTACTGAACACTTGATTCTGTTTGGTCAAAACTCTGTAAAAGTGGTGATTAAAACTCAGTATCAAAAGTAACACCAAGGACAACCTGGTCTCTCACAACATAAAACATCTATCAGGAGAGAGAAGCCTCTGCCCGTTGACACTGTTGCAAAACCTTTACCTTCTGTCTCAGGCTGGTCTTGAGAGTCAGTAAACAATGACAGATACCTGGCATAGATTTGAGCTGCACTTAAGCCGGACTTCTTTTTGCCAGAAGATTTAAAGCTGCAATAATAGATTATAGGAGGGCTAATCAAATAAAACAGCTGCTTTTACATTAGATAGATGAGTATCGCCTAACCATGCACTTTCCCTCAACGCACTGGGGTAACTGGTTTGGGTTTTACTGCTGAAGTGTTGTGGTTCACTTCAACAGCTCTAATAAACCTTGTGTTGCAAAAATAATTGTTAGAATTAGAATAAATACAAATCAGGAGTTGGTGGAGACCAAAACAGAGGTAAAAGAAGAGGAAAAAATGTACTTACGTGCACAAGGTTCCACATGAATGGAAATGTTTCACTAAATCTGCAGGATGAGTAATACACAAAACTTTGCCTAATATGTTTGCAAGTTTAAAAAAATGACTACGTGGCTGTGTTCAATACTTGATTCTGATTGGTCCAAACTCCATACCGATCATTCATTCTGAACAGCAAAAGCGATATTAGGGACTACCTGATCACACTCATATCCAATCAACCATCTGTCGGAAGTAGCCTTGCACACTGCACCTCTGCCTGTTGGCAAAAATGTTAGCTCCTTACATAAATAAAATGCAATATTTCATTTGTAGCTTGTTTGGTGCTCTGATATTGATGTGTCTTACTTGAATCACTTAAAATGTCATACTTTTATATGCTGATTGTGGTTTAGCATCAGTGCTACAAGAAGTGTGATATGTACCACAAATATACTATCAGTACAGGTATAAGTTGACTGAATGACGGAAGTAATAAAGCCAGTAAAATTATAATATATAATGTAAGTCAAGGTTTGCTCAGGCACACAAGACTACTGACTATATAACAACAGACTTTCTTAATAATAATAGACTAAAATTAAATGTATCATTTGTACAATTTTTTCTGTCAAACACGACAATGCCCCACTTTCAACCATTCTTATATCTTTAATGAGTTACATTGGATGAATGATGAACTGTACTCCTTGGCATTTAACAGTACAATGATTGCAGTGATAAAAAATGATGACCACTGCATGTTTATGTTGCTTTTAAGAATGAAAACTGTTGTTAAACTAAATATTAGTTTCTGCACAAAAATCATAATAATGCCTACTAACTTCTTTGAATGAAGCATGAAGATTTAAAAAAGAATGTTAATATTTTTTGTCAGTATACCTGCAACAGATGAAATTGGTATAAAGAAGAATTACAGCCATAACAGCTTTCATCAATGCTGGCGGTCAAAGGAGACTGACCTTTTTGTCTTAATAATAACTCTGAACCCATCTGACAGCTCGTTCCAAAACAACGAGACATAACATACACTGTTAACATTTTTTTGATTCTACAAAATCATCTCTGAATCATCATGCAAATGTCTGTCCTGCATATCTCCCTGCTGAGTACTGCCTGCAGGAATGAGATATTTTAAACAGTTGAATATGTACTCAAGATTTCAAGCAGCATTACTTTCTCTTTATTTTAGCCTCTCTTGTTTATATTGGTATTCACATTAGCAATCTATTACTCATATTCACAAAAAAACATAAACCTACAGTACATACTGTACATCCTTCATACTCTCACAGGATGAAACTATGTTTTCAATCCA
Source organism: Notolabrus celidotus (assembly GCF_009762535.1). NCBI lineage: Eukaryota > Metazoa > Chordata > Actinopteri > Labriformes > Labridae > Notolabrus > Notolabrus celidotus. The sequence continues at coordinate 13,053,834 of NC_048286.1, read as the reverse complement.
GACCCACACGCCTGTGACTTATTTCCTTAATCTCCAGTTTTGTTTTGTCTTCTGACATATAACAGTGCCTTGTGTACAGTCTGTGAATGTCCAAAGTAGACAGCTGTTGAGGCTGAAGTGTGTCGTCACAGAGACCACCAGAGCCGCTGTAGAGAAGGCACTTATTAGTGACAGTTAAATTCTGATTGGCTTTTGGTTGTGTCGGTTAAGCTCCTCCCTTGGTGGGTGAGGGAGGAAAGAACTTATGAGTACTGCTGTGTGAAGTTCTGGTGGAACTCTTTGACTTTGCTCAGCAGGATCTTCAGCTTGTCTGTCGGTGGCAAGATGGTCATTCTGGGAGGGCAGAGAGCAGAAGAGCAGCAATCAACCAAGAAACTATTTCATTCACACTCCATGCTTTGATTGGGATTTAAAAGCTAAAAACATTGACAATGTATAAAAATGGATTACACGCTTCCATTTCCTCTCATTGTAAAAAAGTGAAGCCAATAAACAACCCTGATGGATTACTGACACATTACAATGTAGCCTTTTCTTGCAGGCAATGCATGGGCATTGGGCAAGTAATCAGGCTGGTGGAGCCATTAAATTGAAACCACACCTCTTCTGCTACAGCAATTGGCAACAGAGCTGTCAATCGTGATGTCACATCCTCTCTCTTTTACATCAAACAATTGAATAAAAATCTGTATGACATCATCATCAGCTAACTACTACGACAGAAAGCATTGTTTAACTTTTCTGGTTTGACTCGTGTTTTTTTGCTATAATGGAGGAAGCAGGCTTAAGACTATTACTGGGGCCAATCACCAGGGGGGAGTTCTAAAGGTTTTGGCTTCACTTTATGGGAACTGTTGTGCCGTCAATATTTTATACAGACTTTGGTTAGAACGCAAAATCAAATTCAATCCATTCTCTTCCTTTAACCAAAGGGGGAGATTAAATGAGAAATCTTGTATATGATCTAAGGTGTTTGACTTCTGCTGTGCAGAGATGAGGACAAAGTTGATTTAATATAGTGTTTTTACAGGCTACAGATCTGCATGAAGAGGATACTGCATCTTACCTAGTAACATGTAACTTTTACAAGTAAGTGACTCTTTCCGATGTGATGTGAGCTTTATAAATTGCTGTCAGCTAAGCTCATAGAGAGATTTGAAAGGGGCTTTGATATCAAAATTCATCATTCACAACAATGGTGTACAGTCACTAATTAGTGAACAGTCAAAACTTGAGAACCAAGAGTTCGGATAATGCAAGTCAGCAAAAAAAGGAAACATTCTTCTGATCAAGTTTTTTTCCTTTAGTTTTTAGGCTCAACTTAGAAACAAGGGAGTAGTTACAAGCCTTTTCTTGGACTTTTAATAGCTCAAATTATGAGCCAGTTTAATACTTAAAAAGGTAGAAAATCAGTTATTATAATGTCAAATTGTAAATTTGTTATTTTCAGCCCTAATACAAGATGCATGTTTCTATTATAATGTGTTCTGTACCTGAAATGGTAGGTTCCGTCCTTCTGGCCAAAGCCGCTTCCAGGCACAAGGCAGATCCCCGTCTCCTCCAGCATCTTCATGCAGTAAAACATATCTGGCTGCTGACCGCTTTCCTAACAGAGAGGAAAACAAACATCAGAGTAAGTACTATTTGAGACTTCATATTCTGAGAAAATTAAGGTTGCAACTAAAAGGTATTTAAAAGTATTCTGCGACTTTGAGGTTTCAATGAGTGTAGTTTGCTGTGAACATAAACTGTATTTATAGGAGACCTATGACTCATTGTAGCCTTCTTACTTAAAGTACTATTCATCTTTTTTGAAGCACTCCCACTTCAATGCTTTCTAGGAACACTGTTATTTTATTGTATCATACTACAAGGATTTTTAATTTGTAGGAAATCAAATCTGTGCTGAGTAAAATTGTACAGAGGTAAATTCAGGAACAGCTCTATTGAGAATCTTTTTGTTACAAGCAGTACATTCTTGTGCTTTGTACATACAAATGTGTTACAAAGGTATTTATACACCACCATATTCCCGGAGAACCTCCTTAAAAACTCTTCAAAGTTCTTCCATTATAACTGTTAATTGTTTCTACACTTTCAGGGCAACCATTTTGTTCAGTTTCATTATTGCTGTATTCATGAGTAATTTGAGTCCTTTAGAGCTGTACTCTGAGTAAGCACAATAAAGTTCCCTCATCAACAGAAAGATAACCAAAGACTAGTGGAAATTAAAAAACAAATGAGTACTGTTTTGAGGTTCAACAAATGTGAAGTACATCTCATCTTCTCCAGATAAAAGACACTTCAGTAAAAATCCCTCAGCCTTAGAGGTGGTTGAATGAGCTCAGTTGGCTGCTCAGCAGCTCTATTTGAGGCGTGCATGGTAATGTTAGCAAGACAGATGTTAAAGGCTTTGCGTTCATACAGGTTTTAGGGTTACAGCACGGCTAAAAACAAATAAGAGACGCTGTGCGGAGTCACTGCGATTGATCAGGTGTCAGTAGGTCAGTTTTCCTCTGACCTTCTAATGTGTTAGTGTAATCAGATTCTCAGCTCGGCTCATCAACCCCCCCTGAAGTTCCTACTGAGCAGTCAACCTCAGCAGGGACACAACAACAAGCTATTGGAAATCATTTGTTCCCTTAAGCAGACAGGGAGGTGGATGCACCGAACCCGGTTAAAGAGTTACTTAATGCAGCAGAGTGCATGAGAATGCACCGATGCTTTCTTGTCTATCTGCACTTCATATTTTTTCCTGCAAAACTATTTAATAGCAGCTATTGAGTATCCGTGCTAAAGGTCTGTTGAGGAGGAAGCAAGTAGCAGCTTAACAAGAGTATGAAGTAGAATTCCTCTAAATGTGTATAACTTATTTTTATTCATATCTACCCACTACAATTTATCAATGCCACTTACTTGAAGTGACAATAGAGCTACTTGAATTACTGAATCATTTACGAGAAGAGGGTAAGGACTGACCATGGCCTCTTTGACGGCCTTCTCGGGGATGGTTATGCATGGGAAGGAGTACATGGCACCCTGCACGGGATTGCAGCTGATGCCTTTCACCGTATTAAGAACTTGCTCTGTAAGCTTGGCCTTCTCTGCCAAGGCACTTAAAGTGGCTGTGCGCTCCTGGATGAGGGAGAGACAAGGAAAAACACACGACAGAGAAAGTGAGAGTAAATCAACCAGAGACGGTACGAGAAGCGGAAAAAACAAATCACAACATTTGTGATGCTTGGACTGGCTGTTCTACAGTCAGTTATCTCATGTGGAAATCCTCGGTTTTGCAAACTCAAGGAGGTTGTTAGACACAATTGTCTTACTGGTTCTACTTCAAAAAAAGGTGTTTTAGATAATATGACGGAGTCTATTTCTTTATCTTTTTTAAAAGTGAAACAATGGCCTGCTGTTTCTCTCAAATTGTAATTAAGTTTTCTGCTTGAATGTTTACAAATTACATCTATGAAAAAGTTATGAATTCTAGGATTGAAATTATCTTAAATATCTTAATGTCATTATGAAAAATGTCACAAAGCAGCTCCATGCATGATATAATAAAAATACTAATAATAATGATAATAAGATGATTATAATTATAATAATGATCATCATCATCATCATCATAATAATAACAATAATAATAATAATAATGTTGATAATGCTAATACTAGTAATAGTATTAATGTTAATAATGTTATTAATAATAATAATAATAATAATAATAATAATAATAATAATAATAATAATAATAATAAACAGTATTGTGATGCACTGACCATTACAATGATTGCAGTCCCTCGTTGCCGTAAGAAAATCATTTACAACCACAATTGACTCACTTATTACCAGCAATAATTAACAGGAAATAACATTGTATAATGCATACTGAATGTCTTACAGAATGATATTAGTTGGATAAAGATAAAAAAAAGTGAAATAAAGTGAAGAAAGTTCTGGCAATTTTGCTACAGCAACGTTTAACCTCTGTGCCAAACACTACTCCAGAAAAGTAAATCAGCTACGAATTACCAAAAGGTGAGACAATTCTGCAGTTTTTATGTCTCACCTTGAAAAATAAAGCAATAAAGCCAAGTAAAATCCATAATCAACAGCACTCGAGAGTGTGAAATGATACTTCTGTCACTGTACCGATAGTCAACCTAAAAGGTCAAGCTACAGAATACTGGTGGATTAATTATTTTGTTGCGAGCCAAATGCAAATAAATAGTTGTGGGATGTAGACTGTATACCTTGATGAAGTTGGCATATGAGGGTTCTCCAGGCTGTGGAGGGTTGACCACCAGGTCCATCAAAGCCTGTCCAGGAACAGGAGGACACAGACGGACGGACACCAGCTTGGTCAACTGAGCCTTCACCTCATCGTCCATGTTGATGATCTCCATGTAGCCTCCGCGGAAACCACACCTAAGAGGGAGGGAAAGCATGTGGATGTGCCTAAGAAACATAAAGAACCCAGAAAAGAGCGCAGGGTGTTTTAAAAACAACTTACTCTCCCATGTAGCATTTGGAGGTAGAGTGGAAAGATGCCAGCTCCACTGTGTTGTAGTACTCTGGCCCCATGTCAAACAGAACCTTCTTAAAAGAGTGGAACTGGCAACCTTCAGCATACACATTATCCTGATACACCTGGGAGATAAACACAGAATGACACTTGTTACAGGAAACAGAGCACAAAAGAGAAGCTGCATGTTAAAAGTGATGTAGATAGAGTACCTCATCAGCCATGAGGAAGAGACGTTCCTTTGCTGCAAATCGAATCACATCCTCAATGCAGTCTCTGTTCTGAACCTGACCTGTGAATGAGAAAGACCCATCAAGGAGAGAGTTTTGAAGTAGTTATAAAGCAAGCAGTTATGTCTATTTGCTGCCATCTTGTGGCTCTTCTTTGAGAAGTGCAGGGATTGTTATTAAAGAGAGACATAATTATATGGACAATTTATGCAGGTAGGACTCAATAATCTTAATTCCTGGGTGTGCTTGAGGAGGTTGTGTATGTGTACCATGTAGCTGCAGAACCCCAGATAGATTCTAGCTCTATGAAATGCTTTATATTTTGTTTCCATGACCCCGGAATTATCAATCAAAATTGTAAAAACATCTGTGACCTATTTTGAGGCTACATGATGAAAGCTGAGCCACCACCTAGGCAGAGAGGAAGTCAACAACATGTTGCTCAGAACAGGAATAAAGTTAGGAAGTAGACCTCGAGTTCAGGTTGTTGTTAAACCAATGTTTTCAAGATGAACAGTCTCAACTTTAGGATGTTATGTGGTATATCAGGAGAAGCAATGCAAAATAATTACCAAAAACATGTTTTTATGACCCGTTTCCTACCCCCTAAAGCTGTTATTCTGTATTAGTTAGAGTGCTGAGCCGGATGTTTTCATATGTATGAAAAACGAGAAACAGCTAACACAAACTAGAACCACTTATATGGAAAACACACAGAATACTTTACCAGTGGGGTTTCCGGGGTTGATAATGCACAGGGCTCGAGGATTGCAGTGTTGCCGGGCCTCATCCAAGGAACGCTGCAGCTCGCTGATGTCCATGCTCCAGCATTTCTCCTCGTTAAGGTAATAGTTGACCTGAACTGCGCCCAGCTCAGCCAGAGCGGCTGAGTACAGGGGATACTGAGGTATGGAGATCATAACGCCTGCGCGGCTGGCACCCTCGCCACAAACAAGCAACTTCAGCATGGTCTACAAGAGCAGGATGGAGAGATGAGGTCAGAACTGCATGTAAACAATGTGGCATATTACAAACGTGAGGTAAAGACTGAAAGAGTTTGAGTTTGGTGCTCTGCATCTGTGTTTCTCTTTTTCAGGGAGGCATCACTTGTTAGTTTAATAACACCAATGAGCCAATTAAAACAAAGGTTAATAGAGAACCAATACTGAGGGGTTTTAAAGAAGGTAATTCAGCTTATAGAAGATAACAACTAAAAGGCTTTGGCCTCAGTGATCCTACTTTATTATCACACAGGTTTTATTTTTGAAGGCGTTTATTTTCCATTATTTTGCAGCTTTAATTTTCTTATTTGTCTTTTAAAAAGAGACCCCACTGATGAAGGCTTCATTGCAAGACACATCTAATTTGTTGAGTCAGCTGTGTGAATAAATTCAACATGCTAAGATGAAGACAAAGTAGCTTTACAGCATAACTCTGCAGGAGGGTTTCATTGCATTCCTGATCTCTTAGGAGAACTAAACACTCAGTATTGAAAGTAGAGCAGGGAGAAAGTCAGCAGAACAAATGAAAGGTAATTTGTACCACAATGCCGTCGCTGGCCCCTGTAGTGAGGTAAATGTTGTCTGGGTCGCAGGGCACACCGCCATCCCTTCGCTCAATGTAGCGGGCAACATCGTGACGCACAGCATCGATGCCCTGACTGGCACTGTAGGAACCTGAGGGAGAAACACGTGGAGGTAAGACCAGCTGCTGTAACAGCTTATACTTTAACACAATAAGATATAGCCAAAGAGCAAACTTAAAGGCACATGTGAGCATATAATGATGAGACTAAAGGTGATCATTAGCAGCCGGGGTGATGCAAAGCGTTTTGTGCTTGGACAGAGATACACACCCATACTGTTCCCCCCACAGGACTGCAGAATGCGGCGTGCTCTACTTTTAGCATCCTCTGGGAAGGTGCTGTCATTCAGCAGTTCAGGGTAGGAGCAGAGTGCCAAGACCTTGAAATAAAGAGAGGTGTGAGGGTGAAAGCGATGTTATGCAATTTCCTTCACATATTACTGCATGGTGCAGGAAAGAAATGATTGACAGCAATTTGGCTGTGGAGGAAGAAATCAGTTTCATCAACATTGACAGGTCAGAAGGGAGGTGTTAAATTTAGATGAAAGGTGGGGGGAGGGGCATAGGAGCAGACCTGTCTGAAGAAAGTGATTGGCTGCTGGCCCATGGCGTGTGCATCACCGATGTTGGCCTTTATGACCTCGGCAAAAGGCTTCTTCATTCCCTGCAATGCCACAAGAAGTAAATGCGTAAATGATACAGGAAAAGGTGTGAACAATTAGAGCATTAAGTTTAAACACAACACATGACATCATTATTTTTCTGAAATATATAACGACTAACTGTTAACACAGCTGACTACAATGACTAAAGGGAACACGGTGGTCTGGGAAGCACTTGCAGCTCCATAACACCCTTGACACTGTGCCTACACACATTCATAAACATACATAACTTTGCCATAAATATGCATGCTGCAAGAGGCTGAGAGTGCAGCAGCTGCTGAGATCACAGCAGCTTCAGTGGTTCACACATGACCACATTCAGGGATGACTTATATCAGCTGTTAGCTTGGCTGCATTTGTGACTTCCCTGCACTTGGGTGCTAATGCCAGATATTAAAACTAAAATGCTCAATAAACAGTTATCTTATCATATCTTTATTTTGACCATGTCTGTACGTGAATTAAGAGGAATAAACAAATTGGTAGAGGACTTTCTGTGACTCCAGACTATATGAAACCCTGAAGTAAAGTTGCTATGAACAGGCAGCTTTTCCATGGATGTTACAGCTTTCACAGCTAAATTGGCCAAAAAAAACCCTATGCAGGCACAAAACAAGGACATGAAACTGGCCCTGCTGTGCTTTTATGAGGAAAGAAATGCATTCTACAAGTTTATTATTAAATATGTTTTAATCTGAAACCCAAATGTAAACACAACTTCTTTTGCAAGAAAAAAACATCCATTTTATTTTCCATGGGGTTAGTTTTACAGCCCACTTTATCTTTCTTGTATACCTTTCATACACACGCTTGCAGAACACTAGAAAGAGCATGTGCAAAGTTTAATACATGCTCTATTTTTTACATTAAACTTGATTAATAAGAAGGGTTTAAGAAGCCGTTACGTAAAAAATATTTAGCATGTCTGCAAAAACCTTAATGCAGATGGCTTGAGCAAACATGGGAAGTTTCCACCCATGCAAACCATGTAATCCTGCTGATACCACTGACCTCTTGACACATTCACACACAGACTTTTCACTTCCTCAGTGAAGAGTGAGAGAGAAAAGGATGTGTCAGCAGGAAACTTCATGCAAGAAATGATATGAACGACTCAACTACCAGACTGGAAGGTGCACATTTACCGTCCTCTTAAACAACAATTAACATTTCTAAAAAAAAAATAACTCCTTGAGCAGGTGAGACCACTGACAGAGGACACATGGTGATGCAGGCAGACACAGGCACGTACACACACTGTTAACACCAGATGTTGGAACAGCGTGACACTGTGGAGAGGCCGCAAGTTGAACCTCACACTGACATCCTGCTGTAATCAAAACAGCCTGTTTGTTTGAATTTTCCAGTCCAGTTCACTTTTTAGGAGGCTCTCCCTGCGATCCCATTGGTCACATATAAGAGGCGTATCCTGGCCCGGACCAATAACATTACAATGGGAGAATAACACCCCCAGGTCAACGAAACCGCCTGTTCGTGCTGAGGAGGTCTTTTAGAGACAAACTGACCTCTGCTCCTTGGGACTAACCCGTGATGTTTGTCCTTCATCGCTGATAAAAAACACCAACAAAGAAATGCTGTAGTTCTGACAGATGATAAAACTCAGGCACTGTTTGTTTTTTTCTTTTGTTTTTTTAACTTCCAAGGCTTTGCAAAGGGAACATGTTGTGTCTGAAGCTGTACAAGTAAAGTGCAAAGTGTACGTATTAAATAAATAGATAGAAAACTATCCCTTTACACAGGTTGATAGAAAAAAACTCATTATTTAGATCAATATATTTTAAATTCCTACAATTTGTGTTCTGCACAAAGCGTTTCCCTTTGGCAGAATATCTGAAGAGAGTTTGTCAAAAAATGTCTTTGTTTGTCTCTAGTCTGTTCCCCTAGCGATTCTCTAAATTGTCCCTATTCACTATCAGCAATGTGCTCATTAAGACAAACAAAGACCATAACGACCGTGTGTAAAGCCTTTATCTGTGTTAACTGGTACAGTCAGCTGGCTCAAAGTCTGCCTTATTTTATTCCCCGGTTAATAAGGCTATGAAGGCTGAACACAGCTTTAGTATATGGGGGAAGAAAACAGAACAAGGACTGCCTTGTACTTTAAAGAAGTACAAAGATCTCAGTTACAAAATGACACCATGTGGAAGAAACTGGAGGAGGGGATCAGGGTGTGCGTTTGTGTTTGATACATGAATAAAAGGTAGATTACCTCTGCGACCTGTTTCCCAAAGTAATCCGAACACATCCAATCTGCAGCTTGAAAGGGAGGTGTACATAAAATAAAGGGGAGGAACAAAGATGGAAGGACTACACTTGATCCGTCTGTGGGTACATTTTTTGCCTTCTTGGCTGGCCACTGTACTTTTGAAAGGTCTGGCACAGGCAGTGAACAATGACACTGCAGATTTCCCCGTCTCACATGGAACTGTGGTGATTTGAGAGTCCATTACCAGTTGTAAAAAGTTGTGTACTTACCCTTTTCTTCCACCAAATCATTACTATCCCTTGATAACATAGCTGTGTTTAATCAGCTGAATTACAGCACAATTTCTTCTGCTCATTGAACACCTAAATATCAGATCGATAACGCCTGATCAAATTCTGGTACAGTGAGGACGGAAATCTTATAAAAGGCACAGGGGGATCAGCTGCTGAGAGGCATTAGTCCACAGGAACAGCACATAAAACCTATAATGCTGGTGGGCCATCTGGTTAAAAAGGTCAGCACTGTCATTACAGTCCCTGCTGGCCTGTGTTACCTTGCCTTTCACCTGTGCAAGGACCTGTTGGCATACTCATCTTCCTTCCTGAGCAAAGCACTCAAGAGAGGACAGTTTTCACACCACACTGCACTCGGTACACTAACAGTTGGTTGCCACATCACCATAAACTGTGTAAGAGGAAGGGATCAAACTGAGCTTGAATGTTTTGTTTTTATAGTGCTGATTAATGTAAAGGATATCTGTATTTTATATATTTAAACAAAATATTTAAAATGTATGATGCAGACTTTTAGATATAACCTCAGCCACTCCTACTGGTTTCTAGATGGTGCATCACAGAGATAAAAGTCTGTATGGTGTCTACAGCTGTCAAATAAACTACGTGATAAGGGACAGGAAGGTTGAAGATAAAGTTATGAGCATCCACAGAAGGTCAGACAGAAAGATACTGATGCTGATGAAAAATGCAATCTCGGGTTTTACTTTGACCTCTCTCTGGGGATCTTTATTTCTTTCCATGTCTGGTTAGACATTAACATTAAACAAGGAAGATATCCGGCTCATAAGAGATGACACACTTTCCAGCACGATAAACAACCTCCGGAACTGCTGTCTAACTGATGGACTTTGACAAGAGGGTGTGTTCAAAGAGCAGATATTGATAATACACTTTCAGTTTGGGATAATGTTTACACCTTGTTGGTGAGAGCATAACCAGGAATCTGAGCTTACTGATCCACAGTTTTGTCAAAGACAAGACCCTGATTGGATATCTACTAGGGGCTGAAAAGCACACAGTCAGCAAATGAACATGCTGATTAAATTTTTATTGCATTTAATCTATCATTAAAACTCAATGTCCAAGAGAATCAAATGTTCTTTATGGCTCGTTGTAACTGTTTTCAAGTACTTCTTCTTCTTTTAAATAAAGTTAAATAAATCCCTTCTGTGAAATATTAAATCCCCTCTTGTACTGATAAATCTAGTTTGTTGTTTTACTAAAAGCTGCACAACTTTAGTCACAGTGTGGCCGTTAGAAGAAGCATACATGAGCTGATAAAATAAAAAGACAAACAACATTAATTTCACAGTGACGGATGAGAAGCTGGACTTTCACGTGGTACACAACAGAAACAAAGCATGGTCCATGGAGGATGGAGGTGATACAAACACACGAACACTGAGATAGCACAGCCTCTTGTACAGACCTCAGACAGCTCCCTCTCCAGCTCCACAGCCCGCGCCACGATGGGCCCCCGCACGGCGTACTCCACCTTCTTCACCGTGGGGTTCATGGTGTCGATGGTCAACACTTTGCCCCGGGACGTCACTCCGTTCTCGGACATTTTCTCTTGGGGGAGTCCGCGCCGCGTCGCACTCAGACTCGATAACGCTCTGCCAGGAGAGGAGTAGGATAGAGGAGGAGAGGTCAGTGAGCGGACCCTGGGTGCTGCACCGGCGCCGGGCCGCTGCACTCCACTGCAGCCAGCGAACAACTCGCTTCGCCCCCGGCTGAACACTCTGGGGGACAGCAGCTGCATCCGCGTGGCTGACATTTTACACGGCCGTCTCTTTTTCTATCTGAACAAGTGAAACTTTTCAAGCCTCAGTCGTGCGCTGCGACCTGCAAAACACCGGTTGCCTCACTCGAGAAGAGTGAAATTTAAGTTGTGCAAGTGGAGCAACAACCTAAAAATGACCATGCGCTCAGACCTTTGGACCCCTGCAGAGGTGAAAGTACAAAGGGGGGATTTGAAAGTGATCAATCCTAGGATGTATCTAAAGATCCTGACTGCATCAACTCTCAGTGACTCTGCTTCCCTCTCTGCAAGTGTGGGGGTTTGTTCCCTGTACACATGGTAACGATACAACCCGCCAGAGTATCCCACCCCTTTGTGTGGCTTTATGTCCACCCCTCCTTCTCCCCCGTTATCCAACACACCGTGGGGCTGTCAGTCTAGTCCTGTTCTCCGGTTACTGAGCCCACACGGCCTTGGGGGAGTGACGTGGATCGAAGAGGGAGGGGGATCATGTAACCCAACAGGGTGAAGCTTTCAACTTTGTGCCGGGCTCACTGCACACACTGAGCCCATCTTTTTGTTCTGGGAGCTCCACGCGGTTTGGCAGGAGAGTCTGAATTCTTCATAGTTAAAAAAAAAAAAGAAAAAAGAGATGCTCCTCCTATCTCAACCAGAGCCCTTTGGTTCCTCGTTTTGCTGAGGTGGCTAAATGAGAGCTTACAAAATGAAAACACAATATCTAAAATATCTCTGGAGTAATTTAAATCCTGTATGGTTCCATTTGTCAGGACAGTAGCTAAGTGCTTACAGCTCTTTATAGGGAAGTTCGGACTGGGTTACACCACTGGTTCGTGTTTCACAGGTTAAACTAGGACAGCGAAGAAATTCAGGGGGGGTGGGACTGACTACCAAGTGGGGACGGGCCCCTATAATGGGCCTGAAAGTTTTCTATTACGCTTTTGTTTTGTTTTGTTGTAACTGCAATAAGATAACTAAAATCATCTGAATAAATAAATAAACATTCAGAATTCTTTTCTGGAAAAAGGGGAGTCTCTGTTTACAATTGTACCGCAGCTGTCTGTCAACAGCAGGCAGCTCCTGGGTTGCTGAGTGGACAGCAGCTGCGGAACAGACCGTGAGCCTTGATCAACCAATGTGGATGCGGCTATTAGTGTGATTTAAACAGCTGTCTATGTATAAAAACGCTTGTCATTGTCATTGTCATATTTTCATAGCATCAAATGTGGCTGAATTTGACTGAAAGTAAACTGTAGGTTTTTAGAGTTTTATTTTACTTCATGAGGTTAGATTATACCAAATAATGCCCTCTTGTTGTTATTCAACAAATCACTTGGCTTCAAATAATCTTGTTTAAAGAGGTGGACAGTCTAAAGGTCGATATTGTGCGGTTACATTTGGAAAAATTGTAACAAAAATAATATTAATATGTAGCTTAGATATGAGTCAGTTAACCAGGTTACTTTTAAGCATATATTTTTGTTTAATGCAAATAAACCTGTATTATAGCAGCAATGTTATATTTTGTAGGGTTGGCTGTGGTGATGGGGCCCACTGAGATATCTTTTCAGGGGGGGCAGAATTCCTGGCGACGCCTCTGGCTGTATCTGTTGCGACCTATTTGAAGTGTAATTTAGCATTCACTACAAATACTATGATGCTTGAATGGGATGGCTGTTCTCAGTTTGTATTTGTATACTGTATCTGCCCCTTAAAAATAATAAATAAATAAATAAATACATACATAAACAAGTCAACCTCAGTACCTACAATACATGTCTGAGATGATTGTGTTAGCATAAAAGACGCTGCAATCATCATGGCTTAGGTATTCATTAAATGGAGTGCGTGTTCACAAATCAGTGTTATTATGGCAACATGCAGTGAGGTAATTGAGTTATACTCTGAGAGCAATGGCTGTTTTTGACATTTTTAATTGGTCGTTATTAAAGGGAATAATGGATGCTCTCAGTTTGTGTCTGTTCTTAGAGTCCAAAATAAAGGCAATGTGCTTCACAGCTGTCGAATCAATGACAGAGATACGAAAACCACACACAATCGTTTTTCACTTTCAAAGTGCGTAATGTCAAATAGTAACAATAAAGCATAAGAACACTTTGGTTGCTGTTGTGTCTTCATGTTAGGTAAATGGTTAACAGTTTTTTGGGGTTAAGCTGGTGATGGACATTCAACAAATATAACCTAAGCAGTGTTCTTTTATTGTTCACATTAGAAAAAGTACAATTGTGAACAAACCAATCCAATACACAGACACCCAGAGAAAGTTACCATTCAACACTAGTATTCAACATGTCAAAATCAACCAGAGCAGTACTCAGTACTCATCCCAGTGTAACAAAGATTTTTCATGACTCTAAGGTTTTTGAATCACAGTACACTCCCAGCAAAAAAGTTGGTGTTCCTTTAGTTCAACGTAAGCTAAGTGCTGCTACAAGACTAGCCTTGACTCCAGTGAAGTTAGACTCAACAGTGACTTTGCTGATGAATGCAAACAAAACTTAAAGCACTTTACTTTGGTAAATTTTCTGATGTTTTCATATTTGTGTTTCCATTAGTTTTAGAGTAGTTAGCACATGTGAGTCTTTATACCTCTCATCATGACAGTGCATGTTTGCGTTCATCAAAAAGGATATGAGATCAATCTAAATGTCAGTAGATATCTGCTGACTTGTTAATCAATAGACAACAATGACATCATTGAAATTCAAGCTCTTGTGAAGAAGATAATAATCTAATTAAAACCCAGTGGCTGCAACTATGTCAGAGAGTGTTTGTGTGGCCATGGTGCGTAATGCAAAGGTGGGCACTGACAGTGGGACAAGCAGGAAGAGCTGGTGTTGTTGTGTCTGAAGTCCAAAGCTTTTGCACTCTTCTGTAACAAGATAGCACTGCAGCGGCTGGTGAGTGAATCCAAGGATAAAGTTGTCAGTGTTGCTCCTCTGAGCCCTCTCCTCTGGGGAAACACACACAGTCTCCTCCTGCGTGAAGTAGCGTGTGGTGCTGAAGATGTAGAAGAGCTTCAAGAGCTCCCAGCACCTGGGCTTTGAGGGCAATGGAAGGTCACTGTGGGAATGATTGGTGGGAGTGCGAACACATGAGACTGAGCGACGGGTTTCGCGGTTGATGAGGAAAAGTGCCAGGACATCAGGGCGTAGGGATACAGATCCTGGTAGACAGCGCTCTCCAACAGCTAGGCAGTCTCTCAAGTGCTCCACCAGGGGTGTCCAGAAACGGCCTACCAGCCCACTCTCGGCTCTGTGCAGAGAAGGGGTCGGTCCGCACAGCACACACACATCTGCCCCAGGGAGAAGCTGGAAGCGGAGTAGACGGTGAGCCACGGTGGGGCTGCCTTGAGGAAGGAAGACGGGGTAATCACAAGAGACTGAACCAGAGGTCGAGAGGGAGCGCATTAAAGCAGAAAGCAGCACAACTTCTTGCGGGGCTAGACGCCACCACTTCTCAGTTGCTGCAGCTATCCGTCCGTGGACTATAAGGCAGCCAAATTCACTGTCTGCAGCCTGAGCAAAGCCCTGCAGGGTCTCTTGGAGAAGCACAGGGTTCGGGGGCATCAGTGAATCAGCACAGTGCGTTAGGTTACCCAGGATGCCCTCTTGTTTCTCTTCCATCAGTTGATCAATGAGGCAGAAGCAGGACCGCAAATCCCTCTTCAGCCTCTCAACATTCCGGACATTGACCAGTTCATCCTGCCCCAGCACCAGCACCAGGCAGTTCCACACATTCTCCAGGAGGCGTTGTAAATGGTACTCTTCCTCTTTGCTGCTGCTGCTGCTGCCTGCACCCCCACGTCCACCTCCACCTCCACTCACAGCGATGAGCATCACACTGTCCTGGAAGACTCTCCACACCACCTTACCCCCGCCTTCAGTCTCGCAGCAGGACAACACTGCTCCCTGACCACTACCGAACATGTGGACGCCATTGAGAGAGCCGATGACAGAGAAGGGCAGCTGTTTGTGGGCTCCTCTGGTGAACAGAGGGACCCCGCTGCTGGCTGTGAGGCAAAGGAGCTGCGTGGAGCCATCCTGGAGCATCATGGGGCTAAAGCTAGCGTTAGCCGGGCTCCACTCTTGTAGACACACTAAAATGACACGCTTTTCAACTAAAGGGGTCCTTCACTAAGCTGATTGTGCTACTACAACCACAGCACGTGAGACAGACTAATATCGGTAAACCGGTGTCTAGTGTTGCATCAGTAAATGTGGAGCGTTACCTTGGTGAGCTGTTCCCCTGGAGACGCTTAAACCGCTTAAACGACCAGATAAACCTCTCTATAATGGTGGGACTTGACAAACATAAACGAGCTTTAGTAACACAATACGTTTCATGCTAGGTTAACAAAAGAGGTTACCGTCGTTTCCACAGTAACGATGTCCCATGATTCATTCTTCAAGCTATCGAGAGGCGGGTACATTCGGCTGGTCGAGCTGCAGCTGTGATTTACGAGCTCCGCGTTATCTGCTGAAGGAGCAGGACGACAACACTGACCTGGGTTCAGCCCTGAATCAGTCCCTGGTTTTCATAGAAGCGCTGGTGTTCACATGGAACTGACATCCGTTAGCTCGTTTCTCGCGAGAGTTGGTCCAGTGATCACCATGATCACGGAGTCACGTCACGCGGAGCTCACTTCTAGATGTCGTTCTATTATCATTTAGTCTATGATGTTAACTCGTGGCAATTTTATCACTGATAGTCAATTAATATACTCTGTTTTGATACACCGTTATACAACAGCTCTTCAAGATATTTTAAAATTAAACATTTGAACTCATATCCTACTTTTACACGACCAGGATCCTTAGATCAGCAGGTGGGAGTCTTATCGAACGTAATTTATCGAGATCACTCCATAAATTATTTTTTTCCAAATTTAAAATACAATAAACAAAAATCTACGTCACGCAAAACTATTGTATGCATATTTAGGTCTTTCCAATGTACATTAAAACAAGTTTTTAAAAAATCACATTAAAACAAGTTTTAATGTGATTTTTTATGAAAAACGAGTTATCCTCATTGAACCATGATCAGTGAAAATTAAAGAACACCATTGCACAAAATATTAATTCAAATGGTTAGTAATGGGGTTAATAATGAGATTTAAATGTTTATTCAGATTGATTTTGGTTCTGACACTTTTGAAACATTAAATATGCCCTGGGTCAAGTTGACCCAGGAACATTGTTGCTGTCTCTAAGAAACGAACATAACAGAAAGGTTAAATGTACCCAGAGTCAAATCAAAGTCCAGTGCAGGGGCCTTTAGTTACTGTGGTCCATCTTTTTGGAACAAACTGCCTACTTACCTCAGGTCCATAACAACTGTCTCCACTTAAAAAAAAGAAAAAAGACAAAACATAATTTATTTTCTCAAGCGTATAAATGATATGACTGTTGTGACTGGATGCATGTGCAGCAACAATTGCTGCTTGTTTGATTGCTGTGTCTGATGTATGTTGGGTGTATCTATTGTTTTTCTGTTTTTATTTACTCTATTTATTTTTTGGAAAAATGTTTTTGTTTTTAATTCTCCATGTAAAGCACATTGAACTTACATGTAATGAAATGTGCTTTATAAATAAAATTGCTATTCCTACATCCATCCATGTGTTCTTCAATTGCTAAAATAACAAAAGAAAAATAAATTCAATACAATAGAGTTAATTGAAATAAAGTTTTCTGAAGTTATTTAATTAAATTATAGATTTTTAAAATCAAAAGAACTTCAGCAACCACCAAAGCAATATAGTACTTCTGCTACTGGTTTGCATTGCTAAATAATTCAGAAAGGGGAAGTGCAAAGCTGTATGTGCAACCCTTTATTTTTCTGATTTTAAGTCATCACCTAGTCCTTAATTTTTTCTGGAATACTTAAAATACTACTGACAGCTCTTTGGTTCCAAGCACACGCAAGAACATTAGGAAATATAGTCAAAGTATTCAATAAACACAACACTGATGTAGTAAAGAATGTTTTTATTCATTAAATACAAAAAAGTCCAGAACAGTGATGACTAAAATAGAACAATAGAAAAGGCACAATAATTCACTCAAAAAATCATACTGTGCCATGAAAAATAAAACTGTCTCCTTTCTTCTACTGTGGCTTAAAATAGATGGTCATCTTCCTAACATGTTTTACAATGTGTTCTACACTCAAGAGATCCTGTGGCAGTATAATGGCTTGGCATGAGGAGCAGTGTTGAGGTCAATTTTTCCCTGTAGCATCAAAATGAAGGCCTGTAGAAAAAAACAGAAATTGAAAATAAAGATGTGGATTTGATGTGACTGAACTGAAATGGGTTTGTCTAATTCAGACAATTAAACTCTTCCAATCCATAGTTATGTTTATGTCAGTATTGTTTCTTTAAAATATGGGTCACTTGTGTTTGCAATATTGTAAAATAGAGCCAAACATCCATGTTTTTGCCAAATTATAGTAGATAAACAAACACCTGAAATATCAAATTTGAACTATTAGGTATATGCATGTTGATAGCTGCTAACCAGAAAATATAGCAGGGAGGCCTTACAAGTTTCTTTAAATTCTCTTTTCCAAACTCTGAAACTAAGCAACATTGAAGCAGACCACAGTTTCTGTTTTACCGTTGGGGATAACACTATCAATGTTTATGGAAAGCACACCTGTTGTGTTTGTTTGAGTGCATGTACAGTGTATGCCTGTGTGTGTGTCTGCATGCTTCAACAGGGTGGTGGACTGACCGATGAGCACAGTGGTTTTCACAAGAAGGAGCAGACTTTCTGCGGCCTGAAGGGGTTGGTGCTGGAGGACACACCGGTAAGCAGAGGGTCCTGCAAGGCGTTCTGCATGCAAAACTGTTGGAGGTCTGCAGCTGCCTGGGAGACCTAGTGTCAAAATTTGAACCAAAGTGTAAAGCATTACAAACAAGATATATGAAAAGGGCTTACACAAGAGTGTGAAAACAGACATGACAAGAATTCAGTGGAGCTGTAAATAAATGTGTTTATCAGAAAACAGGGTAATAAATTGATTTGTTCTTATTTGACCCTTTTTTATCCATATAGAGAAACTGATAGAGATATTGAGACTTTTGAACGTAAACTAAAAACATACTTATTCAGTCTGGCTTTTATGTAGGGTTCAACAATTTTATTACTTACTTTTTACTGTTATATTGATCTAAATTTTGCTTTATTATTTGACTAATTTTAACTGTTTCTTATTTTATCTTTATTTATTTATTCATGTTTATTTATCTACTCGGTTTTATTGACATTTTTAGCCTTAATTTTATTTTCAACTCTTATCTTTACCGCTTTTAAAATGTATTTATGTCAACTATTTATATTCTTCGTATTACTTTGATGCTTTAACTTATTTTAATTACACATATCTTATTGTTGCTGGTGTGCATAAGTCTCTATTCTAAAATAATTATGATTATAAATATATATATATATATGTCTTGCCATTATTTTATTTCTGCTTCTTTCTTGTTTTCAATGGCTGTAAAGACCTTTGGGTTGCATTTTAACTTGTATGAAAGGTGCTATATAAATAAAGCTTGATTGATTGATTGATATGCAAGAACCCAACTGTCTGAAACAAAGTGATGATAGTTTTGAATATTCCATTAGTTTGTTTCTTTTATTTTATTTTAAACTTTTAGTTACTTTTTAGATGTAGGTTAGTTAATTAAGTTTCCATCATTTGAAAATAGCTCAAAAATAAGCAGTAAAATTCTTGTTAAAGAAAAACAAAGACTTATACACACGGAAAAATGTATTCAAATACAAAGCATGAAAGTCAGTCGGATTAAAAAAAAACAGCATTTTTTCCTATTATTTCATGAGGTTTTGTAAGCATGATCCAGTCTAACTCGTCTTTGATGGAGACTCGTTTGAAGTTTAATTTCATGTAATATATTGTTTAAACCCTTTTTTGGGTCATTTCATTCATTTTTGTTACAAATAACCTTGGTCTGAAGTTTTTAGAAAAGCAGTATCATATTCTTGTAAAACTCAATGAATTGGAACATCAAATGTATATAATGATTAATTTGATGCTTTGCAGAGTAATACTTTCAAACATTGGTATCAACCTCTTATTAGCCCTATCAATTCGCTCTGTTTAAAAGCTCACTATTGAATCTAAGTTCACTTTAGCTTTCCAAAGCTTAGTCTGATTTCTGTCTTTTTTAACGCCACACTGTCCGCAATAGTCTACATCAGGGGTGTCAAACATACGGCCCGTGGGCCAAAACCCGCCCGCCAGAGGTTCCAATCCGGCCCGTGGAACGACTTTACAAAGTGAAAAAATGACAGAGAAGACATTAACTGAAATTTTTTCCAATAAAAAGGTAAATACTATTCTAAATTTGTCCTCTGGGGGTCACATAAAATCATAGGGCTGACGGAGCGCACCTGAACAGCACTTCTTTCCTCAAAGTGAGAAAATAGATGACTTGCTGTTTGCATAATCCGGTTCAGATTCATAAAGACTTTTTAGAACACTATAAGATGATCCACTAACTACTAACACTAGCACTACACCCCTGCATACAACACTGTCCATCAAGCACACTGTTCGTGCTGGAGCTGAGGGATCCAAAATAATCAACTTTGCCTTGTTCATTATAATAATCTATCTGTTCTTTTGCATTAAACATTACACTCTGTGTCAGCTGAATGGGTAACCTGTGTGTTTGGTGTGTTCACAGCAGGTTTCAATAAAGTAATATCTTCTCTTATCTTAGGTTTCAGGGCTTAAAGAGTAAAATATTCGGCCCCACCAGGAGACTCAACATGGCGAAAAATACAACAGCTGTTTTTGTAGAAGGATAGTTAATTACATGTGAACATTTTCAGAATGTACTTTTTAGCACTAAAACAAAGGGGAAAATGTAGAGTTATCCTTCTCTATAGGTTATCATGTTGTGATTTTACTGGTCCGGCCCACTTCAGATCAACTTGGGCTGTATGTGCCCCTGAACTGAAATGAGTTTGACGCCCCTGGTCTACATTGTCGCCATAATCTACATTGTTGCCGTAATGTGTGTATCTTCTGGAACTATGAGGCAATGCTTAGAAAGTTTAATTTACTTACTTTCTCACTATAATGGTTAACAGGTAGCGTCAATGCTTTTTCTACAGAAACGGTGCAATATGTCATAAACCAGGTCTGGTTTGCTTAAATTAACCCCACCTTAGCCTGTTCCACTTGCCGAACATTGTAAAATATTGGTCAGATGTGTATAATCTCGAGACTTTAGCTTTCAAACTTTGTAAAATACTTCCCCTTCGGTCCAAGCGACGCCCTGCTCTGACCAGCGGCTAATCGCTAGCTCCTGGCAGCAGCTAGCACGGTTAGCGGGTCGCGGTGGAGCTTTTTCTCCCTCGTTACTTAGGAGAAAACAACAAGAACAACATAATTACCTTCACTCTGTTTATGCTCGCCTCGAAACGAAGCTGCTGTACGACTTTTTTCATGGCTACGAGATTAGAGGAACCCGACATTCTTGCTGTGTTTCGTGGAAAAGAGACGCTGGGCGGTGGGTGGGTTTGAGGGCTGGGTCTGGAGGCTGCGGAGACAAAAGTAAAGATGATCACATCCGGATTCCGGTTCTTCACATTTCTGAGACTGCAGCTCCCATTAGAGCACACCAGGGGGCGCCAAATAATAAACAAACCAACTTTCATTAAAAATCTCTTTATTGTGGAGTTACACTCATTATCAATCTAATGTCAATATATACTTTAGTTAAAATCATACTTTAGCCATGTAGAATATGTAAACAAGTTAGTCTTATGCTAAACTATCACCACTTGGTACATCCCCTCCACTGAACAGCTGATTTGTCAGTGCTGATTTGTTTGAAAATAAAGAATCTCAGGGTCATTAAAGTGCTTTCTGGTTTGTTCAGCTTTGGTGAGTGAGCAGTGCATGTCCATAATGAAACGACATAAAAGCAATGCTGCAAAAAGATGTGCAGTGTCTGGCAGCAGTAGTGGAGTCCCGCCACGATGAAGATGCTTAAGTCCATTGCAAAATCCCCCCAAAAAGGCACTGGAAGTTCAAGTGAGGCTATTCTCATCTTCACCCAGGGAGAAGATACTCAGGTCTGTACACCGTACTCTGTTTTTTGACTTAAACCGGGCATCTCCATCTTCAATGCTGCTGGAGTCTTGCCAATATCCTCGATTTGAAAGTCTGGAGGAACTTAGATAGAGACAAAATAAAGGATTAATAAAAGAGTGAAACATCACCAAAGCATCATCTGCAAGGTCTAATCTTAACTTCTTTACAAGAAACAGATCTGCTGAGCTTAAGGACACACCACATTTTTAACAAGTGTTTCATTGTTAAAATGTACTCACAAAATAACATTACCAGATGCAATAGTAATTAAATGTATGATTAATACCTGCTGTCTGGTATCAGGCGGAGTGTTCGGTACAGCTCTGTTGTGGATGGCACAGTAGCACTTTGTGTTGCTTTAGGAGTGGAGAATGTTGCGTAGGTTGAGGATTTGGCCAGTGGAGCTTTTGTGGAAGACATCCTCATCTCAGGTTCACTTTCTGAATTCAAATGATATTCAAATAATAGTTATAGAAAATACTTTTGATAATGCCTTTATAAAGAAAATCTTTCGTTATTATGCTTTATGAGATACAACAAAAATCATTGAGCATGATGTAGCGTCTGTGATTCTAAATTTGATTCTTGTAGTTTTTTTGGCGAATGTTCACTAAATTATGATGACATGATTAAGTTCCACTAATCCTTTCTGCCACAAAACAGCCTTACTACCCACATGACCTATAAACATCCATTTTGAGAGTGAGATTTCCTTAAGAATAATTCCAACTTACTGATGGATAAGGCACTTTGACCGTCAGACGAGGAAAACCTCCTGTCTGTGAAAGGAGTCATGTTCAAAAACTGATTCTTGAGCCAAGCAGAACGGTCCTCCTGAAAGGCTTTTTTCTTTGGAATAAAAAAGAAGGGTTATTAAAGAACGCATTAAAAGTACAACACCTGCAATATGTGGAGTAAAACTGTGCTGCCACATCAAAAGACTTGAGTACCTCTCTCCCCAGGCGAATGGCAGCCTCTGTGAAGTTCTTCCTCTCCCTCTCAAAGTTCCTCTTCTGTTCCTCAAACAACCTCCATTCTTCCTTGAGGCGCTCTTTCTCCTCCAGTGTGTAGCAGTCATTAAGAAGAGCTGCCGTCTCATCGTCAAATGATGTGTTCAGTTGTTGCTGCAGAGGCATAGAAAGACAAACATATATTTTAGACTTACTTTCCAAATTATATTCAGTAAAGTATCAAACAGGCTGAAACTGACCTGGAGGAGCTGCTGCTGTGCATGAATGAACTCTTTACACTGCTGCACTTCATGTCTCATCCTTTCCATCTCGTCCTCATGGGTCTCTCTTGGTATCACCTCTTTATTGGACTCCAGCTGATTCTGCACCTGTAAGGCTTTAAAAATAGATCCATCAGTGGTTGGTTATCTCAATTTCCAAGAATACAGAGTGGTTGTAAGCTCCAATAACAGCTTTGCTATTAAGCAGAATCAAACGTTCTCATAAACTCTGGTGCTGCATGTACCTTGGCTGTCTAATTTCTCCATGTGGCTCCTCAGTCTCCTCCACTGCTGCCGGATGCTGTTGGTGAGCTGTTCCCTTGCATGCTCACAGGACTGGTCCAGAGTTTCCCTGCTGGAGTCAGCTGTCTTCTCCTCCCCATCTGAATCCAACTGAGACAAATTGTCAAATTTCATACCCATACAAGTAGCTGCAACGGTTTAAGTAGTTTTAAACATGGAGTGTTTCATTTCAAAGAATGAAAAACAGAACACTGTCTCAGTAAAAAACATAGATTAATACAGCTGGTAGATGGTTGTTCATCCGTCAGAAAAAACAGCACACTGAATGCCACTTAATAGTCATCTGTACATGTTCCAGAATGTATGTACTATGTAGTATAACCATTGGAAAAAAGTATTAAAACTACCATCTCCTGGCTGTCCTCAGCAGAGGCTCCTCTGGTAGAAGGCTGCCGTGGACTCAGGATGTGTATCATCTCTTTCTTCATCTGCTGGAGGACTTTCTTGAGCTCAGCGTTCTCCAGCATCAAAGACTTCTGAGTGGCCTCATAGTCGCTGAGCAAGGACTTGTACATGTCCCCCTCGTGGCTAAAAAGAGATACGAACAGGTGCAGTTATCAGCTTGATGATAGCACGACATGAAGTGCAATCACAAGGTATGAAAAGGCTTCAATAATACCTGGCTGTCCCTTTTGCATTCTTCCAGTGGCTCCTTTTTCCATCTGACCGGCCCAAGCTGTTCAGGACATCGATAGCTTTCAAAGAAAAATGAAAAGCCAACACTTTAAATTAACTTGTTCTGCAAAGAGGTAATGATGTTATTTTCACTGAAGACCAGCATACATACATAGTTTCTTCTCCTTTCTATCCACCAGTAGTTGACTGAGGCGTTCTTTGAGTTTTGTAGCTTCTCTTTCTTTTCTTTTGGCATCATGACTGTACTGAGAGGCACGACTGGCAATGATACTCTGCAGCTTCTGAACCTGAACCAGAGGGTTGAATCATGAGTCTGGAGAGCTAATGCAGACTGTATGTTGTTGTATATTTAGTAAAAATCAATGTTGTGTTGCTTATTAGGAGATTAAGTTTTACCTCATCTTTTTCTGTTTTCAGACAGCTCTGCAGTGTCTTAATCTTGAGCTGCAGCTGCCTCTCTGTCTCATGCAGACCAGATTTCTCTCTTATGGACAGCTCCAATTGATCCTAGAGGAAAAAACATAATAAAAGATGGGAGCAGTGAAGTGAGTGATAATTTGCACAAGCCTTAAGTCCAGGGATAAAGCTAAAAGAGCTGATTACTGAGGCCCGTTTCAGGAAGGAGGTTCATCAAAATCTGAATGTAACTTTGAACTCTGAGCAGGTAAATCAACTTAGAATTCCCTGTTCAAACAGATGATTTGAGTTTGTTCAAACATCTCTGAGTAGATTCACTTGGAATTCAGCACAACAAGACAACATTAACAGAGTGCTGATGCATCGATCCACTGCAGCAACAGGAAACAAAAAGCAGTCCTCTTACTTTACGTCACTTGAGCTGGAAATCCAGAAGCAAAACAAAGAGAGGCAGTGTGGGAAAAATGCTGATTGTGCCAGTGTATAAGTTTGAATGTAGTGAAAAGGCCTGACAGGCTCGAAATATAAATACAAAGGAAGCCTAAATATCATTATGTAGCTATTTCAATGTGCATAGCTTTATCCCCAAGATAATGTGGTTTTACACCATAGACTGGATAAATAATGGACGTAGTATCCGTGACGTCCCCCATCTGTTTCTAAAGCCCTTCTTTGAAGCCAATCATCGGTGGGAGCCATATTGGATGTGCTGAAGTCAACCTTACTGCTGTCAACTGGTGCGAGTTAAGAGGCAGGCTGTGAGCCTCCTCCCCAACAGCAGTGTTCCTGCCTGTCAATCAAGTCAGCTATGCCCCACATAATGGAAAACTGGTATTCTTAATATCTTTGAAATTGCTGCGTTATGAAAAAAATTCCCCCCCCGTACAGTGTTTGCCAACAGAGAAATGAACTATCCAGACTACACTTGTTATTTTGTACCAGGCTGTGAACATGTTTACTTCCGCTGTAAAGATCATCTTTTTGAGTTTGTGTGTATGTGGTTTCCGGTACTTCCAGAGCCAGCCTCAAGCGGACACTTGAGGAACTGTAGTTTTTAACACTTCCGCATTGGCTTTAATTCTCGCGGCAGGAGGTTGCTGCTTGTTTTACACACATTAACTCCCATTTGCAAAAAAAAACAAAAACAAAAACAGTGCAACAAGAATCTGCTCAGATGTAAGAAGACGTTCATCTTGGGTAATGTTATTTCAACAGGTTATATTATCTGGAAATGACAAAACATGTAGCCAGGGTCTTAAAATCCTCTCCCAAAGTAAATATCAGTCTCTGTTGAGTAACACAGCTCGTTCATCTATAGGCTCCTCGATAAAAGGACATTCCATGCACGAAGAAATAGTACATTTTATAAAGGCTAGTATGCCTCACAGACATTAAAAAAAAACATTTGGATTCTTATTTAGGCAACTGGTGAATCTGTATTGACACACATGTGATACAGACTTAATAAATGCCTGTGGATATGAAACTGAGTTTATGGTTCAGTAAGACGGAGGAGTCAGAGAGAAACTCTGGGTTCATTGAAGAAACCCTGCTCCCAACCAGGAGTCAGTGCTTTCAGCTACCTCTCCTCCTGGAAAGGGATTAAGTTACCTTTTTTCTTAGGTTTGAGTTACCTTCCTCTCTGAAATGGAAAACCAAGAGATTCCCTCATTTCAAGCTTCACAGACACAGGGTAGGTGCCAAACCTGCTTTATGCAATGGGCCTGAGAGTAAATTCTTCAAGTTGGTTTGTACTATCTGAAGCTCCAAAATCACACAATGTGTACACATCCACATTTTCAGAAGTAGTTCCTGCATCACTCCATATTCAAAGAACTTTGGTCCCTGCACTCTCAAGTTTAGATATTAGAAGAATGATTAACCTTGCATGCAAACAACTGTCCAGATACAGAGATCATAAGAAGTAGTAAACCTTTGGACCTTAGTTCCTTAAAGGTTAGTCCTTGTTTGGTTTCTGTCATATAATTAGTCAAAATAAATCATCATTTCAGGTTTGTATGCTTCCTTTCTGCCCTCTAGTGGTGAGCAAACTATAACTGCACCCAGATACAGACCCAACATAGTCTGTGTATATACTGTGTGTAATACATGCCTTGAGTCTGGAATTGTTCATCTGTACGTGTTCCAAAGAGCTTGATTTCTTCAACTGCTCCCTCTCAAGCTCCTCTAGTGAGCACATGTTGCGTCGATGAATCTGGAGCAGCTCATACATGGCGTTCAGGGCTGGCACTGCATTCAGACTGGCTTCCCCCGATGAGGTGGCCTCGATACATGTCGAGGAGAGGCCTAGTGAGACCAGCTCCTGTAGAGGAGAGAGAACAAATTATAATAGACATTAGTGAATGACTGCAACGGAAAAATTATGAATTGCAAAAATACCACATTTTTAATTTTAATTTAATGAAAACAATATCGAAACCAAGATATTTACACACCTGATTGACGTATGTAATGCAGTGAGGAATGTTATCTTCAGTGCAAAAGGCACTTAACATATTGTAGGAGCTTCTCAACAGAGGGGGTAAAGAGGAATACATCGACACAAGGTTGTTCTGCCTTGACGGGGACATTGTCACATGTGATATGCTGGAGATCTCATAGTTTCCTAAAAACAAAGAACAGAGAGATGAACATTCTAGGCCTATTACAACTACTTTCACATGTGGGGCAGCTTGAAATAGGTTGCTTCCCTAGAATGAGAACACAAATATGGGTCACCTCTAACAGATCCCAGAAAAGCACAGCAGAGTCTTTAAAATTAGAAATTTACCCATAGATGTCCCTAATGGCACAGTTGTCCACCACTCTCCCATATCACCGACACATCAGGGTAGGAGGATGAGAGGTCATGAGCTACCAACACGGGGGGTGTATCAGTCAGACGGTGGATCCAAAGCTCACACTGGTACAGAGCCCTGCAATGGAACATGAAACTATGAGATAAACCAGCAAAGGATAATCTGGGTCTGCTGCTTCCACTGCTATACCCACACAGGATTAACTGTAAAAAGTGTGCCAACGGGACTCGTATTGTGGTTTAAGAGGGCTCTCCTATTGGACACTGATGACTAAATCACAAGGCAGTAAGATGATCTCTGCCTCAAGCCAAAGGCTTTATCCAGATAAATTTAGAGAAAACTATCTCCGAGAGGCTAAATGCAAGAGTGCATGTGTATTTTTGACTTTGTGCCCCCAGGACAATATTATGATCTCACATGTGTTACTGTGAAACAAGCTCAACCAGATATGAGCTATTGCCACTCCCACAGCTTCTCAATGTAGTGATGTCTGAACTTGTGTTCAGGGGCTCGTCAGGTACATTGTGTTGATGAACAAACCTTGCAGTCATGTTCACTTATTAAAAAGGTAGAAGCTTGAGAGCACACAACTAATAAACACAGGTGCCTGTTTCCAGTGATGGACAATGTACACAGCCTCATTACTTAAGTCAAAGTATAGACACTCCAGGTCAAATATTACTCCAATACAAGTGAAAGTTGCTCTGTCGGATTATTACTGAAGTACTGAAGTACTTGCTTTTAAAAATACTTAAGTATTCAAAGTATTTTTTATAATATATTTTTTAATATCTCAAAATGTTGCATTTTCACAATACATAAATGCAGTCAAGACTACATAGGAGTACATTCTGTTACATCATGCTTATCTAGAAACCATTATTTTAAATCTCTAAAAACTATACCATGAAATAAAAACAGCAACTAAGTTACTCCAAGCACAGACAACTTAGTTTGAAATGTTTACCTGGAATTAAACAAATGTAACGTAGCTCAACACACTTTCTCAGGTTGGACAGTTGGACAGAAACAGGGAGAACATTTCAAACCTCTAACACGGGCTGAAGATATGACCATGGGTGCACAGGTGGAGAATTATAGCCATCATTACCACCTCTAAATGAACTGTCTGATCTGAATGAAATTTGCTCTGTTTTTGCTCCAGGTTCTACCGTGGAGATGCACGATATACAGGTATGACTAAACCACTGAGACAAACAGAACTACATTAACACATTTTACTGTCTTAGGGATCAGATTTCAGAAAAGAGAAGGAAATTCACGAGCTGACTTCAAAGCAAAAGTAGTGAGTAACTAGAGCAGAGATAGAAATGTAGTGGAGTAAAAAGTACAATAATTGTCTTCTGAATGTAGTGGAGTAAAAGTAATAAGTTCCCCCAAAACAATACTCAAGTAAAGTGCAGGTACTCAAAACATGTACTTAAGTACAGTACTCAAGTAAATCTACTTTGTTACTGTCCACTGCCTGTTTCCCAGCAAACTCTCACCTTATCTCACAAACCAGAAAACATACACAACCTTTTATCTTCAGTTACACTAGCCGAGACCGAGACAGTGTGGTTTCCTATCCCATTATGCAAGTTATAGTGGTCTCCACCATAGACTGTGTATGAAAATATACATCATGTACAGTCTATGGTCTCCACATCGTAAGAATTAAGCTTTAATTTGGCGTAACGTAATGACGTTACCACTTAACGTTTGAGATGTTTGCTAACGGGTGTTCTTTGCTAAACCGTATTTTTTTTTATATCTTTGTTGATTATCGATCTTCACCTGTAACATCGCCTACAACTTCAAAGCTTAATGTTATTCGATGTTATGAATTACTCCGAATACACAGACCCTTCAACCTCCTACGTTTCATACGCAGAGTTTACAGCGTTGTTTACATACAGCCTATGGTTATTTAGCGTCTTTTGCTATCTGTTATGTTAGCAGTATGCTGTGTAAAACATACTCACGGGAACGGTGTATATCAAATGGGTCAACTCAATCCGATAGTTGCCAAGTTCGGCGATGTTTGTAATATTAACACAATGTTTCCTCATTAAAACACCTCCTGGTCCTGTCCCGAGCTGTCACCTTCTCAGGAGCAAAAACGAGCATGAAATCCTCCCTCGGTGTTGATGTGGGGTCAAGCGGAGAAGTCTCGACAGTCAGCAGGTAGGCTGGCTCGGCTGGCTCTGCTGCTGCAGCTGATGGTGTTTTTTTGAAGTCTTTTCCTCCACCGGCTTCAAACCAAACGTCTTTGTTATTGGAGGCTGCGTTGTTAGGTAACCAGTAAGAGAGTCGCACATTGGATGAAAACGTGTCCATGGGGCGATTATGTAAATTCTGTCAGGTGTGAGAAAGCACAGCAAAGGACTCCCGTGGGAGCAAGAAGCAATGCTCACCTCCTCATAGTGAGTTAATTGAATCAATGCATTATCCAATTTACGTTTATTTGCATTTGGATGCATTTTTTAAATTGTTAATCATTGGAGCACAATGTAATGATATTAGACCCTCCGGCTCCTCTCTTTTAGCTGTTCCTAAGAGCAGAACAAAAACATTTAGTGACGCTGCTTTCAGCCACTACGCTCCCAAACTATGGAACAGCCTGCCGGAGGATCTAAGTGGTGATATTGAGACTTTTAAACATAAACTAAAACGTATATTCAGTATGGTTAAACAATTTTATTACCTACCTTTTACTGTAATATTGATTTAAATGTTGCTTTATTATTTTAGTAATTTTAACTGTTATCTTATTCTATTTTTGTTTATTTATTTATTTTATTAATCTACTCAGTTTTATTGATATTTTTAGCCTTATTTTTATTTTCAACTCTTATCCTTACCCTTTTTAATGTATTTATTTTAACTATTTGTCTTCTTAATTTTGATACTTTAACTTATTTTAACTTTTACACATATTTTATTGTTGGTGTGTATTAGTCTCTATTTTATTTTATGTTATTTTAATATTCATTTTTATTATCTTTACCATTACCATTATTATTATTATTTTCCCCGAATACGTCTTGCCGTTGTTTTATTTCTGCTTCTTTTTTTGTTTTTCAATCGCTGTAAAGCACTTTGGGTTACATCTGATTTTTATAAAAGGTGCTATATCAATAAAGCTTGATTGAAAACTTGATTGCTTGATTGCTTGATTGATTGATTGATTAATTGATTGATTAAATGATTGATTGACTGATTGATTAGTTGATTGATTGATTGATTGATTGATTGATTGATTGATTGATTGATTGATTGATTGATTGATTGATTGATTGATTAATGTCCCACTTGTAATGACTTTTGATACGCTATCTTATACATGCTGTTCCTTAAAACAGGGGTTTCCAAAGTATGGGTCGGGAACCCTGGGGGGGTTGGACGACACAAAAGGGGGGGTCATGAGATGTCTTCAAGAATGTTTTGTTTTTATTATTATTATCTGTAAAATGTTCAGTAAACCCTCTGAGACAATCCTTGTAGTTAAGAAAAGAGAGATACAGAGATTTATTCGAAATACAACTATAAACTTCAACACATGAAAAGCATTCAATTATGATTCAATTTACTACAACTAAGAGGTTTCGTTCATTCTGATTAACTTAGAATTTCAAACCAAAAAGTTATTTCACTTTTGAATATAAAAAGTAGTATACCCCAGGGTTTGTAAAAAGAAACAGATTGTTTACATTTTTTTGTTCTTATTGATAAAAAGAAAATGAATCATCAAGAAACGTATAAAAAAGATGCCTATCAATTTTAAAAACATTACTGGACTGAGAAGGGATTTGTTGTTTGTGCATATTGATATTGAAATTATATCTAAAAGTTTTTTACACCTGAAAAAAAAAGAGAAATGTGCAAGGTCTTAAAATGAGGAAGTTATGCATTTCAAGTCAGTAGTGTTCAGAAACCTGAGTGAAAAGTCCTACTGCAGAGCAATATATTTTAAAATCTATTTAAATATCAATATCTTAATTTGTCTTTTTCTTAATACAGTATGGACTGTTTGTGGCTTTATTCAGTCACACTTGATATGCCAGCCCTTTAGAAAAATCCACATTTTTCTAACTTCATCCAAGGCAGCAGCATGGAGAGAGGCAGCAGGAAGCTGGCTCTTCATCAGTCTGGTATCTTCCAGACTCAGGCTGGTCCCTGCACTCTGCTATGAAGGCCTGAAGCTGGGACACTGGCGCCATGTCCTGCTGGTTATGCTGCAAAACAAAAAAATCTTCAGTGTTACGACACAAAAGTGTCAAACATCTCTCTACAGTTTGTGATTTCAGGTAACTCAGACTGACCTTGATGGTCTCATATGTGTCCGTTATAAGAGCGATGAAGAGGCTGAGCACCATGTAGATGAAGAGGGAGATGAAGGAGTAGAGGTAAAGTCGGCTGAAGAGCCACACCATGTAGCTCTTATCTCTCATGTTCAGGAAGGTGGCGTACATGTCGTCCCCGTTGATAAGAGAGAAGAGGCACTCTGTCACTTTGTCAAGTGTTCGGAACTGGAAATAAATGTTTTAATAAGTAAGTTTGAATATTTCTTTGTCCCCAGGACACAGCTACTTCAAGGCTGACAATTGAATCAGATATTTAGACCTTTGCTTTTATACCTTGTCATGGTAAGGCCCAAGGACAATCCAACCACAGAAACAGTACCCAAGGTAGATCATGGCAGCACAACAGCAGAATCTAATCACATTTGGAAATGCCCCTCTGAGGGTCAAGATTAAGATCTGAAAAAGAATACGGTTTTAGGTTCCTTTGGGTATACATACACTGCTTTAAACAGGTTGTCAGAAGCTTCATGCAGAAATTTTAAAAGTAGAAGAACATCAAAAAGCTGTCATGTAAGTTCTTACATTATATTTCTTGAAGAATCCAAGGTAACGGATCACACCGACCCAGACGAGCATTGTGGCTGTTCCCAGCAGGATACTGCAGACATCATAGTTTGTCAGGTACTACAAAACGAAAAAAGTACAAATAGAAGATATGTTAAATCTGATCTATCATGAAGAAAGTGGATTAATCAGTTTAAAAATGTGGCCAGTAAAAAACAAACCTTTGTTTGTATTCCAATTTTGAGCACAGACCCAGCGATGGTCAGTGTGTCGCTGATGATGATAAGGATGTACCAGCCATTCACAAACTCCATGCGGTCTGACCAACTCACAATTTTCTTGAAGTAGGCGTGGAAGAATATGTTGAACTCCTGCAACAGAGACACTCAGTTAATGTAAAACACATCTGCCAAATAACTGCAACACAAAGCAGTATTCATTCCCAGTTATGACGGATGGATTTCTTAATTTTCACATAAAATAACTATACATTTTAATTAATTAATTTATTTATTTATTTTTACATTGTGTTTTTGGGCATTTAGACCTTTAATGGATAGGACAGCTGAGGGGGAGAGGGGAAATGTGGGGAGTGGGGGAGGACATGCAGTAAATGGTCGAGGCTGGAATCAAGCCTGCGACCTCTGCAACAAGGGCTATGGCCTCTGTACATGGGGCACGCGCTTAGACCGCTAGGCCAACAGTGCCCACATTTTGAATTTTAAGAGGTTTATAAGACAAGAAATTCTGACTCTGATTTAAAATTCATTTCAAAATACAAATTCAGATTTTTTTAATATTGAAAATTCAGTCCTCTCTTTTTCTCATTCATATATTTGTTTATATATTTGTAAATGTTATTATTACAATGTTTTAAAATTATATTTTTGGGCATTTTTGACTTCATTTGATAGGACAGCTGAAGAGAGGATTATAACCTCTGTATATGGGGCGCAGGCTTAAACTGCTAGGCCAACAGCATCATCAGTCACTTAAAATGAATTAAAATTAATAATAAATAAATAATAAATGAATGATTATTATTATTATTATTATTATTATTAATAATGATACATTTATTTATAATGCACCTTCATTTGGCGCAAATCTCAAAGTGCTACATAACACATCATTAAAAGCAACAGGGTAAAAAGTAGAGTTTAAAAACAAGACAGTAGGAAAAATGTAAAAAGTAAAAAAGACAAACATTTAAATTCAATTAAAAACACAACAGTGGATAACACTAAGGAAATGCCTCAATCCTTCTTTAATGAAAACATTTTACTCTTAATGTTTTCAGCCTTAAAGTACAAGTACAAGTCTATATTATACTCACCACATCTTAAAGGCTCATGACAATAGCTGCTATCCTGCATATTACTTCACATAACAGTACAACAGAATGTGAGCTAAATGCACCTGTACATTCATCTGTGTTTGAGCTGGTAATCTATTGACTTGTTCTTCTCTACTTACAAACTGCAGCTGGATGCCATTGATGACAGACCGCAAGCAGAGGATGAGAGAGGTGAGGCAGGCGAGGATGACCACAGAATCAAACGACATTAGGAGGTAATCGTTCTTGTCAGCTGCAAAGCAGAGACAAACACTGCAGGTAAGAAGTTGCAAGGACAGTTTGGTAGTTTTAACAGAGGCTGTGTTTTACAGGTGGCAGAATAATGTCAGTGTGCGCCCTGCTGGCATGTGAAGTAATAATCAGTATGTGTATTTGAAAGGGTCATCATACAACAAAGAACTAGGATGACAGTGAGTTTGGTCTAAAACTTACAAGTTCCTTCCACATTCCAGTCTCTGCATTCATAAATTCTGACATCATTTTCAACATCAACCTTTATCCTTCCACTGTGTGCTCGATTGTCAAACATGATCTGTATAATAAGACAGAACAGTTTGCAAACATGAACATGACATGTCTCTGTTTTAATATCCTATGATTGTAGATAATGATGTCACCCACCATGATATGGAAGTCATAGCAGTCTGGCAGCTCATGGTTGCGCACAGTCTGCAGATTGATGGTTTTCAGAGTTAGGTAGATGCTCACTGATAGCAGCCTGGAAACACAAACACAAATTAGGAGGTAGATCTCTTAACTAGATCTCTTATCACTTGGCATGAAACCAGTATTTTCAGTTTAGTCACCTTTTGAAATCTAAGGAGAAGTTCACAAGTGTCGCCACGCTGCTGTTGTCGACCGACTGCACGGGGAAAATGGAAACACAATCTGTGAGGAGAAAACACAGACAGTGAGTCCAAAAGCACCTAGATCACTTAGTCAGTGGATACAACTCATTCTTCTGGCTGCACTAATGCAAGCTTCCTCTTTTTTATTCAGTCACAAGTAAATCCACAGAGATTATTTTCCATTCATGCAATGAATCAGTGTCCACAAATACTTCCTGCACAAAAAATCTGACAATACATATACAAAAAAAAGTTGTTTTATAGCTTCCCATGAATATGTTTGATGAATTTATAATTTTTTTAAGGCCTTTATGGAAAAATGCTTACACTTACCTTTATCAATATGTGGGTCGATGTGAAAGGTCTCATTTCCGGGATCGATGCTGCCGTTTCTGTAAAACTCTTGACACACAGACAGAGGAGTGTACTTTCCATCAGTCCTCTCGTATGCAAGATTACCCACTGTCAGGTTTTGGAGATTTATGTACTGAAAAAGAAAATTGTATAAATGAGAAAGAAACACTTTTACATGCATTAACTCATAAATGTTAGCTTTCAAATCCACAAGGGACTAGATTTGATGTACCCTGTTGATAATGTAGTACATGTGATCATACACATCTGCTTTGGTGTACAGTGCGTAGCTTCCCAGATGATGATCCTTGTATCCTTTTAGAAACAGGTGTCTAAATGTCATGAGGTTTTGTTCCTTAAAGGTGACCATCATTTCGTTGCTCAGTCCAAAGGAGACTAACTAAAGCAGAGACAGGGAAGAAACAGTTAAAACAGACATCCATACCCTCTGTGTATATTCATGACTTATGTAAACAAGGAACCAGAGGCTCCTGTGTGCTACCTGGACTGTGATGATCGCAATTTTTAATATTTGTAACATCATTTTCCATGGCTTCCGACCCCTTGCTTTGTATTTCTCACAAGGGTTCATGAAGAAGTACTTGAGCCTCCGTCTGAAGTCCTCCACCATCTTTGACTCCAGGGTGCGGGTGCTCCATCTGCAGTGGCCGTTTAGCCTCCTGCTGTCTGACCTCCCCGCCAACAGCTGCTCAGTGTCTTCCATTACACAGATTGTCCTGTTTTCGGAGAGTTTTTGCAATTCTTTCTTGTTATAGTTAAGCATTGAATGTATGACAGAGATGTGTTGAAGGTGAGGTTCAACCATTCCTGTCATTCTGATGTTTATCTAACTGGTTCCCCTACATACACTCACAGCTGCTGTTCTCTCAACTTTCAAAAAACTCTGTTTTGAGTTCATATTAATTAATATAAAATAAGCTACAATGCACCAAAACACATAAAAAAATGTTCAGTAGAAGCATCTAGCTTTTCTTAACTGACTTATAAATAAATGTTGCAGATCTGCTTGTGACAAAAAGAATATATAAGGTAGAAAAAATGCACTTCAATTATTTTTGTAGTAAATGACTTCACATTGTGGACTTTGAGTTTAAAATCTTTGCAGGAAAATGACAACTCATGCCAAATCAAAATACTTATGTTGTAAATCTTAGTGTTATTATGTTTATGCTGGCTTAAACAGTAAAGAAAAACAAACTCAGACATACTTTACAATATTACAACACAATAATTACAATAATAATAAATAGATTACCTGTTGTGCACCAGCCGGTCAAAGAATGACTACTTCAACACTCCTCTGTATGAAGACCAGGCGGTGCAGTCATCACACCAGCCTCCACCACAATGACTGTCACTCCTCTGCGTCATTCTATGCTTTTCCAGTTTTTCCAAAACAACTGTTACAGCTCCTCACTAACAGAGTCTGCACAGACAGAAACTGACATCTGAAGCTAAAGGTTGCAGGTTTTGTTGATGATGTCAAAAAAAAACAAAAAAAACCAGAGATGATCTTTATAAAATCCATAACAGTTACTAATAAAAACAAGACACACACGTTGAGTCCAGTTGAGAAACCTTTAGTATGTGATTGAGTATAACACATAACCAGTGTACCAGTGTATACAGTGATAAGCAGGGTATAGTTTGAATTTCACAATATGTTTTCTTATTCAAGAATTCTGTAGTGACAAAAAAGTCAAATCAACTTCTTCCGCTTGAATCAGCACAGACATGAACAAGAACTCATTGCTTAAAGCTACGTCGCTCAGGCAAACAAAGGTAGCATCGTCCTACACATCATAATCTCAAGTAGACACTCCAGTGGATAAGACTTTATCACAGCACCTGAATAGTACCTGCCATGTGTTCACACCATGCAAGTTCATCGAGAAATCACACCATAGATAAAGAGAAGAAGAGAGGAAAAGGTAAGAGTAGATGAGTGAGAACTGCACAACAACAAAAAAACGCAATGCTTTTATAAATATAGATCAATGTGTTTGAAAAATGTGTATTGAAAAGAGTTAAGTACCCAAAGCAGGCACTGTGTGTTGTGCTCTTCCTTTTAGTTTCTCTTTAAAATAATTTTGCTAGTGTGACTTCAAGATAAATAGACAACGCTCTTGCACACCTGACTTCATTTTTCTGCATTTGACATTTGTGAAATATATCTTATTTTGTTTTTAAAAAGGTTTTACATGTACATCTGCTGAGAAATACATTTGGCTTCAACCGAAATCTAAGGCTACACATTGGCAACAGACTTTTATGATAAAACATTATAAAAAGCTGTTTTATTATGTTGCATCTAATGATCATTTTCATGGTTTGATGATTGAAGTTTGGTCTGTGAAAAAAATGTGAATTGGTCTTCTGTCTGACCAGCAGTAAAAAAAAACAAGACTTCTCATATACTATCATGAAGAACAAAGACAAGCAGCTAATCCTCACATTTAAGAAACTGCAGCAGCAAATATTTTGCTTGAAAGTTACTGAAACAATAAATCAATTAAAAAAATAGTTTGCACTTTTTTCCATCCATCAAATAATCATTTCATTGATTGATTGTTTCAGCTTGAATAGCAGTAGTGCACCATGTGCAGCACCTTTTGTTTGTTTATAGAAAGCACTGTGGGACACAGTGAGAGACAACAATGGTAGAGGCTTTAGTTGAGTAGATAGTGCTTGTTTACAAGGGACTGCATGTGAACTGTCCTATTGAGATGTAGAATTAAAAGGGGCTCCTGTCTGATATTGGAGTGAGTGAGCGTGACCGCAGGGGCTGAAAGTTTGGGTCCCCTCCGGTGCTGGTGCATCCAAGTGCTGCAGCATCGATGTTAGAAGGGGATTCGACCATCACGTCGTCTGGTACAGGAGGGGCCCCGGGGTCCCCGGGTCTCGGGAGGCTGGAGGAGGTGGTGGAGGAAGCTATGGCGATGCTTGGACAATCTCCCGTGGACACGTCGCAGCTTTTCTGTACTGACGGCAGATTTAGTGAGGCGGCTACATCTGAAGTTGAGCAGCTTCCTTCTCCGTCAGGGTGGAACAGCATGGTAGAGTTGGTTGAAAACGACGAAGGGAGGTCGCTGGTTCTGATGCTAAGGCTGCTGTCTGATGAGGAACTAGAAGCTTTCACTGCAAAGTGGAAGGAAAGCTGAATTACTGCAACAAGAACAGATTTCAAACAACATATTTAATTGACACTGAACGTACTAACCTCTGAGGGACTCAATCTTCTCATTTTTGGCCTTTTGCACCTCATCTGTTATTTTGGCAATGATGAAGTTTTGTGAACGCATCTCCCTAATGGAGTCAGTCAATGCGTCCAGGCCACGAGGATGCTCGGCAAGTATGTCCAACAACATGGCCGTCCTCTTGGTCTGCGTAGTCCTGCAGCTGATTTCCTCTGCATCATCTCGTGCCAGGATCCTGCAGGCACGCAGGTAGTCCAGGTGGCGTTCAGCACGGATTTTGTCGCAGAGGTAGTGCCGCAGCCTGATCAGCACCTGGACATCCACAGTAGCCATGTAGAAGGAGTAAAGGAGAACAAAGTGAGCACTAAATGCCCTGAACCTGAGGGGTTAACTTTGAAAAAACGGAACTACAAGTATATTTTAACGTTGTCTGTACATAGCCCAGTCTACCTTTCTGCATGTCTGTTCCATGTCTCTCTGTCAACCCCTCCCTCTATCACATCTTTTCAGCTGAACAGATTGTTGCCCACCAATGAGTCTAGGTCTGCTCAAGATTTCTGCCTAATGAAGCAAGTTTTTCCTTGCCAGTGTCACCAAGTGCTTGCTCATAGTTTATCAATGATGCAGCACTGAGATCAAAAAGTTGCCAATGCCGTGCCACTTTGTAGCTAGTGGCCTGCTGCAGCATGTTGCTGCGTATGACATTCTCTGCCGACATGTCAGGGCCACAGACACTTTCCTTGTGATCAGCCAGTCATCAAATAGTGTTACATTACCATGTTTGATGATCATTTTGCTTTGAAAATGGTCAAATATTGTCTTTTGCTACACTTTTCCAACCTTGTTGAAATCCCATCTATTCAAACACATACTTTAGACATATTTATATTCAGAAAGATAAATCCTCAGTACTGCACTTAATGGGCTTCTAAATACACCAGTGTGTTTCATCTATCATATTAACTCTCAACCATATTTGGCTGAAGAAGGCAGAACCAGATGATAATAGAGGAGCTATTTTAGTCAGCATCCAGGTGCATGCGCAGTTTCCTTTTCTTTGTACTGCAAATGCCCATTTAGCACAGAATTGATGATTTATTTCTATGTAAATAAATAACACATCTAAAGAATGTGTTTGAATAGACAGGATTTCAATACGGTTGGAAAATGATTTTGGAGAAGTGTAGTCAAAAGACAACATTTGACAGTTTTCAAAGCAAATTGATCATCAAACATGATAATGTAAGACTATTTGAAGACTGGCCACAAGTCAAGCATGGCACAGGCAAGTTTTCACAATTAATACACAAATAGATCAGTCTGGATCTGCTCTCTGTGTACAGTACATTTTGTTGTGAACTGGTGCTTCATTATGACAATTTAAAAGTAAATCAAACTTAGTGTGGGACAGCTGAAAATCTGCTGGGTGTCATTTAAACCCACTGCAGAAGAGGATATTACCTAAAATCACTCTGAATACCCATACTGCATCTGATCTCCATGGAATATGTAGACCTTTGACCTTGTGTTTACTCCTGGTACTGTTTTTAGTAGTCAAAACCAAGCACACACTCCTTTGCCTTTACAAAACAGTGCAATCATCCTCCAATGGTTATGTTTCTAAATACTATGAAGGGTTTTGTTTCAGTGAGGCCACAGGGAGCTGGGGTGGGGTATTTCCCTCTTTACCAGGCCTGATCGTCAAACGAGGAACAAATAACACAACAAAACGTGTCCGCAGAGCTATAGGCCCACATGTATCTGTATTTTTCTACATACATAAACCTTCCCAGAGGGGTTATCTATATCAAGGCAAAGTTTGCCTGAATTGTCGTACTCACGTCTTTTTTAATCTCTGCCATTTCATCTTCAGTGAGATGAGGAACATCCATCCCCTCACCCTCAAACTGAGACTCCAGGTGTTCCGGGTGAAGAATGTGGACTGGTGCGCGTTAATAAGATAGTTATATTAAAATACACGGCACTAATAACTTAGTTAAACGCGTTAAAAGATTTGCCTTTTCATTATGTGTCGTCTAAAGTTGCTCTGCCTACTGTTCA
The DNA here is from genome assembly GCF_009762535.1 of Notolabrus celidotus. NCBI lineage: Eukaryota > Metazoa > Chordata > Actinopteri > Labriformes > Labridae > Notolabrus > Notolabrus celidotus. Next base: position 13,014,272 of record NC_048286.1, on the reverse strand, counting down.
TTCAAGTTTCTGTCTCAACAATCACCGGACTTCCTGATACTGTCGAAATGTACGTCGACACGAGAACAATCGAAGAAGAGAGGCGGACGCATTGCCACACTCCGGTTTGATTTATGAGCTAAATGATCCGTAACAAGCTCTACACTGACGGTGAAACCTAAAGACAGAGTGAGAAACTGTTGTCAAACTTTCCTCCTGTTGAGCCCGTCGTGGCGTCTGTTTTCAAGATCATTTCTGGTACAGGTGAAATGCTTTTCCAGCAGGGTCCACTGGGTGGCGCTGTTGGATCTGTTTACGCTTGAGCACACAGTTCTTTAAAATACAGAGGATGCTGTGGTGGGTTTTCTACGGAAGCCCTAAAAGGACATGGTTAAATACATTTCATTTTCTAAGTTTTCTGAAGATAACAAGTTACTTTTCTAGTTATCTTGAGAAAACAAAGCGTGTTATCTTGTGAACTCTACTTATTTGGGCTGGAGGCATCAAGACAGGTGAGGCCAGCAAGCTCAAGAAGCTGGTAAAGAAGGCCCGCTATGGGGTTGGTCTAGAACTGGACAGTCAGTGGCTGAGAGGAGGTTGATGGACAAACTGCGAGCCATCCTGGACAACCCCTCTCACCCTCTCCATGATGAGCTGTGGCTGATGGGGAGCTCGTTCAGTCAACGCATCATCCCACCACGGTGCAAGACTGAACGCTTCAGGCGCCCCTTTGTGCCCACTGCCATCAGACTGTTAAACAGTAACATAGGCCACAGACTGCATCACGCTGACCACTGATCCCCCCGCCCCCTCCATGAACACATATATATCATCAATGCATTGTCTGTCACACTCCCTCATCTCATCTCGTACTGACTCTCTGACTGCTGATGACATTATAATGCATATTACATTATATTATATAATTATCTTGCTATATTATATTATGTTATATTATCACCTCATGTCAACCTGTCACTACTGAAACATTTTTAATACTGCCTGTAATTACTTCTGTTTAATCCATTTGTAACATTTACATTTATCTAAATTCCATTTGTAACATTGTATATATCTAAATTGTATTCTATCTTTATTAATCTATTTTTATTTTTACTTATTTTATTTTACCCCCCTGGGATCAATAAAGTAATATCTTATCTTATCTTATTTTGCTCTATAATGGGATCATTTATCTTGTTTTAACCAGAAAACGAAGCTCATTTTTTGTGATTTTGATCTTCAACCTGTAAGACAAATGTCTCATAACAAAATGTATTTTTATTCTTTACTAGGCAACCTTTTCTAAACAATGTCTGATAAAAAAAACAAAAACTAAAGAAATTGAAAACAGGCCTTAGCTATTAACTGAAGTCACTCTTAACCATATGTATAAAATCCCTTCTTTTATTTTTATTATGGAGCCCTAAAAGAACATGATTAAATACAATTTTGTTTTCTCTGTTTTCTCGAAATCTCTACTTATTTTTTTCGTTATCTTGGGAAAACAAAGCTTGTTATCTTGAGATAACGAAAAAACAACTTGAGATCTCGAGAAAACAAGTGAAATTAAATTGATATCTCAAGAAAACAGAGAGAAGAAATTTATTTAATCACGTCCTTTTAGGTCTTCCATATTATTCAATAATTAAGTTTTTAAATTAAAAAAATAACCCTCTCACTCTTTTTTTCACCCTTTGGAATAAGAAAATTAACTCTTAATTTTATCAGGGTGTTCTGCAATGTGATCTATTACTTTATGTGGGCCTAATGTTAATAACTAGCATACATATGCTGTTCTTTCTTCATCCTGTTCAGTGATGTTATATGCTGAAATAAGTGAAAACACCTGCGTCAGTGTGCTATGCACTTGGAAACCAGCATTGAAATTCTCACAATAAAAAGTATAATATTTGTAGTATTTTTTTCAGTGTGCTATATCAAAAAATGTTAATCAATAGGGGTTGCCTATGATTTTAGAGGTTTAAATCAGGTACACAATTTTGTAGAAGTAACTACAAACTATTATTTCTAAACAGTAAAGAGAGTGTGAACTTAGGAATGGAGAACAAAGTGTCCTCATACCTGCATCATAAACTTTCTGCAGTGCATGAGAAGAACCAAAATAACATTTCAGTAAACATATAATTAATAGTGAAGCGGCAAAACACAGGCAGTGAAAATGTAATGTCCCTGTAATCACGATTCTCCACGTATCATTTGAAGATGTGTGCTCCCTGAGGAGGTTGTTGTAAGGCCTGTTTTGTCATGTTCTGCAATGTGTTGCTGAAAAACATTAAGCAGTTAGCTGTGTTAAATGTAAATCAGGTTACAACCTTAGTCCCTTATTGTTTTTTCTTTTGTCTGTGTGATTGAATTAAAGATACAGTGTAGAACAGGTTCAAAAATGATGGGACTCCTGTTGCATCCCAGCTATTTCTGGAGGAGAAGTGCAACAGAAAGATGCCCTTTAAATGTCAGGTGTTTAAAGGGCAAACTGTATCAGGATGAGCCTTTTCAATACAAACAAGAAACAAACATTTGATTCTGAACGCTGCAGAAACTGTCCTCTGCATGCCCTCTGTATTTCGGAAAAGTTAATTATGATTCACACAAACAACAGAGAGCAGTAGCCTGGAAGTAATGTCAAATCAGCAGAGAGCGATTCAGATGAACCCAGTGTACTAGCTCGTGAGTGGCCCCATGAGAAAGAGAAAGAAAAGGTGAAATGTTTATAGAAGTGATGTAATGTACTGGATTCGATCATATCTGTACAGCTCCTATAGATATTCGTGTCCACAGTGTACAACCAGCTCTCACGTAACAGCCAAAACAAGCTTACCCCAGACCCAGTGTGGTTTTACAATGAGGAGCACTGCAAAAGTATTTCTGCCTACCCGTTCCCTGTAGCCAACACTTCTTCCACACAATTTAAATCCAATATTTTTTCTTTGTATGCATTTGCACTGAAGTATGAATGTATATAGTATCATAAAATTACTTTATACATATCTGCTTTCTGCCCATCTATCTTCTCCATTCATTGTCCCGTTTGTCCAATGAAATGTGATCCCCGAAGTACTTTTGTTTGAGAGGGAATTTACACAGATTCAAGGTTATGAACTGTAGATTTTAAAATGTACATAATGTTTGCTGGAAAGGTAAATCCATCTTTATATCAGCTACAGGTGAACATAAGAGCTTGTCAACTGGCTGAAAGACGATGCTCAAATAAGAATATTGTTTTTGCATTCTGTACTTATGACTTAAAAAACAGCCTGAAACTTTAGTATCATCTCATTCCACCAATTAATTAGCATCCACATATATGTATATCGGAGCTGAGGTGACAGAGGTGACTGACAGCTAAGCAAGTGTTGGTAACGAAAATTATCAGAAAGCATTTGTTTAATGAATGTTACCCACTCGTATGTACGTCGCTTTGGATAGAAGCGTCTGCTAAATGACATTGTAACATTGTAACTCATCCTGACCTCTGACTCAAGCTTGACGCATGCATGAAAGACAAGCTGTCTTTGGAAATCGTTTAAATTTTATACTTACATTAATAGGTCTATATAATTTGCACACTTGAAGATACTTTCACACACTGCCCTGTAAGAATTGGACATAGGTGTTTCCAGAAATAGGTCGAGCATAACATTATTAAACTGGTCAGTTTAACGTGAGACTGCAACTCCAGCTGCAGCCTGGCTTATATATATATATATATATATATATATATATTTATGTTTCTTTTACTTAACACTGTTCTGCAAATTCTTTATTTCACACCATACGCTGTACCACAGCAGTCTTTTTCCAGCCACCGGTTTAAACATGGAGCCCGTGCTCACTTGTTCACTCTTCATCTGCCTGAGCTGGCACTGATTCAAGCTGGCCCTTGTAACCTCAGTTAGATAAGAAGGAGGCCGTGCCAGTCTCAGCCTCTTGTTCTCACAGGTTATAATGAAAGGAAAGGCATGTCTTCCCTGATATCTAGCATTGTCCTTTGATGTGGATTGAAGAGGATGCTTTTTATCCTGGCAGCTATTTCAAAGAAACACTCAATGTTCATCCTGAGAGGAATGTTGCTCCAGGCACTGCTTAAGTTTTAGTCTCTCTTTCTTCTTCTTTTTTCGGTGTGTTTCTCATTCTAGGCACTCTCATTCAGACCAAACAAAGGATTTCTTGGGCTCAAGCATTCCAAGAAGCTCCCCATCCCTTTTTGAAATATTAAAGTCAAACAAACTCTAATCCATCCACACCCATAGGTGACAGAAAGGAATTTCATCTGTGACTTTTAACACCAGCGAGGTTAGAAAGTCCAAACACTGATCACAGACATCTGCAGCAGTCTAAACACTGCTTCATCCGAGATAGAAATCCAGTTGCTCATAGAAGTATGTAGCTTCTCTTCAATATTTATGTCAGGACTTGTGGTGCCCCGATGTTGAATCTCTTTGCGGGGCTGCTCACACACGCATAAGGCTGGTGATGAAATATTTCAGGTATCATGTCTAAATGTGCCCCCTTTATATAACATTACATAACCACAATTCAACAGTTGTCGCTCTTTTTCCACTTTTATTCTGACAGGACAGGATGCATGAAGAGGAAGATAAACTTATAAAGAAGGTGGTATTAAAATACAATAACAATTAAGTGAACATAATAAGCAGAGTAGGAACATAACTTCCTATTTTCAATATTTTATTACATACTAATAATAATTTCAGGAACTTTTCCACTTCATGTTTGAAATGTATTCTTTCTATTTTCACTTCATGGTTTTGAAAGTGATATAAAAAAATATATAATTAAAGCCCTGAAAGAATGGAAGTGAGACAGACTGGGTGGTTCTTGGCTTGGTAGGAGAGACGAGGGGAGGGAGGGGGGGAAGGAGGGGGGGAAGGAGGGAGGGAGGGGGGCTTCTTATGGGCTTATGGGAGGACGCGTGTAGAAGCATTCCTCTCATAGTTTTGGGACACCTCTTCAGCCTGAGTCGACGTCAGTTCTTCCCGGGGTCTATAAAAGGGGGATTGGGTCTCAAAAAGGAAGGAGAGGAACTACCTGTAAACCCACTGCAAGGTCTTGCGTTTGACAGAGATCTTTTGACGCTGAACTGCTGAAGATGTGGAAAGTCTGTGTGGTTTTTATCCTCTGTAATATACCGGTGAGCAAATCTATTCATTCATAAGTTGCCTGTTTATCTGTAGTCATTTTTGGAAGCAGATTTTATAACAGAAATGTGTGTTGTGCTGTGTGGTATCTTAGGTGTCAGCTTCATGTCCAAAGGACTGCCAGTGTCCCCCTGACACCCCCACATGTGCATCAGGAGTGAGTCTCATGCCGGACGGCTGCGGATGCTGTAAAATTTGTGCACGGCAGCTCTTTGAAGACTGCAGCAGAAGTCAGCCATGTGATCACACAAAGGGACTGGAGTGCAACTTTGGAGGGGGATATGGCTCTGCTAAGGGCATCTGTCGAGGTACAACAAGTTCAATTTCAGTCTATTACTTGTTTTCAGTGGCATAATCTGTCTGCTTTATTCTTCTTATTTCAAAACTCTTTTCTGTCTGTGTTTCTCTAAAACAGCCAAATCAGATGGAAGAACATGCGAGTACAACAACAAGATTTACCAGAACGGAGAAATCTTCCATCCAAACTGCAAACACCAGTGCACTTGCATGGATGGTGCAGTCGGATGTGTCTCTCTTTGCCCGCATGAGCTCACCCTTTCCAAACAGGCCTGTGCCAAGCCAAGGCGGGTCAAAGTCCCAGGAAGGTGCTGCGAACAACTCATCTGCCCCGAGGACAAAAAGACAGACAGTACTGAAGGAAAGAAACACAGGAGAAAGCACAGCAAAGACACTAAGTCCGAAGATGAGCTGACCAATGAGAATGAGCTGGCTCCAGTGTGGGGAGGAGAAGCAAAGTCTTTGCCTGGTGAGCACATGTATTCTTTAAGATTGAATAGATCAGAAAGAGTGAACTAATATAAGGAATAATTAAAAAAATCAAAGTCATGTTTGCATGGATTGTTTTATTTAATCAAGTGTTAATTTCTTTTTAAACTAGTCTAACCCTTTTTCGTTCTCTCTCTCTCTCTCTCTGCAGCCTTCAGGAGTCACCGAGTGAGACAAACAATGATAGGAGGAGTCAATTGCATATCCAAGACCACAGCTTGGGCACCCTGCTCCAAATCCTGTGGCCCAGGACTGTCCACAAGGGTGACCAACATGAACACCCAATGCAAAGTGGTGACAGAGACTCGGATCTGTGAAGTCCGCCCATGCAACCTTATGAATTTCAACAAATTTAAGGTACATTTCACTTTAAAGAGCTAATTGAAAAAAAAAAAAAAAGTGTAGTATAAGAATCATTGTGTGCAATGAGATCTTTAACATAACTTACTCTTTGGAAGTTCTAAGATGTCCTGTCTCAACAGAAAGGTCAGAACTGCAGCCACACAGAAAAGTCCAGACGTCCGGTTAGGCTGTCCTTTGCAAGCTGCCACAGCTTGAAAAAGTTCCAGCCGAGGTACTGCGGTTCCTGCTCGGACCGGCGATGCTGCAGGCCTCACCGAACCCAGACCTCACCCGTCCGCTTCCGGTGCAAAAATGGAGAGCTGGTCAGCAGGATGGTGATGATGATCGAGTCCTGCAAGTGTGACCTGAACTGTTTAGGCGGCAACAAGAAGAAAGTATTCCGCAAAAGACTTTTAAATGATATCCACAAATTGAAAATATGAAGTGCAAGAGAAATCCTTTCAGGTGTAGACTTTTAGGGAATCTGAGGGTGCAGGGTAGAAGTCCTGAAGTATCTAATTTATAAGTCTGCTTCATACAATTGGAGCCTTGTGTTCTGCTTCCTTTGAAGCACAATTTCTCACATTTTGAAAATCCTTTTATTTTTGTTATTACACCAAATTGTGTTCTCCTATTTTAATTCATAACTGTACTCCATTATATTTAAGCCTCTGTAGACAAGACATCATGGAAATGACTATGGCAGCTACTCTATCAGTCATTGCAGATGTCGCCCTGTTTGTTTACTGTACTGATCTTTTATCTATAAGGTTTAAATTTGATGTTCAGGTTATGTGTAACAAGAGTTAATCATGAGATATTGTACAATAGCGTTGTTTTGTACTTGTAAATGTTAGACTGAAAATAAACTTCACAGACAGCTGTAACTTCCAATATATCAAATTCATCCTTCTTTTAAACAAATAAACACTTCAAACTGAGTAGTTTTTTAATAATTCTATATGGGAGATGAGGCTTGGGTTCTTGGGTTGCAGCAGTGTGAAAAAATGTAATCTCTCGAGGAGTCTGTTGTAACAGTGTCAAGTAGGAAATGAGCTATACTGTTACACCTGCATCTGGCTGACCCACTTGTGAGAGGAGCTACACACCACAGAATAGTTAAAGGAACCGGTGAAACGTAAACCTTAGAGGGGTTCTCCTGCTGTTGGACAGATGCTGGGTGCAAGGTATAGGGTACAAGAGAATCATCTTTCCACCTTTCCTATGTCTAAATGCGACTTTAAGGGATTAAGTACATGCTTCTCAGATTAACATTTTCATGCGTGCAACTGTGATTGATTGTAACAAATGTACTGCAAGAAAAAAAACAAGACATGTAGGTCATCCAACCAATTTGACTCCCAAAAGCTTGTGTTGTTCCCAACATGGTGTGAACTAATTCAAGCTAATTTCCAGCAAACAGCAGATAAAGCAAATTCCTCAAAGCATGATCAGCAGAGTTACATAAAAGGGCAAGGGCAAGAGTGAATGGGAAGAAGGGGGAAAAAAAAGGAAAAACCGGGGTATTGACGCACGCAGGGATGAAATGCTTCCATCCCCTGACAGAGAGCACAATAGAGCTTTGTGTCTGAGAACTTTAGAGGAACAGTGATCATCCAGAGGGAGTCTGTCCACAGCAAGACCACATCAGAGTCTGGACGCAGGTCTGGACACATAGGGGACTTTATTACCATAGATACAGGAAGAAGCCGCAAGAAACAGCAACAGAACAAAAAGTACAGTGCAAGTTCAGCCTTTTCAAATCATGCTGCAGCAGATACCTGCACTCTCTGTTTGAAAACTTTAATTATAAAAGTAGGAGAGCAAAGCAGCAGCAGAGTTTAAAGTGGTTTGGAGATCTCCCAGAGGAGCGTGTCATTCATATATTATGTTTGCAACCCTGCAGGCTTCAGCTTCACATCTGACAGCTGAACAATTAATCTACAGCATCATTGATCTCAGTCCAGCTGAAATCAGAACGTAAACACATTAAATATAATAATCACACATTTTCTATCATTACTACAGAGACAGACACGTTCAATTGTAGCATGCACAGGATATCAGAGAAATTAGATCCTGAGATATAATTCCTGATTTCCCATCATCTGCGTCACTCGCAGTGAGACAATTATCATGGCTTGAATGGGAGCCGAGGTTAAGCATTTCTCAATGGATCACCATAATAAAAGATATTCTAGCAGTTTATCTTGACATGTGCAACAACAAATGTTTAATTTTTAAGCACAACTGGAGTTGAGCAACAATTTATTTCTATATTGTGTGTATGTACAGTTTAAGGTGATGGAAGGAGACACCTCATTTGAGCCTGATGCACATGTAGTCACCTTCAGAATGTAAACCAACTCACTTTGCATTGTGAGACACTTACAGGTGAAAAATAAGACGAACAAAACAGCTCCACCTAGTGCACATTATATTCTCCAGCTGGTGAACCCTTTTTGTCAATCTAGGGTTTAATTATGAAGTAAAGGAATATCAGAAAAGAGCAACACATTTGCTTCCACAGTTACTCAGAGCCCAGGAATGCATCTTCAGATTCCTAAGTTCATAGAACAGCAGTCTAGAAAAACAAAGGTTTTCAATTAAAGTGATAAGCGACAAGTGGACTCATTGTTTCAGGTGTTGCACAGATAACTAGCGTTAAAGTGTTATAATAAGTAGGTCTTTAAGTAATGGCTGCTTTAATAACTCAAAATAAGTAAATGAGTCAGAATCTCAGCCATACTCCACAAAATAAGTTAAATTGGTAAAAATATATGCAAATGCTGACATGTCTCATGGGAAAAAGACACCAAGGCTCCCACATCCAGGGACATGAGCTAAAAACAATCATCAGAACCTCTTGCACAACAACAAAGTTGAAGAAACAAAGTCCTACATTCTCAGCTAACTGCAGAGATCGTAGAGTTTCTACCCAAAGACAGACAAAAAACATCTTATGCACACTAAGCTCTTACTTTCTTTGACAGTAATGATTTCACCCACTTCCTTTAAATAATAATATTTGTTACAAATAAATAAATAAATAAATAAATAATCAAAATCCAAAACTAAACCTCTAATTACTTTAGAAAATATGATGATCCAAAAGTGGTCGTCTGCAGCCCCTCGTCGAACATCGTCGTGTAAGAGTTTTTCAGGAAATCCACATAGTTCTGAATGCTCTGTTTGTGGCTCTCTGATTGGTCGAGGCTGAGCTGCAGGTCCTTCAGACGCAGCTCAAACTGTTTCTCCGCCTGAAGATGAAGATACAGACACAAAAAGATTGATACTTATCATCGATATCAGAGCCTGATCCAAAGCATCAAGATGGTGTTTGGCAGCAGGGAGAGGCAATGGACTCACAGTGATCTTCTTCTGGCTGAGAAGCCGCAGCTCGTTATCCCTTCTGCTCTTTTCAGCTTCCAGCTCCAGGATTTTAGTCTGAAGGGTCTCTTCTCTGGAAACAGCTCGGCCTTTTACGTTGTTGACCTGAAGAGGTAAAGTGAAACACATCAGTATAAAAGCCCAGTTTTCTTTATCTGAGAACAAATATAGTGTCAAAGGAACCAGAGTGTTTATAGGACTTAAGAACTTACAAAATGTGCCTTATTTTGGTGTAATGTCACAAATTAAGTACAAATAAGTCCTCTAAAGATATGAGTTAAATTTGTATTCTTTTGAATGTTGTCAAAAATTGAACATTTGCAAAATTTGATCCCACAAAGATTGATGGATTTGCATTGAGATACCAGCAAATATTAAGAGAGGCCATTTCACAGGAAAACTCTTGATTCGTCATCATCTGTCTTTGTCTCAGGTGTTGATGGTCCACCTCTACCCTTCACCTGTTGTTTGACGTCTGATAAAGCCGCCTCCAGCTGCCGGCTGAGGGCCTGACACTCTGACGTGCGCTGATCCAGCTGACGGTTACTGTACCCGAGAGCCTCCTCCTGACCCGCAAGGCTCCGAACCAGCTCAAGGTTCTCCTGCTGCAGCTTCTCCATCTGCCTATGAACACATCATGAAACACTGCATTCTTCTAACTGTACACAAACAAACACTTGACACTCTGATGTAAAAGGGAGCCTTACTTTTGGACTGAACTGGCTCTATCTTGAAGTTGTAAGTTGGCCTCATGAATGGAGTCCTTCATTTCCACAGAAGATGACAGCAGTTTTGTCTGACTTTCCATCTGTGCACATGAAAAGTAAAATTAAGAATCACCTGCAGTGGTTAAATATGAACAGCGAACACAAGAAGATTTCAAATCACACGCAAAACTGTCCAAACAAAGCTTCTCAACACAATCTGGCAAACACAAAACAGGCAGTTTTCAAAGTTAAAGGTCATCAACACTAACACAAACATGTTGATGCTGGGAAATGTCTTACACAGCACAAAAACACAACTATGAATGGGTCCATATGTTAGAATGGTTGTAACCTACTCCTCTGCACTCAGACAGTTTCTCTGCACAAACACAAAAGTCCTCTCACTGCGGGGTCAGTCACGATGCACCAACAGACACATGACATGATGCTACTGCCTACTGGTCAGTTGTAGGAAACATGATGGCTGTTACACATTCTCTGACCCACACACATAGCACACCTTAACCTGCAGTTGCCTAACGGACTCTGACTTTTCTGAGCACTTCCTCTCCGAGCGTCGCAGGCTCTCCTGGCACTCGAGGAGACTCTGCTCAGCTGCGCTCAGTAAGTCAGGAAAAGACTGGAGCTCCTCCACACGCCTCTGCAGCTCCTGCCTCACCTGGGCTCCACAGGACGGCAGACAAGAGTCGTACGTGTGGGGAATACATAGAATATGAAGCTACATATTTGTCACACCTTTAAAAACAGATGCGTGAAAGTCTTTGAGCGAAATGTTTTTCTTTAACTGAGCTCTAGCAGTGTTTTGCAACCTAGAAGGTGCCACATATGCTATGGTGCTGTTTAACAGCACGAAAATGTAAATAACAAAAAATTCTTCACCCAAAACACAACATATATATTCAAATATATTAACTTGTAATCAATTGTGCACATGAAAGAGCTCAAAACTTTCATTAGTTATTGAAAAACTCTTTCTATTAGGAGGCAGACGCTTACCTTCTCAACCTCAGTATCTTTTCCATCTCGTCTTTTCTCTACCTCTCGTAAAAGATTTGCATATTTTATCCGCAGATCCTGAACTTCCACTTGAAGCTCAGCAGCCTGGAAAACACAAAACATAAACAGAAATTGAGATCAAAATAGAAAAAAAAAGCAATCAATAAGACCCCACCCCCACCCACCTTCACCCAACGATGCATGTACAGAACACATTATGAATATAAGACGCAATAAAAACAAGAGCTCAGTTGACGCTGTCATAGGGTCACGTATAGGGAACACTAGAGGTACTATAAAATGTTAAAAATGAAAATAGAAAGCAAAAAAAAACATTTGTTAGTATATATGATAAAAAAATAACATGAAATAATCCAGAAAAAATCAACAAGAGTAAGATAAAAGTTAAATAAATAAATAATAAACTATTCAAATAAAAATATCAAAATATTAAAATGACCATATTTCAAAAACAATAAAATAAGACAGTGCGTGAGGCATTCAAACACAACCAAATAAATGAATAAGTTAACTTAATACAAGTTAATAAATACAGAGATATAAGATAAATACAACATAGTTAAATGCAAAATATAAGGGTAGGTCTTGAGTTTGCTAATAAAAAAGTTAAAAATGTTTTTTTTTAAACTTTTTTTCAATGATTTTTTGAAAAGCACTTTTAAAGCATTGTTCTGTAACCGCTTACAGAAGATTAACATGAAGCATCAAACCAACAGAAAAATAAACAATGTTAAAAAGCATGAAACTTGATGTTTTAAGGACGTCAGAAGACATGAGAGATAGTTGCTTGCAATCATATCACAACACTTTTGTAGCAGTGTAGAGCTTGTCAGTATTTTTCTTTGTGTTCTCCGGCCTCATGCCTATTGCTCTCTTCCCCACAGCGTTATTATCTATCAGAAAACAGACTCATAAACACCCAGGATGAGTACATTTATATTTCAGAAAATTGAGTAAGCCAGGTTTTAAAGATTTCAAAGTTATCTGTCTATTTAAACTCATAACATGTGTGGAATAAATACAGCGAGTTAATAGTACCATATGTGTTATTATGTGTAGATGTTTTTCACAAATTACATCTTTGTACATCTGAACTCTGTGCTGATAGCTGCAAAACCCTCAAAAATCATCCGGTGTGAGCTCTAAAAAAGGGGAAAAGGAGCAGAATCAAACCTGAAATTGGTACTTTTCAGCTTCATGTTTCCTCTCCTGAGACGTAATCTTCTCTTCTATCAGCGCCGACTCAAAATCAGCCAGCTGCTGCTCCAACTGAGCGATAGATGCCTGTAATCACACAAACATGAGAATAATTTAGTAAAACAAATCACAGAGAATGTTTCAGACTTTCACTGATGAGCAAACAGAATCAACAGATGATACGGACTGGCTGTTTATCTGTTTGTTTCCTGTGGAGTAATGACTGGCTGTAAGAGTAATTATGGACAACACATTCATGAAGCAAGGTTTATACATCTTTCACAGTAATGATTCCCCGGTGGAAGCTGTTTGACATCTGGTACCTTGAGTGTTGCATTATTGACGCTGAGATCTCCATTTTCAGCTCTGAGTTTTTCAACATGCTGCATCACTTTGTCATTGGCTGCGTTGAGCTCGTCCTTCTCTGTCTGCAGCCTCGCCGTCAGGTCTGCAATTTGACTTTATTGATAACACACATTTAAAACTCATTAGTGAAAACTCAATTCCACTTTAAAAAGGGGGCTGTTGTGTGGGAGAGAAGGAATGACCAACCTCTTTAACAACTCTATGTGAGCAAAAAGTTTGTTGTTCTCATCTGTCATCTGCTCCTTCTGTTTTCTCCTGGAGTCTCTCTCTGAATGGGCGTTGGCAAGCTGAGCATCCTAAATGGAAACCAATTAAAAATAAATCAATGCAAGATCCTGAGAAGACACTTTTTTTTAACAACTTAATTTGAACGTATAACCAAAATTAACTGATTCTGTACCTTTTCCCTGAGCTGTGCATAGCATTTCTCAATAGCAGCTTCAAATCTCTCAGCTCTCAGCTTCTGTGCTCTGGTAGCTTTTTTCAGAGACTCCTTATCTTGTGCTGCCTTTTCAGTCATAGGTGTGATAGAGCCTTTCAAATCGTCAATCTCCATCTTTTGCTGCATCAGGGTTCTCTCCAAAGTCTGAAAAAAATGAAACACATAAAGTTTTGCTCTTAAATTGCTATTTAAGAGGTCTACATTTTGGTCTCTTTAGCAGCACCCTTAGAAATAAGCATGAACTGCAGGTCATTAGATTTATTTTCATTTTTTTCTGAATGTCCTTTTGCTCTTTTAAATGCATGACTTCATCTGGACATCTGCTTTGATTCTTTTACTTTATATTTGTGTGTGTTTGAAGCACTATTTTCTGGCTGAATTGGTCTTTTCTCCAATTTAAACATGATCAAACTCCAAAAAAATATCTGCACTGTTTTCCGAGCAGGTGAGGTTTATTTCTTTGAATAAATCAAAACTCACAGGATTACAACTTTCAAACAGTTTGCATAAAAAGTAGCAGATTAAAGCATTTTTTACCCTTAATTGCACGGTCAGGCGATTATTCTCAGCCTCCTTGTTGCGCAGCTGCCCCTGCAGGTGAGCACGAGTCGCCTCTACAGACTTGGTCATGTGAATTGCGCTCTTCATGTTCTCCTGTTGAAAACGTTGTAGACAGATTTTTTCAAATACTACCCAAAGGATCTGGATGACATTTATTAAATCTCCTGATGTCCTTACCTGCTCCTCTCTCCGCTGATTCATCAGCTCCTCAACTTTTCTCTCTGACTCGCTTAAATCCCTTTTTAAATGCTTTAGGAGAAAATACACAGCAATCAGTGTATCATTTGAGACTGTAATGAACTGAAATCTACATTTCTTGTACAATGAAAGTGCATTTGGCCTCACACCACAGATGCTTTAATGTAATTTCTTTTTTGTATGATACAGCCTTGGCATCAATTTAACAAGCTGTCAAAATTAACCCATAATATTAAGTACTATAGATTTGGAAAGATTAACCCTTTGCACTGACTCAATATTTGAGTACAAAGCTTAATTCTATTCTTACCTTTCAGTCACTGGATACAAATCTTGAAACACTCACCTCATTTTCACTCTCAGCCTGTGAGATCTTCTTCAATAAAATGGCTGTTTGGTTGTCAGCATCAAGTCGTTGAGCCTATTTGGAAAGACACGACGTATCAAATACAAGTTATGGACACCTTTAGGTCAGAGGTAGGATTATTGTTACCAACTTCTGCATTTTGGAGCTGTTTCATTTTCTGTCGGAAAGACTTGTTTATTCTTCTGAAATCCTCCAGCTTCTCCAGCAAAAGTCCTCTCTGCCTCGTAATTCTGCGTTTGTCGATGGCAGTCTGTCTTGAATCCTTTATTCAATGAGAAAGCAAAGTTAGAATTCTAAGTCATACATGCTGGAACTATTTTTTTAATTTGTTAGAAACCCAACCGGATGCATGCAAAATAGCCAAAATATAAAACCTACAGCAAATTCGTCCTCCATGGCATCTTTAAAAGACACCAGCTGAATGGCAGCAGAGTTAGCAGCTGCTTCTGCAGCTGTTAGTATTTTCAGGAAATTGCTTTTTCCATCCATGGCAGAATCTCCATGGCTGAATTAATAAAACAAAAAAATAAATGTTTATTAAAAATTAAAACAAACAGGAAGGAAACACTTCATGTTACATGTTACTTTGATTTTTGGTGCAATACCTCATAACCATGTGCAATATTGCAATTTATCCCATAACATATCTTATTATTATATTCATCTACATGTGCACTCTGACTTAGGCTAATTTGGCTTATTTCATGTCTTTAAAAGTACTTGTACACCTTTCTTTGTACAGATAGTATCTTTATTTTTATTTAGAACTTTTGGATTTGTGTTTAGGTTGACATATTTATTGTCCTGTCTTGTTGTGTCTTTACTGTCTTGTTGTGTCCTTACTGTCTTGTTGTGTCTTTACTGTCTTGTTGTGTCCTTACTGTCTTGTCGTGTCCTTACTGTCTGGTTAAGTACCAGTGTTCCATTCACCATGTCAAATTCCTTGTGTATGCGAGCTCACTTGGCAATAAAGCTTTCTTGAATGTTGAATCTTAGTTGACTTAGTGAGGATGTTTATCCCCACATATTGGGCTGTGTGTCAGATGTTTATGCATCATAGGACCTCACCAGCTGATGTCAGCCTCTAGGGTTCTTGTTTGGAGACTACTGCGGGCTCTGTTCCTTCTCCCCAGCTCATGAGAGGTTGCAAGATCAGCACAGCTCAGAGTAACACCATCCCTTGCAGAGCTGAAACCAAGAGGGGGACTCTGCAGCTCATCCTCTGGAGACATACCCACTACTGACAAAACAAAATACAGATAAGAGGAGGAAGTTGATTGACACTTGACTTAAAAGTACCACTTATGTTTGTGTTTATCCAAGGTGCTCACTTGTATTTATTAAGAAAAAAGGCAAAGTTACCATTCAAGCTAGCTGACCTTACTCCATAGCAACACAGTTGACACTATCAAGATAAGTGGGTGCTAAGCTTCACGTTGCGCTTACGACAGCCAACACTCAGTTAACTCTACAAGGCAACCCCAATGATTCAAACATTAAGACTCTCAGAGTTTCAACATTTTAATCAGCAACAAATTAATCCATTCAAAATATAAAACATGACTTACACTTGGATTGTGTCGGTTGGCGAGCAACGCTTCTACAAACTGAAGAGCCCCCTCTTGGAGGCTCAATTTGATTGGTTAGCACCACCGCAACGTAATGACGTCAAACAATTTTTCTAGCTGCTGATTTGCTCTCCAAGGAAAAAGAGGGCGGGCTTAATTTGATTAAAAATTAGAACAACCAATGAACATGAGTGTGGTGGAAACCATAGAAACAAACAGGAAGTTTACTGCCAGAGTACCTGGGACTCTTTTCAAGCGACAGTAGAAGATTATTAACATCATGTACACACATTATAGGACGGAAATCAACTCCAGTATGAACATGTGAAGATATCTATTCATCGTTTCTTAATTTGTTTGGTGGCGTCACTTCCCATTGCCGGAGCGTCTTATTCGAAGCTAACTTAGCTAATGCTCGTCTTCTGTTGAGTGGAGATGTTCAAAGCAAAAATACTCTTCATTGGTCCCAATGAGGTAAGTTAATGCAATATATACATGCATACATGCACTTCTCTCAGTAGGTGGTCACATATTTTGCTTTCATGTCGTTAGTTAACAGGTAACAGTAAAATCGTAGCATTGTATATGCATAAGAGATGTTGCGTTAACTTACTAACCTTTTCACGATTATGCTCACAAACTAATTATAATCGAGAAAACAGGATTTCAGAGAGGATTAATACCTCCCCGTGTTTACATAGGAGCATACTTTAACGTAACGCATACTATTAACCCTATAATTATCCTTGGGGTCAATTGGACCCCATTCAATGTTTAACGTGTCTAAATTAATGACTAACATAATTTTTTTGGCTTCATATTTCATGACTTTTCCTAATATAATAGGCACAACTGGGAAAACATAAAATCAAAAGTTGTTATGTTCCAATTTCCTGTAAAAAAAAATATATGTCAATTTGACCCCAGGCTGTTTTAGCTGTATATAACATAAGAAATATCAACATTTTACACACATTTGTTTTGGTTGTTTTGGATGATATTGAGGTCACTATAACCAAGTACACTACCGCATGTGACTGCAGGAGCTCGATTGAACCGCCAACCTTTAGACTGAGATATAATATTTCCAGCCAACATGTCTCTAAAGACATTCAATGATGTGTCCTGTGTCATACGTTTTTATAACATAGAAACAAGGCAGGGCCGACGAGAGCATGACAAACTTGCAGTAGTTTGATGTTCTGTTTTACAATTAAAGCCCTTCTAAATGCTTTAAATTGTTTTCATTCTTGAAATATGTTTTATTTAAAGGGTTATTTAGGTAGTCAACAAAGAAACATAAAGTACCTGACACATAAACCTGGGTAACAATCACTTTCTGGAGGTTTGAAGTGCTGGGGTCAAATTGACCCCAAGGATGAAAGATGTTAGTGCATTTGAGGATATCAGGAGGGTTAACTCAACTTACATTTTTATGATAGGCATTAGGTCTCATAAGTGGATTAACTAACTTACAGTATGTCAATACGTTTGAATTCTTTCCACGTGGACCAGATACCACACCTTACGATCTCATATAGAAATACATTTGGTTCAAAAAATATTTAACACTCCCTGCATTGTTTCTTTAAAGCCAGAACCATACTTTTCTGAAGTAGAGCTGTGTCTGCCAGGGCTAGAAGTTTTCCAGCAGTCTGACCTTCTTTTTTACCTAAAGCAAGTAACAAATAGTCACTATGTATTGACTATTCATTGAAGAAAGAGCATCAATGTAAAATTACAAAGTGCTTCACAACAAAGATGCAGAAAAAATAATAAGCAGATACACACATTAACGTAGGAGAGGCAGGAAAAACAGGACTTCAGAAGACAGAAATATAACCATAGATTTCAGGATTCAGAAGGCCTCCCTGTATAAGAAGGTTTTGATAGACAATTTAAAAGAAGATATGTCTCAGTTACCTTTTAAATGTTCCAAGAAGTCACTCTGTACTTTGCGAATGACTGCAAAAAAGGCAAAAATAAGTTTTTGCTACAATGTGACTGAACTCTGTCCTTTAGGAAACTAATAGTATAACTGATAACATGAATGATAACTCTCATCATTAAGGCTAGACCAACTATACCCCTGCAACTGCAACATGTAAAGATAATTAATCCATAAACTGTTATAGGAAACAAATGTGGTTTTCTTTTTATGACCAGTCACATTATTGCCATGACAGGGGCCTGATTTCGTAAAATACCTTGCAGATCCAAAGAAAAGAGTAATGGCTAATGTCAGTTTTTTTCTAAAAGTTTAAATGATATTATTAAAAGTATTTGTCCATCTTGTTTTTCTTCAGAGTGGGAAAACAATTCTTGCAAATTTCCTCGCAGAGACATCAGAATATACAGGAGGTGAATACAGTCCTACCCAAGGAGTGAGGTAAGAACATTTGAGAAAGTCATTTTGAATTTAGAGTAAAATCAACTAAATAATTTAACATTTATCAACGTCAAACATTTCCTTTCTTAAGGATACTGGAATTTGAATCTCCGTCTGAAGGTAGTGGAGACAACGGGCAATGCGAGGTTGAACTCTGGGACTGTTCAGGAGACTTCAAGTAAGATAAATTATCACATTTTTTATTAATCGAGGCTTCTTTCTTACCTTGTTGATTTTGCAAAATTATTGTATGATATATTAAGATACAGTGGATAGCAAAAGACTACACACCCCTGTTAAAATGCCAGGTTTTGTGATGTAAAAAATTGAGACTAAGATAAATCATATCAGAACTTTTTCCACCTTAAATGTGACCAATAATGTGCACAATTCAATTGGGAAGAAATTGAAATATTTTAGCAAAACAATGTGGTTTCATAAGTGTGCACACCCTTTAACTAATACTTGTTTGAAGAACCTTTTGATTTTATTACAGCACTCCTTTTTTTTGTAGGAGTCTATTAGCATGGCACATCTTGATTTGGCAATATTTGCCCATTCTTCTTTATAAAAAAAGCTCCAAATCCATCAGATAGTGAGGGCATCTCCTGTACACAGCCCTCTTTAGACCACCCACAGATATTCATTTGGATTCAGGTCTGAACTCTGGCTGGGCCATTCCAAAACTTTAATCTTCTTTTGGTGAGGCCATGCTTTTGTTGATTTGAATTAATGCTTTAGTTTGTTTTCGTGTTGAAAGGTGAAATTCCTCTTCATCTTCAGCTTTCTAACGGAGGTCTGGAGGTTTTGGGCTAAAACTGACTATTTTTTGTAACTGTTCATACTTTCCTCCACCTTGACTAAGCCCCTGGTTCCAGCTGAAGAAAAACAGCCCCAAAGCATGATGCTGCCACCACCATGCTTCTGTGGGTATGGTGTTCTTTATGTGATGTGCAGGGTTGTTTTTATGCCAAACATACCTTTAGGAATTATGGCCAAAAAGTTCAACCTTGGTTTCATTAGACCATGGAACATTTTTACCCTTCTCCTGACTGATACCTTTCAACAATGAGATCCCTTTGATACTTTGGAAGCTCTCTGTGGACCATGGCTTTTGCTGCAAGATGCAACTAAGGAAATGTCAGGAAAATCCTCCTAGAACAGCTGATCTTTATCTTTACAAAGTCACTTTAAATTCTGACAGGTGTATACTGAGTACTATCTGCCATGAGTTTGAATGTGATTGGTTAATTCTGAACACCGCCAAATCCCAAGTTATAAGAGGGTATGTACACTTATGCTACCACATTATTTTATTTGTTTTAGTTTTTATTCTTCCCCCTAAAAGATTGGATTTTTTTTTCAGTTGAATTGTTTATGTTGAAGGTCACATTAAAGGTGGAAACATTTCTGACATGATTTATCTTGGACTCATTTTTTTACATCACAAAACCTGGCATTTTAACAAGGGTGTATAGACTTTTGCTATCCACTGTATATGATTGACTGAAAAAGACACTTTGCCCATATCAATATTTTGCCATACCCTCACTGTTGATAAGTGGTTGTCTCTTTAGTATCTTGTTCTAAGATACAGACATATAATATACTTTCTCCATAGACTTGAATCCTGCTGGCCAGCACTGATGAAGGACTCCAGCGGTGTTGTGATCGTTTTTAATCCAGATGTTCCAAGTCACCTCAAGGAAATAGAGACGTGGCATTCAATGTTTATCTCCTCTCAAAGTCTGCAGGACAACCAGTGTCTTCTTATTGCTCACCACAAACCTGGCAGCGAAGTAGAAGACGGACGGCTGCCTTTAGGTATTTCCTCTGCATGCCTCCCAAAGCAGTTGCATATGTTATTATGGAGAAACATGCTAACTTCTTCCTTCTTTTTAATGCAGCCTCACATTTGAGCAGACTGCCGCTTATTCACTCCAACCTGGAGGACGAACCTGAGGATGTGAAGCTAGCTTTCCAAAGATACTTGGGAAATGTTGTCAATGCGATGTCAGAAAGTCGAGAGCGAGAAGAGATGTCTATAATTACATAGCAGCAGAGTGGTATTCACGAGTAAGTTCTACTTCTTAGTACTTTATCGTTGGTGTCACTCAGCTTTGTATGACAACTTCCAAACTTTTCTCATAGTTCCCTGAAGTACTTTTGATTTGTTTTGTTTTCTGAAAGTCTTTGTATCTAAATAAAATATGAACTCACAGTGGAAAAGAATACCCAGTAGACACTATATATGTTTTATCAGACTTAAGACATCTATTTATTTTAGTGCAGGTTGTTGAGAATGTGACAGTTGTAAGTGCAGAAGAAGAACAGCTCAACATTCAGACATCGTATCCAATTATGCCGCCTTTGCCAATGCACTCTCCGATGTAGAACCACATCAGAATCTCAGTAGTCACCAGTCCGTTCCTAAAGGCATCCTATAAAACAAACAAGGACAAAAAAAAAATTTGATTTTACCCATAATAATAATATTTATAACAACTTCTAGGATTAGAACCTGTGCCTGTCACAGACTGCCTACTCTGACTACACACACTCTATATATCCATGCATCCAGGTAAGTATTGTGCAGTACAGCACCTTCAGCATGAGCAAAGTCTGTGGGATTGTTAATATTTAACATCACCCAATGTCTCTGCACAAATACTCTGCTCCTGACACGTTAGATTGTTTTTCCATTCATTATAAAATCAACTGAGATAGCTTATTGTTGTCCAGGTGTTTTGCAAAATGCTCACAGGATGTTTCTACAATCTACAATTATAGACGTCTTAAAGTTGGGTATAAACTACTATAAATGTACTTAAAGTAGCTTGCACAACTACAGTCACTTTCACATACAGTCACTACCTACTGTAATATACATCACATACAAATAATGTTGTATATTTTTCAAAAAATTGAACAATAGCTCTTCTTTGAATGATTCAAAGCACCTTTATGATACATAGCGAAGCAAAGTTGTGCAAACACATAAACTTAGTGTGTTTTCAAGCAGGTCCACTTTTTTGAGGAAATTCAAGGAAACAAAACTTACCTGAGGCCACACACACACACACACACACACACACACACACACACACACACACACACACACACACACACACACACACACACACACACGAATCAAAGCCACGTCTCTCCAGAGGTGTAGGTACTCACCTTGACTGTGGTTTGTTTGAAACGTCCTGCCTGAAAGCTCTTGATCAGGCCCGATGCAGCCTCTATGGCTTTGGGGATCTCAGCAGGTGAAGGTGGGACCAGCTCCACGCGGGCATAGTGCCAGAAGGTCGCGAGTCTGGGTTTGGAGAATGTGACAGCGGCTGTAAGGGAGATAAACAAACTTTTATTTCAAACACACAGCTGTAGCCAGGAAGTTGCCTAGTCAAAAACTCATAAGCAGGATGCGTTTCTTGGGAGGAACCGTTCATAATTAATACCTTATTGTCACCATTTAGAATATAACACCTGTATTAGGTTGAAACAGTCTATGGTTGAAACCGACACCTGAGCTTTTTTTTTTTAACTGTACTAGAGGTCACACTGAAGTTGTGCAGCTGCTGACAAGCTGCTTCAACCCGGCCTACCAAGTCAGTGCTGTCCGGTTCGCTCCTCTACCTTAGTGTATGATAGTACTGAAAAACAATAGCCAGTAAACTTACCACCTATTAAGGTAGGTACTTTAGCAACGAGTTTCTGAACGGCCTGAGCCATGATACCGAGCGTCCTGGCTCCAGAAAAAACTGAAAGGAGGAAGAAGGTAAAGTGATGTCACACGCTTTCCGGGTCGACAATTTCAAAATAAAAGCCGATAAAAGGAGCTGTGCACATCTTAGTTATACAATCTATGGTGCATACATCTTTCTTTAATGCCACGAGAAGAAAAAAAAATGGGTGAATATCTTCAGCGTCCCTGTAGAAGTGAAAGACAAACTGAACTGTCTCATATTTTATTATGCAAAGCATCGAAGAAGCAAAGTTGGGCACAGTCAAACAAATTCACTGTAGAGATTCAAATTGCAGCTAAAACACATTGAGCTCATCAAAGTGCATCAGAGAAACTCTGTTCAAAAGACAAAAGTATGATGCAGACTGTTATACAATTGCAACCTTTTGTTGACCTGTGTCTTAGCGCAGGGGTTCACAAAGTGTGGGTCGGGACCCCCAAGGGGGTCTTGAGACACAAATGGGGGGTCGTGAGATGTCATCCAGAATGTTTTTTTTAAGTTATCTAAAAATATTTATTTATTTTTGTTTATTTACCTTGTTTTCTCATGTTGATCTTCCTTTCTGTTTGTAACATTTATTGTTATTTCTTTATATTTCTTTATTTTTTTTAATATTTATTTATTTTTTGTTCTATAATCTATAATTTGTTAACATGTGGTGAACAAAAAAATGCAATAAAAAAGTTGAATGACAAAAGTTATCAAAAAATAGTAAATTTTACTCATTTATAGTAAAAAATATCAAATAAAAAAAATAGTAGCTAACCTTGAAATAAAACCTTGAAAATAGAAAATGTAATGAGTTTTCTGTCTTTCTTTTTGCCAGATGACTCCCAAGTTTAGAGTTAGTGAACGGTTAATCATCAAAAGCATCAGTAGCAGTAGGTTAATTCATAAAGGCACAGGAAACACAGCCACATGCTCATATAGGTAGGCAAATTTTCTGCAGACCAGCTAAATGAAACCATATGAAATCACTTTGAGGAACAGTGGGGGGGGCGAGTCTTTGGCATCTATATTTTGGGGGTTGCAGGCTGAAAAGTTTGGGAACCCCTGTCTTAGCGTACAGCTGTTTCATAACAAGTTGTTTTTTATACGTACAGGGGATGTTATAGATTGTAACCAGGACTGGACCCAAAAGCAGAACTCAAAGATGGATGTGAAAATACAAGTCTTTTATTTGTAGTTCACCCTGTGGTAATGGTGCCGTGAGAACAGAGTGGAGCAGTCCCTCTCTCCGGCGTACTCACACAGAGGGTAACTGGAGCTCAGGCAAAGGCAGGCAGGTTCAGCAGCAGACAGGGAAGCGATCAGCACGAGAGCGGGAAGCATACACGGCAATCTCTGAAGCAAGATGGAAACACACAAGGACATCAGCTAAACACACAAAGACAAGCAAAACATAAATGCTTGAGGAGCCACGGACTCAGAATACCTCTGAAAAATGAAGAACGATCTGGCAATGAGTGGGAGGAAATCCAGAGGCTTTATAGTAGAGGGTTGATTAGTGAATGGGCTTCACCTGGTGCTGCCTGTTGATTGGAAACCCCGCCCACATTCACCCAAAAGAAACAAACAAGGGGAAGAGACACAGGAGGAGGAGTAACAGACAGGGAAATGACAAAACACACACACACACAAAGAGGGAGAGGGGAGGGCTGCCATGAGGATCATGACAGGGGAGGCCGGTAAAACATTTTTTATTTAAACTACAGTGCAAATTAGATTTTAAAGTTCTTCAGATGGGTTATAAAAGGCATTGTATTCATGTGTATGTGCACTGTGTAAAAGTGGCAGAGAGAAGGAATTAAAGTTGTATACTTAGCGGTTATGACATGGATGACTCAGTCATTAATCACTCTCCTCTGACTCACCCTGCAGCCCACATTTAACTAAAAGCTGATGCAGTACATGAATGCAGGTTGGAACTCATCTCATCAGGCAAACCACCGACTAATGTTGCCATCTGCTTGAATCACATTTGTAAGATTTTGTACTTTTAACATATAGTTATCTTATATTTCCCCCTTAACTTAGTACTAGAACATCTCAAAATCTGCCAACAAGTTTGCAGAGCTGTGATTGTAAAAAATACTTTTAAAGAGATCTGTGGTACCTTATGAAGGTGCTCTCATTCCAGTTTCCTGGGGAGTTCAAAGCATAAAAAAGACCAACAGCAGGAGTGAATGTGTAGTGTAATCTGATTTTCGAAGGATTAATCACTAGAGGGTGCTCTCCAATAGGTTACTGTACCAAGGATAGAACAAGAAACTTTGTCCCTCTGAAACTAACTACCGCAAATGCATGTGCTGAGTGTTGTTTTACTCACTCACTGCTGTTCAGTAGTGGGTCAGTTTTTTTGGAAATTGGATTATCAGTTTTTTTTATTTTTGTTCCATTTTTGAAATTACACTCCCTTGTCTCTTTAACCTTGTTGCTGTATGCACCGCAATGTAAAGCATGTTCAGTTAACCAATGTATATTACAATCCCCTTCATGAAAGTAGTGTTTTAAGTAGACAGACCTGTCTCATGAGGACATCCATCTCCATTCAGCAATAAAGACAAATTGTTTCTAACTCAAGTTGCACACAATCACCCACAGCACCTTGTTTTGAGTTCAACTCTATATGCAAAGGTTTTTAAAAATACCAAAAATGTCAGCCTGAATTAGGGGGGATATCATCAAAAGCAAGAGCCATCAAAAGGCATTAAGAATTTCCCATTTGAAGTAGCCATGAAAATGCCACCTTGTATTTCATTCAGGACGAGTGTGACAGCTGTTCAAAGCATTCAGTGCTCAAGCAAAGGCAAAGTACAAAAGTTTGATATTTTCAGAAAGTGTGTGCTCTCAGAGTCACTGCAGAAGGTCTACTTTTGAATCATTCATTTACTTTAAGGAAAAATTACAGTACTATTGTAATTTTTTGGTTAGCATGATGCAAGCAGGCGTTAGCTTAGCTAAATTTAGCAGGGAAACTTAAACTTGGAGAGACAGCTAGTTTAGTTACTCAAAAGGATTAGCTGCCTTTATGAGAGGTCACAGAGTCCAGCTGAGAGGTAGTCTAACATATAAAACCATAACTTGTAGTAACTTTTTTTTTAATCATTTTTGAAACACTATTTTGTTCATTTGGTAGCTAGCTATTCTTTCAGGTCTTTGACCCTAGCTCTAGCTTTCAAACACCATGGTGCCTTTTTAAGCTACATAATGGCAACCCCACTTTGTGTCATGTACAGGCAGCATACACTTTGTTGAAGTGATGCACAGAAAACACAACAATTTAATTGATAATATAAGAACAACTTTTTTGCATTTAGAGCAAAACTCTATAGAGAATGATGCTGCTCTTTCTGTGTGACTCTTTACAAGAAAGAACGTTATCATTAGGCTACTCCCAAAATGTAGAGGATGGATGTTGGGACTTATTTAGCTGTCATATTTAATCAGTAACCTCCTTAAAAATAGCTTAGGGAGAATTAACTTAATTTCTTTACTGTCAGAGAAAGATAAGACAGCATTTCTGTGAAGCGTAAAAGTCAAAAACTGTGCCCTTCAGATTTTTCTGCGTCCCTCCAGCACACTCTTCATTTAATAATGATGAATTAGTTCCACAGAGTGAGGCAGACAGACTGTGTGAGTCATACAGACAGAGATGGACAGAAATGTAGACAGGAAGGCAAAAACAGAGGGCTGCAGCAAGTGAGCAAATCCTTCCTTTCATGGTCTTAAACTGCGAGAACATGCAGATGAGAATAAAACAAATGACATCAATACCTCAGCCTTGGCAATCAGCACAGACACAGAATAGCACCACAGAGCCGTAATCTGTTTTAGGCTTCAGGGTACAAAGACAGATAAGGACCTCATCCAGCTCTTTGTGTAGTTGTGTGGGGAAGTGTCAAGCTGATTGCCAGGGCTGAGGTTATAAAGTCATTTGTTTTAATCCTACATGTAACCATCTCAGAATTACATACTGAACAGATTATTTTATTGCAGTCTTCATCCTAACTATCCATTTGATCCTAATCAGTATTTTATTTCTGTGTTTCATCTCTAGCCCTGTTCAGATCTTCAATCCACATACCCAGGCGGTTTTAAGATAACCCATCAGCCCACAGGTCACAAGTTAAATCAATCTCAAGCACGGCATGATTAGATTTTGTCCCCCCCGCCTGCAGATTTTATCTGTTGGAATCTTTGCGCATACAGCCAGGGAAGACTGTTTTTGGGTATATTTGCATATTGGATACGGCTATGAAACTTAAGATGAGAAGAGTTCAAACAAGGCTGAATAAAAAGAGAAAGCACAGTCCCATATGTCAGGTAAGCTTTGTTTGGCACATACACTCCTCAACACTTCCGAAATCCCTGCCATGTTTGATCAAATTTTTTATTAACTAAAAATGTTTAAATTAATATATATCAAATCAACTACTATCCTAATTTTAATTTTTGAAGCATTGTGTGATGACATTCTGGAGACACAATGTCATGATGACTTTTTGTTGAGTGATTTAATTAGGCTGGTTTATATAGCTGAAGTCAGACTGAATGTGTTGAATGACACAAACATCAGTTTGTAGTAAAGCCGTTCATACAAGTATTAAAGTAATTCAGTGAAACACACCGATTTGCTTTCATAATCAATAATGAACAAGGGAGAGGGAGAGGAGGATGTTTGCTGCTAACTCCAGCCTTCAGGAAGCAAATCGCTAACATGGCAGAGACATTGTGAAGCCAAACATGGAGGGAAGTTAAAATAAAGAGGAGGATGTTGAAGAACGGGACTGTCTGATTGAACTGCAATTACACCATAATTTAGCATTGTGAGCTGAAAGAAAGCTACTTCTGTTTTGTTACTTGGGCATCAGGCTAACTTCAGCTACAGCTAGCAGGCAGCTGCTAGTTAGCTGACGTTGTTTGGTGCCATTTTCATCTTAGCATACAATTAATGTAAGTCATTATATGGATTTTATCACAGCTTATGAATTTTATAAATCAGCTAATATTTTTTGTGTTGGCTATGATTTGGATTTCAATTGCTCAAGGTTGTTGTTGTTCACTGTTACTATGCATTTAATCTGTTCAGTAGTAAAGTAAAGTAAAGCATAATCGTGTCTGGGATTGACATTTAACAACATGCATTTCAATTCTGCATGGAAAAGATGCAGCCCCCATAAATGTACAGTGCCACCATAGCTCCCTGGTGCTCTCTTAATGGTCACACGACCACCTGCGCATGAGCCATATCCATTAAATCCCAATGCTGGGTTGAGTCATGCACACTTTAAATTCAGGTCGATTACAACCACAAAGGACTGGTTTTACATGGAAAACCTATAAAATCCAAATTTACTCGACTTACCAGACACCAAACACCAGACAGTTTTAGTTGCTAGTGGGGAAAATTGCACTAAGTGCCAAATATTCCCACAGGAACTGTTAGCTACCTAAACTAAGCAAAGGTGAGTCAGTATCACCCTTTATTAATTTAGTCCTGACGCTAAAGCAGCTAATAAGCTTGCCATTTGAACTCTGAATAATGAGAATACTATATGCTAATCTGTAAAGCTGTCAATTTAGATATGAACATTATCTGGCTATCTAGGCAATATATTAACATATTTTTGTTATGATTTTGTGTCAATGTTAGAGCAGAGCAATGTTTATGATCCACTTGAGGCAAAATCCAGGCATCTTAATCCATGTGGATGCCCAAGGGTGTTTGCAGCAGTTATGTGGTCGTTATGTTACACCACATCAGAGTTAAAACCTCACAGTGTAGGTCTTGATTAACAAACTGATCTTAGTTTTAACCGTCTGTTGTAGCCAGAAGCAAGTGGAAATCCAGTCACTCCACAGGGTGTATGTGGTTTCATTTATCTTGTAGCTCAGCAGTGAGGAAGTCCTCAGAGTCAAATCATTGCTCCAGAGTTAGCTGATGAGAGCAGATTGTTGTATGAATATTACATCCCCCTCTGTGTGGAGACCTAGGGCAGACAACACTTAGAGGATTGATGTCACTGTGATCTCGACTACACATAATAGGATGATTGTGTTTTAATACCAGCACAGTTGTTCCTGAGATATAAAAAACAAGCATCACAGGCCATGACTAGGCATTTCCTTCTGGACACTAAGTGTGAAAGCAGTGCATGCTGGTGAATTACTTTAGCGAAAGCCTGAATGCATACATGCCAACTTGGAAATGTCATAAGACACAGCAGGCAAACTACCCAAATAGCTCCATCAAGGCCCCTCTTTACCCTTTGCTTTGAGCAGCTGAGCAATCTTGCTAATGACAGGACCTCAGTCAACTTTCCCCTCTTAGGTTATACTAAGCTTGAAATGCAGTGCACATGTTTGTAGTCTTTGTCACAATTTGCACCATTACCCACATGCTCTCTCCCAGTAATTTTCCACTATGTTGCACTCTGCCTTTTAGCCACTCCCAACTGATTAGCCACCTCAGCTCACCTGTGCACACACCTGCTTTCCATCTCCAATCAAGCCAGTATTTAAACCTCCCCTGCTTCCCTCACTCAGTGCCTGATTGTCTTTTGTCATCTAGATGCTAGACTCACCAGATCACAATCTCGAGTTTATCCCCTACTGAGGAGTTGCCCAAAGTATAGAAAAGAAAGGCTGATTCTAAAGCACTCACCTGAAAACAGATTGGATTGCATTAAATATAAGGGGACTTCTACAGGGATTTTGGGGGATTAAAGAGTAGGTGCAGTGTTTTGATTCTTCAAACATACTGGACTTATTAGGAGAATGTAGTATCGGAAAGCCAAACTGATCCACACTCAAGTCCAGAAGGTGTTGGCACTGCACCAACAAGCTGTTTGCCAACCGCTATAAAAAAGAAGAAGAAGCCTTCTCTCCCCTACCATGAGTTCTGCCTCAGCACTCCTGGTTTCTACTTGCCTCTCTCCTTGGCTCTTTTTCATTTCCCTGCTACAGCACTACCATGTGGGTTTTCTTGCCCACTTACCTGTGGTTACCTATGGCTCAGAGACTCGGACTGTGTTGCCACCTTTTTCACTGTATGTGCTTCTTGGGAGCGCTTTCCTGATGGCTCTGCTTTGCCCCAACTTATCTGCCTGCTCCCTGTTGGATCATTGGCTTCTACCAAGTGCTTTCCTGGTTCTGGACCTGCTTTTTCCTCAACCACGTGTCCTGCTTGCTTCTTCAAGGTACAGTCACCCTAATTGAATCGCTTTTTAATTTACATTGACAGGAACACTTTTGATGTGGGAAATTTTTGAGATGAAACCACATGACTAATGTCAATCGTTTGGTGCAATCATAGAAGTTAATTTTGCTGGCATTTTAAGGTTGACTACACTAAGCTGTATTTCCAAGATGGCACTGACATATTGCACTGCTGAAGCCAAGGCATGTGCAGAAGCGACCTTGCTTGTAGAGTCGCAGGACTGATGTCAATCCCCACTCCGCTACTGAAGACGGGCATTAAACTTACTTGTAAATGTCAAAGGTTCCTCAGGTCAGTACAATCTGGGACATAACAGATTCTTGTGTTGATTTGAAGCAGACACTTGTGGCTATGGAAAGTTCAATGACTCTTGTTTCAGTGTTTTTAACATCAAACTACCAATTAAAACTTCTCAGAAAAATGAACCCTTGAGACATAAATCAGCAGGGTAAGAGCTAACCATAATGAAATGAAAAGAAGTTTAAGAAAATATATTTATTTTATGTGTATTTGACCAAAGTTCCATCTTAATCAGAGACAGGCTGAATGACCTAGACTACAGCCTGCCAGTAGGGGGAGCTCTAAATCTGTTGGCGTCAGTCAGTTACCACTTATGGTATCCGTTCTAATGTACAGCCTATGGTCATGTTGTGATCAAATCCAAAACTAGTTAATACTTCCTTGCTAATATGGCTCAAATGTGTTGTACCTTTTAAAGTTAACTGGATTGAAGCAGCACACAAATTACACAATACACACTCTGCTCCCTGCAGCAGT
Source organism: Notolabrus celidotus (assembly GCF_009762535.1). Classification (NCBI taxonomy): domain Eukaryota; kingdom Metazoa; phylum Chordata; class Actinopteri; order Labriformes; family Labridae; genus Notolabrus; species Notolabrus celidotus. The sequence goes on along the minus strand of NC_048286.1, from coordinate 12,984,008 downwards.
CTATTCCTTTTGACATGAGTATAAGACAGTTTACCCTTTTGAAACACCTTTTGAAGATAAGGAATATTTTATCAGGCAATCAGATGAGAAAGGTTAACCAAAATGTTACAAGCTTCATACATTTTCCTTTGTAAAGTTGGAAATATAAAAAACTTCCTCTATAGTCATTAAGTTTTTGATGATCAGCTACTTTTCTTTAGTCATACACATTAACCTGTCACACCTATAGATGTAATCTGAAATATTTTATCAGCTTTTGTTCTCTTTGAGTTACCTGTACTGACACTTTGATAGTATGTCTTGAAGTTAATTCTTGCCATGGCAGGTAATTATTTAGGACTCGTCTCCACTAAAAGCGTTTTTTTATTTTTGCATATGCACTACCCACAATCTCAGGTTTAGAGTTACAGAGCACTTCTCCAGGTGCTTACTGCTGCTCAGTCACGAAAGTTGTGCCACAGCACATCCACTTCCTTTGGTAGTGACAATCGAGTCTGTTTTGAAACACTAGTTATGCTTGATATTGTTTTTTATTTAATGAAATTTTACAAAGAGAACATAAAAACAATCCAAATTAATTGTGCCCTTGCATTAGCAATAGCTTGAGACCTTGAAGTTGTACCCTTGAAAAAACAAATAGTTAGTTTCCTCACCTTATGGACCAACTCCCTTGTTGTTGAAGGAAGTTCCTCGCCTTCTTGATTTTAATTTGTCGGTGAGGGAGAAGTGATGGTGGCAAGTACAAATGTGTTTCAAAGTTGACCTATTTTCAGCTGTGAGTGCAGCGTTTCTGTGCATGGGATGCTGAGTACTTAAAATACTGGACTGCAATGGTTTTGTGTAGAAAATAGGTGCTGCTGTCACAAAACGCAGCTATCGGACACAGGCCCTTACAGAGTAACTCTATACCTGTTTTCAGTTCAAGAAATGCCCATATACCAAGATGAAACCAAGAGTAACTAAGTACATAAAACTCAAAGTTTCAGGAACATTCTGCAACTTTTCTTCCACTTCTCTAATCACTGCCAAAGAAAAATGTCAGCCAATCTCTCACCCTTTCTAATCATGACCATCTGACATTTGAAGCATCAAACAAACATTTGAGTCATCAGATCCACGTTTCTTTGTCCTGCTTTTGAACATTGTATTCGTACGAATGGCACCTCTCTCTAGGTAGCTTACTTGTTTGGTGATCTCTGCTTCACCTCACTCCTCCAATCTAAAGCCAGTGTTTCCTGTTTGAGCTAGCGTGCATTCAGCTAAGTGTTTGTGTGCTTGGTAATAGCAGTGAGTTACGAGGCTGCTGATCACGCCGTCTGTTTCTGTTTCTGGTTTTATGGCTCTCCCACTGATCTGCTCATGGATGATGTCATGGCGTCTGTCTGCCTGCTTATTTATGTGTTTTGCTGCTGTCAACAACCTATGTGCAGTAGGAGTATTACAGCTAAGGGTGAAATACTTACTTTGAGGAGCTTAGCTAATTTTCTTAGGCCCATGCAATGATGTTGTCATGCTTTTGATTCAGATGATGAAACAGGGTGGTTGCAGGTTCTGTGGTAACAGCAACACCATGCAGAAAGCTCTGATGCATTTATACTGATGCAATTTTTCCAAACTCTGGTTAAGGTGGAAATTGTTTTATCACATACCACATTTATACTGTATTCCCTTTTTCTATCACACAAGGTCACTGTAAAGGACACTTTAGCAGCACTAGATGCACTAGCTTCTCTTTGTCTTGCATGGCAGTGTGTTGCATTTGCTTGAGGAAAAAGTCTGCTCTGTTTTTCTGACTTACCGAGATACTGGAGCCTCAAAATCCTGACAAAAGCTCTAATTTGGGGTACTTACGAAGGCAAACATGCCCTGACTGTTCAGTTTAATCCAGGATTATTATGGTTTGGATTTGTGCTGATGTGCACTTGTGTCTTTGGGCAACATAGATGATATTTTTATAGTTTGTAGACTTTGCGCAGACACACCCGGACTTTTCTGTTGTTCAGATCTGCTGGAAATTTCAGTGTTTCTTTAGGATCCGCTGAGCTGATTTGGCATGCTTCATGGATATAAGATATTGCATCTGAAATGCATTAAGGATTGTTATGTAGCACATACAATTGAGAGAGAGTTTGTCGGGATTTTGAGGTACCGGTTTCTCTTTAAGAAAAACAGAGATGGTTTTTCTCATTGTGAAACGTAGTGTGCTTAGAAATAATTTCATAACATTATTTATACTATTGCACAGCCCCTGTCTACTACTGCCGATAATAACTCATAAGCCCCACCTGTACCCAGCATCCACCTGTAACCTGAGACAAAGTACCTTGAGGTAAAACATGTACTTATCACACATCACAATGCTCCACTAAACTAAAGTTGGCTTGCAGAGAGTAATGGAATCAAAGCCTACAGCAATAGTTTTCTGTTTTGCAAGAATCTCTTTTTGACTGAATGAATTATTTTAATCCTGAAATATGAGCTTTACCAATTAAAAATGAAACGCACTCCAAGGTCGAGGCCACTGAGCCCAGCTGAAGGAGAAAGTTCTACAGACTCACTCAGGTCAGACAGCCATGATCTTTCTCTGAGTTTTGTGAAGTGCACACTGGAACCAATTAAAGAGTCTGAAATTGCCTCAGACAGTGTTTTGTTTATCTCATGTCTCATCTGAGCTGACTGAGGAACATTCATAAAAAGATTTCAGAATTGGAAAAATGTCCAAATCTTAACTCTGAATCTGATTTATTCTGAATGGGCTGTGTACAACTTTTGAAATACACACTGCATTATCTATAGCCTGAAGTAAACTGCAATAGCTGTCCCTATGTGAACCTTTGAGATACACAAACCTTGACAAAAGCTTCACCAGACTCAGTTTAAACACAAACTCAACATTTAATAAGTACACAAAGTAAACAAAAATCAAGAGGAGGACACGGGCTGAATAAAAAACAAATTATAAAACAATTAAACACAATAAAGTTTTGAAATAGCAGAGCTTTAATCAGGCTTGTTCCGATCCAGATTTGTCTACCTAAAAAAAAACGTTGGACCATGTTTTATGTTTGTTGGTCCAGTTTAATTACAGAGCAGAAATGGTTTCAAATCGAACCAAACCAAGTGTTGTGCATGGAAATATGAGTGCGTCTACTCTAATTACCCAAATTTGAGACCTCGTGCTGGGTTTGGCTTTGAGGCCGTCGCAAACAAGCTTGACACACACTTAAAGAAGATTAATGTTCATATTGAATACAGATTGCACTCACACACATCCAGACATACACACACAGCTGCTGCTGTGGTTTCTCTCAGATATGGAAGATGATCTGTAGTCACGCAAACGGGCTTCTCCGTCAGTGTAACATTACAGCTGTGTTTTTACTCTCTCATCAGCAAGTAAACCTCAGACTGGTGCTGCATTAATGTCCCTATTTCACAGTATCACAGTGAAAATGTTGCCCACAGTACGAAGATAGAATGACGCTCCAGTCTGAGCTTGTGGGAGTCCGCACACTGTATGTAACAGTGAAAAAAACAGGGTTGTAAAAGAACAAAGTGTGTGGGGATGCAGGTGTGTGTTTGTGCGCATTAATGTGGAGTTGTTTTTGTACTGATACATCAGGCCAGGGGACAAACAAAAACAGGCACATGACTCACTGCTGCAGAATCCAGACAGAGAAGAGGACAGACGAGGAGGTGCTAAAAATACTTATGTCTCACCTGCAAAAGAAAGAGATACAATAAGAATCATGACAACAAATCCCAAATATATTCCTTTAATGATGCTTTTATTATTTTTTACACTCAAAGTCTAACTTACAGATACTCATTTATGCACATGTTAATTCCCCTAATTAATTCAGATAAACAGGATGATTAATGAGGAAAATCAAATTCTGAACAGGCAAACATACAATACTGGATCTTCTACAGAAGGTGTGGTTTCTCACACTACATGCTGTGCTCTCCGGAAAAGCTCTTACATACTGATTAGTAATGTTACAAATAATAATCAAGGTGCAGGTCCTTCTTAGTTTGGAACAAAGATTCTGTTTTTTCAATTGTACCCTTGACGCAGTGCCTAATTGTCTGATTAGTGACGCAAATCAGTGATGCATGCAAGCAGCAGGCGATGAAGTTGCCACTTATTGAAAACTAAAGCATTCTCTCAGTTTAACCACCAACTGCTGAATACTTAATTTGTAGTTTTTCAAAACATATGTGAAACTAAAGAGAGTACTGATTTGTATTTAATCTTCATATTCAGAGAAAAGTGCAACAAAAAAACCCTCCATGAAACACCCTGTTATCGTTCTAAGTGTGTTTTTAATTAACATCACACAGCAGCAGTGTCTCATTAGGAAGCAGTACATTTCTCACTCAAGACTTCTTTTCTCTGTCCAACTGCTGCTACAGGAGTCTGTAAATAATAAGTCAACAAGAATCCTAATGGAACAAAATCGCCTGTGTCATTACTTATGAACCCAACTCTTCATCTCCACCGAGTCACCATTTACCGGCAGCATATTAGCAATAATGGGATGTTTGGGCTTATCTCAGTTACTGCAACTACATCAGTAACTGTAGAACGAGGCAGTCATTTGTTAATAAATTAACAGACCATACTATTGCGGAAAAAAATGATAAATTATGTGATCTTGCTGATTTTGTATTAGGTTTGAATGCAGTAATCGCCAGTTCTAAGAGTCAATAATGTACTAGAGTGGAAATGGTGTGTGTTTATCTAACACTTATTACCCGACTTTGTTACTGATCTTCCGGTTGTGTAAAATGCTTGATTCTGATTGGTCAAAACCTCTTGACAACGGTAATTAACTTTCACTATCATGAGCAACACCAGAGGAAAACTGATCACACGACATGTCAAATTAATCCACAGTAAAGAGTTCCGGCATATTTTGCGTCTGCTTGTTGACACCATAGGCCATGAAGTGAGGTAAAACCGCTAGTTTTCGTTTGCATCAAAACAGTGTGGCTAGTTTTGGTTGGCATGCTAAATTGGCAGGCTACAGACATTTTCATTGTGGATCCTGTCCAACAATATTAACAACAGCAGCGGAACCTGTGAGTGCAACTTTGAATTACCAGTAGCCACAAAGAAACCTAAACCATGAGTGGTGATGATAGCTGCAGTGTTAAAAGTCGTGACAATTGTCTTGTTTATTTTTAAGGTGTGTCAACCGCAGAGCTCAGAGAAGGTGAGCTGAATGAGGACAGGTTCATGTTAAATTGCAACAGGCAGACAAGATCCATTGCCATGGAACGTTGACTGCTGTGGAAACACTGGGACTATTTTTTAAAAAACTGTACACATAAATGATTGTAAAACAATAAAAATGATCTTTTAATAAAGTTTTTTTGCCAACATGTTTGTATCTTAAGTCAGTAGCCTGGTAATAAGCGGGATAATGTATGGTTAGCAGGTAGTTATGAGAAATAGTGTCCTGACAAGGTGAGAAAAGACCCCAACGCTTAACTACCTGCTAACCATACATTATCTCTTACATATCAAATGTAGATTACAGTTAAATAATGAATTCACTGACCGACCAGAAATTCTGGTCCCCATGAAAAGATATCAACTGGGATGGATATCAAATGTAAAGGGAAATTGACAAGAGGGGTCAATACAGCCAGTGAGATCATCGGGAAACCACAGATGCCTCCTGATGACAGTCATGTACTGAACACTGAAAAGAGAGCCCATGACATCATAAGTGACTAGCCCTAACAGGTCGGGGTCTACAAGGGTATTTTTCCATCTGTGAACTAAATTGTCCATGAAGATGCCAATGTTCTGTTACATTTTATTTCAAGCTGTTCATGAAATTGATTTTATTCAACTTTTTAAAGTCCAATTACAACGTTTAAACATTGTTCTCTTTTGTTTATGAATGATGTCGACTGTGACCGTAACTGATGATGGAAAGGACTCCAAGCACTCTCATAATTTCTTGTTTTTGCTGTTGTCTTCTTTGTAGTTCAGGTCATTGTTTGATTTTTCTTGTGAAGCTGAAGACAATTTTCCACATCATGGACAAATTAAATCTATTAACTTCTCTTTTATCACATAGGACCACACCACAACAGACCAAGCAAACCCTGCTACAAACACACCTCTTATGCTTACCCACTAAAATATTAAAATAACTCCAGCTTTGCGGAACACCCAGAAAAATTAAGAATCAATAATCACAAGAGAAAGCGTTTTTCAATGCAATGTGTCCCAAGCTATGTTGTAGTTTCCTGTCTGATTAAATCTTTTTTGTTGATGTTGACTTATTATGTGTGAGGTGCAACCTTCTTTACCTGAACATCATAGCAAAGCTCAGAATCAAACTGAACACTGTTTTGTGAAAGGGGTGCAAGGTGGCCTAATATGTTATTGTATACATATAATATTGTCACAGATTTTCTTGTTTTAAAAGAAGACACAGGAATGGGCTTGACATATAAGAATCAGTTAAACACAATTTAATAATTTGTACTTTCCCAAGATACCTGTATTAATACAAGGTGTGCAATTTAGGTGAATTTTGTCATCTAAAACTATTAAAGACCTATCACAATCATTAGATATCCTCAGCTAACTCAAGTGCAAAACCAATGTTAAAGAAACCCAGACCTCTTTGTGATGGTGAAATTCCAGCTCCTTATGTGTACTTCAGTCTCCACTTGTTCCCATGACACAGAAAAATGTTTAAAAATGTATCGGTGACTCAGTAGTTCCCACATTTGCTTTGACGTAGTGTTCCCTAGCAATAGTTACTCAGTGAATGTGTATTGAAGTTATCATTTCACAGGCCCACGCTGACTTCCCATCACCAGTTCCCTTTGGGGGAATCCCAACAGTGCCTTAAACGATGTACTGATACTGAGAAAAGCTGTGGTTGACTTAGAGAGGTCAATGCTTGAAGGGCTGATTAGCAAGTGGACAGTTGTGTACGCACACAGGCTAAAAGCTAAGATGCATTGCAGATTGATAATCAGTATGCCTGCACAATGTGTCGACGGATCAAAAGCTGTTGTTGAAAATGATACTGGTCCTAAACTTGACTTGAAGTAGCCATAATGCACAACACCAGGCACTCCACGTGTAACAGAAGTAGTCACCGAATTGTAACATGCTGTTTTCCTGCAGAAAATTTGCATCTGAGAATGATATTAGTTTTAGCACTGACATATCACTTAATTGTATCATTTTACTGTGAAAGCAAGGCCATATGCCTAGATGTCTTTGGATTACAAGTTTGGGACAGAGGACTAAAAAAGTTATGCTGCAGAAATGTGCTTATCAAATCTTAAAGTTTCTGTAATTTCGCCATTTAAAATAAATAGACTATTGCATACTCTGACTTGCTGTTCAAATGAACACTGCATAACATCTGACGGTGAGCTTGCAGATTGCATTTTACTCCTTTTTGAAGTGTGTCTGCAGTTACTGCAAAATACTTTCTTGAGACAGTTTGGTTTTGTATTTTCTGGCTTTCTGCAGAAACATTGTAGTGCAACAAGGCAGATAGACTGCTGATTCTTATAAACTGTATTGCAGGTTCAAGGCAGGATATTTACACCCCTGTTACACCTACTCTGCAAAGTGTTACGCACAGAGGCCGAATTGTGGGGCGAGGTTGTGCCTCCTCTGATCTGCCGTCAGAGATAGTAACATGCAGAATAAGGAGACTGTGGGGATGTTTAACCGCTGAGCTGGCAGGGCGGAACAGCAGTGTGTATGTGGAGCTCCTGCTGTGTGTGTAAACAATGTGCCTCTCACGCTTCAGTTATGACATACTGCATTGTAAAATCCCACACTGGGACACCAATATTACGCAGGATCCAACGTGGAGGAGGTTAATGAAAGAGGGCCAGCTCCCGCTGTAGATATACTGTATGTATAAAGTTCCAAAGAAACAAAAACACATTGAACACAAACAATGATTTGAATACACCACATGACTTGAGCGGAGTCTTCCTGGAATCTTTGTGTAGTCTGATGTGGAGAGTTTTACTGGAAAAACTCTGCTCCTGTGATCTTTTAGTTAAACCAAACCAACAGAAGCAGATTTCCTCCATCAGGAGCTTTACAGCCAGGGGTTTACATTCAGAGAGGATGTGTGGGTGCATTTATGTGACTTCTGTTCTTCCTCCGCTCTGACTGGAAGATGATTACACTCGTGAAGAAATGGCCTTGATGGAGCTTTGTAGAGGAAGTCTAGAGGCCCTTAAGAGCGGCAAAGAAAAAATAATGAGCCTCCTTTGGAACACAGCTATAGGCTGCTTGTACAGTTAAAAGCGCAGGCATCTATTTACGGCATTATGACAAAACACAGAGCGCACAAATCATAAAAATCAAATGTACGCCCACTTGAATGTTGAATGCACCATCTGATGCAATGTGTCGCTGTTTCTAGAGGGCCTAACTCCGGTTCCTGCTGAACTGAGCCAGTGCTTGTTTAGTATCAAACTGTTATCAGCTCAGTAGGCACAGGAGGTTGAGCCCAGGCGCCTGCACCACCTCACTCCCACCACTAGGGGAAGCAGAGAACAGGTGTACTGCCACAGGAAGTCGACAGCAAGGACAAATAGTTCTCATTTGTGTGAAAACATATATTTTTTTCTACTCATCTTTTATTATTCAGCTCCACTTTACAGTACAGGAAAAACATAAATCTTATAAGTGTCTTTAAGATCGATTTAAAGGGCCAGTTCACAAAGTAATGGACATGGAGGTGAGTTTTTGTAGTAATCTTAGGTAATTTTGCAACATCTGCAAACATTCACAGAAATCAAGATAAAATAGGAATGCAAATTAAACTAAAAAATAATGTAACAGTTTGAATATATACTCTGCTGTTAAGTGAGTTAAATAAGGAAATAACTATTTTTATGGGAAGACTTGTTGAAAAAATAAAGTTACAAGCACCGTATATGAAATTCAATTCACTTACATTCATTGAGATGGCAGATCAAAATGTAATAGCTGCACCTATACCAATGCTGATTAAACACATAACATCTCCAAAACTACTTAACACTATTGCCATGTTATATATTTTTTGATAAATCGGTGTTAAAGTTTTCCATCATTGGAATTGCACTCGTATTACCTTTACTCTAAATGAGACAGTTTGCTAGAATTATTAAATGCATGGAACACAAGATTCTCCCATATGCTTTGATATTCAAACTGTTTTATTACCCAGCTGTATTAAATGCTTGGGTCGAATTGGTCAAAACCCCATAACATAAATCAGTTTTAAATGGCAGAGTGACTCCAGGGGCAACCTGATCACACAACTCATGTCAAATTGATCTGTGGGATGATGACATTTCTCCTCTGCCAGCTGACACTGTGGCAAGGTCTTGAGAGTTGGGAAATAATGATGTTAGCAGGCACATATGTGAATGCAGCCTTGGTGGCTACAAGGCCCAAACCCTCTCTGATGAGCTGGTGGGATAATCTCTAAGTTACCAATCATTATAAAGTTACATCAGCAATAAAAAGTAGTAGTAGTAATGTTGAAAGCTCTGACATTTGCCTCACCCTGTCAGGATTCGAATTAGCATAACCACCCATTCAGTTTACGTGATCCCTTACATAATGGCTTCATTTTTATATCAGTTTGTAAAACATAAAATGAAACAAAGATTCACATGATCAAATAAAAGAACATTAAGACTCAAAATATATGAAGTGTATAAATGCAAATACTACATACACTCAATGAATAACTGGATAGATATGGTAAGAAACGTGACATTTAATTTATAAAACACAAATGTAACTTAAGATGGAGTTGTACTAAAAATACTAATACTAAAATACTCAAACTGTATTAAAAGTGTTAAGACTGTAAGAAACCGAAGACTTCCTTATGCCAGATAGGGTCAACTACCATTTTACAGTAGTCCCTTTTTTCAAAACCATACATGGGTATCTGCATGTTTACTCACTCACAAAGAAACACGCACACACACAATCAGTGCTTGGCTTTCGTGACCACCCAGACAGTAAATGAGCTCAGGAATCACAATTACATTGCTACTTGTTCTCCCTGATGGGACATTTCCTGTATTTCCTTCCTGTATGAGTAAGCTGTCCCCTTCCTGCCTCCTGCCCTCCTCTCTTACCCATCTCTCTTGTTTCAGGGTCCTTGACTTGAAAAAAGGCAAGGTCAAAGAAAAACAGAAAATGCAGCCCTGAGAGTCGTTGGACCTATGGTGCTATTAACACAAATGTTACTTTGACATCAGTGGTTTTCTAGGAAGGACTGAGCTGTTCTGTTGTATTTAAGTTGCACAACCAACACAGCCTGTAATACAGAAGCCCTGCGTTTATAGCTAAATAATGTCTTTACTGGGATTGTGGAGAGTAGCAGAAAGAAAAACCATCAAGCACAACAATAATATCAAATCTAATTCTGGAAAAAGCAGCACTTAACCCAAGGACAAAAAAATACAATGTTTACTTCACACAGATTTTTTGATGGTAGGTGTTATTGAAAGCAGAAAAGGTTTGTGAGGAGCGGAACTTAGCCACTGTGAACACAGGCTTTAACTGAACTGTTCACGGAGCGAGCTAAGTCCTGACCCTCAGTCAAACTCAGGACAAACACATGCTGAAGACATGAATAGTATTTTTACCACTGTTATGGAAAATAAGTGCCAGTGCTGTCTTTTTGAGAGTAAGACGAGAGGATTAATACCACTCTTGTGTCCGCGCGTTTAAGCTAGCATGAGCAACCAGCAGCCTCAAAGTTCAGTGAAACTAACAAGGAGAAAAGTTTGCCCGGCTCTTTCCAAGAGTATCCACCTTATGCTACACCTTAAGCTTACAAGTTAACAGCGTCTTTGTTTTTTGTTTTAATAAAAAGTGAGTTGTAAAAACTGGAGTCATCATTAAGCTAGGACTCCCCCGAGATAGCTAGGTTACTGCAGCTAGCCCAGATCAGAACCCCTGTAACCTCCAAATCATGTTCTTAACAAAATGTATGTAAGTGAAAGATTTCTTTACTTTTGGAAAGAGCAAGCTGGCCTTCCTTTTCATAATGCTTTACTAAAGCTAGGCTAACTAGCTGCTAGCTTTTACAGGAAATTGTAAACAAGAAAGCCAAGTGTATTTCCCAAAATAATCAACTATCCATGTAGAAATAAAGGACATTATTACAATTAGATGATGTTCTAGGGATTTCTTAACAGAATGTTTAGAAAAGGGATTACTTCTGTTAACACGGATGTCTGCCAAGTAGCTGTCAGGTGTTGCAGACTGGTGTGGGTTTCAGCTGTAGCTGGTTGGAAATCCCTGGCAATGTGATTTACATTACATCACAAACAAATCACTCTGCCAGGAATCCCTCCAGCTAAAGCACAGTTTCAAAGTCCTGTTAGGGAAGAAAGAAAAGGAGGAGGAGGTAAGGGCAGTGAGAGAATGTCAAGAAAAATAAACAACCAAAATGACTGGGAAAAGAAACATACTGTGGTGAGAAGTGGATGCAGGTGAGGACAGAAAGAGAGATCAACTGCAGGTGTCCATCTGAGCACACAGCGTCGTGGCATAGCACATTAACTCCCTCATCACTATGTAATTATTGGAAATACACACCCACACACACTTTCACATGTTAACACATCCACATCCACACATGCTTGAGGGGAGAATTGACATTTTTCATTGACGCACCTGGATAAACAGAGGCGTGTTCTGAATCTATAGGCTGTCATTGATTTGGGAAGTGTATGCAGGTGTGTTTCTGAGATTGTGAGTGACTGATCAAAGCTCTGTAAGACTGTTTGTTACATGTGTTGGATACTGAAGTAAAGCTATGCAATTTAGTGCCCAAAAAAATCAGTAAAGAATTCTTGCAGTATACAGCGCACACATTCTCTTGATAGTGTAGATTTCTTCCCACTTGGGGAGGAGGACTAGCAAGCAACCCCTTCCTTCATGTTATGTTTGCTGACCCACCCTAAACTCCACTGAACATATAATTTTTTCATATTCTTTGTCAGCTAACTGAAATCATACTGTAACTCATTTTAGGTAATTTAGGGCAACAACTGATTCTGCCATTTTTCCTGGAAGGAAATCCTGGAAAGTTTTCATTCTTAGATGTTACCTCCAGAATTATTTTATTGAATTTCAAGTCATTAAAGAATATTTTTAGTTTGAAAACTCCCCTCACTGCAGCCAAATCTTTGTTGTGCCCTGTTTCAGAGGACACCATTTTTGGGTCTGTTTATCCCGTTAAAATTATGTTTGCTTGAGCTTTTATGGTGAACAAATACAACATGTGAAGCAAAGAAAGTGATATTTTTTTCCTATACTTCTGAATGATTTGCAAAGCTAAAATAGTCTAAAAAGGAAGAATTAAATAGCATTACATTTTTGCAGTACTTCTATCCTGTTTATAATCCAGCCACCTCCCAGACAGGCATTGTGACTCCTTGTGTAGGGTCCTACTTTTATTTTCTGAGCTTATTTATTTGTTTTCATTGACTTGACATTGATTTCATACATTTAGGGAGCGTGTGAGTTCTTCTTCTTGCTACATCACCTTATGATTAAAAACAGTAAATCTACAGTCTGGAAACTTTTTTTCAGTCACTCTGAGTCCATTCTCAAAGCTTTATGGTTAAGTTTCTTTTTAATATTCAGAACCTGTTGTTACATTGAAAAGAAGAGATTTTTCATACAGTGCAGTTAGGTGTGTCTCTGTCACAAAGCACTGGAGTAAGCTGGTAGCACTTAAGAGGAAAAGAAAAAAGAGAGAAGTGCCACAGCAGAGCCTCGGCAGGAATACCAAAACGACAATTAGGCAAAAAGGCACCCATTACTGCGAATGGCATTCAAATAATTATACACCTTTAAGCAAGCAGCTCCTCGTCCTTTTATAGAGGATTTGAAACAGACGGCCTTCATTGCTCAGTTACACTTGACAGAAAACTATACTGGATATGAGTGAACATGAGGAGGGGAAAAGTAATGTGACTGCAAGGAAACATGGACTTGTTTCTTCAGTTTCGTCCAAGAAAGTACAAAGGTGCATGTTTCTGCCTCAGCAAATATTTATCAAAACATAGTACTTGATAAAACAGAAAATATGTGACTAGTCCAGAGTAAACGGCAGCATCCCTCAACCCCTGAGATTAAAAGTTTCAGCTGCTTGACATTACTTTGGAAGCTGTAAAGGCAGAATCATTATTCCTCATGGAGAGTGTGATGGACAGTTTTTGTTTGGTGTACTGAAAGCTTGACTCATGCTAACTACTCTTATTTAAACAACTTTTGTGACCAATGTATCAAATGATGTCACATCCCTAACAATAACAATGCAGGATTTATCACACACACTGCATTTGGCTCTGAGACTGATTCTTTGGAAATCCCCTTGTCCTCATCTATTAATCCACTACTAATTTGGTCCTACTGAGAACATTAATCTTTTATCATTTCCCCCTTTTTGTCTTTCACTTCCCCAACTTAAAATACCCCAACTTCAGACACAAAACAAACCTTTTTATGGAAACTTTAAAGCAGAAAGAACAATTGTTCTTAGCAATGCAAAGCATTTTATAAAGATTTGCTCTCCCCCTCAGCTTGACTATAGCATTTTAGCGCTTCTCAGCTTATTGTTTTTTTAAGCCCATACTTTTCTTTTAACGTTTACTTTCACCACACTGACAGGTTGTTGTTTACAATAAACAGTCTGAAAACACACTTTTCAACAAGTTAGTATTAGCTAATTGCTATTTTGAAGTATATTGTTGCTTAAGAGCCAAATACTTTCAAAAAGGGGTTGGTGGAGACCATAGACTGTATATAAAATAGACGTCATCTCGCTCGGTTCAAAGTGAGGATGCCAAAAAAACTCCTCCCCCTAGTGGCTGGCTGCAGTATAGGTCAAAACTCTGTCTCCCCCATTCAATTGAATGGGGCTGCAGTCAAACTTAAAAAAAATAAATAATAAATCTCTCATCCGTATGCTGTGGTGATATGTAGTTATTGTTTGACTGTTTTGCGCTGTAGGGCGGAGCTCGCTACCGTGGAAACACACAAATTCCCTACTGCGGAGACTCTGGCTGCAGAAAATTTAAAAGATGTCTGCGTTCTGGAACGAGATATTTTGGCTTCAAACCGTACAATGGGAAAAGGCGGAGCGACGCTGTCCATTTTATATATACAGTCTATGGTGGAGACCAAAACAGAGCTTAAGGAACATAATATATGCTGGATATCTGTAAACACAACCTTTAATGATGCTGATAGTATCCATATTCTAAAGGCCCAAATACACATCTGCTTGCTAGCATGCTAACCAGGCTGCAGATAATAATATGCTAAAACTGTGTTTCCAGCCCAATATACCTGTCCACAAGTGTCCCAAAAAAATCTCCATGTGTACTTGCAGTACTAGCACCTTGTTACCCGGCTCAAACTCTTTTGGCTTGGGCACTGCTGAAGCTCTCTCCTCTCTCAAACTTTCTTGCTCTCAGTCACATTTGCATTCACAGCTGGCTGACAATAATAGCCCACAGCTACCCGTCTCTGGGCTCCACTTTGACAGCCAGTCACGGTAACTTAATAGCTCAGTGCTGTCTGCCTGCCTCCATCTATGTTTCCATCTCCCTCGCTCTCTCGCCTTCTGTTCACCACGAACCTGGTGGTATTTTAGGACAGTGATGGGCACTAATGCAGCGCTATTGTACTGCATTAAAGCTGCTAAGTGTTACAGACCTGCACATGAGGGCTTGTTGAGCCTGTATTTCCATTTGCAGGATTTTTGGGCACTCACAAACCAAAAGCAGACACACCTAAAGTTAGACACAACAATTATTTAAATAATCAAAACTACTCAATTTCAGCCTCCAAGGGTCGATCGGATGTCTCAAAATCCCCTGACACCATTGGATAAAGTCTTGTACTTCAAACTAGTATATAACTTGTTCACCCCTGGCCTGAGGCTGCCTCTCTGCTGTGGAAGTTTGACAGCTAAATGAGCAACAATTGGCTTGGCTGCACTCCAGAGAGCCTGAGCTACTCAATAACAGCAGGAAGTACGTACATGACTAATGCCCTCCACTCACACTACACACACTTTTTTCATCTCTTTCTCTCATTTTCCATCCTTGATTCTTCATGCTAAATTCAAGATTCAAGGGAAATTGTCTGTCTATACAAAAAGTGTGAGAAAGATTCACAGAGCGTGAGAACGAAAAATGAGCCTGTAGGGGTCTTGTCTTAATTTAACCTTCATCTGATGACAAAAATGAGTGCTCCTGACTTTGTCAGAGGAAACACCTCAGTTAATCGATCTCCCATCAGACCTCAGACCTTAAAAGGCGGCTTCCAGCAACAATTACAAACCTTTGTCTGAGATGATTCAGCTTCCATACCTGCCACAGCACCCTTAACACCTTTTAAGTGCCTTGAAAACTGTTGCAGCAAGGCTTGAAGCCTACCTTATGGGCTATCTCAGCAGGTAATCATCACTGAATCCTACATCAGCAAGCGCTGGCTTGTTCTTTAGATTGACAGTTATAAAGTTTGCAGAAAATTGCCTTCTCTCTCCATGCTTATTTTCAGGTAAAGAGGTGTGTAAGAGTGCTGCAATTGTTAAACGTAAAGCTCAGCCATCTCTGAGCAGACACTCCATCTCAAAATGTCTTGTGCACAGGGAGCTTCAAACAGTCTCCTCTGCTTACCTTCCCACTCTGCAGAGCTGCCAGCCGGGGCCCTTCTCTTGTGATTATCCCGTGATTTTAACAGCCTCAGCTGGGCTGTATTTTGGCTAGACACTTTTTCTTTTTGGGAGCAGGCCAAGGGCACACATGATTGTTCAGGGTCTGTCTGGGGCGTGCACATGGTTGATTTATCTCAGTTTGACCTGCAGCGTTCAGTAACTTGCGTTAAAAAAGGCTGCAGCGGCTGGATGCTTGGATGCATATTTGCTAATGGTGATGTTGAGACTTTTGGATCAGGAATCAGTAAGTTGATCTCTTGAACTCAGTGAGGGTTTCCCCAAAACAGTGATAAGAGTTAAAGAGGGAACACAGTACCAGGCACAAAGAGGGAGGGAGCAAAGGAAAGACAGGGGAAGGAGACATGATGTAAGAGCAGACAATGACAATTTTAAGAGAGGAGCTTTGGAGGTATAGAGATTTGTCCTCCAATAGCCGGTAGCTACTTTTCAGGAGCAGATTTTTAAACCTTCTGATGAATCTAAGTGCTTCTATCTGAAGGTAAAATTTAAGGCTCTTTAGTCAAATCAAGCATTAAAGTGAGTCTTTCCATTCTGTCCATGTCAGCCAAAGACACTATGTCATAACAAACCCTCACTTTAATATTCCCTGCCCATCTTTTTCAAACACTGCAGCTATTCAAACCATTTATCCATCATCTCTTAGGTTGGAGCTGTCTGTCTGTCTGTCTGTTTTTCCTATTAATCCATTACTATTGTCAAATAATCCATCCTTTTGGACACTACTTTAAGCATGTATTTCTCTGCTTAGCTATACCTAAAGCTGTTTTAAATATTTATCTTTTTTGTAGCTGTTTCTTCAGACTTTGTTTATACTTTTATTTTTTGTGTAAAAGTTATTTATTTTCTATTTTTTTGCTGTTTTGACATAGCTCAGCTCTCATTTGCTTTCTTTTAACTTCTATAAATTTTGCACAAAATTTAAATTATTTGCCCAGGATTTACATTCGTAATGCACACTTTCTTGCATTACATCCTTATTTGCATTTGACCGAGTTAGTTGTGCTGCTCCATAATCTTTTGACACACAGTCTGGCAGCTGCAGAATTACCGTTTAGGAGTCCAATTGTAGCATATGGTGGCACGATCAGTGCTAACGAGAGAAAAGAAATAATATGTAGTCTATAGTCTGTGTCAGTCATCACAATAAGAATCATGAATAATACTATGTTTTCTATTTCTTTCACTGGTTTAAAGACAATCATAATATAAATAACTGTTTTAGAGTCTTTTCCCTGGAGTGCATTTACACAGATCATCTGACAAAAGGGAACACTTTCAACTGCGCTTATGATCAGGGATTTAAATAAAGGGTTGAGAGACTATGATGTTTTTATCCGAATGGGACATAATGGTTTCACGTTTAACAGCTTACACTGTCTTGAAGATTTTCAGTCTCAAAGTCCAAATATAACCCAAAACATACATCTATACCCAGATTAGGTCTCAATCATCAACATGTGTGTAAAACTAAATGAAAAAGCCTTGAAGTGCACCTAATTACAAACCTGGGGATGGTTTACATTTGCCTGTGAAATAAATCAACAAAATAATTTTGGTTGAGGTTTGGGCGCAGCAGCCAAATCACTTCTGCAGAAACTCCGACCCTACTAAATCTGTAACAGACCGACGTCTCAGCCAATCACAGCAGCTCTTTAGCTTTATTTACCTCTCAACATGGTACCAGGGGCAACATACGCCTGTGCTGCTCCTTAAAGGGCTCTCTGTGGACTCAAAGTCCTGGATCAGGCCTGGACTACCAGAGCAAATTAATGCTTTGGCTGCTTGGAGCCAAACAGACTCTTTAAGTATATGGAGCTTATACGTCAGGAGCAGGGGACGTTCAAAAACACTAAACTATGGGGCTGGTTTTAAACCTCTTATTATACTGTGCAAAATAAAACTACTGCATGCAAACTAGGAGGAAATAACTTACTTTTTATAAAAAAACATTTTTTGTTTTTTAAAATTGTTTCTCATGGGCGTGGACTTAGCCTAATGGTTAAGTTGCACGCCCATATAGCGGGTGGCCCGTGCTTGAATCCAGCCTGCGGCCCCATTCCCGCATGTCATTCCCCCACTCTCTCCCATTTTCCTACACTATCCACTATCCTCTCCTCTATAAATTAAGGTGTAAAAGCCCCCAAAAAAATAACTTTTAAAAAATGAAAAATTGTTTCTCGTGTTTTTGAAAATATTACAAAACCACTGTGAGGTTTGAAGAACGGTGTGGATAATAAAAAAAAAAGTTAATGATTATTTTTCTATCAATCCACTAAATGATCATATTTTCTTTGAAGGACCAATGTGACATTTTTTTTTTAATTAAGGTCCTAAAATGGAAAAAAAATATTGAACACTTATTATTGATTTAATCCACTCATATAAATATGTATAATTATGTTTTTAAATTAAAGAACAGATGTGACATGTTACATTTTTGCAGAATATTCAACACGTGTAGTTTGAAATATTTGGACAGGTTAGACGTAATGTTCACAGTTACGTCACAGAGTTGCGTGCAGGATTATTTCTATGACGACAGCCCAGCCATTGTTTTGTTTGTAGTCTTTGTGTGGAGTAAGTGTTACAGTGTGTTAGTCGGTCAGAGGAGGAAATGAATTCTGCTCCTTCTTGTTTGTTGTTAAAAGCACTGGCTCCTTTTTAAAAAAAAAAGCGCGTACAGAACTCATTAACACTCAGAAAAAAGTATGAATGCCTCACACACACACACCCACGCACGCACGCGCACACACACACACACACACACACACACACACACACACACACACACACACACACACAACCACACACAGAGCCAGACGGCTAAAAAACAGCATTAATTCTTCAGAGGTTAGAGACTGTCGGCTGTCAACTTGCAGCAATCCTTTTTTTTAAGGAACACTCAGAGAGAGTCTGACTTGCAGCCAAGCAGCAGCAGCAGTCGTAGTTTCCCACACATAAATGAAGGTATAGGCAGTTTATGGGCCTCGGAAAAATGCAATAAAAAAGCCTTTCTGTGAATGCAGCCATCTGTGGAACTTTAAAAGAACTTCCTGTAAACAAGACTGAGGAGAACAAATCCTCTCACACTCTTCCAACACTCCACTGACGGCTAGAATTACACTTTCATCTTTGTTTTTCTTCATTTTTCACCCTTTTGCTTTTACTTTTACTTTCACCCTCAGATCTTTGACTCATAGTTTAATCCCCGAGTCTTCTTCTATCCTGTATCAGTGTCGGCCCGTCCTCTTCTTCACTACACCTTCTCTAATGCAAACATGGTCCTATTTTGACAGTAATTCCTATCTCTAAAATCTAGAAAAAAAAAATTTGTGTTAAAAAAATGTGATAACCTGTTTAACAGCTTTTAACAGGATGTGCGCACATTTTAATCCAAATTATCTGTCAGTCAGCCACAATCTTCACCCAATCCTAAATTTAGATTCCCTCCTTATTTGAATCCATGTGAATTCTTGTAAGATTCATGAAACCCTACAGAAGGCTCTGTTTAATCCAACTATCTCACTATTTCCTGCGTTTTTAAGTCATCTGGTGTTTTAAACACCATTGTCTGTAAGGCAGCCTCATGACACATTGGATTTGGGAGTGTTTTTCCTGCTTTCCACTGTGCACATTGAGCATCAAGCCAAATCAAATTAAATCAGCTTGGCCTGGAAACCATCTCAGTGCACCTCCATTGATGTGTCTCATTTTATTAGATCCACAGTTGGTTCTAAGTAGTTTTACAGAACAGCTAACCGGGGAAAAACTGTAGTAAATCTAAATTATTTTTTGTTTTTCTTTTTTTTTTGCCTCCTGTTCGTCACAGAAACAATAAGATTAAACTTGTGTGTTGTTACAGGAGAGAAATAGTGGAAAATATGCTTTCCCACACAAATTCCCTGCTGTATCATCAGCACTGCAGAAACATATTGAAAATTTCATGCATTAAAAAGTTGATATATGTGTGTAATAAGACCAAATGAAATAGAGTGATCTCAAAGACAGCTGCAGACACTTTTCGTACGCACGTCATGTTACAACTTATTTTCACGTCAACACTAATTTGTCACGGTGAAAAGCTACAGCTCCTCACAGTCCTTTGTTCAGCACTTCACTGTGTTAACTCTGGCCTGTCTCAACACACTCCGTCCTGACATACAGACCACACCAGGTGTGTGTTTTCAGTCAAAGTTCAGCGTGTTTGGCTCCTGTTTTCTGCTCAGTATCGGTATGAGGATCCTAGTATATGTGTGTGTAGGTGTGTTCCTGTATGTGCGTACACATGTGTAATGGCGAAGTGATGTCAAGTGAAAAAGACCGGGCAATGCCTCAGTCTGTGCCAACATTGAGGTGTGGAGAGAGGAAGGAAAACAGAGTGAGACAGAAAAACGGAGAACCTGTGAGAAGGTTCGCAGCACAGTCAGATTGCTTTCCAGCTTGTTAATCTTCATTATTAACCAAATCACATTGAAAAACCTTGTTAGTTAGACATGATCACCCCCAGGTGACCATGAACGCAAGAAAAACTTTGATTAAAGCTACCTTTGGAAAAATAAAGGGAGTAACAGTGAGGAACACTGCAGTTCGCCAAATAAATAATGAATGGAGAAGCCATTTCTGTTCCCTTTAGACAATGGAAAGTCTTTCAAGCTTTGGCGAAAAGTACAGAAACAGGCCTTAAATATGAGGTGAGTTCGAGTGTAAGAGTTTTTACTGGAAAAGTTTACCAACACCCAATTTTCACCCTTCCAAATGAAAGACGAGAACCATCTTTAGCCGCCACGTACAACGTAATTGTGATAAAAATTCACTCAACGAACCCAGTCCTAATTGGCTTCGCTCATACGCTTTCTTGTCCAGATTCACATCGGTACACAAAGTACAGATTAACAAAGCGCACAGTCTGAAGACAAATTAAGTTTCAAAGTGAAAAATCAAGAATTTCAGTATTTGCAATGACTGGTTTGATTAAATTTGCATTATTTTTCAGTAGCCTGGTAATCAAGCATTAAAATCCAAGCTAATAGCTCACCGATAGTCACACGTTTCCATCCAACAGGTACAATAAAAAAAAAAAAGAATAATATACAGACAGATCCAAGTTTTAACACTAAACCAAAGAAACTTCCAAGGAAAGAAATAATTTCTCAAAGTACAGAGATGAAATTTAAGGCTAGATTTTAAAGAAAAAATTATACTACAGTAATTCAGCATACTGGGATTACACTTTTTCAACTATACCACAGATAAAGTACGTATTAATCCACTTTCAAACTAGCAAAGAATCTCCCTGCTTACTCAACTCTTTGACATTCACCTTCACAGCAGCCGCCACATGCAAACTTCACTCACCTCTGAAACTTTACTGAAGCTCAAACTTCAGACTCACACACTTCTTAGATCTTTGAGTAGAGACAGTTTAAAGAAAAACAAAACCCCTGATGTCTCTACGAGCTCAAACTGAAGAGATCCCAAAGTCACAGAGCAGCACAAAGACAGCACAGGTCGCAGCCGTATGAACATGTTGCCTGAAAAAGCCTCCGAGCTGAAGTCCAACCTCAAACTGTGCTCCACACGCCGCTCCACCTCCTTCAATCTGCTCTCCAAGTTCAAGGGTGTGGACTGAGTCAAAGCCACGGAGTCCCACATCATTCACACAAGTTTCCCCCTTCAAAGCCACACCCAGAGAGAGAGAGAGAGAGAGAGAGAGAGAGACAGAGAGACAGAGAGAGAGAGAGACACAGAGAGAGAGACAGAGAGAGAGAGGGAAACACTGAAGTTTTCCTTAAATAACAAGAGAGGAGGAGTGAGGAAACTTCTGGTTTCAGGGTCACCCAGAGCCTCAAAATAACCCGTCAGTGGGCTCTGCTCTGAAAAGAAAATTATGACGCAGAGCAGCGGTCATTTTCAGGATGTTTATGTTATCTGGCAGGCGCTCTGTACTTTTTTAAAATGGCGGTAGGCGTTTGGTAGGCCCTGACGTTAAACATCGGATCACAGAGATAAAAGGGATTAGTTCGCTGAGTGTGTTTGTGTGTGTTTTGTGTCTCCACGCGTCTTCACATTCGTCTACGTAGAATGTTCATTTGCTAACATGTGCATACATCCTTGTGTGTTTGAGTGGGCACGGCTGCGGCCTATAGTTTGGGGCTGCTGATGGCTTACAGCTGCCATCTCTTTCCTGTCTGAGTGGGTATACAATCCATGCTATAAGGCAGTAATCATACAGTATGCCTACATCTGTTTGACGTTAAGCAAACACGTGTGATCCCAGAGCAACTCTTCTGCCCCCGCCGTTTATTTGATCTCACTTTATTATAACATAACATAAGGAACTCTGGTGGCCGCTTTCATCAGAGGTTTCTTATTTTTAACAATGCAGGGAATAAGACTCCTATTCCTGGCACTGTTTGTGCCACGTCCTACCTTATAAATAGATTTTACATCACGGCTAGATTCACACCAGTGTGGATTAATGTCGTCCAAACTCACATTACACATAGTATTTCTTTGTTTAAAGCAAAGCACGCTATTTCAAATGTGTCTTACATTTTTCACTCACAATCGCAATTCATAATATTTCCATTTTTATTCACTGAGTCCATGGAAAGACCAAAACCAACATTATATTCTAATACTTTGACATTTTGTTTAAGTGTCTGTTGCTCTCAAATTTTCATCCATTTAACTTGGTATTAAAATCATAACTTTATTTATGTAAATATAGAAAATTCCCTAAAACAGCTGGAAAGTGTGGACTTAGGCTAACACTGCTAAGACGGTTATGTATAATGTCTTTATTTGCAGATTGATAATATTCTGCTCCTGTAAAGTCTTTTTTTCATTTTTCATCTCTATAGCTCCATGGCAGGCATACGTTTAAAGCACAAACATTAAAAATCAAAGTATTTAATATACAGTCAGCTATTATAGCAGTGAAATAAGCTTCTCACAAAGACAAAAGGACAGCAGGTTTAACACTCAATGTTTCTACATCTTTTGTTAAATTGTGCTTCTTTTTGTCTTTTGTGGTTTTTGATGTGATGTTCTCTGACACTCCTATGATTAAAAATACTATTTGTATATATTCTTTACAAGACTTACCAAGTGTTGAATCATATCACAAACAGAAAGAATTTCTGTCTGCACCTGAGAAAGGAAAACTCTGCATTCTTCAGACCAAACAATGAAGACTCATGACAGATGACTTTGTAGCTAATGTGTTAAAGCAAACAGCTCCTTTCCTCCAATGTTTAATATTTCCTTTCCAGCGACTTCCTCTGGCTTGTATTAACAACACAATCAGAGGCAGAGTTCAGACTTGTAGAATTTCAGCAGCAATCATTCATAAAAAAATGACCAATGAAACCAGAGCTGCTTTTTGGAGGGTCGCCAGGCCAGGCGATGTTTGTCCATTAGTTTCTATTTGTGGCCAAATATTATGTTGCTAGGGAACAGTCGGCTCTGTCAAAGTTATCAAATTAACATTACGAGCTCGGCAAGCGGCAGCAACGTATATGCCAAATCTCATCATTTCCCTCGTTCAGACCTCATGACGCATCGGGAGACTCAAAGAAATGTTCCAGGCAAAGATGCACAAAGCTGCTGCTGGAAGTGAAGCCGACAACCATCAGTGCTAACAAAGACACACAAACTCCAGTAAAGAGTGTTTATTTGTCTGGCTGGCATAATTCACTGTGACTAAATGGATGCTGAAATATTGACAGAGCTTTTTCCAAGGTCTTATAACGTGCTATCTCACAAAGAAACAAACTATAAAAAAGTCTTATTTGGTCTGGCAGGTTGCCTGGACGGCAAGTGAAAACAAAGACTGCCTACGCACTAACTATCAGCAACTTGAAAAAAAAAGAGAAAAAAAGAGGGCTAGACGGCAATCCCAACACGAACACCTTCACCTGGGCTGAAGTAAAAAAAAAAAGATCATGTAGAAATGTGTGTGAATGAAAGAACAAGATTTTTATTCCCTTTGACGTTTCTATTTAACCTCTCCCTGCAGATTTCCACGGTTGCACATGTTGCCTTGCAGAACAGACGTTTTTAAGGAAGTTTTGAGTATTAACAGTGCTCACTTTGTGTGTGTGTTCCTGTTTCCCTGTGTCTGTGTGTGTGTGTATGAATGAGTCATCCCAGGGTGACCCCACCCTACGTGGGCGGTTGATTTGGCGGGCTGGGAGTATTTGGCCTCTGTCAGTCTGCCGGTCCCAGACAGAGCTGCTCCCATAACTGGCCCCTTTGTTCCAAATGTCACTCCTCTCAAAGGAAGAGAAGGGATCCCGTCGCCGCCTCTCGTGCTCTTTCCTGTCGTCTTTTCTTTTGTTTCTCTGTGCCGCCTCGACTGTGCCCGACCCACAAAACTCTACAGACAGCAGCGATAATACTCATGTCGTTAAACTTCAGATTTTTTCTGTTTCATTTCAAATAAAGCAGCCTAGGGGCTTGTCTTGGGAACTAATTAAACTTGACATAAATACATTTTTTAAATGAAATGCACCATTTATATTCGCCTCAGAAAAATATCCTCCAAATTCCTTTTCTGTATTAGTTCCTGGTGCCCACTGCCAACTGAAAAGTACTCTAGCTGTGAGGTGTGAAGTTGTTTTGCAACTCATTGTCAACTCGAGTTACATAAATGTCAAAATTAACATTTCAGTGCTTCAGTCAAGAGGAGTCAGATTATTTACTTGCACTTCTAGTGTGGTGTCAAAGTTGTTTAGAACTACTTTAGTGTAGCTGGATAATGGACTATAGCTTTACATAACCAACTTCAGTGTTAAGTATCATGTTTGTGATTTCATGTTTCATTCCTTCTGAGTTTCATAGCTACTCTATTTCAGTACTGGTCATTATAATTTCGGGTCCTCGACCTCTTCTGTACCTTGGATCACTTTTGTATTTACAGTCCTCTTGCAGGCTGGTTGACTATGACTATGAATCAATTGAATATCTCATGTTGTTTAAAAAATACTAGACCTTTCATTTCCACTCCATCAAACTCTCAGGCATCTTGTCTCTGCTTTTCTGTTTAAACAGTAAGGCAGGATTTCATTTAAAGCAAGTGATTTAACAGGAGTTTTGCCAAAGATGTGTACACTTGCTCAAATCATTATTTTTTACTTCTGTAACTTTTGAAATCAATTCATATTTTCCAGCTACTTTATTGCAGCTGCTGTGGCTTCAACAGAGGTGACACAAAAGCTGAAGACCACTAAGAGTCCTTGTTCAGCTTCCTTTGATGTTTTTACTCTCAACAATCATTACTTGTGTCTGCATACTGTAGGAGAAAAAAGCTGAGCTAATGAAAAAAAATACGTCGTACATGCACACGTGATTTCTCTGTAATCACTTTTTTCAAAAATGTTAATATGAGGAAGTTAAAGTGAAGTACAGTTACAGCCTACTGAACAGTTCAGTCAGGACCACTCTCATCAGAGAGAATTCATTGTTTGCATGCAATAAGTTATATTTGGCAGTATGGCTCTGTTCTGGGGGCTGCCTTCACTTCCATGTGCCTGCGTGGAAAGCCAAAGCCTGAGGTGAAGAGAGCGCACGTCCCCTCTCTTTCTTCGCTCAATTTTTTAAACATTCACATGAGAATGGTGCATCATAACTGTTTAGCACTGAGGTATGAATCTCGCTTGATATAAACACTCAAAAGTACTGTGTGTAGAAATGAGAAAATTTAGGTAAATGAAGTGTTCAGGCTCTAAATTGAAACACTCCCCTGCTCACCCCTCCCATCAGTGAAGCTATGGTAGCCTTCGAAGACCAGAAGCTGCTGTGATGCATGTTCGTCCTCTTTTCGTTGTTTTTATCTTTTCAAAAACATCTCTCAATATAAATTATTTTTAGCACAACAACCACTCTCTCTTCTTCTTATGGCCCTTTTCCACCGCCCGTCTTAGCCCTACTCCACTCGACTTAACTCGACTCTACTCAGTTTGTGTTCCGTTTCCACTGGTGCGGTACCTTGTGTCAGATACCAGCTTTTCGTACCTGCTCTGCTCTGGTTCCAAGCGAGCTGAGCCGATACTAAAAGGTGACGTCGACGGACTGCCGGCCACTGATTGGACAGAGAATGTCGTCACCGACGATTCATGATCGCAACGCCCAATCACGCCCAACACAGGAATCAAACCCGCCATTTTTTTAAAACGGCATCAGTACTCTTTTGCTCTTCTTTTGCTTTCCTCTCTCACTCAGCCTGCGACAAAAAGGCCACAGACCGAGCAGCAAGTACACCATTGCCTCCATTGTTTGTGATTGTTGTGTTTGTCTAGCGTTCAAAATGACATGAACGCGGTTTTGCGCAGCTGTGTTTTGACGACCCTGTCCACCATGAGACGGTACGTGGGCTGGTGGAGAAGGTACCCAAACCGAGTCGAGTCGAGTAGAGCTGAGTCCAGTCAGGTAGGGCTGGAACTGTATAGCGTAAAAGGGCCATTAGTGTCCCAACAGGTTTTATTTTATGAAACCACCCAGTAGATACAAAAACTTGTAAGTTACCAGTTTTTGTGCTTTGTGCTCTACATCAGAAACATGGCAGTGAAAGATGGGGGTCTACATGGAAGTAGACCCGCAGTATATAGAAAAAGCTCTTTATAAATTAATAAAAACAAATAATATTTATATTCAGGTGATTTATACATAGTTATGAATATTATATTCCAATTCTACCCAGTATGCTCTACTAAATGCTGCTCATTCTCAAACACTACACCTTAAAGCCCCCTCTGATCAAAAGGCTGAGTGGCTGATGACGGACAGATAAGGAGGTGCACAGAGGTTTATGCTGTGGTGAGTAATGATTAGGGATGGAGCACACACTGTACCAAATCATAACCTGTTTTTGGCACATTCTATGAGCACTTACAAGTCCATCACCTGGGTGTTCACAGGTTTGAACCACATTGTAAAAAACACAAGAGCCTTGATGAAAGATGTCATCCTGCTGATAGAGTTGTCAGTTTATGAAACACCTCTGTGAGTCAATTTTGAGATAAACAACATATGTCGTGGTTTAATTTTCAGAACGTTTTGGCCAGAATATCAAACACTGACTGTACTTCCCTACATCACTACCTATGTCTTAAAAAAATGAAACTGAAACACAAAATGTATCTTGAGATTGAATAGCTGCACAATGTGCACGATGTGGAAATGTGCATGTTAGCAATAAGTCATTAATGTATATGTAAATAATTTAAAACCAAAAGTAGCCGCTCTAGACTTGGAAATTGTACCTAAAAAAAATAGTGTTGGGACTTTTCCTCCATATAGACCTGCACTATTGTTGGTGATTAAGTTGGTGTCAGAGCAGTGACATTGATGAGTGTTCCAAAAGTAAAAGTATTTCAAACTGAGAGCTCTTGGAGTGCGGTGACAAAAAATCAGCTGTTAGATGCAGACCCTTTTTGTACCAAGCTCTTAACGTGTTACTGTAAAAAAAAAAGGCGTGTCAGTATGGGTGTTCATATGGATCTCTGGCTTTTGCAGTTAACCTCAAGTGGAAACTCGAGGAACTGCAGATTTTTGCACTTCCACACTGGCTTCATTTCTCAACAATGGAGTTTGCAGCTTGGTCTAAATGCACATTTTCCATCTTCAGTCCTCACACTCACTACTCTTCTCATTGTAATTCATGCTATTAACAGCACTGAAGTGTCCTTAGTTTGTATTTCATACAGTTTGACAAAGAGCTTCTAAGTCAAAGGATCACTCTGACTAAAACTGTCAGAACAAGGTTGAGATGCCTGTACACTTAAAAGAACAAAGAGAGGCAACTGTTGTGCACTTTTCGCAGTCTCTTTTACACGCCCCTGTAATGGTGAGATCATAATGTCAAAATTATGTGGTTTCTTCTTGTAATTCAGGATGGGACTGACTGAGCTGTCAGCATTGACTTACTGTTCAGGTCCTTCAAAGGTGAAGAGTTAGAACAAAGACATTAAAGCAGCACAAGATGATTAACACGTCTGCTGAACAGGTGTGGTCATCATTATATGAATAATGACCCAATGAAAATTATTTTTATAATTAAGGTATCATTTTGGGGGAATTAAGTCAAAGTGCTTTGAAACGACGTGTTACACAACACCGTGAGATTCACAGTTTAAAGACAACATGATGGAACCGGAAACATTTATTTTTCTTGTTGAATATAAAAAGTCTGTTCCCACATTCATGTAGCCTACAATTAAACAGATCACGCTGATCACATGATGGAATATTCAACATGTTTATTTATTTTCAGTTTTCGAAGAAAAAATTCCAGCCTTAGGAAACTATGATTGGCATGGAGACACTGGTGAGCACTTTTAGGGAAATTTTGTCACATGCTACAGATCCCATAAATCACGTGCAGTGTGTCACAAACTATGCAGGGAAAACACTGAAAGTTCAAGAGCAACATTTAAGACAGGAGATTTGCTCAAAAAGAGGTAAAGCAGGTTAGTGTTTGAAACCTTTGTGACCTTCCCCTTCATAAAAACGTTTCAACCAAGTTTCTGCTGTTGTCTTTTTTATGTGCTGTATTGAGTTACATATTATCCGTCAAGCAGCACCTCAATTTTGCTTGTGCTCATGTCATATCATGCCCTTTCATTAAAGTGTAACAGTGAATACAGCAACACATGTCAGCATCAGGTCATTAGCGGGTGTACTGTTACACCGACAAGCAAACGAGGCATGTGTTAACCCTGTTATATCCAAAAACCTCCACTTGTGAAAATATGACAAATTTAACTTTATTAGATATTCATGTTGAATAAGAACTTCACATAGAGAATATACTGTCCTTTCAATATATCTGAGTTTCCACTGTGCATGTATTTTGAAAGATACATGTATTGATTGCATCTTGATAATGCTTTTTGCATAACAGTGGGCTACAGCTGCAGCTGTTGTTTAACTAAGTACTGTTCTTGTGTGATGAAAACTTCCAGCTTCAGCTCAGCTGCATCTGCGTCTGGCAAAGACACATTTTCCAGCGTGTCAATTCATCAAATAAACTCCACCGGGCTAAATAACATGACAAGCAAGTAAATAATCACACACATCGACAAACTGCTGAGGCTTCAGCTTGTTCTGTTCCCAGTTATGAATCTGTGCTGCTTGCCCTCTGACGTCCTCGTCTTTTAAGTCCTCATAGGTTAGTAAAGAGTGGAGTGGCTGGTAAGTGTGGGCCCCTTAATGTCCCTTTAATGCCTACCATTAGGTTTCCATACCGCCAGCAGCCATCCAGCAGCAGACATGGTTTAAATTAAATGTTTGCTGCAGCAGCTTCCATTTCAAATTGAACATTTAAAAAATATTTTCAGTGTTTTCTCCTAATTGTCCTCCCTGTGTTCATCTCTGTATCACTCAGACTAAGTGGGGCACTTGTTTCTCTTTGGTTTGACAGGTTGTCAATACTTTCACACCCATCATAGATACTGAAACATTGTGGGAAATCCCCCAAAGGAGTTTATCATAAACACCACTGGAGGTAAGTCACTAAATCATCCAGACCAGGCCTGTGCATTGAACGTCATAAGCACACTGATACTCTGGCAGCATGCTCACAAACATAATGGCTCTGCTTTGCTTTATCAGTGTTCCAGTGCCAGGGAACATTAAGCTGCCCCAGCATTTAATGGCATGTGAACTGGCACAACAAAAAGGTCAATTGTTCAAACGAATGACTTAAAGGCAATCTGGCAGTATGGAAGCACTTAAACAGAGGCGTGTGTGCTCCATTAGAGCTACACTGTGTGTGCAACCACTGAACGGAGGCAGAAACTTCTCACTGATCAGATCTTAACCAGGCAAATTACCTTTGTCACCTGAATTGGATTACTTCTAAAAGAAACAAAACATGTCAAAATATTCAACATCATGGCGAGGCACTGACTGAATGTAAACAGTCTGGAGTGAATGAGTCGTATTAACCAGTAGACCATGTAACAAGGGTTAAGTTTCATGTATTTTCTTCAATGAATAATTGTATAGACATATTTGTGTTAGCTGTCACACTGCAAAATCTCAAATCTTGCATACAGAGAGCATTTGTCTCTTTAGTAGTCAAAATGTTATTAAATCCTATTTCAAGATAGTACAAGACAAAAATAGGACTTAATAAACTGAAATGAGAAAAAATGGATTACTATGCAGCCAGCTACAGTTTCTTGAAATCGCTCTTGAATCAAGATATAAAACTTATTTCAGGAAACTTGTCAAAAAAAACTTTGGCAGCACGTGCATTTCCCTGAAATGGTCTTATTTTGATAAATCAGACTACAGGACAGTTCTCCACCATCCTCAGTCCAAGTGAGCTTGGTTGCCAGCGTTTGTGCAGCAACCAATTGTGTTCACAGATAATGTTTTTTGGGCCTATGCAGGGATTTCCACTACAGACTCATGTCTTGTTTTGATGCTGCCTGAGTTCCTGGAGATAATGACCATCCAGTGTTGGTGTTTGGCCAGGTTGGCATGATGCAAGGACCGCTTGATGTGATCCACCAATACAGTTGGAATATTCAGTGCTAGAAAATGTGGTTGAAATTCAATGTAGGCAGCCTTTATAGTCCTCTCTTGTTCACACTATAGACCTGGTGTGTGGTGCTGGCAGTGGTATGGGCCAGGGGTGAGAGCTTTATATATAGCTATATATAGCTTGCTTAGAAATGAGAGATGGCAAGGAAGATAAAAGGAAAGGAAGATGCGGTTAAGATATTTAGGAGCAAGCCTGGAAGAGGGAAACACACAGATATCATTATTATTTTCAAATCTGGAATAAACAGTATGAAGTGTGATTGGAAGAGAGGGATCAGGTGTCAGGACTCTGCAATAAACCAGTATAGAAATACCACTCCATAGTGCTGAGAAATCTATTCCCATCAATTTTTTTTTTAAAACAGGGATTTTTTTCCACGCACTATCTTTGAATTAACCAAGAAATTACTTCATGACTTGCCCCAAACCTTTAACAGCCTCCTTCTACCTGCTGTTTCTTGAAAAAAAGAAAGAACAGATCACAAAGAAGATGGTAAATGTTGTTTTTGTAAATAACTAGCTTTCTAAAGCAAGATGACTAGACTGTAGAGAAACTACAGCTAGCTGTTTCAGTTTTCGAAATGAGATAAAAATCTGAGAGAGTTAAGATTTGTGATTGTCACATGATTAACTGTGACTTAAAGCCTGGGAAGTGTTTGAAACGGAAATATGCTATCACAGGCTGTTTTGTTCAAGTGATTTGGTATGCTAAATGTACATCTGATAAAAGCTACAAGCTGTGCCTATTAAGCTTTCATCATTTATGCAAAGTATATGTATGGTGGCTGTCATGACAACTCCCCAAACAATCTTCTTTAGTAGAAAAGTGCAGCAAATTCATAAACGACTCAGTCATAAACACCTCAAGAAGTCCAGATCAAATGCAGCAGTAGAAAAGGGCTGCAAATGTTGAGCGCTGCAAAAATCTAAAACAATTGTTTATACAGTCAACGGTGCAGATCTGAAAACGAATACTGACAACAAATGCAAAATAAAAAGTAGAAAATCAACCCATTTAACTCCTGAAGTGCTCTAGGCCTCTCAGTTTATTAGTCACATTTCTGTTTCTCCTTCAACTCAATTTAAATCTGACAAGATGAGTACTTTAGATGAGAAAATAGCAGCATACAATGAAAAGGAGTAATGTTAAGCAGAATCAGCTTATAGTACCACTAGTTACAAGGCAAAGTGAGAGCTGTAACTAACTTAATCCACCCTCTGAGTGGTTACTTCTGCGCAGCTAGCTGAACATTAAAAATAAAAGTTGTGGTTTTGCACTGTAGTCAATGAGACCCTGCCCTCACAGACGCTGGTTTCAGCTGTATCTTTTAGTTATGTAGTCTGGATTACTGCCTCGTCATCCTCACAAATAAATGTTCTAAACTGTTTCACTGAGCGCCCCTAGAGGTCTGGAGCGCTTCCACTGTCGTGTCAGTATTTACTGTAAGTGCAGTGTGTTTTCTGTTGATGCAGTTTTGTCTTTTGTATCCCCTTCTTTTTATTATTTTCATTTTTAGCTAGCGCCCCTTGCTGGATTTGTTTTAGACTTCTGCACGAGTTTCTGAATTTACCTCGTTTCTGAATTTGTTGTACATTTCTCCTGATGATTGCTTGGGCTACTGCAGATAGCTTAGCCTTGTAGGCCACGGTATATGTGAATTGTGTGATGTTCTCATGCTCCTGTCATGAAACTGTTTTCTATACAGACAGGAATTTAAGACATTGCCAAATGACTCAGTGAGACAAGTTAAAACAATATGCTGACGACTGTCTGCCATGAACCTGCTATAATTGACCTTGGCCACACCCAACACCTACTGTGACGGAGCCCTTTCACTGTGCAGTAGTGTGAAGAGAAGAATGTGGTGGAAAATGTAAACATCATGAGTCACATCAGGGTTCACGTCAAACTAAAACGCAGTATGCTAACAAGCAGCAGCAAATATGTGTCAGAGACTAACAAATTGGAGCCATTTACCCTCTGCGTTTGTTTATAATGCCCTCTTTGTTACTCTTGTTACTTGCTGACAGATGAGTATCAGGTTACAAATGTCCAGGTGATTTTTTTGTCTTCAAGGCACAAGTTGCTAAACCCAACAAGAGCACATCAGGTCTGCATTATGGCTCTTTAAGCTGTCACTTGTCATTGTTCAAAAGGGCCGTCCATCATAGTGGTGTGAATACCAGCTCTATGCACAAGTCTTTTAATTTTATGAAAACATGCTTTCAGTGTATTTCCTCACAACATACATCATTCAAATAAAAAACAAACCATCCTGCCACAATCTTAATGCCACAACTTCTAATTACATCTTCCTTCCTTTGTACACACTGTGATTATGTGTCACACACAGAGAGACGGGTTTGAAATTGCCCCCTCGAGTACCATGATAGATTACTCTCAAGTTCTGATTAACAACAAATGACACATCACTCTGAAGGCACATGCATAGCTTGAGTTATTTATTCCTCTGGTCCGTGTTCTCCAGATGTACAGAATAGTCATTGATTTTGTATACAGCCCACTGAAACTTGAAACCTCACTTCCCCAGATGCAACTTTTCATTGTGGTACAGTGCTCGCTGTTGATGCCTCATTAAAGAAACTTCTTCTTCAATAGAGCATCTTTATCCCGCCTCTTTTCATTATGACACATTCCCTCCATCCATAATAATTCATCCACATGTTTGGTTTACATTTCCAGATTTTCACGCAGAATAAAAGAGCTTTTGCTGCGTCACAGACTCATGTGGGTATGGTTACTTTCTCCATTGTGTTGCTTAGAAGTAAAGAGGCTGTGCAAAATCTTTTTAGAGATTCCCCCATTTTTACAGTGAATTAAACTAACCTGTTGGGCTTCTTCGGTGCAAAATAATGACAAAAGCGAGCAAATTCAGATAAGTGTTGCACTATTTGAAATTAACTTTAAACTTATGTACAGTTGTGCTCACAAGTTTACATACCCTGGCAGAATTTGTGATTTTTTTGGCCATTTTTCAGAGAATGTGAATGATGAGAGAAAAACTTATTTTTCACTCATGGCTAGTGGTTGGGTAAAGCAAATTTTTATCAAATAACTGTGTTTACTATTTTTATATCATAAAGACAACAGAAACTACCCAATAAACCATAAATTCTGCCAGGGTATGTAAACTTATGAGCACAACTGTATGATGAAACAATCATAGAACAATAGAACATCCACTGACATAAAATTACCTTCTGCATATAAAAGTATAGCTGCCTTAGTCTAACTGAAAATTCCCTCTGGAAAATTACCAGAGTGAAAGTGTTTGACTGCTGGGAACAAACACACACCCAGACACACAGACACTTTACTTTACTGTAGGCCATCAGTGTAGCTGCTAAAGTCTAACTGAAATCACACTTAATCTTCCCTTTTTGTTCTCAACAATGCCAATAATACCTCTCTTCATTCGTTCCTGTTTGTAGTTGTTTATTATAATTACAAGATGGACAAAAGGATTTCAGGAAAAATATATAATCATTTTCAGAAACTTAGAGACAAAGCAAACAAATGTGATTACAAGCCATGGGAGTACAGTCTGTTGTTGGCAGTTGTATTAAATAGTTATGCATGCTTGTCATTTAGAACTCATGTTGACAGGTTAGAGCAGCCACACAGCTCGCGTGATCCGCACGCCTCAGGCAAGGATGCACTGACGCGTTGTCTAACAGGATAGGCATCTTGCTTATTCTTTAGACTTTTAAAGTTCAAGAGGCATACAATTTTTTTTATTGTATTTATTTCTTTGACTGTTTTTTCCATCTAACTATTCCCCCTTCCTCACAAATCTATGTCCTGTGAAAAATGATACATAACAATGTAAGTATATGGGACAGTCCACACCTTTTATTTTCTATTTGTACAACCAATGTACCAGAGAGGTGTTTTATAGTGTTATGGTAAATCACCCAGAAGATGCCGCTATGTTGGTAAAAGCTCTGTCATGGGCATGGGCCGTCATGACTACCACCATAACAAAGTACATGCAACCTGTCGCTACTGACAATTTGCCCCTATTCACTGTGTATGGCAGGGATCTGCTTCCCTGCACAAGACTGGTATTCATAGCAACACAGACCAGGCTGGCACAGGTTTCCTTCCTAATTAGATCATAATCATGCATTCCGAGAAAATGGTGCTACACATGTCAGTAAATACACCTTTTGGAGTTCTGCTTTGATCGGAAAGACCCCTCAGTTTGAGAGAAGTGACCAGGGGAGGTGGGTGGTGCAACCTTAGCCGAACTGGTCAGGGGCAGAACTTCACTAAAATCAATGCCAATGTAGGCTGAGCAGCGTAGTTGGCATGATTACAAACTCCAAATGGTGAAAACAGATGGTACTAGAGTGAACTGCGTAGAAACTTCATTAGCTGAATGTAAAAGAAATTGCCAGACAGAAAAAAAACAGCGCCTTAAATGCTGGTGCACTTATATTCTAGATTTTACGGTAAGTTCTGACTTATCATCCCTATCTAATCACTCCCAGTGTAAAGTTTTCTTGTTCACTCATGTATCTAATAAAAATAGGTCATGAAAAGGAGCACACATCAAGTTTCAAAATGTATCATATTCTAACACTTATGAATGAGACCCATGATACCACTGCTGAGCATAAACCCTGGCATCATCATGTGTGTGTGTTTCTGTGTTTATTTTGATCTTGTTTGGGTGCTCACTGTAAATTCTGAGAATTGTTCACACATTGCCTGGACTTTGACGTAGAATCTTCACTGGAAAATCACCTGGATCCTTTGTGTACGACTGCTGGGAATATACACACAAACACACACCCACCCACACAGAACGCGGTCTGTCGTGTGAGCCATGTGCTGGTGGATATCTGTTGGCATCTGGCTCTTATTTCCTTTCTCTATGTCACAAGCGCAAAGGCTTTGAGCATGAGTCACAGCCCTCAGACCTCCCGGGCATCCAGGCTTGTCTCTAAAGACACAATACACCATCACAGAAAATGTCACAAGCATTTAGCCGAGTTACTGTAACACAAAATCAGACACACCATTTCAAAAATTTCTGCTTTAACACAACAGGGGGGTAATTAATCCAAACCAGATATTGACAATTAACTTATTTGCCTTGCATACACGGCTTATCAAGTTGGATCCTGTTCTAGAGTTGAACTTTTCACGATTCTGGTGGGACGATTTTTGTACCCGGTCGCATTTAAATTGGGGATTTCTTTCTTCCAGACAGTCGAGATGAGCTTTTTTTTTTATTCCATGGATGATGTTTTTTTTTTTATTGCTAAAGTGTTTGGTGCACACATTCTCAGGAAAACAAACGTACACATTGTGTTGGAAGGAAAAGATTGACACATCAAAAAGCCCACCACTAAAAACATAAATCTTGTGTCTGGAACCAAACTGGGTTCAATGTTCGAGGGGAGTAAAAAGATCTGAAAATGAACTTAAAATGATCCTCCTGTTTGCTCTTTTCTGTATTATATTACAGACTGTTTCCTCTATAAAAATGGTTTGATGCAAATGCCAACACGGTCATATCGGCCTGTTTTGTCCTGTGTTTCAGACTCTCTGTGATTAGCGGTGAAAGTGTGGATACAGCACTGAGGCCCAGAGGCCATGCTTTGTTCTCTCTCTGCTGTGGTCTAGTCCAGTCCGGTCTTTTGGGGCTGTTTTGAGGAAGGTGGTCAAAACAATGATGCACTGACTCACCGTTCATTTGCACAGGCAGCTTGGCACTTTTCCACAGTGTATCCAAATCTGCGTCATGATGCCTGAAAAACGTGTCCATGGATTATACACCGAGCAGACTGAGGCATTGAGCCAGCTCCACAACAGCTAGGCTGCAGAGGCTCAGTGCTGGCCGGCAGGCAGGATGTGTCAGTGCTCTAAGTTTTACTGCTGTAGTGTGTCTAGTTTGGACGCTGCTCTTATCTCATCTAAGTCTGGACATAAAGGAAATACAGAAAGCCTGCACTTCCAGACTCGATAGCTTAAAACTGATAGACACTACTAACTTCTCGAACATGTGTATGTTGCAAAAAATAGACACAGCCAGTCTTGGAAAAAGTTATTCACGTCCTTTACTACTTCAAAGAAAATTTAAAAAAGGAAATTCATCAGAAAAAGCTGACGATGTGTCATAGTTTCACCCCAAAAATATCATAAACTCAACTTCAAACAATTATTATAGTATAGGCCTCAGCATGGGGCAACAGGATTTAATCAACAGGCCATCTTTTTTTTTCCTTTCCAAAAGCATACGTCTAAGTTGGGATGTATCCCCATGAAGAGCTAGAAAAAAAATGTAATATTTACACAAAGTTTTTAAGTTGTATATTTGCTGTAGGAATGAATGGGCTAAGCTCAGACAGTGTTAATCACGATAAGACATAACACTGTAAAAAATAGACAGTTAGCACAGTGTAGTTTGGTGTTGGTAAATATGCTCCCACAGCATCAGTCACACCCTTTTAGCATAAATATAGATGTTTTAGATGTAAATTAAAGAACAGTTATCAAAAGTTTAGGTGCTCATTAAGACGAGTACTTGTGCTAATAATTAACCAATAAGATAAATTATAACAACAATGTGTTGAATCACAGAGGTACCATTATAATGTTGGCGTCACTTACAACTATATTTCATGTAGGATGTCACCATGGTTGAGTCCTAAAAGATAAACATGTTTCAAAAAAACATTTTAAACCAAAGTTCTGAACAAAATTTTTACAACATGACATTTGCATTGTTTTAATCTGGTTCTAATGAGACATCAACATTAAAATTTGATGCATGGAGATTTATATGTACTGTATGTATGTTAAAGCAGAGAATAACATAGACCATAAAAAACTACTTAATAAGTATACAAAGATATTAGAGAGGAGGATTTGAAAAGATGTTTGGCGATGTATACCTCTGTTGTTTCTTCTCTTCATTGTATCGGAGGAACCATTAAATCATACAATATGTGATGTGTTATCATGTGTCTATGCAAATTTTGGTTGCAAATGCAAGAAAGACTTGAGAGAAGGACAGCAATGATTATTTGTTTGTTGATGAAAAGACCTGCAGTATATTGTATTGGTTTCAATGCTGAATATGTTTAAAGAAGACATAAATGAAAAAATGGTTTTGTGTACAGATTGTAATTAACCGTAACAGAGTTAAAGCTCCTGTGAGGACATTTAGTTTATGTTGATTCCAGCGCCCCCAGTGGACAAACTGATTCCTCTTAGCGCTTGATTTTGTCCTGTACGAGTGTATTCGTGTGACTTTTTAATAGATACATGTACCACTCATCAAGAATTGTCTCTGTGGAGACAGTTCTGGTAGTGTGCAGTTCTTTACTTCATCTACCCCACGGCAGCAATTTCAAGCAATAAAATAAGAAAACAGAAATTGAAAATCTGTTCCATTATGGTCCCATTTGCTTTTACAGCTCATGAAGAGGTAACAGGATTAATTTCAGATCATTTCAAAAACAGTGAGAAACTCCCAGCTGGAGCTTCAACAACAAAAAAGCAGTCAACAGCAAAACAAAAAGACGACAACACAAGAAGGAAGTGATTTTCTGGTCCAGTGCTCTAAGTGGAAACTGCATGCTGGATTTTCATTAATCAGCGTATTTTATAATGAACATTGTTTCAACATGTTGGAGCTTACACTCACAAAGCCAAAATCCCTCAGACCATAAACTATCAGCCCTTTCTGATCAATACAACAGTTAACCAGTATTTCTTCATGTAATTCTACTCTTAATGTGATTCCTTTTGTCAGGGGTTGGTGCTTATAACCTCTAAATTAATAAAGACAATAAATCAAAGTACCTTTATCTCTAACAGACGTCAATTTACTTTCAACAATCAATAAAACATGTATGAAATCAAACATAAGTCAGTCATCACATCTTTCAATACCATTTGCTCATGTACATTTGCTGTAGACCTTGTCTGCTATAGAAACTGTATTAACATGCATTATATGGTATTTCATCAAAGCACCACTTATCGTTATCCTGGAAAAGACTACAGCGCTAAAACAGATGTCAGTGGTATTTGTAATGTCATGTAAAAAAAAACGTTTCCTAATTTAAAATATGTGGTTTCATTTTTAAATTGCCAATTACATTTTTTTTTTTTACCCAAAACCATCTGTAGACCCTCAGTGGGCCCCAAGGTTGAGAATAGTGGTTTAAAGTATTTCATTTTGATTTATATCTTTGAAAATGTAACTGATATCGGATAAGTATGTCTCCTTCATATCAGGACAACAGACAAATACTCTGACCCTCTCAGCGGTAACCTGCCTGTGGCTGCGTCTGCTCTTTTACAATTGTTCTGTTGTCCAGTCAGCCAGCTGGTCCCGACTGTCAGCAGCACCTCTGCATGGGCAGCTGATGGTGGCCAGATGGTGAGGCACACACACACACACACACAAATATATAAACACAGTTAACATGCGTGAGTAGAACATCCTCCGCTGGAAAGAGAAGGATTGGAAGCTACCTCAGCCGACCTCTCTCTACACGCTGCTTTCATTCAGAGAAGAGCTCAGAGGGAGAAATATGAGCTCTGACTCAGGAGTGAGGTCACTGAAACGTGTAACATCAATAAAGAAACTCACCGATTAAAGATGAGTCAAAACAACACCAAAGCACTTAATAATTTCCTTCAGTATCATATTAGCAAAAAAAAGCATCAGTAACTGTGAGACTTTTAGGTTTATTAATCTACTAATTTTCATGGTTTAAAGGAAGTGATATTATTTTGGTGATACCTTCAAATTTTCGTCTCTGGTTTTTAAGCTCAATTTTAAATTAACTGACTATATAAGGATCAGTTTCTAATAATTGTTTTATTTTTTATTTACTAACACTCCATTTATATCCTACAGCTGTACTGTATGAAAGATAAATCATAGTATAGAGAAGTTTTCTAGCTGCAAAAAAAACCTGTTCACTTTTAACATTTAACTCATGTCATTTTGAATGTTTTTTATAAATATAAAAAAAAAAGGTTTAGTTTGGAAACTTGATATAGTGTATATAAGGAGTCGTCACTCTCACAAAGACAGTATATTAAACACAGATATGTAGTGCATGCACAACGTAAGCTAACTGTGGTTATCTTTTATTTAAGTAAGTGTTCGTTTTCAGAAGGTTTTTCTTTTTACAATACAGTTTCATTAACTCCATTGTATAATGAAATTCCTTCCCTGGCTGAATTTAAGCTCATAAAAGAGAAACACCACTTGATGAAGATATACAACAGATTTTTACGGTAAAAACTACATCAGCAAACCGTGTTAATAAAACAGATGTTGGATGCAGCACTAACATCTGTTTTATTGTTGAATGAATCTGTGACCCTGACTGGCTGTGAGTCATGTTGCTCTGAACTCTATTATCACCTCATATTAACTGTCGTTGCTGGCATTAATGAAGGGT
The DNA here is from genome assembly GCF_009762535.1 of Notolabrus celidotus. Lineage (NCBI taxonomy): Eukaryota > Metazoa > Chordata > Actinopteri > Labriformes > Labridae > Notolabrus > Notolabrus celidotus. Next base: position 12,944,214 of record NC_048286.1, on the reverse strand, counting down.
TCACAGAGGCTCTTTTCAATGTTATGTTTGACCAGCTGAACTGAACAGCATGTTCCCAAACAAAAGTCGTAACCTCTGAGAGGAACCACAGGGCAGAAATGAACGAAGACCTCAAATAATTTATGGAGTTCTATATTATTTTAATTATGTTAAAAGAAAGAAAGGAAAGCAGTTTCTTTCACCACCATGTGTACATGAACAATACATCCTGGTGAGTGATAAATTACTTAAAGAAAGTAAAATGAGTCAGTGAATATTAGTCCATTTTTGTTCTCCTGAAGTGGTTCTGACTTCTTTTTTTAGACAGTGTTCAGCTGCTTTTTCACTGAGAAACAGAACAGAAGTCTTTTTTCTGTTTTTAATTCCCAAACTCACCAGCAGAGAGGATTCTGCTCTGGATGGTAGTGCCTCTGGTGAAGTGGGCTGGCAGTCTGCCGGGTCTCAATTACAACCATCTGGGGATGCTTGAACACTGGTTGTCAAAAACATCTCAAACTACTCTGACTTCTTACTCCCTGAAAGACATCTCACTGTGATACTTTTTGAAGATTTTTTCTGTTTTTGTTTCTTGCTTAAAATATGCAAATGTGCTATCAGTTTCCGGTTGTTACCATGCTCTTTGTAAGGAGTAATTAGCACTGAAATGTAACAGAGAAGAAGCTAATAAAAGACATAAAACATTTTGTTCTTGTATTGGACTCAAACTGCCTTTGTCAGGAGTTTGTTAGTATTTGGTCATTTTATCTGATGAACACCAGATTCATCTTCATAGAAATGATTCATGATTATCCTTTTATTCTTCTTCTGGAACAGTGACATAAGAGGCAATTATGTTAAGGGAATTCTTAGAAGTCGAAATGTTCTTTGTTTTTAAAAAAAAAGATGAATTTAGATTTCTTTTACCGTCAACACAAGCCATAAAACCTTTCAAACCAACTTTTGTGAATTTTGAGCTTCCCTCGCCTGTCTGAGGCACTCAAACCAAACTAAGTTTTGTTTTCACATTTTTTTTCTTTTTTTTTCTTTTTTAAAGTAAGTAACATTCAAGTGATTACCTGGAACCACACTGTGGATTTAATCAGATATGACTCAAAGAAGATGAAAGATTTAGAAGGAGGGACTACTTTCATCCGTGGATTAATACACATTTGATGTACTGGTAGGCTTATTTGGGTTTTTTTGTGGTACAGACAGGCAATGAGTCAGATCGCCTCAAAGGATAATTTTGTGTCAGCTGACAAATCACATAAAAACCCCAAAACAACAATGAGCCTGTTGCTCTCTGAATACTTTCTGATTGCCCCAGTCTGTCTGTGGTATCAGCCCCAAGCCCTTCATTTTTTTTCTATGAATTTAAATCTTTAAAATTGGTTGACAAGTTGATATTTTCATGTTTTCAAAAGTATGTCATTTGTTATTGCAGCAGCTGGGTATTGCTGTTGTTTGCCAATGCAGCTCAAACAGAAGTCAGTGCATTTGGTGCATTTGACTATTTTCCAGCTGCAGAGTAATATACATTTGTGAGTGTTCAAAGCAGCAGAAAGCATACATGGGACTGGTTTAAAGTAAACTACAATGCACGTGTTCATCTTAATAAGGGTTGAGTCATGGTTTTTGAATGATAGAATATTAGTTATTGTTCTGGAAAAATTGGACAAAAGTTGTCTTTTTTGTGTCATGGAAAACACATGAAATGACAGGAAAAAGAAAAATGTCATGGAAAATAATTTAAACATTCTCTTCCCCAAAACAGATGGCATTGTCACGGAAAGGCTCAATTATGTCAAGGATCACATCAAATAGTGATGATAGTTTATGGACAATTGTAGTTAGAGTAGGCTACACGGTAAACAACCCAAAGTCACGTCACACAGTAGTACCTGCAGGCTGGGTGACATTGAGGTGATGTTAGAATTGTAGTGGCTGAAATCTCAAATGATGAGAGATATTATGTTTTAAATGTAAAACTATGAGTCACTACAGGTTGCTTACTGTAGTTTTTGTTAGGTGTTAAGATTAATATCCCTTTTTTCTTATCTTGTTGTAAAGAGTTGAAGAATGTTAACTGCGTTAGCTTATTTGGTTCTGTTGCTGAAGCTGTCTTGCTAGCTACCTTGTTTCCCAAGTAAAAGTTTAAGGCTTGGGATTCTCCTCTGGCTTGAAGCGCTCGTTTAAAATGTGTGTTGGGCATTGTCAGGACAGTTTGATAATAAATGGGATGCTTTGGTTAAAACTATGAATGAATGATAACTTGTGAGTAGTCACACACCGACTAAACACCGAGTGTTCATTTTTTTTTTTGCTAACATTATCTCCTCAATACACTGCCGCACTGTTCTGGTAAAATAGACCGTACCAACTCATGACTTGAAATGTGTAACTTTTGTAGTTGTGTTTCAAAGCAGTGTTAAAGAATCCACTTAATGGGCATGATGCATTTATATCATACAAGCTATTCCTGGAAAATGACCTTCTAAAAGAGTGGGAGCCTTGAAAAAGTTAATGCAACAATAATCTCATCTGAAAGTATTTTTCTTCACTCGTTTTCATTGGCGTCTATGTGTTACAGCCTCCAGACAGTGGCTGTAGCACATCTGAGAGCAGTTTTCCAACTACCATTAAACAACAAAAGTTAAAAAAAAAGTGCCAGTAAACGTGGAAAGGGGCTGTCAGATTCAGAACCAGATAAAAATAAACAAAAATAACTCAAGTTCAAACTTTGCAATGTAAAGCTAGTATAATAGATCATACCATGCAAATACACTTACCAGCCATAATTTCATGACCACAAGACATCAGCAGCAGATCATTTAAGTCCTGGAAGCTGAGAGGTGGGACCTCTATAGATCAGACTTGGTTGTCCAGCACATCCCAGTGCTGCTTCATTGTACTGAAATCTCAGGAACTTGGAGACAAACACTCCCTGTTGTGTTTGATAAAGCCACCTTCTTCCAATTGTTCAGTGGTCCAGGTCTAATGCTCAAATGTCTATTGTAGGTGCTTTCAGTGGTGGGCAGGGGTCAGCATGGACACCCTGACCTGTCTGCAGCTACGCAGCCCCATACACAGCAAATTGTAATGCACTGTGTGTTCTGACCTTTTTCAGTAGCTCTTCTGTTGAATCAGACTGCACTGCACAGCCTTTCACTTCCCACGCACATCAATGGCCCTTGGTCGCCAATAAACATGTTGCATGTTCCACAGTTTTCATGCCTTTGACTACTTTTGGTGGGTACTGACCTGTGCAGACCAGGAACACCCCACTAGAGCAGAAGTTTTGGAGGTGCTCTGACCCAGTTGCTAAGCCATCACAATTTGATCCCTTTCAAACACTTACTGTACACTTGTTCATTTATCCTGCATCCGACACATCAACTTCAGGGACAAAATGCTCACACATAGCCTATCCCACCCCACCTGACAGGTGTCATTTCAAAGAGGTAATCAGGGTTTGTTCCTCACCTGACAGTGGTCATCATGTACGTAGAGCTGATAGGTGTATCTAAACAGCATATCTACAGCAATTGTGCACAGTCATGGGTCTCTCTCTGTCCTTAATTTTTAGTGTACGAACATTTAGGCTGGACTATTCAAAAAATCAGTGAATAGTTTGACAATTGAAAGGTAGTTTTGCTTTAAAGTCCCATCCCTAATATTAAAGAGGGGCTATGAAACAGAGGCTTATTGGTGTATTTTTGATAATTTTCAGGTAAACAAAACACTGAAAGTTATTTGATGTGCCTGTAATGCCATTGGCAACACAAATAGTATTTGTTATTGAGGCCCTCTCATTTCATGTTTAAGCCTATTTTTGGATTGGTTGATGGTACGTACAAAAAAAAAGCCAGTGAAATTCTCCCTAAATTTAAAAAAAACATTTCGGGGAAAAGCAGAAAAAATCACACTATTGTCTTCCTGATAAATATGAATGAAAGTAGTGTCTCATGTTGTTCTTTGGTATTCATCGCACACTGTTTTACGATCCTCTGTGGACACATGCTGGATGACTGCCCTGAAACCTTTCCAGAATCAAAATGAAATCAATCTTTTTCCATTTTCTTTCGAGAAGGACCTACTATAAAAGGCTTAACAGTAGAGACCACCATCCATGCTCGTCACACTGACAGTTTCTGTTTGTTATTCCAGGCAACTGCGCCGCCTGATAGGCCTCCAGCACCCTCAAGTAGTCTCATTCAAACTGTGTCTCTCTGATTCCCCGCCACAAAACGTTCTCTGAGACTTAATCTGTCCGCTTTCTGTCCTCTCCCCCCTCACGCTCCTCTTTCAGCTCATTTAGCCGTGAGTCATCGCTGTGGTTTGGAATGGGGATCAAGAGAGTGCGGATGGATGAATGCGTCTCGAAACAGAGATGGAGTTAAACCCCAGGGTTAAGGGGAAGCCTGCATGCAAACCGCTACAAAATTTCTTGACTTAATGATGTGCCAAAGTTGCCGTCCAGCCATTTTTTAGTTGGTGGTAAAGGAGAAAGTGAAAAACCAGGATGCGTGTTTTATTTTAATGTGAGAGGGACTGCCAGTGTAGGTCTGAGTCCATCATCTGTGTATCCACCCTGAAACAGAGGACGAGATGTGAGGCTCAGGGTTCATGAGAAAAAAAAATATTGTACTGAAGCTCTCAGGGTTGAGAGGAGATTTATTTCAACTTTTGTACTCTATAATTAAAGTTTTTTAAACCAAGATAGTTTGTATGTTATTATCAATATCTCTTTCAGTGTCCCTTTATAACTATTATTCTATGTCTGCACGGCAGGCCTCAAACTGTTTGAATAAATAAACCTAATATCCTGATTTTATTTTTTCTTCAGACATTTTAGACAAGGCACTCTTTGAATGCGTTGAAATAACTTAGTTGACATTTTGTCCCCTAATTACTAATATGAATTAATAGTGAGTTGGACAAAAGTAAGACCAACATTTCAGTGTTCAAGTCGATACAGGGAAGTCATGATTTCAGGCGCACTTACCGGAGCCAATGATGATGGTAAAATCCTCTTTTAATGCTGATGTAATTCAGCCAAAGGCTCCATAAAAATTAGAAATGAACCCCACCTCACTGTTTTTTGACCTCACCCTGAAGAAGAATGTGTCGGTGTCAAAACTCATGCCTTGCCCACACATAGACGGGTATTGTTGAAAATTATGATTTTCTGTGCATTCAGGCCTTTCGTCTACACGCAAACACAGCTTTAAGTCCCTGAACGCAGGGGTTTCAAAAACGGTGTCCCGGGTGGAGATTTTTTTAGAACTATTGTGTATGTTCATGTGGCCAGCAAAAACTAACAAAGTTTTTGAAGATACTGACATCATTACCTCAACTTACGCATGTTCCACGCAATTGTGGATATAAGTATTGGCAGGATACAGGTTTACGTCGGCTGGGTACTCGGTTTTATTGCAAGTTTACTAGGAAAACTGTCTGCTGTTAGTCACCGTATCGCAGTGAGAAAATTATCATTAAGAACGTGCACAATATTCTTCAATGGTGACTGAAATGACAGACTGATTACATATTTCTGGGATACGATTTTTAAAAAAAGATACCCACCTTACATATAGACCGGGCCTCAGCGTGTCAGTATATTTCCTTAATATTTTTCTTTTTTTTTTCAGATATGCCCTGTTCCTTATAGACTTTTTACTTTATCCTCAGCTCTAATGAATGCGCTGAAAACATTCTTTTTGACTTTTCCTCTATTGACAGTATCTCTTCAGTCTATCAAGAGCACCTGGCATCTGCCTGGAGACTACACACTACCTGTGTCAGCACCTGATACCGTCATTTTTCCTGAATGAAAAATGGTGAATGTGAAAATTCTGTGGACTGTAAACAATTACATTTATACTGACCATCTGCAGTTTGAACACACAATGGATGATTACTTGTGCAAATGTTGCCCTCAAAGATTTCGCCTTAAAAAAAATCTTACATGTCAAACTCAACAACATTAGTCCTAAATGGTCCAACCTTTGACCTTTCGGTAATGGGCAGTGGTGAGCCACAACACCTGCAACCAATCTTTCTCAATGATGGTTTAATAGAATAATACATACTTTTACATGTAATAAAATTGCATTGTAATAAATAACGGGAAATACAGACAAAAACACATACAGATTTTTACATCAAATTGTATCTCATGATCAGATGCAGTCTATGTGTTTGGGTGGTCTGCTGATCCTGATGTTGGTGCACTGTGGTGTTTTGGCAGCCATATTTATGAGCCTTGTGCTTCACGTCTTGTTGAGCTGAGGAGTGGAAGGCTAATATAAATGTTTAGTTTACAAGTCACAAGTAGCAAGATGCTTCTCATTATGCCTTTAGGGCATCATATTTGACTTCTTTCTCATGTAATCTCAAACCAAACCATGGACGACATCAGCAGATTAGCCGCATGAAATTAGTATCAATATCTGCTGCTACCTCGGATCCTGGACAGACTTTCATTCATTTCACACTAATAAGGTTTCCTTCCTGGAGATTTCCATTTATTTTCTGTTATTGGGTGTAGTTTTCATGGCCGTTCATTCAATTCGGGCTAATTAGGTGTTATTTTGCTGAACAGACGTGAAAAATTAGGCGAATGAGGGAGCCACCCACATTATAGCCCCATGTTAAAATATTCAATCTTGATCCGAAGCTTGTGAAGCTGCTGGGGGGTTAACGTAAACCAGATCGCAGTTAATCTCTGCTCTCGTCAGCCTTCATTATAAAGCAACAGGAGAGAGATGCAGCAGACCCTAGTCCCAGACTGCAGCCCTGTCGTCTACTTACGCTTGATGTGGGAGCATTGGTACTGACAGGGACATATATTCTTACTGCTGAAATTACTATGTTGCACAGGCTTGCTTTGTTTTGTCTTTGTTTTCTTCTCAAAGCAGCCTAGTCAAAAAAAGGAAAACGGGGGAACCTGTTCAAATCCAAAACCGTCCTTGCTTTTTTATTCATTAAATGATACATGCTTGAGATATAAAAACGTGCATCTAAGTTTAAGATGTTACTTTAGGTTGTGGCAGCCGATGTAGAATAGCGTATATCTTGTTAGCTTGCTTAACAGTTTGGAGAAAGGATGTATTTACTCTTTTGTTTTATTAGACTCTACATGGACCTCTGCCATCCAGAGTGGAAATAACTGCTCAGTATTTGTTTTTCTTTGTAGTAAACTACTCTAGCCTGCTGATGAATCACCTTCACGTGGTTATCTGGAGTTAAAAACACATGTTTCATTTCGAGCATATTTTAACCTCTGATTAAAACTCTTCTTCAAAAACACAGCAAACATTCATAAGTGTGATCATATTTGCATTTTAAATTGCGAAAGAGTGAAGAATAAGGAATTATTCAAGTGCAATATGTATGATACAATATTTTTTAAACCTGAGAGATCATGTTTTTTCAAAATATTGCAGGTTTCAAGATCTAAAATTAGGCTATGAGCCTATTTTAGTGTACAGACCACGGAAATGAATGTTTTACATTAAACTCTGAACAATTCCCATTATTGTAGATAGATAAATAGATAGATCTTTATTTGTCCTTAATAAGGAGATTTGTTGCCACCGTCTGTACAGGAATACATGTATGAACACAATAAACATCCACCCAGCCTCACAGCAATGGTGCACCTCATCCCACATATGTACACACTGGACACATATGAACACACCGGACACATATAAACACACCGAACACATATGAACACACCGGACACATATAAACACACCGAACACATATGAACACACAAAACACATATATGCACACCGGAAAAATATAAACACACCGGACACATTACAATGGCTTTTTATTATTATATTGTAATTTTGAAAGTTTTTAGCAAGGTTATGCAGAACCCTGGAAACAGAGATGAGATAATGCAAATAGACTGTATAAATGGACGTAGTGTCAGGGACGACTCATTACCTTTTGAAGCAGAGTTTTGAAGCCTATTGTCGGCAGGCGCCATATTTAATGTGCTCTTTATATTTGCAGTGAAGATCAGTTTTTTTTAATGGTGTGTATGTGGTTAATTTTGCTTCTGCTGCCAGTCTCAAGTGGACACTAGAGGAATTGCACTTTTTTGGAACTTCGACATCAACTTAAGTGAAGATCGGAGGTTGCTACCTGAAAATACCCCAAACAGTGACATTAACATTGTCAGAAATAAGCTTAACATTAAAAAATACACCTCTAGTTTCTTACCAACGTTAAGATTGCAAGATTTCTGTCTCTTGTGTGTCTGCTGTACATAGGAGCGAAACCAGTAGCCTGTTTGCTTGGATAAGCGCACACTACAAATACTATGAAAAGCTAGCTACCACGGCTTTTTTTTGTTGGCTTTTTTCTTTACACTTGAATTATATAACAATTAAAAAACACAATGTAGCTCTCAGAGGTGCTTGTAGTTGTATTTTGTCTGTCTATTGCATGGGCGCAAACTAGCTTTAACTACAATAAACCTTTGTTAGCTCACCTTGTTGTTGAACGTTGGCTGTTTACCTCTATAAGGTGGACATAAACTAGCTTAACTAGAATAAAGCCCTGTTAGATGGCCTTGTGTTTGGGTTTTGTCACTTGAACCTTCATTAAGTGGACGTTAACTAGCAAAAGCCCCATTAGCTTGCCTTGGCTCATGTTAGCTTACTGTAATAGCTTTATTTACTGTACAGACAAGAGTGGTATTCCTCTTCTTTTCTTACTTTGGCAGTAAAGTAATTAAGGCACATCTCCTGACGTTATAAAGGGGTAAAATTTAGCTCTGATTAATGATGCCTCAAAAACAGAATCCAGTTAAACACTACGACTCAACAAAGTGTAAATATAAATATTAGCTCTCAAATATGGTCAGGGTTGTTAGTGAAAGTTAACATGAGGAAAAATTACTCCTTTTTGCAATTGCCAGTGTGGCATTACAAGCACCGTTCCAAGTCCTCCACACCCTTGAGCCGCCTTTTCAGTTTCTCCCCCTCCTCAGTAGAGAGGGAAGTGTGCCATCCGGTTACTGGAAGAGCCAGCCGACCATGTGGAAAGTCTGCTTCAGAGTGGCATTCTTTCAAAAACGTGGGCAAATATACTCACTCCCATAGTGTGTGTGTGTGTGTGTGTGTGTGTGTGTGTGTGTGTGAGTGTGTGTGTGTGTGTGTGTGTGTGTGTGTGTGTGTGTGTGTGTGTGTGTGTGTGTGCGTCTCTGTCTGTGTCTGTGTGAGAAGAGGTTTGGAAGGAAACCTTTTCCTTTCTTGGGACTTGGTTTTAGCTCACGGTTTCTCCCCTGCCCTTTAGCACGTATAAAAAACATCATGTCATAAATTGGTCCAGTGTGGATTTTAAACCAAGCAGGATGCCCTGACATGAGCATGCAGGCTGTACGGGCAGCAAGATATTTATGTGCAAGCTCAACATTGCTGCAGTAAAAATGTTTAATTCTGTAATTTGTAGAACTTTCAGGAGGTGCAGATTGTGTAAAGCCTCAAGACTCCTTCTAATAGCAGCAGCATAGGGAAATGAATGGAGGTAACGTAATAATTTACTGAACTTGAGGCTGTTGTTTTTACTTGTAAGCTACTAGAGTCTTAAGGGAAAACATAAAGCCAAAGAAGGATACAATGTCACTAAATGTATAAAAAGCTATGAGTCTTTCTTTATTGCATTATCCTGAAGATGGGTAATGCTGGAAGACACTGAAACAAATATGGAGTGTTTGTTGATTTATTCATGCTGAAACCTTCGGGGTTTTTGTGCCCTTGTACTTTTTTTTTATTTTCAAGAGAGAAAGTACATTTTCCTGAACACTTGTCTTTTAATGTAAAACTTAGAAAATATAACTTTTTAATTTGGAGAGTGTGAACTCCCAAACTCTGTCTTGCTCACAGCTACATTTATGTTCAGTGTTTTGGTTGACACAACCTTCATCAGACTCTCAAGCACAGCAACATCTCTTTACTTTAAGGATGCAAGCTGTATTTTCAACCTCGGCGACAAAAAAATGGAGGTCAGCCTGAATAAAGAACAGCACCTAGAAAAAACAGACCAAAAAGAACTTTAATATCACAAGAGTTACCTTTTTTTTAGGAGGAAAGACTTCAAGAGCAAAAACTCAATACAAGCCAATTATTAAGTATAATTTGAATTCAGTTATATAGTGGCACTGTGCATTGACTGAAAATAAAATAAAGATAGCACTTTCAATAGAGTTTAAAGAGGTTAATGCACTACCTTTTTTATTATATCAAATAACCATGAAAAACACTTAAATTTGACCAAACTTCAGAAATATTCCATTTCATTTCATCTTTCCATTATACTGTCAAGTTCAACCTGTCATGAATAAAACTAGGGTCTCAAAAAGCCACAGATATGTAAAGGATGTTGTGTTCAATCTTATTTTCCTTTGTAAGGAGCCAAGAGCAACCTTGATGCTGAGAGGTCTAAAAATGAGAAGTAAAAGATACGTATCAAAACATAATCTTTGTCACACTCGTATGTGCAATTATTCTTTTGAAGTAAGTTTATCGCCAAGACAGCCAACAGAGGGAATTCAACACGAGATCTTTCAAATCTAAAGCTAAATCATTTGTTTTTGACATATCATAATTAACATTCGCTAGAAATGAACAAAGCTGTCAGGGTCAATGTGAGTCTCCGTGCTGAAGTTGAGACTCTCTTTGATAAACAAGACTTCCTGATGGGGACAACTGCAAACTACAGAAAACTATATGACAGTGACAAATGTCCAAAGCAAAGTTTTACATTGAGTGATAAATCAGATGGAATGATTGATATGACCTATTTTACTGCATTCAAGCAGGTACTTATATTTGAAAGGAGAACATTGTCCATTTAGCTATGATATTAGATATGCTGTAAATCCTGTATTTGATATATAGCATGAGTTTAAGTGACACTCCAGCTCAATGTTTTTTGTGAGGAACGATCACCTCCTGTAAGCTTGAAAGTGGCTATAAAAACACTGAGTCTGCTCCACCACGGTGCCAGGCAGAGTGTAATACAATGGTGAGAAGATTTATTCTGCTGCTTAGAGCACAATAAACATAAATGACAGCGGTTTACACAACCTTGAAGTCCACAGTGTGACATTAGTTTGAAAATTGGGCTCTTCAGCCATGTCTGTTGGATGGACAGTAGGTGTAGTGAGCCAGACCTTATTGATCGGGCTGATGAGAATGGATGATACATTCTGTCAGGTATTGTGAGGCCAGGCCGTGTAGGGCTCTAAAAGTGAGGGTGAGAATTTTAAACTGAACCCTGCAGCAAACGGAGAGCCAGTGAAGAGATATCAGTATGGGGGTGATGTGACTGTTTGTCCAACCTAGTGAGTAATCTTTCTGCAGCATTCTGTATTGACTGCAGAGGATTAAGGGCAGAGATGAACAGAGCGTTACAATAATCAAATGCTCTCTTGCCAAACACTTTCATCTTCATACTGCTCAAGCCCACTCTATAACTCGACATTTACAAATGTATCCATCACTCTCCTCTTGTTCTGGATTGATTGGTGGGCAAATAGACTTCTTGCATCATTTGTCTTTCAAAGTAAATATTAAAAGACTATTACAGTGCCAAAAAGTTTCAGTCATTTATTTCCATACCTTCCACTATTCAAGCCCCCTAAATAATTAAACTATGAAATGATAATTATGATAAATGTATTGCCAACAAAAGGTTGATTAAATAAAAAAGAACTAGATAACAGTACACTGAGTTCTTGTTTTTCCAAGTGTTCAAACTACTTCTTGTATTTAAAACGAGCAAGGAGTGACATAGTTGTTAGTTCTCCCATGTGGTAAACATTGTGAGGCATTTTAAGGACACCAAAACTACTTGATTAGATTTAATGAAAGATCATGGTTGGGGTTTAAATTATAAGTCAGATTTGACTTTTGGTTTCACACAGGACAGAAGCCGAAGTCTGCTTGGATAAAACTTTCCAACCCAAGTTTAACCTTTTCACCTTCCCCAAAACCTCCTACCTCCACCACCTTCACAGCCTTTAGGTTTCCTCGACTGACTTTGTGTGCTCTGTGATCTAAGCAGTTGTTCTGAGTGTCTGACATAGCCAAGGATGGGTTAGCTTTTAATTTAGTGGATAGCCTGGTGCTGAAGGTTTGGCATAACGTAAACATTTGATGGTCTGGGAATGACAGATAGTTGGGATGAACTATCAAGTCTGAGAGCTTTACAAGGAGCCTGGCCACAGTGCCTGACAATTTTTGCCCAAGTAAAGATCATGTGAGGATGCCTTATCTAGTTACTGAAGTTAGTAGTGATGCTTTTTTAAACCTACTAAAGCAAACAAGACCATGAGCAGCAAGATTCATAATATATTTATGTCAACTTTAATGTTCGTCAATCAATAAAGCGATCTTTAATTATCTAGCACCAAATCACAAAATCCACCGATAACTTTGGTTGTTTCTGAGTTTAGCAGCAAGACATTTCTGGCCATTATATATTTTAAAGGAATGCTTCTAGTTTAACTAACTGATGATTTCTTCTGGTTTCATTTTTTAGTATAACTGAGTGTCATTTGTGTAACAATGAACATGTATGTAATGTTTCCTCATGATACTACCTAGATGATGCATATATAAAGTGAAAAGAGTTGGTCCAAGCACTGATCCATGTGGAACTCCTTGAATAACCCTGTTGTGCGACTCTGGAAAAGTTTTTTAGTCAAGAGCTCCTGTTGTTGTTAACATTGTAAGCCAATTTCAGGCGATAACAGATTATGACAACACATCCACCGATAGAGCTTGCACACCACTATTGCCAGGATTGATTTTATTACACAGGACGAGACTATGTTGCAAATAAATACTATTAAAAGTATGTGTTTTTTTACTGTTAATGCAGGGAGAGGCCATCTTGGATTTCAAGCTTGGGGTTACTAAAGTTGCTCCAAGTTTCGGAGTAGAAATTCCAAATACAGGGGGTATTCTGGGTATCTTGGAATTTCCAACTTCTGAGATCAAATGGAATACACCACTTCACATGTACATTAAAAGATCAGCAAAGAGAAAGAGGTTCTGTTTTTTCTCCAGGGGGCGCCAGAATTGACAAACAAATTAGAAGTACTTAAAAGGAGTATCAAATCAACTTTATTTATATAACACTTTACACACAACATAGTTGATCCAAAGTGCTTTACAACAGAAAATGAAGAAAACAAAGAGAAAATGAAATAAAAACACACAGAGGACGAGAGAGGGAAAGAAGAGTGGTAAGAGAGCAATGTAATTAAAGATGAAATTAACAGTAATAATAACAACAGTAATGACAAGAAATTCAATTAACAGTGCAGTGAGTATCTGAGCCAGTGTGGTTAGGGGAAGTTAAAAGCTAATGAATTAAAGTGCATTTTGAGACAACTTTTAAAAGTCTCAACAGAGGGGGAGAATCGGACGGTGGGGGCAAGAGAATTCCAGTTTTGGGGCACAGATGGAGAAGGCCCTGTCCCCATATCTCTTTGTCCTTGCTGTTCGGACAGACAGGAAGTTTTGGTGTGATGATCTGAGTGCTCTGACAGAGTGCTACGGAGAAATGAGTTCTGAGATGTAAGTGGGGGCCAATCCATGTAGTGCTTTATATGCGAACAGAAGGATTTTGAAATTAATTCTATGGCTGACCGGGAGCCAGTGTAGGGAGGCAAGAATTGATGTTATGTGGTCTCTCTTTTTTGACCTTGTCAGGATCCTGGCTGCTGCATTTTGAACTATTTGAAGGCGGGTCAATGAAGATTGAGTGATGCCGAAGTACAAGGAGTTGCAGTTATCAATGCGTGATGATGTGAAGGCATCGATGACTTTTTCCAGGTCTGAGGTTCTTAAGATTGATTTGAGTTTGGAGATGGTGCGGAGCTGCATGAAACTTATTTTTACTACCTGTATAGTCGGGTCTCAATCATTTACAGAACTGTGTACAGTTGGTTGTTGACACCCTCCAATGAAACTACAAAAGACAGTTTAATGTGCTAATTTGAGCCACAATATGTCATGAGGCTGCTGCTCTTTGGAAATACCACGCTAAGTGTGGCTGATTGACGTTATACTGCATCTACAGTTTGTTTCTGTTTCCAAGCCACTGCTTCCTTAGCAACTGTTGTAGAGTGTGTCATATTCCACTCCCGTTTCGATCAGCTGGTCAAGGGTTTGCCGTGGAAATAAAGACTGAAGACTCTGTTTGAACTTGAACACTCTCTCTTTCCCAATAAAGAATACATGGGATTGGCTAATCTGTGTGTGTATATGGAATAAGTATGGACGGATTTGCATTGCATTGATTCTTAACTGTTTTTAAAGAAGATTCTAAGACTATTGGTAAGTGTTTTCATGCTGAAGAATGATCTTAAGTTGATTTTGAATGCCTGTTTTCGCCTTGCATGTGCTCCTGCAAGGCATCAACTCAGGCTACTTAAAATTTTGTGTGAAAGTGTGTGCGTCAGAGAGACAAAGAGTGATAGGGAACCAGTTGAGTGACTGCTGGGCGTGTGTGTGTATGTGTGTGTATGGAGGGGTGTGACCCTAGTGACTCAGCCACAAGCAATGTTCTTCAAGGTGAATGAGTCACAACCTCCATCCGTGGGGAGATTTCTTTTTCCAACGGATATTTGCTTCTGCAATAAATTTCTGCCTCGCCTTGAGTACAAAAACTTAACCCTGACCATTTTAAAAGACACCTAAAGCAGTTACATATAATTGCACAACATTAATTTGCATAGGCAATTCTGACCTTTGTCTGTTAAGTTACAGTAATTGATTCAGCCACGTGATAAAAAGAGAAACAGCTGCAGATAATTCTTAAATGGTAGATTTTATTTGCATTTTTGATGCACACAAAAAACGGTCATAACAGTTCATGCAAAACAAGTTACTATAATTAGCTTCCCTCTTGGTTATGCATTATGCATTTCACAGATAATAAGCATTTGAATCCATTAGTGTGGACATGCTGTGTATAAGTTTTACGTTTTCAGCTATGCTAAACTCTCTATCTCCTGCATTCACTGCATCCCGGCCCAGCTCTCTGACTCATATTGTTGTGGCTTTTGAGGGAAATGAACACTTGGCTCTCCCCATGTTTCTCCATTTCATCTGCCTCTCCCTCCCCATCTTCCCCTCCTGTGTCAGCCTCTCTTCATTTCTCACAAGTTCTTTTCTCCTTCCATTTGCATCTCTTCTCCTGTTTTTCACCTCTTCCTTTTTGCTGCTTTCATCACTGTTGTCCTGCTGCTAAATCGCCCATACGCTCTTCTTCTTGAGCTCAGCCCAGCTCTTCAGAGAGTCAAATGTATTTGGAGGGTGAAATTTATTCAAGCACAGCTACTGCTACTTTACCTATAGATATTTCTGTTCATATGAGAGAGGCCATCATGACCGAAGAGGTTTAATCTGGTCTTTAAATAATTCTGGCCTGAAGGGGAGAGATGAGGGAGCCAGGTATTGAACTCAAACTCTTATTTTTTCTCAAAGCTGAGTCAAGAAATACATGTTGAGGTCATTCTGCTCCACAAAATTAGATTTCCAGACTCCATACCCAACTCTATTTGTATTTGTTTGCGACCAAACTTCCATTTAGATCAGGATATGTGTTTCAACACGTCTCACGCTTTTGCTGCAGAGGCTAAATGAGCCACTTGTTGAGAGGACCACAATGCTGCTGGGAGAAATGCAGGAAGAGCACAAATAAAAGAAGAGCGTGACGCAGACCTGGTGCTCTGGGGGCGTCATTTTCTAAAGGGTCACCCCGGAGGTTAGTGTGATCGATGGGATGATCCTTGGCCTATAATTGAGTGAAGAAAGGAGGACAAAGAGCAAGAAGAAGAGTAAAAGATTGAGGAGGGAAAGGTAGAATGAAGATGGGGTATTTTTCATCTTCTAACTTTTGAGACAGGCATTTTTTGTGACAACATTTACTAGAATTTAAGCCTCTTGATGAGTGTTACACTGTCAAGAAGAATCAGGTCCATAGTTTCCCTTTATGTTCATACCTGTGGAGACAAGATCTAATATCTATATTATAGATCAATTACTTGTCGGCTGGTACAAATAGTTGCATCCAGTGAGGCAGCTGATGTCTTTGCAGAAATTAAAACTTTGACCATTTCAAGCTTTCCCAAAACAAGCACTGATATATTCTGTGTTTAATATGCAACATTATGTGGATAAAAAGAGATTTAAGTGTCAACAAAACAGAGTGTGGGAGTACACGTCACCTGCCCTCCAGCCCAAGAAATAGGTTTATCTCACCTCATTCCTTCTCATCTGGGTTGCATGTGGCTGCAAGACGTGTTTTGGTAATAAATGTAAGCTTCTCTACAAACGGAGATTCCACAGAATCAAAGATCTTGTGAAGGAATGGACTGTGCCTCACACAAGTTTTCTTACAACTGAAACAATAGCAGTCACATCCAGTTAAAACAGATAATATCAGCACTTGTGGTTGTGCTTGAACAGGCCTGTTAAAGCCTAATGACGTGGGAATGCGAAAGAAATGCTTTAGTTTAAATGCCCAGGAATTCAGTCAATATAGAGGTGTTATTATCGGCTTTAATTTAAGGAATTAGCAAATATGTTTAATGGAATTGTCAGTAAAAGGATGTGCTGTTAATCAGGACTGCACCCAGTTCCATTCATGTGGAGTAGAGCGTGCTCAAAATGTGCACTCAAAGGTTATCTGTAGGCGAGTAGCTGGACCCTTTGACCCTCCTTTTCATTAATTTTTCAGTCCATATTTCAATAAAGAAATGAAAATATTCTCATATTATATAGTGATAAGGTTTTGTCATCATGCTGGTTTCATATTAATGTTTCAGCAGGCCCTTCAGAACAATAAAATACAGAGCGATAATAAGCTGACTGGCTGTTAACACTCTCTCACACACACTTCACTGAACAGCGCTCTGTTCAAATCAGTCGAATGGAAAGCTTCTGTTTGCTGTGTAAACTTTAATGCATCAAACAGTTTCTCAGACTTTATTCAATGTGCTGCAGCTTCAAACCATATCATGTAATATCCATAGACTGTATAATAAATGGACGTTGTCTCCCTGATGTCACCGATTTGTTTATTAAGTGACATTTTGAAGCCTATTGTTGGCGGTTGCCATGTTGAAAAGGCTGACCCAACTTTCAGTCAACTTAGTATGAGGAAAAGAGGTGGAGTTGAGGTGGCATTTAGCTTCTTAGCTAACAGCTACTGCGTGCCCTTAATAATGCAAAACCATGAGTTTAATATCTTCAAAAATAATGAGTTATAAAAAAATCCAACCTCTCCAAATCTGTTTTTTTTAATAGTTGTGTTTTGTGGTTTCCTGTGCTTCTGCAGCCAGCCTCAAGCAGACGCTCGACGAAATGCAGTTTCTAACACAAGCGCATTGACTTTTTGTTTTAAGAGAGGAGGTTGCCATTTAGTTGTATCGCATTGCATCTTATCGTATTTAATGCACTACTTCCAACCCCTCCCCCATCCTGTGTGGTTCTGAACAGTTGATAATGACTTGTGTTGCTAGTGGTTGTCATATGTGCCTGTCTGTTTATATGTTGGTTAGTTTTTCTTTACTTTAAAAAAAACAACACTGCAGAGGCAGCTCAATGTATGTGGGAATTACAGTCCAAGTTGAATTTACCTATGAAGATAGTGTCATATTATACCATATTATATTATATTTTCCGTGTGTTACCATATCATGCCATATTGTACCTATAGCACTGTGGTGTATTTTGTTACTCCAAACCCCTCCCATGTGTTAGTTTAGGTTTAGGTCATTAAAAATGACTTGTGCCTCAAAGTGTTTAATATCCAGATGCAAGATTTATTTGCTCTATTTCAAAAGCCAGAACGTGTTTAATAATATGTTAATGAAAGTAGTTATTGCTCTTCAATAAAAAAACCTCCATACGGGAAGTCATTCCAGGACACTCACTGCATGACGCATTGAGTGACTGTGTGTGGACTGCAGCGCCAGAGCGGACCTAAACTTTTGCGGAAATCCATGCCCTCACACACACACACACACACACACACACACACACACACACACACACACACACACACACACACACACACACACACACACACCCTAGTGCCTAACTTATTCCATTCATCTAAATGTGTGGCTTGTGTTTAGCATCACTGCTGTCTCTTCAGATTTTGTTGTTTTGCTTCAAGTTTGGAAATAGCTTAAAGCAGCTTAAAGGGTGAGTTCCCCAAAATTCATCTCACTTCAAACACACTTATCTCGCCATGAGGACAGATTGTGTTTGACACTGAGATTTAGAGATATAGTGACTGCAGAGGCTGCTGGGATAAATGGCAATTTGTTTGTTATACAGCATCAAAAACAACATTTAAAGCGTAAACAGGATGCTAAACTGTATTATTTCTCTAGTCAGTTGGAATGACTTCAGTGAGGTGAAACCTTTTCCTGCTAGATGCAAAAAAACATGATTGCTGTTTCTCATAAATAAAATGCTATTAAAATGCATTAATGCTTGGCTTTTTCCGAGAAAGTTTTTTTTTAACTGCATTTGTTCCTGCATCGGGAGGAGATTTATTGACACAGATGTTAAAATAAAATGCAAAAAATACAAAAATCAGCATGACTGGATACCACTAAGTCTTAATCTGGAGACTGATTTTAATTCATATTTTTGAACATTCTTACATTTCCTTTGTAATTTCTGATGTGGTCAGAGTATCTATTAATAGTCCAACACCTGAGATCGACACCCTGGAAAAAGAAAGTTATTAATGTGGTGTCTTGGGCCAGAAATCCTTTCATTATAAAATGTCCAAACTCGGCACAAATCTGATCTCATCTATTAAAAGTGAAACTGTCTGAATCTCGTTGCGGCTGCTCACACTGTCCTACAGGGAAGAAATCAAGCTTATGTTTGTCACTGTAGAGATCAAACATTAGAACACACACTGATAAGGCACAACTGAAAGGCACCATGCTGGATCAGCTGATTGCTGGCAGGGGACTTTAAGTGCTGTATTTTGAGACTGTTTATGGTCAATGCAGCTTTTGACTTGAACTTACAGATCCATCTGCTACCACAAACTTCATTTCAAAACACTTCCTTGAAAAAAAATAAAATCAGGTCCATGACAACACAACAACAACAACAACAAAAAAGGTGTTTCCAAAAGTTTATACAAAGCCAACTTTGGATCCAAATTTCACATTATATCTTTTAATTTTACACCTAATGAATTAATTTTAATTTTGATTATTACTTAATTAAAGGAAATAAACCTTTTGAAACAGAACAAATAATATTCATTTCTTACCACGAAATAATAATTAATAAAACATTAATTATGTTATAAAAACCTACACCGTTAGATAGAATCTAAAATGTTTACCTCATTTTTATAGAGACTGATAATACTAATGCTACATAATGTTGAATAAATAAAAAATTTAAAAATGTTGTTTTGTTTTAACAAGCTATTTAAATGTAATGTTTCTGAAAAAGTTCACAAAGGTTCACATCTTAATAACAGAATAAATATTAAAAAAAAGAAGACATTTTTAAGTATGTATAACCACTAACAAGTGACATCAGCATTTATAAATAATAATAATTGTAAAATAGCAATAATTAGTCATTATTTTTACAACATTCATTCATTGTTCAGGTGAGTGAACTAAGGTCAAGAAATTACTGCTGTGAATCAAACTGTGGAAAAAAAGAAAGTCAACAATTGTATCAGATACTTGATACTCATATTTATCCCGGCCCCTCCCTTAATCCTCTTCATTCAGTGAAAAAAGAAACGTAAAATCCTCAGATCTTTGTCGTCAGTGTCAGTTGTACCTGAAACTGAACACCACAACCCGGCTGCACTGAGGTCGCGACACATTCAGTACATTTCGTTATGAAAAATAAAACCATATATCAAGTTGACGGCATCTAAACAAACAAGGTAATTATCAAGACCACCCTGACGGATAGCACGGTAGGTGGAAATTTTAAAGAATATACACACTGAATCACCAGAAAACACACAATCACACATTCCTGCAACTTAACAAACTCAAGACCATCAAACGGAGACAAACAGGGGGGTAATTACTGGAGCACATTATTACACTGGTATGTTTGCACTGTTTGTACACTGTAAGTAACTGGAAGCTCAGGTTATCCCTGAAAGTTATGACAGTGGAAATGTGTCATATATGTTTATCACCATCAACTATGATTCGTATGTTTGTGTCAAGGGGAACTGTTGTGTTGGAAAACATTGGGTTGAGTGTTCCAAGTGTCAGTGAAGTGAAAAATTCCTTCATCTCAGGTAAAACGTGCACTCCTGGCTGAATATTGAATCAATTTCATCTGTCCTCTGCAGTTGTTCCTAAAAATATTGAAGGTGACTGGACTGGACCTCCATGCGCATTTCTAATAAAAGATAAAAGATTAAACACCCATTTTGGGTGAACCCGGGAGGTTCTAATACTTTGGATTTGTTGGATACAGTCACACACATACACACAATACACACGCTGATCTATGCCCAGACAGGTTGTGCTTGTTCTAGACAGAGCGGCTGCATTTTAAGTGTCTTTTGGCACCATCACTAATAATACCTGCTCTGCTCCAGGTGGCTTGTGTGTTTCTCCTACACACACACACACACACACCACACACATTCGTACGTAGTGCCATATGACAGTTTTACATCAGCTATGAGAGTCAGCTGGGGGTTACCTGCCTCCTTCAAGGACACACAGCAACGATCTGTTGTTGTGATCAGACTGTTAATGTGTTGTAACTGACAATGTGTTATTTTTTCTTATGTCATGTTGGTGTGATTAATGCCCTGAGCGATGACTGTTCTTTTGTGTATGTGTTTGTGTGAACATACTGTATCCTGAGCGCTGATAACAAATGCAGGTTGAGTTCATGAGCATCTGTCATGTCTCTACAGTCTGACCTTAGGTGAATGTAACGCATGCCTCACTATTTTTTAAAGTGTTGCTCACCAAGAGCAGGTGATAAATTCATGGCCAGCAAGTTACGGCAGGCTAAACATTATATTACTTGACCACAATTGATACATTATTTTAGATAGCAAGACTCAGGGCTGAAATACAGTGAGAAAAAGAGGCCACATTTTGTTTTTCCAATTGAAAAAGGAATATTGAAATAACAAAAGATAATTGAAACCATTGTGAGCCAGTTTTGGGATTTTTTTCTTTAGGTGAATTATGCCCTCTTGTGTCATTTTTAGTTGTTAAGGGAACTTACCTCAATTATAACATAACCTATATTGATGATAATACATGTCTCATCCTACATAATTAAAATAAGTAGTAGTAAAATAAAATGAGTAAAATTTACCTGATACTGAACAAAATACTATTTCACAATTAGATTAACTAAAAGATACATTGTGTAAAGTAACATGATATGTATAAGTTCAAAAAGATTCTACCAGTATAAAAAAAGGTAGGGTGTGGAATATTAAGATCTTTCTTGTTATTACTAAACAGCAATGATTAAATCTAACTTTGAGTTTTCATTAACATATTTAAATGTTAAAAAAGAGAAATTCCTATATTTATATATCTATATATCTATACTGTACATATAGAGAGGGGTAGAGAAAATAATCAAACAATGTTTATTTGGGGCCCTGTTGGCCAAGTGGTCTAAACTCACCCCATATACAGAGCTATAGTCTTCGTCGCAGAGATCGCATGTCCAATTCAGCCTGGACCGTTACTGCATGTACTACCCACAGTTCCTGTCTCTCTTCAGCTGTTCTATCGATTAAAGGCAAAAATGCCCAAAATATAATTAAAAAAAAAATATATATATATATATATATTTGTTCAGCTTCCTTTTATTTCTTTCTGCTATCAGTAATTAGCAATAATTTTATACATACTCTAATAATTCATTAATTTTTGGGGCCAATTGCCCCTGTAACCTGCTGCAGGCCGCACTTTTTGAATGTTTATGCAACAAACCTGCTCAAAATTATGAATATTGAAAAATGTTGATATATTATTTAACGTCACTCTGCGTGTGTTCAGAAGTAACAAACAGTGTTTGAACAAAAGATTTGTCTTTTATTCAGTTAGTCACTCATGGAAGAGCTAAATAAGCTGTCATTATCTTTCTGCACCAGTACGCCAACATTTATCTTGATATATTATATTTGGTGTATTAATTGACACTGATGCTGTAAAGACTTTATTGAACTAGATTTTATGTGGAAGAACTCCTGCAAAATCAGACTTTTCCATGAGTGATTTAGTAACTATCTGACTTCACTCACATGCACACAGTCTTAGAATAACATTGAGGAAAATATGCAGCTCTACAGTTTCTCTTTAACATTTAATTGCTTGAGCCCAGTCGACCCTTTAATTACCTTTACAACAGAGAGTCGATGGTGTGTACGGTCTCTGTAATCAAACCGACATTCAGCTCTTTACATGCAGCAGTGCTCCGCCTGATGTTACCTCACCTCATCGGCTGTGTTTATGTTATATATGTGTATGTGTGTGTGTGTGCGTGTTTGTGTGTGCAGCGAATGATACATTTTCATTTTCAGCTCAAATAAACCTGGGAATTTAAATACAGCCCTCTCACACCTCTTTTTTGCACCACTTAGTCTATATGCAATGAACTCCCACTCACACACACTATGTTATGTTTATGTGCGAGTTGCTCCATTTATTTTAGACCAGAGCAGGATATGGGTTTCATTAAATACCCCAGACCCCTTTTCTTTTCCTCCCTAACTTCTCCTCCTCTCTCTCTCTCTCTCCTCCTCTTCATCTCTCTCATCTCCTCTCTCTCTCTCCTCTCTCTCTCTCTCTCTCTCTCTCTCTCCTCTCACACACACACACACACACACACACACACACACACACACACACACACACACACACACACACACACACACACACACTTACACACACACACACACACACACTCAGTCCCAGGGACAAGGTGGTGGTGATGTTGGTGTGGTTTCCTGCCTGTGTTGTGACGTGGTGCAGTTCTGCTCGCTGGTAGAAAGGCCTCTTTGTGTCTGACCGTCCCTGCCTCCCCCCCTCCTCTTTTCCACCACTGACAATTATTTTCCCCTCCAACCCTCAGCTGACAGTTTGGTGTGTTAAGGCGCTGTCGTCATCCTGTGTTGTCCCGAAAGAAGGAGGAAAAAAGCAGAAAAGGAAAGAATGAAAGAAGAAAACAGCAGCAACTGCAGGTTTAGATTTCAGCAGCTGCATCTTTGAGTTTCAGATTTGAAAGTGTGACGGTGGCTTATGGCTGAAAATTACCTCAAAGTGTGGTGTTCTGAGGCTTCTTTTCTTTTCTCTGCCTGTCATGTTTTACCAGGCCAGACCAGCCACCCAGAATTACAGGACTCTCGTTTAATTTTTGTTAGTTCACATTTATTACAAGGCCATGAAGACAAAGACCACAAGGCAGTTTCCATCTCCACACGGCAAGGAAAACATTTAGCATTTTTGAAACGCCCAATCTGAATCACCAGCAGGTCTCTGCAACACGCAACAACTCTCCAAGCTGAGAAATCTGTCAGCCCAGTCCAGTTGCTCCATTACATGCTGCTGGCCCCCGTCTCATGGGGCCCTCACAAATCATCTGATGTGGCTTTTGGGGCCAGAGCGGCAGCAGCCATGTCAACATTCAGACTGGTGCAGTTAGAGCAAAGGACAATTTTTCTTTCTTCACAAATATGCACGAGAAGTTTGTTTTTCTTTCACAGAACACACACCATCGCCAAGAAAAACTACCACAGATCATTAGTCCTCAATGCCAGACTTCTCTTGTTCTCCATTTTTCTCACACTGATTCGCCTCTGTGCAATCAAGGATTTCCCCAAGTGACTCTGGCCCTCTGTCGCCCTCTTCAGGATCAACAGCTTGTCACCTCCCAGGAGATCATCTGGGTGATATTTGCATCTCGCCTTCATTACTGTGCAAACCCTAAAAGTACTTCCACCTTGAATTTTGAGACAGTTCTTGCATTATTTCATTTCAGTCACAGCTTAATTCACACCATGTGTTGCAGAGCTGAACAGAACCCCTCGGTGAGAAAGGCATTGGTTTGTTTTCTGAGTGAATTGAAGTGACTGATATTGATTTTCATTCCGCCTCGCAGCATGATGCAAGCAGCGAATAATCTTTCAGTCACACATTTGGTCTGGCGCTGCAGGAGAGAAAAGACGACAGCAGGTTGAGGTGTGATGTTGCCAGCTGTGGTTTGTCCTTGATGGTCCTGGGATTTCTGTCAAATATGGCAGCATTTAAACACATCTCCAGGAAATTGTCAACAAATAGTCAGTTCATCTTCTCACAAGACCAGAGGTGGACAGAAATACAGAAGTAGAGATTACAGGTATCTGGCTTTTCCTTAAAAAATTCACATTTCTGACAACTTTGGGCTTCCCTCCCTTACAATCTAACACAAATACTTGCACTTTGTACTTTGTCATGCACAGATCGGTCCCAGGTTTGCTTACCAATCAGCAGTTATTGGGAGCACCTGTGCTGTTCTCCCGCAGCTGATGCCAATCATCAATGGGAGGCTATTTAACGAGGCTGAGGATTCCTTGTTCAGTTTGTTTTTTTGTTCATGAGAAGGTTAGCTGGCTGTCTTTGCTGTCAGTTGAATGAAAGTCTGACTTTGAGCCAGTTGCAAGATTTCCCTATGTTCATTGATCATTATATTTCCCTGCTCGCAAAAAACTGACAGCTTTTCTATATCTGTCAAGTGTCAGCCTTTTTGATGTATTTGGTTGGATTTCCGACCCTGATTGCGTCAAAATGTCAAAACTCACAGAACCAGTTGGAAGGAATGAATCTTTCAGCCTCACTGAGCCCTTGACATGACAAACAGAGTAAAACAGCATGTCATTTCATGACTGATGTAAGTCTTTTAGATGTGACCAGCCGTAAGAAGGAAACCATTACGGTTCAAGCCATGAGATGAAACCTCTTCGAGGAGTAATTTCAAGTCATTGCTTTGCACTTAAAAGGAACCCCGGCTACCAAAACATATTTTCCTATATGATCAATGTTTGTATCAGCTATATGAAAACGATAATAAAACCTCTCAAAATATCTTATTTTGTATAAAACTGGAAAAAATATTTTCACTCGTAGGCCGCCATTGTTCTTTGCGTCGCAATGATGTTTGGGTAGTGACGTCATTTGGTTGCAACAGTCTGTTTTCTTCATACATGTCAGCTGAAGCATGTGATTCCTGGGTGCTCTGTGAAGGCTCTGATGAACTTATGTTATATTTCAGATCAGACTGTCTGTACAGTGGCTGACTGCCCTTGCTGAAAAGTCACCATCTGAGAGGAAAAGATCCAGAGACTCACTGTCCTCTTGAAACTGTTTTTTTCAGCTCATTTTCACAATTAGCAGCATAAACGTGGTCTTGAGTAATAAGTTGGTGCGCATCAGCTGGCCACTGTACCGCTGCATCAGATGTATATTTTTGCGTCTGATCAACATCACTCTTATTTGGAGAACACTGTACACTTACAGACTGCTGTGTTGACTGATCGGGGGACTCGTCGTCAGCTTCCTCCGTGATCGTGGTAGTGGTCGTGGTCATGATCGTGCCGGATGGTTCGCCATCAGAGGCTACATCTGCAGGTGCGGGTTGTTGACATCCCTGCAGGAGCACATCCAGCGTCTCCTGCCTATGGCGTTTCCTCAAGCGGACTTCACTCTTTCCTGTGGACGTTTTGTCTGTTTATGAACGAAAACTGACGGCACAGCATTTGGCTTCAGTCTCCGTTAATAACTAGCAGCACCTGTGAGCTCTGTCATCAGCGTGGGTCGGCTAAATGCATCAAATGCATCTGGAGTGAAGTGACGAGAACATAGCCGCGGGTCCTTCAGAAGTTGTGTACGTCCAAAAGCAATTTCCCACTCCTTTCTTCTCTTTTTGTCTCTTGGAAAGCTGTGTAGACTTACACCAGTCCCCTTGTTTCCCTTCCACTGGAAATTACACCCAAACGCAGCACAGTGTGGCATTATTATGGTTTTCGCGTTCCTGAAAGCCAGCGAGCAAACACGGCGAAAACCAGAGGCTCGGCAAGACGCAAACATTACACGTCATCAACCCAGCTTGCATTGCGCTAGTAAAACAATGGCTGCGCCCGTAGGTTAGAATATGTGTTATACATTTCGCTCTTTAAAGAAATAAAAATTATTCATGTCTATTTAACAAAGCATTCTAATATGAGACAAACATTAAAGCAGATTTATGCCTATTAGTCCCCACAGTCGGGGTTCCTTTTAACCATCACTGAAAAAATACTTTTGCAGAGATTTTTTTAACCAAGAAACATATCTATCATCTTTGGTTCTTGTGGAGGTCTTCTAATGGGATGTCCAGACAGTCAAAGTCAGACATAGTGAGGGTTTGAACTTCATTGATTGTCTGCGTGTCCCTTGGTGAGTGATTTATTACATCAGAGGATCGAGTCACAAAATGAGCCCTCAAAGTCATTTAGCGTGAAAACATCTCTATTTACCAGCAGGTACTGACATGGAAAAGTAATGACTGTGTCAATGTGGCATTAAAATCCATTTTTATACTCTATTATACCTTCAGCTTACTGTCAAGTGACCAGGCTTCAAACAGGATGGTAAATAGCAGCTCACACTTTACTCCTGGCAATTCTTCAGACCATTTTTCATCATCGTTGTTGTTACGTTTTCTAATCTGAAGATTAATTTCCTATGGGGGCTTCACATCCAGCCAAGTGAAATATTAATCATGTTGAACAGCTTGTTATAGATTGAGAAGCAGGTGAAGGGTTTGATAAATGTTTGAAGTTTATTAAATAGAACATGGCATTCAACAGAACAGACAGACACTTTTAGAGGCTGTTTTCATGTGTGTAAGAACAATTTGATCTGTTTATTTCCACTTATCTAAAGAGCTACTGCCATGTAACCGGGAGGGAGCTCTGCTGCGACAACAGGTGAGATATCTGTTGCTGCTGTTGTTGTTAGAAGAGAGAGAGAACAGAGAAACAGAAAAATTGCTATTTATACGTCAGAGCACGAAAAGTGGAAAGTGAACCAATGCTGTCCGACTGTCAAGCAGAACCTGAGAGCTCACACTGTGCATGTTCAATTTGTATGGAGTTATGTCTGACCGATGTGTATCTGTGTGTATTTCAGCTGTCTACATCATGCAGCTTGTTGCCATGGTTTGCCCAGATGCTATCTGCCATTTGCCACAGGCGCAATCAAGAAAAAGAGCCCTGAAGTTGGGGAATTAGCCCGTAGCCCTGCTTTCACATAGCTGACTACAGTTTTGGTCATGCCAGAAATGCATCTGACCAATCAGGTGCTGATTGGGTTTGTGGTCAGCTGTCTTGCATTGCACAGCACAGCAAACATCGCCAATCAAGCTGAAACTCGTTTGAACTTCAAAATCAAATTCAAAAATAGGGTCAAGGAAGGATTAGCAGCCTCTTTGTAACATGTTAAGGTAAACAGGTTAAGAAGAAATTGATTCATTTTCACATAAGACACTTCTATTCAGACAAGAAAACACATCCTGTATGTCAACTTTTGCTCACTCTCCAGCAGAAAGAGAAACAACAAAAAACAACAAATGAACAAAGCATAAGAATTTTGATGCCTCTATGTGACCTTAAAAGCAAACTAGTCTATTAATTGATGTGCTTCTCCTGATCCATGTTGTTTTAATTTGCCTCTGAAAACTTTCAAATGGCTTTTGACCAACCTAGTAAATAAACCTCAAAGAATTATTACTATTATTATTATTATTATTATTATTATTATTATTATTATTATTAATAATAATCCTAATAATAATAATAATAATAATAATAATAATAATAATAATAATTTACATTATTATATATATATATATATATATATATACATTATTTATAATGCACCTTTCAAAACCAGAGTTAAAAGGTGACATACAGACCAATATTAAAAACAAGGGTATAACAAGCTGATAAAACAGTTATATCAAGCTATTAAAAAACAGAAAAATAATGAAACAGATAAAATATGAATAGCACAACGGTTCAGAGAAAGCCTTACAATGAAATACTTTTTTTTTGTGAGGATTTAAGAAGACACAGGCTCGGCTGACCTACGATCATCTGGCAGGAAGTTCCAAAGCTTAAAGGCCCCAACCGCAAAAGCCAGAGAGAATCTCAAACAAAGTATAAGCATAAAATCAATTCTGAAATCAACCGGTAGCAAGTGAAGCTTGGAAAGCACAGGAGTGTTATTCTCCCTTCTGTTAGAACAAGTTAAAAACCGTGTATTAGCTTTTTGTGTGAGCTGTAGTCTGTGAATGTTACCCTTCCTTATACCAGAGTAGAGTGCATTACAATTATCAAGTTTCGAGGTGATAAAAGCACGGATAACCTTTTCTAAGTCAGAAAAAGAAAGAACTGGTAAAACCTTGGAGATTACGCTCAGCTGTGAAGAAGACTGTACAACTTGTGAGTGCTGAAGCTGAGATTTGAACACCAAGGTCTCTAGCCTCATCTTTGACATAAGTGGCTAATGTGCCCAAGCTAGACATCATGTGAGTGATGTCGTTTTGAGGCCTACAGGGAGTGATGATAATGAGTTCTGTTTTAATGTAGAGGAATGATGATTACTCACAGTCAAGAAACTCAAATGTCTGTCTTTGAACATTATGGCTTTAAGTTTTTTCTTGGTTTTCAAATAGAAGTGCAATGAACACTTGTGTGGTTACAACAAAAAAGAGCTGTGTTGCACTGTTACGATGGTCCGCACTGACTTTATTTTTCAACACTCAAAGGCCAATTTCTTCCCCCCCTGCAGTGTGACTTAGACACTCAACCTCTTAATTCATGGTTGTGAACAGCTAATCAATGAAGCATTATGAAGCATTATGAAGCATTATGGAGCAATCAGGAGCGTCTGCCTCTTGAGCAAGGACATGAAAGATGAGAGTAGCAGGACGAGGCAGAGGCCATGCTGCACTTGACAATCCTGGTGCTAGAGGCTGGCAGGACTCATTACATGTAAACATGGCACGGTCAACAATCATGGCCATTATTATATAGCCATGTTTGATCTCATATCATCACTCTTTTCTTTTACCACATTGAATCTTCTCCAGCATAGCGTACGAGTCTGTGGAGGGATTACACCGTCACTGTGAAAACTGGTTCATTCATTGTGCAGCTTCTCTATTGATTTGTTTCACAATGCTTGGTCTCATCTTATTCAATTTGCTTCATGCACTGCACACCACAAAGGCGAGTGGTTCAACCATGAGAGATCAGTCAGAGTCTTCAGTGAACAACAAGGGATCACAGAAAGAAATGGCGTAACCACTGAATAAAAAGCTTCAAAAACTCAACCTGAGGTAAAACATATTGACAAGACTTTGACAAAAGAGGCGAAAGAAAGCAGGAGTGATTAACCCAGCAGAAGAAAACCTCAGTGAACCTGTGGTGGGAGTTCAAAGTTTAATTCAACTTCTTTTCATCCCATTCAACAAAAGACTTTCAGCAAGATCAGATTAAGCCTGTCAGACAGCACTGAGAGCAAGCAAGCTTTGTCAGTGACCAATCATATGTAGACGTCACACTGTTCATAATTGATGTCTGGATTAAAGCATATGCTGATAAAGAAACATGGCAGAGGTGTGAATGGAATACCCAGATCATAAGTATATAATACAAGAACAGAACATACAGTGTAGAAAGAAGAAACACTCACCCCCCAGAATCTGTCTCCTAAAGTATCTTCTGCCAGCTACACCTCCCATCAGGTTATGACAGCACGGCTGCAGAATCTCAAACAGTATGTAAATGTGTCCCAGCTTGTGAATGTTACAAGACAACTGATAACTATTTTTAGAGACTTTCATTCTGTGCCGATCTTCATGACTCCTGCAGACAAAGTTGAACATCTTGTATCTTTTCTTAATCAGTCCTGTACACGTGTACTCTGTTTTTCGTGTGAAAAATCTCCTCCTGCTTCCATTTTACTGTACAACCATCCCCTCATGATGAACCTCTATGTGAAATCCAAGGCATTTTTTGTATGAATGCAATTACATTTCTCTAACATCAACCTTGGCTGTGATGAAATGCATTAAAATGTACCATCAACAAATAATAAACTTCCCAATGGTCCGGAGGTTGTAAAGAGGCATCAGTGTTGATTTTATTTTGTATTTTAAACCCTTAAATGTTCCTCACGGTAGCTTAAACCTTGAACACAAATTATTTTTTAATAAGACTTTCTGAGGATATTTGGTGAATGGCATCATCATCTCCAAGTATCAGGAAAATAATTTATCAAAATGAAAAATATACTTGAGCAAGCCTTGAGGTAAAATTTTGCTGAAATGGTCCTGGACATAAAAAGATATTTTGGGAACAACTAGCTGTATTTCATGATGTCTGCAAATAGACTGTATGAATAATGGACGTAGTATCCGTGACATCACCCATCTGTTCCTGAGCGCTGTTTTGAAGCCAATCGGCTGTGG
This sequence comes from Notolabrus celidotus, assembly GCF_009762535.1. Taxonomy (NCBI): domain Eukaryota; kingdom Metazoa; phylum Chordata; class Actinopteri; order Labriformes; family Labridae; genus Notolabrus; species Notolabrus celidotus. Next base: position 12,913,645 of record NC_048286.1, on the reverse strand, counting down.
CAGCCATATTGGAAATTCAGACCTTAACCAGGCAGAGTGTGACTTAAAGGGGCGGAGTTTGAGCCTCCTAGCCAACAGCTATGTGTTCCCGTCCGTGAGTCCAGTCAGTCATGTCCTTATTTGGGCAAAAACTAGTAATCTTAATATCTTCTGAACCGTCGCATTAGAAAAAAATTCACCCCCGTACAGTGTGTGCCGATAGAGAGATTAGCTTCGTAGAGCCAAGTTGTTTTTTGAACCAGGCTGTAAACATGTTTATTAATGCTGCAAAGATCGTCTTTTTCCCATTCATGTCTACGTGGTTTCCGGTGTTTCTGCAGCCAGCCTCAAGCGGATTCTCAATGTATTGCAGTTTATAACACTTCCGCATGGGCTTCATCGTTTTGGACCAGAGGTTGCCGCTTGTGTCTGCATCATGTTCTTATCTTGAGCATCACTCAGGGTCTGGGTTTCTTTAGCCACTAGCTTTGCGTTACTCTGTAGCATTACTTTGTAACACATTACCTCAACACTGTTTGCATTACAGTTCTTAATCTTATGTAGCTAAGTCAGTCCACTTCATCACTCAGCCCCCTGCAAAAAAAGATGTATTTAACAAAGAAAAGTTGCAAATGCATGCTTTGGCAAGAGCCAACAGTGGGTGAGACTGCTCATGGGAAATGCAGTCTTCATCTCAGAAAAATACCACCAATTTAATCCAAAGCAGTCACCAGAATCAACACATGAAAGTTCCTCTTAGTGTCTTTCAAATAGTTACTGTGACCTTATAGTCTTGTTTATTCCAGGGGTTAACTGTGCTGTCTTTTACTATGAAAAGAAAACCAAAAAGAGACTAATTGGTTATTCCTAGTTTAAAGAGGGGGTTAAAAGCCTGGAAGACAAGATAGGCAATTTAGTAGTAGACAGTGTAGTTATATTTATCAAGTCATACTGTAAAAAAGAATATTTCAGCATGAAAAATACAATTTAACATATAAACATATTATTCACAGCACATCACTGTAAAACAAAAACAGACAATACGACAAAATCAATTTGCATGAAGAAATTACCAAAAATTGAAGCAGAGCAAAGAGCAATAAGAGACAAACAGAGTGGTGACATAAAACTGAGTCAGCGACTGAACTGTTGCTGATGAAACACAGATAGATCATTTGTATTCTGCTTGTGGAAAGGCATTTTATTTCAGAACATGGGCCTTTTTTGTTCATCTTGGTAGGAAAGACAATCAGCTATCTGATTTCCTTCATAAAAATGTTCAGACAGTTTGTGCCTCAATTCAGAGATGAAAGACAACTTGAGCTTCTCCAATCACAAATTCCTTTCTCAGTTCATTTTAATACTGACACTTTTATTTTCTGTTATTTCTCAACAGAAGAATAAAAACAGATTAAGCATTGCTTGACACAAACAAGTAAATATAAATTGGGTTTCAATTGTTGATACACACGAAAGAAGATAGAAGTTTGAATCCTTCTTGTTTTCTGTCCTCTAGTGTTTTCTCACCTTCACACAACGAGCAAGTTCAGCATGATGCAAGACTTGCTTCCGGTTGTCTGTTTCGGAAAGTCACCGAATTTTCCAAATGCGCCACAAGTCGAGCTCAACTGAAACTGATGTCACATGGAGCCAAAACTTTAACTTTAATGTTTGGTATTGAAAATAAAATTTGGCATATAAAACACACCCTGAAAAAAGGAAACATTGGCATTGAAACACTTTTATTGTAAAAAAAAATTGCAACTACATCAAAACAGGTATTGGCATTGAAAACGTTTCACTGAAGTTAAAATCATAGACATCAAATCTTATATTTAATTTCTGGCAAATTTTGCATTCTAATATGTTTTTGAATGTCATTTTTCTTATTTTGAATGCAGTTTCTTTTTCAGTGATTGGTTTTTCAGTTTCAAATTTTTGTCACCATTTTGGGAGCGAGATTTACATATCATAGTTTTCAGTTACAAGACCATGCAGAAGCCTGGAGGGCAAAGAAGACCAAAGTGACCTGACAGCTTCCATTAATTCAGATGTGTAACACCGTCTCTCCGTCCCAAAAGTTAATTGTCAAGCTTCAGCACTAAATATGAACCTTCTCTTTAACTTACCTAAGAACACTTTATCACCAGACTGTCAGTTTCTGGCTGTGAACAGCAACGTTGTTACTAAGCTAGCGTTAGCTGTGTCGACAAGTTACTGCTGGAGTTGTTTACATTGGTCCATGCACTGCAACGATGTCAGGTGTACTACATCAACTAAACATACAATAATTAAAAGCTCTGTGTTTACTTCAATTTACTGTTAATGAAATGTTCGTTCAAAGATGTGTGGACTTTTCTGTTGTTTTGTTCCCTCACGAGGGACAGCGGAGTGTCTAATATAATGAATCCACATCTCCACCTCTCAGGGTTTTCTTTCTCAGATGGGATTCTTACAGGGATATTTCAGTGTTTTTGAAGTGAGCTAATGCACACAGTTTACACAAATGAACTAAGAAAACTTCTTCCTGTCACAAGTAAGACTTAGACAACAGTCCTTCTAGACCAAGGGTCAGCAACCTGTAACACATAAAGAGCCAATTGGACCTGGTTTCCACAATAAAGAAAACACCGGGAGCCGTAAATCCTTTTTGACATCTAAATAGAAGATAACAGTGCATATATTGTTTTTCTACCTTTATGCTATGTACAAAAAAACGATAGTGTGTTGCTTATGAAATCAATGAAGTGCTACAGGGAAAATGAAATTTTATTTCTGTATGCAAAGAAAACAAATTGATCATTTTAAACTCTGGGGAAAAAAACATGCTGGGAAGATTAATGTCGTAAAAAGCCAAACTTAAATTATCCATATGCAAAACAAAAATCCTGTGTGCTGTCATCTTTTGTGTACCAGAGCGTGAAGCAGAGTGTTGACCTAAATTGAATTTTTCCTTTTTAAAAGCGCACTATTTCACTGAACAATATAAAATACATATGTGTGAGACCCGCCAGCAGGATTTTCGAACATTGTGATGAATATTTTGAGCGACAAAAAAATTTACAGATAAAGCTACTTTTTATTTTAGTGTTATAAATTCACGATAATCTTCAAAAAAAAAAAAAAAAATGTAAAAAGAAATTACGAATAAATATAGAATACACTTTAATTGATTACTCATCATTTATTTTCCAAAGCCACAGGGAGCCACAGCATAAGGATGAAAGAGCCACATGCAACATGCGGCTCCAGAGCCGCAGGTTGCTGACCCCTGTTCTAGACCTTTGGGAATGGACCCGGGTTCGTCTCTTTGTCATATAACTGATAAACAACTGTCCGGCACTTTTTACCTTTTTAAGCAAGTAGTTGGCAGCAGAGTCCGGTCGTTTCCCCATAGCCCGTAGTAATAAGAAGCCTTTTTTTTGCCCTCCGGGGGGGGGGGCGTTCCATAAGTGTGTGAAGTTACATGTATGCAATTGATATGTAAATCACGTCCTCATGGCCCCTCCTCTCAAACCCTCCCCTCCACGCCAAAACGGTGACAAAAAGTTGAAACTGAAAAAACAATTCTTGGGGAAAAAAAACTGCATTCAGAAAATAAAAACTGTCATCGAAAAAAAATACATAAGCTTCCCGATACTGAAGCTAAATCGTCATCAGATGTGGTACACTCTTTTTGTCTGGTCTTTTCTTCTAAATTATTAAGCGACAAGCTGGATAACTGGAGAAAAATCTTTGTTTGCAGGCTGTAATTACATCTCTGATGTTGAAGCTGATCACTGATGATGGTCTAATGTAGATAATATTCTGCGACTGGAATTGGTTGGTGCACAAGTAGCAAGACTATTTTTTTCTTTCACTTGTTTTGTAAATTAAACAATGGCTTGGATAAATTAAGGAGATTATTTTTTTGCTTGAAACATAGGAATTCAAAAAGGCTGCAGTAGCCTCCCACATTCTGACGACGGCGTGGGCAGATCTTCTGCTCAGGGTAAATCCAGATTGGTTTTGTATTATCTTCAACAATAGGGAATGTTCTATTGTTTTTCAGGTTTTTCCTTAGGTAACAGGGGACCATTCTGCTCCAAGGCTTTTCACACTAATGAAAGGAGTGCACATGTTGTACCATTATATTTGTGCCTGTCCTTGACATTTGAAGATACAGCTTTCTGTTATATTCTGCAATGTTTTCCACATTACAAATGGTCAAGTGATGCTGAATTCCTTAGAAATGTGCAGCATTCCACCTTTTAGATCAGCAGTGATTCAACCTCACCTGTTGTAACAAGAATAATGCAGGGTTAAGATGCACAATACCAGCCCAGGAATTGTCATAACTTAGGGTAATTGAAGATGGAAATGGGCCAGTGATAATTGATTCTCTTATTCTCTTTGTGTTTGATCCAATCGAACTCACAAGTGTCAGCTGAAGCCAGAGGCGGACTGTGACTAAAAAATCTGCCTCTTTACCCTGACCCAGCCCAGCTCACAACGATGCAAGAGGCCCCCGCCAGCAGTGTAACAATGCCTTAATCTCAACTCATGATATTATCCAGGACGCTGGTGTTTAATAGATCTAGCCTGGTTTTTGCTTCTCTTGCTCTCTTTCTGTCCCATCCCACTCTGTCCTCTCCCTCTCTCCTTTTTGCACTGACATTCACACAAACATATTGTATTCAACTAGAAAATTACATATAGTATTATAGGGCCTTTGTTTAAGAGGGGTAGTCGGAGGTGGCATGGCCTCTCTTAAAATCTGAAGATTGGCCACCCTTGGTGCCATCCCAAAATCCTGTCTGTTGCCATGCTTAAGGTTGGACTTAAAGGATATCTTCATTCAAGGATCAAGGATGTCTTTATTAAACTTGAGGGGCAGTTTGTTCTACAGCAAGCAGTACCACACTACCATCACCCAGACAATAGAACTAATAACACTCTAAATTGATTGAAAAAAAAGACAAAGGCATAAATAAATAACTAAAGATATCAAAGAGCTTTTTAGAAGGCTGGTAAAATCAACTGTGTGGGCTGTGTTGCGACAGGCTGCCAAAGCTTGCTTTTCATTTTAATTTATCACATTTTTTATAAGTTCTTTAAAAAATTTGACTTTCTACAAACAACATTTTAAGACCATAAGAAAATAAGACTTGAAGTTTTAACTATTGCCCCCTGTTGTGGTACTTTTTTTTTTAAATATACATAAGTTAGTGCCCTCAGTTGGGCCTCCCCACCCACCCCACCCACCCCAAAAAAGCCCAGACACACCCCTGGTTTTCCTAATGTTTCCAAAATGTATGAGATATTTTACTTGTAATCATTCCTGATCATGTCTGAGTTAAATCTATTGTCTGTAGATTTTCTGTTTCATGTACAAGGCAGAATCTGGTATTTTTCTTGCTTGGATGATCAACCAGTTAGCTGACAAGGCCTTCCTGTTAAATTAATCCATTACATTTTTCTCTCTGTTGAGAGTTCAAAAGAGAACTTAGTCAGACATTAGTGAATATAACCCTGAGACATTTTCAAACTACTGCTGGTCATGTTCATGTTTCCCCACAAGAACACACATGAATGACCAACCCATTAACAAAGTGATTTTAATATTCAAGCTTAAAGGAGAATACCAGAGAGAACAAAAAGCAGGAAACATACATGATGACTTCGGTCTAAATGAATGTACAACAATCTCTGTGGAAAAAATGTAACACATTTAATATATAATAAAAAGCAAAACGCTTCCATGAGCATTCAATACAACCGTGATCAAATTACAAGAAATGGCTTTTATGATTATATTGCTAAAAATGTATTTCTTAGTTTTTGCAAATGAAAACTTAACATTTTTAGTTACATAAAGGTGACCACATTTAAAGGTTTGTCCACCTCTTCTCCTTAAATGTTATTTTAATTAATCACCACCCTTGAGCACTCCTGGAACCATAAGAAAGCCTGATTATGGTGGCCAAAAGCACTCATACTTTCCTTTTGAGACACTTTGATGTTATCTGAATGGAGCCCTGATGACCACAAGTCCCCCAGGATCTACAATTCAAATGAGTGTTGCATTAGCAGATTTTCTGTGGTCCATAATTGTGGTTCTAATTTTGAATGTCACTGTGTGGGATGGACAAAAAAGGACTGCATGTAGAGAGTAGGGAGCTGGCAGGAGCTCTGTACATTTACTTACAATGACAGGTTGCATGTTCATCCTCTAAAAGCTGCTCTCTGAACAAGCTCTGCATCAAAGTGCTCTCTCCAAACAGGGAACATAAAGGCAACACAGGTACCCTCCACTTTTGCAATTTCATCCCTCTGACAGGATCATTCACAGGTGTTTCTCAAAGGTGTTGCGGCTGATTCTGGAAAACAATACCTGGGTATATCCTGTGAAAGTGCGTGTGCATGCCTGTGTAAATGTGTATGCATGTTTCTACGGCTCTAAAGAGTGCGCAAGTACTGGAGAAGGTGTTATTGAGCAGGTGTGACTGTTTAAGGCTTGAACACAAAGGAAGAGTAAACACTCTTCATGCTTCACCTGGTGACCACTATTTCAGTCTGCTCATCTCATCACACCTGCGAGAAAGACTCTTCCAGCTGGATAATGACTTAGTTTCAGTGGAATCCAACTAAACACACAATCACAACTATAACTCTGTCATTCTGAGCTCCCTTTGCCCACAGCTGGTTAAATGTGCTGGAAAAAACCATACTGTTCTTTGTTCAGGTGGTCGCTCTGTATCGTTTATTAGTGCAAACCAGGATTAGGTATTTACTCATTGGCTTGAGTGTCATGGATTAAAACATAAGAGGATTAAAAATGAACACTGACCAAACAATATAACACAACATCCATTCAATCTAATTGAAGTTACATGAACAATGTACTTTTGCTGACATGAAACATCTACATGTTTAGGGTTACATATATCTATATCATTAGGCAAGAGATAAAAGAACCTTGTGTTTCCCACCTTCATGATGTCTTACAATGTCAAATGAACGCTATTTACAAGTTGGGATCTTCTTAGGGAGTCCATTTATGAAATGGCCTCAGACGTGATTAGCTTCCCTTAGCTTGGGCCCACTTATGGCACAGAGGATTGGGGCCAATTAAGGATGAACAATGAGGGATTTTGAGACTACACTTGTAATGTGTTGTGAATCAAGTTGTATTATAATGAGGATAAAGTCATAAGAGAAAAAGTTTTACTTTTATAACAATAAACTTGTAATATGAACCACATAGAAGTCGTACATTTATGAGAACACACTTGTACGTCATTGAGATTAAAGTCAGAGAAAGAAATCATAATTACTGTGGCTGTTGTTGAACTATATGTAAAGTAACATAAAAGAATATATCAGAAGTGCAGCCAGCTGCCTATAATGAGGAACATGGATCATCTTGTGGAACCAATTTGTATGAGTTTAAGACCTTTAACCACTACTAGCTCTAGCTTCAGACAAGAGACACATGGTCTTAAATACAGTATGACTTTTGCTAAAATTTTAAAAAGAACATATTGAGAAATGTTACATTTTTCTGCAAGAGAGAAAAAATATATATTTCCTAAAATGTCAAACTCTTACTTAAAAAGCTGAGAAGTGCTTGCTGTTTCCCAGAACAGCAGCCTTAAGTCATTTCGAAAACACAACACTCTTGTGTTTGTGAATATGTAGTATTGTTAGCAGTCCAAGCGATACATTGGTTATAGCAAAGCAGACTGTGTCAACCATAATCTCACAGGACTGAGGACTCTCGCCTGCAGCTTTCAGGTAAAATGTTCCTTTTTTTGTCATCAGATGTATTCAGCTGTCCTTTGTTATTTGGCCATGGTGTCTGGCAGCTCAATGGATGAGGTTGTGTGCCAACACTGCCTGGCTATGGCATTGAAACAGATAACATGACGAGCCAAGCACTGTTAGTGTCCATCTGTATAATGACCCTCTTTTTTTCTACACATTGATTTTTTAATTAGTATTCATTAATGTAAGTAAAAAATGTCTGCCAAACACAAAGTCTGTCCTCTCATGAGATATCAGCCAGTTCTTTTAAGACTCCACACCATAAGCCCATTGCTGAAAAATATGTTATTTTGATTCTTCCCTTGAAGAGATTTGAAACATTTCATCGTCGTACTCAGTTCAGTGCATTGTTGTTATTGTTGCCTTCCTCCGCAGCAACAAACTTGATCTCAGCGTTGGCAGTCCTTGAAGCCATGCTGCTATCTCTGACTTTGTGTTTGAACAGAAAGGGAAATGTTTTCCTGAAAGACTTCTGGAAGGTGGCTCCCATAAAACCATAAACTATGGGGTTGACTGAAGAGTTGGCATAGGACATGCAGTTGGCCCACGTCTTGATCTTGTATGTGGCGTAGTTGGGCCGATAGTTTGGATAGAATGACTGGAATAGCACAAAGATTTGAATTGGACCCCAACAGATGGCGAATAGGAGGACAATTACAACCACCATCTTGGACACTTTGCTCCTAATACTTATAGTTCTCTCAGACAGGAGGTTGACCTGAAGAGAAAGAGATAAGAGGAGTTTTAATAAGATGTGTTCAGATAGAAAGTAAAGCTTCAAGGCAGAAATATATTGCATTTGGTTGGCCATCTGTCTCTTTGCAAAGATTGTTTATTTACACCAAACAGCCATATACTGAATGTAAAAACACTATCAGTTGCAACCTACTACTGCCTCATAATCCTCCTCATACAGCAGGCCCACTTCCATCCCTTACCATCCAGTTAAGAGCATGTATATTTAAATTTACTTATTAGCCTCAGATTTAATAAGCAGCAGGAGAAGAAATAGATTAAAACACCTGGGAAAACGATACATTCAAACTTTGAAAGCTGGGATTATTTTAAAGTCTTACTGTTTCTATAAACTGAGGCTGACTACTCATCACTTTTTTTAGTTAATATGATGAGCTTATTAGAAAATAGTTGCTTCAATCAATAAAGAACACTCTTGTGTCTGCAGTACTTTTGAAAAATGTCACCCTTTCTCCTTTTAAAGCTCCTGTTAGGAACTTTTGTTTGCCTGAATTTTGGCGCCCCTTGTGGACAAAACTATGTCTGCTGATTTTGTCATGTTCCTGTGTAAGTAGTGTTACTTGACAAAAAGAGATGCCATCCTGGACACCAAATAAAAATGATGCACTGAAAAACAAATTCTGACAGCTGCCATTTTTTTAGTGTCGTTTTCAGGATGGAATGCTCAACACTATTTTGATACTCTTTAATACCAATATCTCTGATTTGTAAACCGAAGAAAATGTTGTAAATCAAATGAATTGTACATTTTTTACCAACAATGACATTTCATGGTATAAATAAGATTTCTTGTGAACTCTAATGAAAGCTAGAAATAGATAAATATTTGCTGCTCCAGAGTTGATACTGTAAAACGGCAGCTATGTGTGAATAAAGCTAAAGGGCACAGCAGAGTTTTTTGTGTTTTTTGTTATTATAATCCTTCCTTTGGTACAGGATTATCATTAAACAATAGACAGCTGCTGCTTTTAAAACAGGTGCTTCAAAAGACCTTTTCAGAGACGGCCAAAATCAAAGGACAAGTTAACAAGCTTAGTCAAAGGACAGGTGGAGAAAAGAAGTGAAGACCTTTTGGAGTTTTAATTAGAAGATAATTAGGTTCAAGAGCTCAGAGACAAATCTTTACACAAAGTAAAGTCATTTGAATAAAAAATGATGAAGCAGAGCAAGCCTTTGCATACCTGATAATTGTTGTCTACAGGCTCCACAGTCGGCTGGCCGACCCTCTTCACCATCAGAGTGTAGCAGAAGGAGATTGTGAGGACCGGTAGTAGGTAGGCAGCTATAAACTGGTAGAGGATGAAAGCTCTCTCGTGTGCCTTAGAGGGAAACCTCTCCATACAGTACTGCCTTGGACCGTACCAGTAACCCTCCTCTATCCGCTGGTACATTAAAATGGGTGTAGACAGGATAAAGGAGCCTGGACAGAACAAGAAACATATTAGTTAATGTAGTAAGTGTAATATCATATCATATCATATATCTATTAACTATTTTATCTTAAGAGAGTCTTATTTTTCATCAACTTAGTGATTAATAAATTAAAGATCAAAAGATTAACTTTAACTTCATACAAGCAGTTCATACCAATCCAAATGCAGACGCTGACGATCATGGCTACCCTTGGGGTGCGGTGGCGGAGAGATTTCAGAGGGTAGACTGTGACGTAACAGCGGTCTCCACTCATAGCTGTCAGAGTGATACAGGTGGCTTGGACTGTTACCTGAGAAAAATAGTGCACATAAAAAACATGGACTACATTTCCTAGAAATCCCTCTTTAGGAACATATTGTCTCACTTTAACAACACAAGGTAATGTAAATTTACATCTCTGCCAAGTTATAAATGTTGGTACTGACTGCAGCTGAAAAATTGTAGAACCTCTAACACTGATAAGTTTCAGTTTTTTGGGCATAACTTCTGAGTATATACGCATGATGTCTAGTAAACAAAATTGGTGAATCAATGGTCTTATGCAGTTAAAGCTTGTGTTTGAGCAGCTTTTTTTAAAGGCGAAGTCAGCCATGTCAACTTTTCTTTTTCAATGATTCTCGGTTAGACAGAGAGATATCGCTCAGAAGACCTAGCATGTTACTTTAATACAAGGACATAAAGGATTATTTGTAAAAAATAAAATAGCTTGTATCAAATAAACAGAAAAAAACAAGTGTGACTTTAACTAGCAAACTTAAAGCAATAAGTAATACATTGCTACAAAAATAGTTGGCTCACAAGCTATTACAGGAATTTGGTGTCTTTGAGATCCTTACAAAAACTAATGGCATCATCTGAAAGAGTTTTAAATGCAACACCCTGGCACCACCTCCCTCCTAATGGTGTCCTGTGGATCCAGCGTTTTAATCAATCCTCATTAGGAAGCAAAAAAGAAGTTCAAGCTGCTTTTTCCCTCAAGAAACCAGTTTTGTATTTCCTCCAACTTATCTGAGATTTTGCTAATGAGCTCTCATGCTTTAAAATGAAGAGTGAAAATGAAAAAAGAGTAAGATGCAGGAAACAGGAGCATGGGAGGAAGCAGGTGGGAGGCTGCATAAAAGATAAGTATTTAAATCATTCCATTTATTTTTTCAAAATTAGGTTCAATGGTGCTTGATTGAGTTGAATTCTGACTCATCAGAGGAATGTTAACTATTAGAAACAAGGTAATAATGTTCCAGAGAAATAATGAGGTCTTTAAGGAGTCCTTATTTTTACTAAAGATAATAAAACACACATAAATCCATACTATCACAGAAAAAAAATGTCTCAAGTCTCAGTCATGGTGTTCACAGTATAAGCAACTGTATTTACTAATATTCCTTTTCACACAACTGTGCATTTATTTTAAATGGAGAAAGATAGAATACACAACCCCACTTCCAAACAAAGCTGGGACGTAGAATTTCATAGTTTGCAAAACCTTTCAACGGTATATTTGATGAAAATTGTACAAAGACACATCAAACATTGAAACTGAAAAATATATGCAGTGAGTTCCACTGCAGAGTCATGTCTTTTTTCAATGCAGTGCCACCCAAGGGCCCAAAGATGACGGCCATAGTGGTTTCTGGCCCTGTTCTTTTTGTACAGAGATTTCTCAAGATTCTCTGAATCTTTAGCCAATATTATGCTCAAATTATTACACATTTTATTTAGAGGAACATTATTTTGTAATTTTTAACAGAGCAGTTAACCTTTTTTGTATTTTACACTATTTTTCAGTTTTTTGTTGTCCCGGTCCCAACCATTTTAAAATGTGTTGCTGGCATCAAATCTTAAATGAGGATATGTTTTTCAATAACAATACAATTTTCTTTTTGTGAAAAAAGTTTCACTATTTTGCACTATTTTCAATTGAATATATTTGCAAACTATCAAAATGTTTTTTGTCAATATTTTACACAGTATTCCAACATAACTATTTGGGAATAAGCCCTCTCTTCATCCTCTTCAAAGAAATGAGATCGTATTAATTTCAAATGAAGTGCCCTCTAAGGATGGTGCACAGTGTTATCAGTCAGTAAACTCATCAGCCTTTCTTTGAAATATGTGCAATAGGGTGAGAAATCAGAGGTCATGAGTTCTATCTATGCTCCCATAGAAATAGGATCTAATTCTGTCCCTCTTTTGTTTCTTTATCCGCCTCTCTCTTTTCCTCTCACCACCTCTTATGTGTGACTGTGAATCCAGTACCCATTACCCTCCAGAGGGTTGGAGCACCACATCAGTGTCTGAAGGGTACAATGAGAAAGACAGAGAGGGGTCGTGATCAGTTCAGTGTTAAGACCACAAAGGATGTGGGTAATGTAATCCCTTAATGTTATGTGTAAAGATGGCTCAATATGAATACAATATCTTATTATCTTTATTGCATTATGTCTTCTTAAAAGGACAGGCTTTGGTATCGCAAAGAGAATATCTTAAGATCATCTGTTTTTTTTTATTTAAATAAGATAAGGTTGAATAATGCTTTGCAAAAGTATTGTTCTATGCAACCAGCATTCCCAAAACAAATGGATGTTATTTTAAAGGCATGGGTAAAGATTAAAAGATAATGTAAAAAAATAACTGTGTTAATGTTTAATTCAACTTCTTGCAAAGATGAACTTAGCTTTATTAGAACATTTCCCTGGAGTTAATAAAATGGTTTCACACATGATGAACTAAATAATTTAATATCAGTTGACTTGGATACAGTTGGTCAAGTTGATGTAGCTTGAAGTCCTTTTTAACAAAAGTATTCATCATTTGTCAATGTTTAAAATTACAAGTTTACTCTTTAGTGTCTAATCTTGAATTTGTAGCCTATTCCTTTAAATATAACCAAAGGAAACTATGTCCATTACCTATCTTGTCAAGTTAATATCGCTGTAGCGCCTGCCTGTAGCCTTTGCTAAATATGCTTAGCATAAAACAAAGTGAAAACAGCTGATAGGCTCAGTCAACTGAGCAACTTTAAGAAGTTGTTCAGTAAGAATAAGCCAGGATAGCTTTTATCTTTGCTTTAACTCCTTTACTCCAACTAAGCTTGGCTATGCTACGCTAAGAGCAACACAACAAATATTTTACAAATGCATGTGGTAAAACATATAATCAACAAATTATATTATAAACAACAAACTTGGCTATAAGCTGTGATTGAAGCTAAAGAGTCAAAATACATCCTTGAATATAAACCATGGCCTTTATTTTTTTTTAACTGCAGAAGGCACCAGGCCTTTATATGAAGTAGGTTTGTATAAGAGGCATGCCTTTATAATAAATTATCTCTGTCTGAGAATTATAATTGTTCATATTTTAGAACAAATTGAGGGCCTAATGACCCAAAATGATTGTGTGGCTTGTCTAAATCAAAGTAAAAAGGGTTAAATGCTCCACAAACGGCACTACCAAGGAAATAGCATCTCTGTGCGGTGGTGTTGTTTTCATTAAAATGAGCCATCTTGCATTCATGTGGAGCAAAGAATATCCCTTTTAAAGCAAACAAACCTCTTTGTACCTAATACACAAACACCAGTGCTTAACAACCAGGCACAGTTAGAGGTACATTTCAACTGTCTGCTGAGAGTTAGGCTGGAGTATCATCAAATGTCATTATGCTCATACTCTTCAGTGATCAAGACAATACCACCTCTGGATAACCAGGAAATATTATATACTGTATCTATACAAAGTCTATCATTAAATAGTATCTTGACATTAATATTTGTTTAATAATCAGGGGTTAAATCAGTCTGGGGCTATCTGTGGCTCAACCCCTCACTCCATGAACTTGAGAAATTTATTAAAACCTCACAACATTTGTCCCTCTCCATACAGCTCATCACATACTGTATGTGGATAGAAATAAGTCCCAGCAAGATAAGGGCACAATGCTTCAGCCATTAATTGGGAGCATGCCTTTCATAACTCGTTAAAGACAGGATTCCTGCCATAATAAAGGGGCCTGGCAGGGGATGTAATACTGGTCTTTATAAGAAGATTTAAAGTAAAGTTTGAATGTTAATGGAGGTCCGTCATAAAATAATCAACTGTTCAGGCTAATTTAAAATCATTATAGAGGGCTGTAATTTGTTTAATTTTTCAGATTTTTCTGCCCAAAGAAATAAAATTAAGAATTAAAAAACACTGAGATAATTTTCACATTTTCTTTAAGGACTATATGCTGACTGAAATATCTTGAACAGAAAATGCCTGAAGTGTCTTTTTCCCCTCACAAACTTCTGAAGATTAAGTATAAAACAGAATAATTCAATAAAGAGAATGAACTACAGCATGATTTTCTAATATAAGCTGCTTCACTCTCCATCTGAATCCAGCCTACTTCTTCAGACTATCACAATAAATATGGATGTAATTTTAAATTTTATTAACATAATTATTTCTATAAGACATTGTTTTGACTATTGTGCTAACCTTAACTGGTGTTAATCCCTGGAATATCTATTAGATTTAAAACTCTTCCTGGCTTTAAAATCACTACATACACAGGAGCTTTAACTAACCAGTGACCTAAACTGTATGACTGTGAAGTAAAAAATCATGTATGTATGTTTGTGCTGGTGCTTCTCTGTCAGATCTGAGATGAAGCTGTAAGAAGTATGAAAAGCAGAAATCTAATTCTTGGATTCTGTTGATGAAGGAATTTTGTAGTGATTCAATTTCTTCCAGCAGCTTAATATAAAACATGAACACGTATCTGCATCAGATTTTTGTAAATCAGAGTTGAACACCTGAAAGGTTGGTGTCTGATAAGAGGGCATATGACTCATCACACCTCACAGGGACAAATACAGATCTGAAAATGAAAGAAAGTTCATTCTAACGTAGTTTACTCTTTGGGTCTTGAGGACCTAGTTCAATAAATTATTTGAGTAGAAGGTTGAAAGTTAAAGGATAAGTATGATATTATCAGAAATAAACTTTTTCGTTGATTTGTTTAGACTTTTCTGGGGAGATTGATACCCAACATGCATGTGCCCATTTAATAAGAAGTAAACCTCAACACTGGCTGAGCTTTAGCTTAGCATAAAGACCAGGATACATGATTGTGTCTCATTCTAGCAGCAATGTAGTTTTTTCTGGCTTCAGCATGATTTCATAGTTTAACGGAAGAGTTTCAGTACTTTGTGGTGGATAGTTTGGCATGCCTGATTGTATTTATTTTTCTGATTGGTAATTTTACAAAGTTTTTGTCACTTTATATTGGGCAAAGAGGCTTTGTGGTTGAATTGTTCATTTTTTTCCCTCCGTTTCTACCTGTTATTTTGTCAAGTAAATTATCCCACTGCAGAGTGCCATTCCTGTATCAGACAATTTGCTTATTATGCCCTATGTAAACTGATGCTGCTTCTATTAAAAGTAGAAGTCCCTCTCTACTTTCAAAAGACAGCTAAAGACCCAGCTCTTTAGGAAGCACTATGCACTTAGCTAGACTGTTCTCCACTGTTGTCCCCAGTGGCAGATCATGTCTTCCAGCTACGATTGACTCACACTGTCCTGCTCTACTCTGGGAATCGGTGTTCAGCTCTTGAGGGACCCAGCACTTGGTACTTTGGTCATTATTGTGGTGATGTTAATTGTTGATGATGATAATGGAAGGTCTTAAATTGGTTGGTTGCTTCATTGTAGATGTTCCTTATTTCAGGGAAAAAAAAAAAAAAAATTCCTTACTTATTTTTGTGCATTGCCTTTACACTGCTTGGCAGTACCTGCACCCAAATTGACTTGAAGCACTTTGTTACTCTTACTGATCTTGTTTCCTCTTGTCTAGATCTTTGCTTGTGTTGTTCTTGTTCTCGTATGTACGTCGCTTTGGATAAAAGCGTCTGCTAAATGACATTGTAACATTGTAAGTATTGCAGCTTTGTGTTGCTGTAGTCACATAATTGTAATAACTGTTCTGAATTCAAGTCACAAACAGAAGTAATCCTAGTTTGAGAATGTAAATAACCCTGTTACACATTAGTCTTCATCAAAATTAAAGCCAAGGTTCTACCCATGTTCATGCTATGCCACAGTAATTAGTGCTATGGGAATCCCTATGTATGTAGTGCACGGTGTAATTTGCCTTCCTAATTGTTGATTAATGTACATTGCAGTAATAGTACAATCACAGGTCATCCCTTTCTGTTTCCCTTTGGTTGTTTATATTGAACTGTGGGGGGTTTTAGACCCTTATTAGATTAATGGTCCATATTTCTTTGAAAAATGGGCAGAACTGAGGCAAAAAGAAGCAGTCAGTTCTTGGTATGATCATTAAAAACCTAGTGAACCTTCCCTTACAAGTACAAAAAACAAATGGGGGCATGACTCTCTTCATGGAAACACAATAAGGATGCCAAAGCCCATGCGATCGCAGCGCTGTCCTTACATCATTATGTCACAGCTCCTTACCCCACTGCATGGGTGAACAGATGCCATGGATAGTGGTCGCACTATGCATTGCGGAAAGCCAGCTCCAAGATGGCATCTAATGTCAGCATGTTAACCTACCTACAACATGAGTCATGAGTTGACTTGGAGCAGAGAGGAGGTTAAATACCACATTGACATTGAGGCAGATGAGCATATTTGTCATAGTTGTCTTACAAACTTGAACAAGAGGGCCTCCACTGCTCTGCCAATCAGTGTGACACAAAGGCCAAGAAACTCTGATGGAAGTATGCAAAGGTACAAGAGCAGCTTGGCAAAACACATTTCCCTGGTGCAACTAGCTGGACAAAATTCTCAGCATCAACCGAGTTGTTGGACCAGTAGATTTGTTGAGTACTGTGATGTAGCTCTGCCTGCAACCAGCTCCCCTGCTGATGTTAAACTGGATGAAGCAGCTATTTGTTCCAGATGCTGTGTTGATTGCACTTGCATGGCAAAACAGCTGCTCCATGGTTTGATTAACTGGTCTGTGTTTACATAGCGCTTTCTCTAGTCATCTTTACATGACTTGCCACATTACCTAATTCCTACAAGATATAAACACTGATGGCAGAGGCAGCCCATCAATTCTATGGGGGATTTTTAGGTTCCGTCTCTTGGCCGAGGACATTTCAGCATGTGGACAGAGGGACCTGTGATCCAAACCCCAACCGACTCTACCACTGTACCACTGAGCCACAGTCGGCTCTGAAGCTGAAACCACTTCTTCTAAAAATTCTTGCAGCGCTTGTTCCTGCATTAGAGTGCAATTGCTGTGTTTGTATACATCCAAATGATCCAAGACAAGGAGGGGAATGCCCCCTTTTTTGGAACAACTTCTCCAGGCAATCCAGGTGTGAAAGCACCCTAAATATTTAACACAGACGCAAGTTGAGTAATGGGTGGACAGACCAAAAAACAGACTTGCTTTGAGAGAGCTTTTCTTAACAGAATAAGGTCTGGGTTCTATTTTCATCTGTAGGAGTCATTGTTTCACTGAAGACAAGCTCCTAGAGTCATAGCCATCAGGTGTGGTGAATACATCTCCATATTTTTATTTTAAATGCTTTTAGCCTCTCTGCCTGCCCGACTCTCTTCTTGGTATGTCCCTCTGACTGACATTTTTCTGTCTAATGTTCAAATTATCGGCTACATCAAGTCACTCTTCACACAAAAGATGGTGTCGTCTTTTGATTTATCCCGACAGGCTGTCTCCACCTCCTCTCTTTATAATGAACACTTCTAACACACACTTTGAATAAAACAGAGTATTAATTGACTTAACCCCACACTCTAATCACAATCTCTTCTCATGACATTTAAAGAAAAGGTGTGCATCACTTGACAGGGTGCTTATCAACTGAAGAAGATTGTGGCAACCACCACGCTTCTTCAGGACTCACAGTGAAAGTCTAACCCTTTCAATATAAAACGTTTTGAGTGGTCACTGAGCATAGACTACAATTACCAGTACATGGCTTACTGTAATAACAGTGAAGTAGAAAAATGTGACCTGTAAAGTTCAGAGCTTCACACCTACTCACTGACACATAATGTGCGCTAAGATAGATTTTTATATACTGTACATCTCCACTGCCTGTGCTATCTGCTGAGAGTCATATACAGCAGAGGGACAAACTAAGTGTCTATCAGGTGAACAAAGTGTAGCATTTAGCAGCTTATGAGTCAGACTTTTCCCTCAGGAGAAGGTGAGATTGGAAGAGGGTGAAAAGGGCTAAAAGAGGGAACATGGCCTCAGTTTAAGATAATAGTAGATTTGCTCTGAATCTTTCTTGAGACTGTGCTTTGCCATAAATTGAAAGGTCTAGCTGGGACCTCTTCAAGCAGATTAGAAAGACTCATTTTGGAAACAGCTGGGTAATGAAATCAGTGCATAGCAAGCTGAAGAAAGACTTTTGATTGTGGCAGTCTTAACTATGAATCATAATAATGACTCCAGGATGTTTAATTGAAGAGAAAATCAGAGCTGTTTGTCTTTGTTGGAACACTTTTTGCTGAAAAATAACAGATAGCACATAAATGACCAAAAAAATGTTTTATTAGGTTGGAATTGGCATGAGCTGTGTTTACCTGCTGTAGAAATGCAACAAATTTGCACATGAAGTTGCCAAAGATCCATCCAGGGAGAGGATAGAGGGTGGCAGTGAAGGGGACACAGCACACCAAGAAGATGATGTCAGTGGCAGCGAGGTTTGCTGCACAGAGAGAAAGCAACAAACAAGATGTCAGGTGTGCAGTCTGATAGCAGTGTTGTACAGGTATTGTATTTACAGCAGGGGGACAGTAAACAGTCC
Source organism: Notolabrus celidotus (assembly GCF_009762535.1). Classification (NCBI taxonomy): domain Eukaryota; kingdom Metazoa; phylum Chordata; class Actinopteri; order Labriformes; family Labridae; genus Notolabrus; species Notolabrus celidotus. The sequence goes on along the minus strand of NC_048286.1, from coordinate 12,894,878 downwards.
GACCATAGCAACAAGAATTACATACGTTTAATCATCTATCAAAAGGATATGTAGCAATTTCATATTATAAATGCATCTATAATCAGTGTAGTTAATTACCTCAAAGTAAGTCAATATTTTCACTGGCTGCTTTTCAAGGACAACGTGGTGTTAATTCATGACTTTAAGAACTGTATACAGAAATATTTTCAATTATTTCCTGTTAAATATTTTCTTTCACTTCAGGGAAAGAGCAGGCAGAGTGAATAGCATGCCAAAAAGAGATTGGACCAAGAGCCTTAATGCTGCGGAGGAGCTCATTTCATCACAGCCAAGACAGGAACATGCTCAGAGGAATAAGATGTGTTCATGTGAATAGGAAATAAAAGAATAGGAGAGAGAAGAACAGCTGCTGCCTCCACATCGTCCCTCAGAGCTCAAAAGCATGCCACGGCAAAACTCTGCTGAAGAAAACCAATCCTTTTCATGATGTGACAACACTTTGGTCAGGGTTTGGGTGAAAATGACTATTTTTCAGCTTTGCCATGCTTTAAGTGAAGCTGTGTGGATAGGAAAAGGAAACAGTTAGTAATCATCTAAAAACCATCAATCCAACGACACTTCCTCTTAACATGCCTTTTGCCAATCTATAATTTCCCCTGTCTACTTGTTTTTATCACTGGAGGGCTTTTACTTGTGCAAACCTACTTTAAAGGTAGCCTTACCTTGCCAGCCTAATGTGAATTACTTTGAAAACCTTTAATTCAAATTTTATTTTCAAGTTAGTGTTAACAGCGCTGAGAAAAATGCTGCTGTGTCGTACAGCCAATGAAATTAACAAACTATGAAACATATCAGCACGCTGCCAGGCTAGTTAGCAATGTAATCCACTTTATAAGGCTTCTGGTTTGTCATTAGCAGTTGTTGGGCATGACATGGTTTATCCAGCATTCACCATTCATCGAAACAAAAACTACCGCCCAGTTTGTTTAACACATTTCATGGTCTAAATCAGCGCTAGCCATCTGAGTTGTTAACAAAATGCCTTGACTGTATTTCAATCAGGGGAGAAAAGTTACAAAATTAAATGTTTTCATCACAACAAATACTGAAGTTATTTAACTTGACAGAAGATCTATGGCGTGTGGAGGAGGTGGGGAGATTTTGTGTTCGCAGGATGTCTGATCAGGAATTCCCCACAAAGTCCAGACACTGGTGGAAGTGGCTGATGATTTGCTAGGACCAGATGAATGATGGATGAGGACTGATGATTCTGCAGAGAGACCAGGTGGAGATGGGAGGTGGAGAGGCACACAAATCAACATCATATTTAAAAAGAGGACAGAAAATTGATTGTCTTACAATGAGGGTGTAGGACTGTGCTATAGGATGGAGAGACTACAAGTTCTACATCTGATTAACCAATACAAGCCCCAGAAAATGCAGCCAGAGAAAATGGGTGAGCAAGTGAGAGAGGAAAAAAAGAGAACTAGGCCACCACTGTGTATGCAAATCTTCCCTGCTGAACTTTCACTGGAGCTACATCTGAACCAAAGCTGTAACTTGTTTTTTTGACTCAGTCTGAATCAGCTCAGACTGAAATCAGTCTAAAACAAGCTGCAACCTCCTGTGTTGAAAATTAAACCAAATGTGGAAGTGCTGTCCCCAAAGTGTCCTCTTCAGGCTTGCTTCAAAAGCAAAGGAAGCCCATTAACAACCATGTTAACATGGCTATTTGTACCGCAAAATTCAACCATTGTACAGTCTGGTACAAAAAACAACCTTGGTCTGAACAGCTCATTTCTTTATTCGAACACACTGTCCAAGGAGTGCATTATTTTAACTCATCCATTTTGACTAAACAAAGGCTACAAGTTCGGAATATTTGCAAAATTTGGGGCATAGTTTATTTGATGATATTTTTATGTTGAAGCCAAATGCCTGCCACCTTTTTGCTTGTGCAGAGGACCAATGAAAGTTACATTGAGGCAGCATTTCTATTTGTAATACTGCCAAAGCTATCATTTGGCTTCGTACCAGTTGACATTACATACCTTAGAGACATATTGTGTTTCTAAGTAACAAGTAAGGAGTCACAATATGCCGCTGTTGCTTTTGTCATTGAAGTCAGTTTCGAGCGGCACTCTTGCTGTGGATGTATACCTGTATCCAAGCTCCTGCTTTGTCAACAGTAGCATTAAAGTTCTTGTGGCTCCGGTTTGTTCATATATGATAAAATAGTGGCCGTACAACTGGGCTTTGTAAGGTTGATGTGTTGTTTATAATATACGATGAGCATTGTGGAAACCCCAGACATGTGTTCCAACCAAGGGGTGACATCACTGAGACTACATTGATGTTTCATACAGTCTACAGGCTGCACAGATGTTGAGGGATGGAACCTTGTTTGCTATAGCAAGAACAACCTGTATGCTGTTCCCTGGCTACTTCTAATGTGAGCTTGCTGAAATGACTGACAGCAAGCAGTCCCGTCAATTTGAATATCTTTGGGTTTTGGACCAAACAATAGGCTACATTTTAACCTTGTCGCACTGGGCCTTTGGAAATTAGGATGTCAAATTTTCATTGTGTTTACATCACATTTACCTAATTTCTAAAAAATTTAAATTGAACAACAGAGATGATTGTCACATGGTGTAAATAACATGATTTAACTTTCTACTGAAATAATCCCAATGAAATCAGCTTCTATCTGCTTCAGATATGATACAACCTCCTGAGATTCTTTCAAATCAGTTGTTGGAGTGAACTGAAGTGTAGATAAGTTAAAAACCTGTCTGTGTACTGCTTTTCCCAGTGTCATTACCTATCTGGAGTTGACAGAAGTGAAAGCAATACCTGTATATCTCATGCAATCCAGTGCAATTCTCATGCTGTACATGCTGCGAATCAGCTACGTTTCTTTTCCACCGTTTGATTCCAGACTTGTTCTCCACAGCAGGACTGTCTGTTTATGGTGACCCTGCACTGCTCATTGGTAAGTTAGGTAATCATTGTCAATTGCTATGAGACTACTTCAGAACCAGCAAGGTTGAACTTGATGCAGACATTAATAGATAATCAAGGGGCTTTAACTGTCAATACACTGACCTCAGTTTATCTATGCACCTACACGCACAGACTCCTTAAAAACACAGAAAAGGCTTCATTTAAATTCACATTGCTTACCCAATACCGTCATGGTACTCCAAGCAGAGGCTGCGGAGATAACCTTGCCCATCTGATTGTGCTTTCTTATTTGTGTTTAGTCTGTCATAGTGACAAATACACCACGCACATCTTCCTATTTGTTTTACCAGCTGATATCATCATATTACAGTGGCTAGACCATTATGTTGAAGGGGTGGGCAGATGGTGCAGGAGCTGATCTAATGTTGCTGAATATTAAAATGCTTCAGTGATGTGGCCCTGGGATATTATCCAAGATTGAATTCATGTCACACATAGATAACAAACACTGACTGAATTGGTCCCCGCACAGGCTCATTTACATTTTCATCTATGAGACAAGCATTCTTTATTTTTTTCAATCCTTATCTTGTAAGAACCTGAACCTTGTTCATCAATCAACTTTTGAAAGTCCTTTTGAAAGACAGGTGACCAAAGGGATCTGTGAGATGTGACATAATCGACTTCAACAACAGAGATCAATTACCCAGGCATGGAGTCTGTGCGCACAGAAAACCAGAGGAAACCTGATAGATGCACTCCTTTGACTTTCCTTGTTTTACTTAATACCCCTGAGATTAATGCAATCAGCTAGACAACATAAACAGTGTTTGCATGTTTCCATTCATTTTCTATTCGATGCATTTTCAATTTGTGGAATTAAAAATTGAGAATGAATGGATATCTTTAAAAAAAATTGATGGAAAACGTACCCCAACATTACAGCAAAAAGTATAAAGCTTAGCCGAGATGTAAAATGATAAATCTGTAAAAAGACAATGTTTTAAATTGCAGTAGAAACAGATGAATTAAGAATATTAAGAATGTTTGACCGAAGGGACAAAAACACTGGATCCCTATACAGTAAAGAAGAAACAACAACATGCTTCAAATAGAAGAAAACATCTTGTTTTATCTGCATTGTGTTTATCAAGTGATTTCTGACTATCGATCGCTTTATATAATTGTAACTATCGACTGCAAGCTCTGTGATTGGTCTGCTCTGCGGCTTGTATTTCCCACATTTACAGCACTTCCAGGATCCTCACTCATCGGCCGCACATCGTCCATGTATTCCATCTCCTCCTCTTTATTCTTCCCTGTAATCATGTCTGTATGATAAACAGCAACATGTAACACGTCGGCCCCTGCTGCGTAGGGGCCGACGCAGAAGTATAAATCAGTCTTAAGACCGCTGCAGGGGGGTAGGTGTTGGATGAAGTGAACAACAGCTCTTGTGCCAGAACAACCTTTTTACAGATATTTCCCAAAATTCTCAAAAAGTTATACATTTGAAAGTTTTAAAAAACATTTGTTTATTTATCTATTTTTTTGTTTGTTAGAAACAGTACTTAGTCATGTACAGGACAAAATCCACAGAGAGTTGAGGTACGACACATTGTCCACAGGGGGCGCCAAAATGATACAAACTGATATCTCCACAGTTAGAAGATGAGATGGTAGCCCTAGATCTGCAACATTTTCACGCATTAATGTTTGTTTTTTCTCATTCCTTCATTGTGTTCTGTGTATCAAAAGTCATTGTTTACATTTATTATTGACCAGAGCATGATATTTTCCAAAAACCAAACCAATATCAAAGTGTGATGGGAAAATCAATGTTACCTGGAAAGAGCATAGTTTTGGCTACATTGCGTTTAATATTAGGCACAAGTCAACATGAATCAGCAATCACCTAACGCAGTCATACACACAACATAATCTCTTTATAGTACTTGTATAGCAGATGATACAAAGACCATGATCACTAGATAAAAATGTATCTTACAAGAATTAATACAAATCTGGAGGGTCAACCATGTTTGACTGCACACAAACTTGGGTATGTGTCATTAAATGTTCACTGCATTGCATGCAATCCTTGAAACTTGAATTGGCAAGTGGAAGCACCCTTTAACTCTCAATTTCTTTTGGAAATCATCCAAGCACTTAAAGGTGACATATTACGCTTTTTTTCATCAAAATATATTGGTCTAAGAGGTCCCCAAAACGTGTCTTTGAAGTTTATGCTAAAAAAACCCACTTTGAAATCAGATTTTGGCATGTCTGAAAAACTCTCTTCGTCAGCCCAGCTCAGAACGGTTGGTTTTCTCTCTGACCCACCCCCTCAGGAAGTGGATATCCCCTCGGCTCTCCAGCACGTTGATCTAATGTTTACATGTTGGCTGAATATACACGGCTGCTCAGAGATCGCGTTACTTCAACCCTCTGAATCTGATCCTGACGGAGAGGCGCCTGCAGCAGGACCTTTCTGAACGATTGGTCATAGATTTAGTGTTTCTTGTTGTTTTATTTATCAGTATGTAGACATGTGTCTTGGTACACAGCTACGAACATGTAGCTATGTGGCTATGCTAACTAGCGCTAGCACTTATCCATGATAAATAAAAATCATCCACTAGATCTTCAAATCTGCAGACGTGGGGAGTAAAACCGACCTCTGCCAGAAAGGCAGCAGGACCTTTTATGAAGGATTGGTCACAGATTTAGTGTTTCTTGTTGTTTTATTTGTCAGTATGTCGACGTGTGTCTTGGTACACAGCTACAGCTATGAACATGTAGCTATGTAGCTATGTGGCTATGCTAACTAGCGCTAGCCCTTTTCCATGAAATATAAAAATCATCCCCTAGATCTTCAAATCAGCAGACGTGGTGAGTAAAACCGACCTTTGCCTACAACTAGCATGTCTCCTTCCTAAGCTCCTTGTTAGCACATGTGTGCAGGTAATGAAAAACGGAGGAGGGGTTGAATTGTATTTTATACAGTCTATGGGCTGAACAAGCTCCGAGCTCTGACTCCGTGACAGATCAGATGTCGTTGTGACGTAACAAAAACAATGAAAACTGAAACGGCTCGTTTCAGCACACATTTACAGAAAGGTGGAGAAATCAGAACAGGGGCAGAATGGATTTTTTTCATTTTCATGGGGTTTGTAGACATATCAGGGAAACATATTTCAGGTAGAGAACCATTAAAAAGTCCATTTTGCATGATATGTCACCTTTAAACATAATATAATAAATAATAGTTATCTTTTAATGGAACTGAAAAGACTGAGATAATGGCAACACATTTTAACTTTGAAGTCTATGATGTCCTTTGGAGTGTAAATATATTGCACCAACATCTACATATCATCTGCAAAGAAGCGAACATGCAAGAGCTACCAAAAAACATGCTGAATTTATTTTCTTTAAGTTGACTTTATCAATTTTACAAACACAAATTGTTAATCCCCCTACCTGTTATAACTGCCTTGAAATGTATAGATTTTTTGCAGTTTGGAATTAAGGACACATCCAATTATTACAGTGTCCTGCTGTTAAGACAAGAGTGAAACCTGTGATCAACATGGACATCCTTACATGTAGCCATGTACGGCTTGGACATATGGAAGATAAATAGATCACGCTGGTTCTCCACATGAACCTCAGAGATTCTTTTGAACTCACTGTTTGGCATGCACTGAAGCATTTCTCCAAGATGAAAGAGACATGCAACCATATCATGCAGCCTTAGTAGATGCATGTACATCCTAACTCACTAGTTCTCAATATTGTGTTTCAATATTTCTGCATCTAATCCATTTGAAAATCTTCTTTTACAAACCACCGCAGCTCAGAAATACAGACTTTCTTACTGACTCACCTATGTAGAAGTTAGTCGCTGTCCTCATCTGCCTGTGTTTGGAAATCACATAAATAACCAGCGAGTTTCCCACCAGTCCCACCAGCATGATGAGCGCGAAGAAGAGAGGGACGAGCCAGGCATCTGTGAGGAAAGGGTGCTGATCTCCCTCCTCTTCCTCATCATCCCTGTGTCTTCCCAGAGAAAAGTTTGCTTCGGAGCCGTTGATCCAAACCGGCTCGGTAGTGTTCCAGAACTCCTCGGAGGCATACATGGTGACAGGACGGGTAAGGATGATTATGAGGGCGTTAAAGAGGAAAAGGTACTGAGAGGGGCTGGCTGTTGGAAGAGTAAAGGAAGCTATGACAATTTAGAGATAGGGTAAGGAGTTTAGATAAATGATGTAGGTAGGACCCAAACATAGATAGCTGAAAATGGGGAGAAAGTTGAGAGAAAAAAGGCAAAAGTCATAGAAGTGCAAGATAAGGAGAACTTAACAAGGATAGAAGATGAAGAAGTGAGTGTCTGTGGAAAAAGGTTTTCAAGGTAGATGAAGAGGTGGAGGAATGAAAGAGAGTGACAAGAGGGAAAGACAAGATGGCAAAGAGATGTTCATTTCAGCACAGCACAGTGCAGGGACATAGTAACCAAGAAAAAAAAGTCTTCATGAAGAGCACACCACAGGACAGAATGCGAACAAGAGAAGAGAGAGAGTTTTGGTTTTCAGATCAAGTTGGATGGAAATAGCATCTCTGCTGCTATCGTATCGACCCTCAGAGCGTTGAAGCAAAACAAACATCATCTACGAGCCCGCTCATCAAATACCCAGAGGTAAAGACTCCATTGACTTGCAGCTTCTTCTCCAGTTTGTTCCCAGTCCTCTTTGTTCCTCCGTTGTTGAGGTTAAAGTATTTTTCCCCCTGTGCCTTTGCCCTTCCATTGAATCACTTCACTCAAAAAAAAAGACACGGACTTGTGTGGGAGTTAAGATTTGCCCTGCATCCTTAACTAAAGTATGCCAACCAAAACGCTTTGTATTACAAAGGGAAGAAAAACCTCAAGCATCATCCGTTGTTCATCCTGTGAGCAGCGCTGAGCTGACTGCAGATTACACCACAGTGAAAAGCAGCCTTGACTTTACTCGAGCTGAGAGCGAAGGAGATGCTGGCGGATTTATAGTGCGAGAGAGCAAGGACACACAGACGCAGTGGGGAGAGGAGAACACACATACACACACATTTACACACACACACACACACACACACACACACACACACACACACAGTGATTCTGAATGCACGTGGGCTTCTGCATGATTCTGGGATAAATAGCTGACAGGGTCTCCTAGCAACATTATCCCTCAGTCCATCTTATTGAAACAATTTGACCAAAAGTCCTCCCCGTCCATCACCCTCTCTCATCTTACTCCGCTCTACAGGGAATAGAAATAACACACGTCCTGTAGTTTAGGTGTCATCACTCTACACAGAGTGTGGGCAGGAAGGAGCGATAATAACAGTGTCAAGTCCAACCGGCAACCTCCGGTCTCAAACTATGAAGCCCATGCGGAAGTGTTATTAACTGCAATTCATCGAGAAGCCGCTTGAGGCTGGCTGCAGAAACACTGGAAATCACATAGACGCCAATTCAAAAAGGTGATCTTTGCAGCATTAATAAACATGTTTACAGCCTGGTTCAAAAAACGGCTTGGCTCTACGTAGCTTATTTCTCTATCGGCACACATTGTTTTCTAAGGTGATGGTTCAGAAGATATTAAGATTACGAGTTTTTGCCCAAATAAGGACATAACTGACTTGACTCCCGGTCAGGAACACATAGCTGTTGGCTAAGAGGCTCAAACTCCGCCCCTTTACGTCACACTATGCCTGGTTGAGTTCTGCATTTCCAATATGGCTGCCACTGTCGATTGGCTTCAAAACAGCGCTCAGGAACAGATGGGTGACGTCACGGATACTACTTCCATTATTTACACAGTCTATAGTCAAGTCACAGGGATTAATACAACATGCTTCAAACAAAACAAAGACAAACTCATAAAATGAATGAGTCTTCCAATAAATCGTTCATCCTCATAACTGACTATTTATATGCTTCTTGTGCACAAACACTTGGACAGAGAGTTCTGCCAGATGTCCTGCTGCCTGACACCAAAGCATCAAACGCCTCACAGGACTCTGAAACCAAAGGGAAGAAGGTGATTTAACGCCAGCTCACCTGATGCAAAGCTAAGCGTAGAAGGCAGGAGTGATTTCATTTCTAGGACCACTGACGTCCTCCTGCTGAATTATAAATGGGCCTTCAGGCGGGGAACCTGCACAAGTCATGATGGACAGACACAGCCTTATTTTTCCATGCTGCTAAATGGGATTGCTTGGATAGATCGACTTCTAGCACTCCCTGAAGGGTTGGAAAAATGGTCTGCACCTGGTCAACCAGACTCTCCTGTGTGTACAGATTTTTTATCACAGTATGTTTGTTTGAGGAATATTCAACATCAACCTCCCAGCATTCTCAGTATTGGAAATTTAGGATAAGGAGATAAATAATCAAATAGATACATCAATAGATAAATTCCCAACTTGATAAAAATGACATATGAAATTATTAAAACTGAACAGTCTTCAAGCAATCATATCAATAATTATATTGGGCTGATATGTTTGCCTTTTCACTCATAATTGTCACAAAGTACAACGTCCTGTATTACCCTGAGTTAATTCAGCTGCCCTCAGGACATATATGTTAATGTCTCTAAATTATGTCAGAACCTAATTTTTCTCTGCAACATTGCAGGTGTAGGGCAGCGTACCTTTCACCTCAGAGAAATCACTCTGGTAGCCTGGAGCCACTAAATTCTTATTATGCAACATTGAATGCCAGTTGGTGTGATGTGACAGACACCGAAAGCTTTGCCTCATGAGGGTTCACCTTGGACCCAGTTGACCACATGCTGTGGTAGAATATACATTTTAAAGGGATATTTCATTTTTTTTAAGTGAGGTTGTTCGAGTTTTATGTCGCTAGTTATTGTACTAGCCACAACGGATGCCACTCAGCTCGGCCCCTTTATTGAGAAACAGCAGAGAGAAACAGCACGCAAGCTAGGCTTCAGTTATCAGCAGATGGGGTCAGTTCTGCCACGTTATTTAGCCAATTTTGAAAGACTCTGACCCAAGCACTCATCTCGGTTTGAGTCTACGCTCTACTTGGGATTTTTTCAGCATTTCACTTTGCCACCAGGCAGCCCGTTTGTTTTTGCACTATTTGCAGACACAGCACAGATGTGCTCTTCCACCTACAAATACTAGTGACATAAAACTCGTACAACCCCACTGAAAAAAGTGCTTTGCACAGCTACTTCATTGTGCGTAGGAGACAAATGATACAAAATAAAATTACTAGAATCCAGCACACTGTCCAACTTGCAAAAAAAACCTCAATGTTTTTCTTTGATTCGTGTTAGAATTGTGTTTTCAATGTATCTTTGTATGTAATTTTTGGTTCCTCAACCATAAATCAGTGCAAACCTTTTCCAACCTCAGAGTCCATTTACATTAGTATACACATTAATGACCATGTTCATTTAAAACATTGAAGTGACCTGTTTTTTATGTGTTTATTTATACATAGTGATAGTCAACTGATTGGACACTTTCAATCCTGATTATCATTGACTATTATTATGATTATCTGTCCTTGAATCAGAGTACACTTGGACTTTTTTTTACCTGTTAGAACAGAGCTGACCTTTTATACTTTTGGGAATGAATGAGATGAAAAAGATGAAAAAAAAGGGGGGTGTCGGGATGTTTTTGGACCTTTTTTTTTTTATTCACTAGGTTGGCTGATCAGTTAAAACTTCTATTTGTGTTTAGGTAAGTTGATTAATTTACAATGTATTGCTTGATTGCCTGTATTTTTAAGTTGTACATCTTGTAATTAGGTAAAGGGTTGTCGTATTTCTATTACGTTAATTTGCCCACACATGATGCCATGATACAGATTAGGCGCAGACCCGAATAGTGATGGGAAGTTCGTCTCTTTTCAGAGAGCCGGCTCTTTTGACTCAGCCCCCAAAGAAGAGCCGGCTCTTTCGACTCCCGAACGGCTCTTAATTTAGGATCTTTTGTAGCCGTATATTTTACCTTAATTTTGCAAAAACTAATGGTTTGTGTTGAAAACCCTTTTCCGTATGGTGTTTTTATGAGAAGCCTTATAATTGCCCAATTGTGTGTATTTATTCTGTTACAAAATCATTCTCACCCTGATCCTAGGGTTATGATTAGGGTTAGGGTTGTGGTTAGGGTTAGGGTTGGGGCTAGGGTTAGGGTTATGATTAGGGTTAGGGTTGTGATTAGGGTTAGGGTTGTGATAAGGGTTAGGGTTGTGATTAGGGTTAGGGTTGTGATAAGGGTTAGGGTTGTGATTAAAGTTAGGGTTGTGAGTAGGGTTAGGGTTGTGATTAGGGTTAGGGTTGTGAGTAGGGTTAGGGTTGTGATTAGGGTTAGGGTTGTGATAAGGGTTAGGGTTGTGAGTAGGGTGAGGGTTGTGATTAGGGTTAGGGTTGTGATTAGGGTTAGGGTTGTGATAAGGGTTAGGGTTGTGATTAGGGTTAGGGTTGTGATTAGGGTTAGGGTTGTGATAAGGGTTAGGGTTGTGATTAGGGTTAGGATTAGGGTTGTGATTAGGGTTAGGGTTGTGATTAGGGTTAGGGTTGTGATAAGGGTTATGGTTGTGATTAGGGTTAGGGTTGTGATAAGGGTTACGGTTGTGAAAAGGGTTAGGGTTGTGATTAGGGTTAGGGTTGTGATTAGGGTTAGGATTGTGATTAGGTTTAGGGTTAGGATTAGGGTTAGGGTTGTGATTAGGGTTAGGGTTGTGATAAGGGTTAGGGTTGTGATTAGGGTTAGGGTTGTGATTAGGGTTAGGATTGTGATTAGGGTTAGGGTTGTGATAAGGGTTAGGGTTGTGATTAGGGTTAGGATTGTGATTAGGGTTAGGGTTGTGATTAGGGTTAGGGTTGTGATTAGGTTTAGGGTTGTGAGTAGGGTTAGGGTTGTGATTAGGGTTAGGATTAGGGTTAGGGTTGTGATAAGGGTTAGGGTTGTGATAAGGGTTAGGGTTGTGATTAGGGTTAGGGTTGTGATTAGGGTTAGGATTAGGGTTAGGGTTGTGATAAGGGTTAGGGTTGTGATAAGGGTTAGGGTTGTGATTAGGGTTAGGGTTGTGATAAGGGTTAGGGTTGTGATTAGGGTTAGGGTTGTGATAAGGGTTAGGGTTGTGATTAGGGTTAGGGTTGTGATTAGGGTTGGGGTTGTGATAAGGGTTAGGGTTGTGATTAGGGTTAGGATTGTGATTAGGGTTAGGGTTGTGATTAGGGTTAGGGTTGTGATTAGGGTTAGGGTTGTGAGTAGGGTTAGGGTTGTGATTAGGGTTAGGATTAGGGTTAGGGTTGTGATAAGGGTTAGGGTTGTGATTAGGGTTGTGATTAGGGTTAGGGTTGTGATTAGGGTTAGGGTTGTGATTAGGGTTAGGATTAGGGTTAGGGTTGTGATAAGGGTTAGGGTTGTGATTAGGGTTAGGGTTGTGATAAGGGTTAGGGTTGTGATAAGGGTTAGGGTTGTGATTAGGGTTAGGGTTGTGATTAGGGTTAGGGTTGTGATAAGGGTTAGGGTTGTGATTAGGGTTAGGATTAGGGTTAGGGTTGTGATAAGGCTTAGGGTTGTGATTAGGGTTAGGGTTGTGATAAGGGTTAGGGTTGTGATAAGGGTTAGGGTTGTGATAAGGGTTAGGGTTGTGATTAGGGTTAGGGATGTGATTAGGGTTAGGGTTGTGATAAGGGTTAGGGTTGTGATTAGGGTTAGGATTGTGATTAGGGTTAGGGTTGTGATTAGGGTTAGGGTTGTGATTAGGGTTAGGGTTGTGAGTAGGGTTAGGGTTGTGATTAGGGTTAGGATTAGGGTTAGGGTTGTGATAAGGGTTAGGGTTGTGATTAGGATTAGGGTTGTGATTAGGGTTAGGGTTGTGATTAGGGTTAGGGTTGTTATTAGGGTTAGGGTTGTGATTAGGGTTAGGGTTGTGATAAGGGTTATGGTTGTGATTAGGGTTAGGGTTGTGATAAGGGTTACGGTTGTGAAAAGGTTTAGGGTTGTGATTAGGGTTAGGGTTGTGATAAGGGTTACGGTTGTGATTAGGGTTAGGGTTGTGATTAGGATTAGGGTTGTGATTAGGGTTAGGGTTGTGATTAGGGTTAGGGTTGTGATAAGGGTTATGGTTGTGATTAGGGTTAGGGTTGTGATAAGGGTTACGGTTGTGAAAAGGGTTAGGGTTGTGATTAGGGTTAGGGTTAGGGTTGTGATTAGGATTAGGGTTGTGATTAGGGTTAGGGTTGTGATTAGGGTTAGGGTTGTGATAAGGGTTACGGTTGTGAAAAGGGTTAGGGTTGTGATTAGGGTTACGGTTGTGATTAGGGTTAGGGTTGTGATAAGGGTTACGGTTGTGAAAAGGGTTAGGGTTGTGATTAGGGTTAGGGTTGTGATTAGGGTTAGGGTTGTGATTAGGGTTAGGGTTAGGGTTGTGATTAGGATTAGGGTTGTGATTAGGGTTAGGGTTGTGATTAGGGTTAGGGTTGTGATAAGGGTTACGGTTGTGAAAAGGGTTAGGGTTGTGATTAGGGTTAGGGTTGTGATTAGGGTTAGGGTTGTGATTAGGGTTAGGGTTAGGATAAGGGTTGGGGTTGTGATTAGGGTTAGGGTTGAGAGTAGGGTTACGGTTAGGATTGGGGTTAGGGTTGTGATTAGGGTTAGGATAAGGGTTAGGGTTGTGATTAGGGTTAGGGTTGTGATTAGTGTTAGGGTTGTGATTAGGGTTAGGGTTGAGAGTAGGGTTAGGGTTGTGATTAGGGTTACGGTTAGGGTTAGGGTTGTGATAAGGGTTACGGTTGTGAAAAGGGTTAGGGTTGTGATTAGGGTTAGGGTTGTGATTAGGGTTAGGGTTGTGATTAGGGTTAGGGTTAGGGTTGTGATTAGGATTAGGGTTGTGATTAGGGTTAGGGTTGTGATTAGGGTTAGGGTTGTGATAAGGGTTACGGTTGTGAAAAGGGTTAGGGTTGTGATTAGGGTTAGGGTTGTGATTAGGGTTAGGGTTGTGATTAGGGTTAGGGTTAGGATAAGGGTTGGGGTTGTGATTAGGGTTAGGGTTGAGAGTAGGGTTACGGTTAGGATTGGGGTTAGGGTTAGGATAAGGGTTAGGGTTGTGAGTAGGGTAAGGGTTGTGATTAGGGTTAGGGTTGTGAGTAGGGTTAGGGTTAGGGTTTGGATTAGGGTTAGGGTTGTGATTAGGGTTAGGGTTAGGGTTGTGGTTAGGGTTAGGGTTGTGATTAGGGTTAGGGTTAGGGTTAGGGTTGTGATTAGGGTTAGGGTTAGGGTTGTTATTAGGGTTAGGGTTAGGGTTGTGATTAGGGTTAGGGTTGTGATTAGGGTTAGGGTTAGGGTTGTGATTAGGGTTAGGATTAGGGTTAGGGTTGTGATTAGGGTTAGGGTTAGGGTTGTGATTAGGGTTAGGGTTAGGGTTGTGGTTAGGGTTAGGGTTGTGATTAGGGTTAGGGTTAGGGTTAGGATTGTGATTAGGGTTAGGGTTATGATTAGGGTTAGGGTTGTGAGGGTTAGGGTTAGGATTAGGGTTAGGGTTGTGACTAGGGTTAGGGTTGTGATTAGGGTTAGGGTTAGGGTTGTGATTAGGGTTAGGATTGTGATTAGGGTTAGGATTAGGGTTAGGGTTAGGATTAGGGTTAGGGTTATGATAAGGTTTAGGGTTGGGGTTATGATTAGGATTAGGGTTAGGATTAGGGTTTGGATTAGGGTTAGGATTAGGGTTAGGATTAGGGTTAGGATTAGGATCAGGGTTAGGATTAGGGTTTGGATTAGGGTTAGGGTTGTGATTATGATTAGGGTTAGGGTTAGAATTAGGGTTTTGATTAGGGTTAGGATTAGGGTTAGGATTAGGGTTAGGATTAGGATTAGGGTTAGGGGTTAGGATTGGGGTTAGGTTTAGAACCAGAACTAAACTTAAGCATACAGAACCAGAACCAAACTCATGCAAACAGAACCAGAATCAAACTCAACCAGAGCCGAACCAGAACCGAACCAGACTCGAACCAGAACCGAACCAGAACCCTACCAGAACTGAACCAAAACCGAACCAGAACTGAACCAGAACCGAACTAGAACCGTACCAGAACTGAACCAGAACCGAACCGGAACCGAACCGGAACCGAACCAGAAACGAACTAGACCCGAACCAGCCCCGAACCAGAACCGTACCAGAACTGAACCAGAACCGGACCGGAACCGAACCAGAACCGAACCAGAACCAGAACCGTAACAGATATCGTACCAGAAACGAACCAGAACCGAACCAGAACCGAACCAGAACCGAATCAGAACCGTACCAGAACTGAACCAGAACCGAACCGGAGCCAAACCAGAACCATACCAGAAACGAACCAGAATCGAACCTGAACCGAACCAGAACCGAACCAGAACCGAACTCAAGCAAACTGAACCAAAACCAGAACCAAACTCAAGCAAATAGATCCAGAACCAACTCAGGTAAACAGAAACAGAACCAACTCAAGCAAACAGAACCAGAACCAGAACCAGAACCAAACTCAAGCAAACAGAACCAGAACCAAACTCAAGCAAACATTATTAATGTCCTCAGGTTGGCATTGAGAAAAGTCAGATGCCTCAGCTAGGCTGGGCTGATCCGATTTCTCCTCTCAGTGAGTATGCCCGGTCTTCAAGAAGACTCTCTCTGAAAACAGATGAAGCCAGGATACACAGCCTCTCCTCCATCACTTGTAGCCTATATCCTCCCATATGATTGTCCGCATAGCCGCCATGCTGAACAATCAAAACAAAGTTCTGCTGTGAGCAGAGCTGGGGCTGAGCACTGTGAGAGCTAAGCAGCGAAAGGAAAAAACTGGGAGCCGGCTCTCTCTCGATGCGAGCCGGCTCTTCTGATTCACTATAAAGCATCGGCTCTCAGAGCCGCAGCTTTTGATCATGACACATCACTAGACTGGAAGCTGCACCCTTTTTAAGTTGTTCTGTCTGTCTCTGCAACATGCTTGCCTTATGAAGGTCTATAACCAAAACGTTGCCATTCAAAAAATTTTGAAGGATCTTTAACCATAACATGACATAAAGTACAGTAGGTCTTTAGAAACCAAAAGGTTGTGATGGTCCTCTCTAGTCGAAGTTTGACTATTTAAAATGGTTTGGTGTAGTTGTTTAAAGGCCATCAGTTTTCCTTCTACAAGTCTGTTACTTCACTCAAACACAGCTGAAAAACATTTGTCACATCTTGTCATTATTATTATTTGGCTTTCAAAATCAGAAACTTGTCTCCTTGGTTCCCAGACGCTTACAGACTGTTGTTAAAAATAGAAATTATGCAACACAAATAAACATGCCCCTGTCTCAACTGTTTTGAAATGTGTCACTAGCATAAAATTAAAAATGAGCGTTAATTTTTCATAAAAAGTTAATTATTGGATTTGCAAACCATGAAATTCTGTTTTTATCAACATTTTACAAAGCATCACGACTCTTTTTGGAATTGGGGTTGTATTTCCATAACTGACAGTTTGAGCTTGCGAGTCATGCTGGCTGTGTGTTATCAACTGACTCCTTCAAAAACAACCCCCATATGCACTCTTAGTAGGGGTTAGGAAAAGAGTGAGATGAGAGGAACTGGGACATGAAAGAGGTTTAATCCGTAGGCCTACAGTTGGTGAAATATACTGGATACTGTTGAATTTAATGCTGTGGAACTTTTGCTCAGACATCTCCCAGACTGTGGAGCACAGATATAGATCCCCTGACTCTCTGACAGCCCCATGATGCCGAGACATTTTTAATGATTTTAATTGTTTTTAATTAACATGTATTAAGTTTTAATCAGAATCAGATTAACTGGCATGGTTACAAAGCAAGACGAAAAATCGAACAGTGAGTTCCTATAGCGTAGCCAAAGCGAAACTTTGCCAAGAACCTCATTAATGCTAATGCTATTATTATCTGATTGTGCATTTTATTATTATTATTTTTTTAAGAAAGCACCATTAAAGAAGAACAATTTATGAATGGAAACATTAGCGCCAACTTTAAAAGTGTAAACTAAACTAAACAAAAAATTCAATGATGTCATTGAAATTCAATAGATGATATTAAAAATGACAATAATATTTTTATTTTAAAAGGTGATACGTTGATAAATATATTTCTGTTCAAACTTTTGACATTTACAGATGATACTGTGCTGTTGACTTCTTTTTACAAATGTTGGTAGATGTAGAATATTTCAGAGATAATGATGCTTCAGCTAAGTGTACCATACTTACATATGCCAACATACTGTATATTGTGGTGCTGCTGATTTCCATATCATGAAAGACTGGAATATTGACCTCCTCGTTCCCTTTTATCTCTCTATGGGATTTTAACTCTGAGTGATCTATTTCCAGATCATCTCTTGTTACATTTTTAATGTAAGAATATTGATAACTGCTGCTGTGATTAAAGCCTTATCAATACTGTATGGTTAGGATAGCTGGATTTACATAGTTTTCCCCTCACTCTCTCAGATAGAGGTTAAAAATGAGATAAGATAATGAGTTGTGATGCACACATTCTGAGGTGTAAGTCTTTTTTTTTTTTTAAAGCCTGTATTCGGAAAAATAGTGAAAATGGTCAAAATTCAGATTGTAAAACTTTGCACATTCACACAACTTGTGCAAAGATGTGCTTTGAACATCTTGAATCTTAATCAGTAAGCTGCCAGTGTTTCTCTGCCTCAGATCCATCATGACCGCTTCAATATCTCGCTAAAAAGCTGCTCTCCGACTGTGAAAGTTTGCCTCTTTTTACTACCTTCATCCTCTCTCTCTACTCCATTATTCTCTTTTCATCCCATCCTCTCTTCCCCACTGTCTTTGTTTACTCATTCGCTCTCCATTTCTTCCTCTGTGTCTTCCATTGATGGATCTTAAAGTTCAGGTTCTCAGTCCTCAGAATGCCAAATAGTGTCTAAGCTGTCCCACCACTGAGATCAGAGTGTCAACGGGAACACACACATCAATACACTCAGTCTATTTCTGCAAATCCTGAATAATGGGATGTTGTTCAATTCTTTAGTTTCTTTACTGATGTGATTAAGGCTTTGAGCAGTCTTAAGATGTGTGTTAACTAACACTGTCCCCTGAAAGTTACATTTATAAAGCTTTAAAACAATATCTCCCTTTCAAGTTTACAACAACTAAACTAACTTGTCTATGGTTATGGTTTTATGGTTCTGTTTAGACAACAACAGCAGTTTGGTTAAGTTTATGGAAAAGCAACAGTTAAATAGTCTGGTGGGATGAAACAACAAAAAAGCACAACAAACTGAATCATAAACATCTGACAACTTAATTTTATTTTTGAAACATCTTTTTATTTCAGTTTAACAAAAAGTTACTGAATGTAAAATTGTATAATTCTATTTAAAGGGGTTTGATTCCCTCAATAGAACCATGTTGAACCACCACTTGCCCAGTACTGCAAAGATAGAGGCTATAGATCCTAAGGAAAAGCAAGAATCGTCAAATGTTTGATCTGCCAATCTATCCTGTTTGACCACTTCTTGAGCTTTTTTTGTGAGGTTTTAGATAGCAAAATAATAATTTAAAAATAATAATAATAATAATAATAATAATAATAATAATAATAATAACAACTAATAATAATAACAATAATAATGATGAATAAATAAATGGGTATCTTCCTCTCAATATCTGAGTTTTTTCAGTCATGTTTATTCTATTTCCAATATGTTCTCTGCGTTGTATGGAGCTCAGGTATCTAATTAGCAGCAAACAAACAGTAAACAGCTCCACAGCCTTATATTTGACCAACACACAGTCTAAGGAAAATCATAGGAATCAAAGGAAATCATCCTTAAGTCAGCTTAAATATATATTTAAAAGAGGAGTAGTGATATCTTGCCCATCTAGTTCCCATCATACTTTCAATGAATGTCTGAATGACTATTTTCCTTTGGACCAATGTATCAGGGAATCACAGCTGCTGCTCTCCCTGCAGTCAGAGAAATGCACAAGATGTAACATGAAAAAACAACAAGTTCCAAGGTATTATTATTAGCTTTTTGAATTTACAACAAAGTTGTATCCAGATGTGAAGTGGTTTACATTGGTTTGATTGAATCTATTCATGCCTTGGTGATAAGTAGCCATGATTACCCTTGATCAAGTGTACCAGATAAAGCATGTGTTGTTTTTAAATGTCAAACAGCTCAAGCATTAATGATAAACAGTTGTTGAACAGTATAAAAAACGCCCACCTGATCTCTGGTGAGGCTTCACTTCACCCATATGATTGTCTGGTCTCATTATCCCCTCAGAAAATAACTGCCACTCCAACAGGATTGCTTTTGTTTTACCAACAAAACATGCTGCTTGAAACAAGTTCAGTGTTTTGAGTGAGGCATCAGCAAGGAGAAAAAGATGTATCATGAATTAACATTGCTAAAACAAACAGAACTAGAACTCCACAGTTTGCATTAATAAGTAAACCTACACTTTTTTGGTGAGTGTGCAGGGATCTGAAAGCATAAGTGCAAAAAACTGACAGCTTGTGTGGCTAATAAAATACCTGTTCAAGACAGGATTCATCTAACAGTAGTCAAAAAGTCCAAGTGAATGATGCTTGAGCACCATGACTGAAAAAAAGCATAATCAGCATACAGATGAGAAAAGAATGGAAGGAGAAATACATTTTTACTTAAAAAAAAAAAAAAGAAGGTTAGTACTGACAGGATTGAAGTTTGATCTTGGTGGGGGCTTCCACTTGTGGAGCTAGAGTGTTCTGGCTTTCAACCACCAGGTAATGGACTGTGCTTTTGAATTACCACAGTGTTCTGAGGGGAAGATAAACCTGAGAAGTGAGCCCTCAAAAGTGGCAGCTTGGGTTGGTGGCTAGCACTGACGCATCAGAGCGAGGACTTTAAATCCCAATGACGGCACTCGGGGGAACGCTAGAATGCTCTGGCTTCCTACCAGTGAAGATTGGTCCATGCTTTTGAATTACCACAATTATTCAAAGCTGTAAAAGGTTAGCCCTTCTAGGTGATGACATGATGCAGAGGTTAGCACTGACACCTCACAGCATGCAGTTGAGGTTCCGTTTCCTGAGGGTGATTGTATCTCATGCAATCAGCCTTTAGTTACAGATCAGAGGAAAATAATGAAGAAAAAAACGTATTTGATATCAAATATGAAGAAGAAACAAGATACAAGAAAAAGACTCAGTTTGTTTTGGTTGCATTGTGAGGGTTGTGTTTTTCTTTTCCTGGCTTCTCATCAGGAAACAGCGTGTCAGATCTATGTGTCATTAGGTAATGTTTCATTGGTCCATGTTTCTTTGATAAACTGGTTTTCATTCACTGAGCACCATGGTTATCTGTGTCAAAGTACTCTGCAATCAATCCAGTTATTACAGGACATTTTGGTGAAACCACAAAAAAACAAGCTCTGAACAACATGGTGTTTACTCCTCAGAAGGTCACCAGTGTGAGTGTGCTTCATGCTCTGTGGGAAAATAATATTTGGACAAAGGATAAGGGCAATCCATTTAATAGCTGTCAAGATGTTTCGAGTGAGGACAAACGTGTTTCACCATCTGATAGACCAACATTTACATCCCCATTATGCTAGCATGGCCCAAACATGTAGCTAAAGTATGTACAGTGTTACACAGTATGTTGCCTCAGAGTTCCAAAGCTGTGGTCGTTTCGATTGCTCTAAATGAACAGTGGTTATTGTGATGAATATCAGCAGTTCAATCACTTCCATCAGAAGTCAGAGACATCTTCATCATGGCAGGATCATTTAGCTCAAACCTGCTTTAGAGAGGAAATTGTTTTTATTTGTTGGGCATTTTCACCTCTATTGGATTACAGTAGAAGAGAGACAGCAAACATAGGAAGCTGAGAGTGGGGGGAGACATGAGATAAATGGTCAAGGCCGGAAACCAGCCACAGCCTCTGTACATGGGGCGCATGCATAAACCACCAGACAAATGGTGTCCCTGGAGAAGACATCTCAGTGAGCTAAGAGACACTAGGGGGGGGGGAGTAGAAGAAAGTCTGACTCACCAGAATATATCATTTGGTACGTTGACAGAAAAGTCCAAATGTGCTGCAACAGCAAAAAAAGAGTTAGCTTACAAGATATGAATATTTCTAAGTTATTCTAATTAAATACACAACCCAAAAATCTGCCAGTGGAAAAACAGTTAAGCTTAAAAGCTGAAATAAATTCTTATATCTATCTCACACATGTGCTTCTGTAGCATTTAATTCCTGCGTTTATGAGCGTCACGTGTGCAGCCTATGCATTTGTTTCTGCTTTTTGCAGCACATGTTTTTATTTGTAAGCTTATGTTGTAATTTTTAGAGCTTCAGATTTTTTATTTGTGGTCTGATTCTTTTAATACAAATATTTTGTATTCTGCCCTTGTTGGCCACCATATCACTGTACCAAATTTCACAGCAGTCAATAAAGGAGGTAGCTGCCACTGGGACAACACTGTGTTGGACAAAGCTTGTTTACTGCAGGAACTGGTATTGTTTTTCAAACATGTAGTGTACCTGGAGGCTCAGCGTACAGTACACGCATACAGAGCACATACACAGCACAGTGAAAGCATAATGAGAATATGTCATGTGTGGAATCTGAAGAAGCTCTCACTGTGTGAAGTGTCTGGTGCATTCATGATGACCTTTTATGTGATCCCAGAAGACGCTTTGGATTTTATGAAGGAGGATGGTCCACACAGAAAAATTAGTATCTGGTGTGTGGGGTAGAACGTGTGAAGGACGAATGAAGAGGAGAGAGAACGACATGTGTCGAGCATGGTAAATGCAAGGACACGTGTGGGACTGTCCAGTTATACAACCTGCAAGCTAAACAGCCCCCTGTTCGATAAATATGTTTGTAGTTAATTTCAAGGGTGGAATATGTACAAGCAGAATAATGCAGGTTATTTCTGATATCACTGAACATTTATAGAAGTTTAAAGAGCTTGGATTGTGGTCAAGATTTCTTTTTTGAGTTACTCAATCTTAAATCAAGCTTTCTGTGCTCATAATAATAAAAAAGACAAAGGCTTTACACATTAGACACACCTTGTGTTCACAAGCTTTCAGATCCTTACACTGCTTCAAATGTTGTTTGATATATGACATGTAGTTTTCAAGAGTTACTTTGGTGAGTAATATTTACCCCAGGAACTGCTTATAGATAAAGGTTTAACTGGAATATAATTAATTGTGTTCTCTGTTAGCTGTGTAAAACTAATCCATCTACTCAAATCTTTCACAACTGATGATCTTCGATGAGGAACAGATTAATTTGTACTCTTTATCAAGTTACTCACAGAATCAAGCAGTTTTAGTGTTTAGTTGCATTTGTGTGGTTTTATTTCCATTGACTTTATACAGCATGGAAAACATCACTTCACTTCCATCTGTTGTCAAAATGTTGGGTCCACGGTCTCCGCTGTTAGAACTAAGACATGAGTACAAGCAACCTGGATTAATGGGTCGGTAGACCAATACATTTTAATTTCAATTTAAAAAAGTAACATCTCTAATTTAAAAACATTAAAGTGACAGTTTACACTATAGACTGTATACAATTATGGACAGAACAACAGCTACCCTGAGTAAAGCCAAAACAGTGAGAGCTCCCCCCCACCTCCTCCATCATAACAAGAGAGGGGATGTAACATTGTGACTGACAGCTCTGTTGGGAGATGCAGCTGCTACAGCATTCCTTATTGGATAAGCAGAGTAGACCCCAACTCGGTCAAGGCAGATGGATGTCTAATATGACTCTGGTTCTACATGAGGTTTCTGCCTGTTTAAAGGACGTTTTTCCTTGCTGCTGTAACTAGATAATACTGCGAGGTGCAATACTCCTGGTGGTTTAAGATGAGATAAGATTGAGCCCCGTCAGTAAGAGGCGATTGGATCTTATTATTGATTGATTGATTGATTGATTGATTGATTGATTGATTGATTGATTGATTGATTGATTGATTGATTGATTGATTGATTGATTGATTGATTGATTGATTGATTGAGTAGAGGAGGGACGACGTGGGAAAACACAGGGGTCATTGAACTTTCCATTGCCATTAGTGTCTGCTTCAGATCAACACAAGAATCTGTTCTGCAATAGATTGTACCGACCTGAAAGATATTTGCTGTTTCATCATGAATTTAATGTTTTGGTTTTTTTCTTGGTCAGAGGAAGGGGCATGGTGTCAGTCCCTCAGCTGCTCCACCAGCGGTACTTCAGTTTCACATCTCACATATAAGAGGATCGTGGAGGTGGGCTGTCCATACATTCATGTTTGGACATTGAATATAAATTGCTATAATCTCTGAAGGTTACTGCACTTTAGAGAAAGGAGATAGGAAGGATTTGTTTGAGACAAAGTTCAGAGCCATCTTTAGCATCTGAAGTCAGTTTTCAGTATGCCTAGATAATCTGCTGTCCATGCTAGCCTCTTGTTTTTTTACTTTATCACCCTCTGGGATTTCTTTAATGGAGAGAGTTAACCCTAGAACACACAGGTGTACAAACACTCAGGCATACACACACACACACACACACACACACACACACACACACACACACACACACACACACACACACACACACACACACACACACACACACACAGCCACAACTGTTTCAAAAAGGGTAACTGTTTGACAAACAAATTCAGCAATTGGACTGCACTCATACTGCAACTTCACTATTTAACCTTAGCTCTTCACAAATGTGCCTTTCATCTACCAACATACACACACACACACATACCTACATACACACACACACACACGCACACACACACACACACACACACACACACACACACACACACACACACACACACACACACACACAAGCACTGTTGCTGGCGTAGCCATCAGGAGCAATTTGAGGGGGTTCACTCAAGGATACTTTAAACGATGGACATGAGTAGCCGAGGATCAAACCACCAATCTGAAGGTTAATGGACAACACAATCTACTTAAAGAGACAAGTGCTGCTCGCTGTTATGTTTTTTGAAGTTTAGACAAATGACCGTAATAGAGGAATAGAGCAAGAACACATCAAACATCAAAATATCAGAGGTCACCTGAGGAGAGAAATCACTGCACAGAATTTAAACTGTGAGAAGAAAACTATAAAGCGTCCTGCATACTGACAAGAATCCCATGTGATTTTCCCTCTTTTATGAGCTTCACGCTGCAGCCTCAAACTACTGTGCCTTTATAGAGACTCTTAACTGTAAATCAATATTACTGGGCTGTGTTAAATGCTTCATTCTGATTGGTTAAAACCCCATCATAACAGTAAAAAATCCTCAATGGCAATGCAACCACAAGGGGAAACATGATCACATCATATCAAATCAGTCTGCGGAAAGAATACAGGCAGATTTCCCCGCTGCCTGTTGAGACTGTGGCAAAAATGCTTCTTTCTGTCTCTGTTTGAAAAAAAGCTGGCTGATGTTTTAACTTGACCTTTAACTTAGACAATAATAATAATCTTTAATTACATAGCACTTTTCAAAACAGGGTTACAAAGTGCTTTACAAATAAGAAGTAAACTCAAAGACAATAAAAGAGAAACTAAAAAGGAAATAAAACAATGTTAGACAAATAAAAACAGTAAAAGATAAAAGTTTACAAAAATCACAAATCAGAAATATCAAATTTGAAAATATAAGAATATGAAAATATGAAATAAAATTATAAAAAAGCTGCCAATATTGCTGCCTGAAAAAGAATAAAAACCTCTTGATCAAAACAACTTCTTGATCGTAAAAGCACATTGATAAAAATGTGTTTTTAAAAGAGATTTGAAAAAGGATGAAGAGGTTTTTCAATCTGACAATGTCCAGTTTAATGTTAACATGTACCATAAGAATCCATTACCATGGAAACATAAACGATCATGGAATCTATTTTCTTAAGCTGTATAAACAAATCACTTTCAAATCACTCAAATCATCTTTTAATCAATATTTTGTGTCAACGTATTTAGTAACCAGGTCATTAGCAGGACAATGAATAGTGAATGGGTGGCTATGCATATCAGAATCCCTTCAGGGACAGTAGTCTGTAGATTGTAGTCCAGGGTTCACCTCAGCACAATGACCACACTGCTCACAAAGTAGAATCTCTTATTTTCAATGGCAATTCTGATTTGCAAAGCCACCCGTTCACATTATCTACTATATAATCACTCTGAGAGAAGATGTGTTCTTGTGGTCACTTATTTTAATATTCTCTTCTTTTAGCCACTTGTTAAAAATGAGAGAAATCGTTGATCACAAAGACTGTTCATTCAGCTGCATACTGTTTCTCTTATCTGTGGTCTAATCCACACACAGGTAGATGACACTTTGAAGCATGCAGTGAAAACAAAAGCATTTCATGGAATATGCTGAAGTTAAAAGTAGTTTTTACACATTGTGTTCAGTGTCTTAGTAATAAACTTGAAGTTATGTAGAAGACAAACAGCTTGCTCAAGGATTTATCAGGGCCTTTGGCTCAGTTGCTCACAGTGGATGTGTCATGTGATTCATAGACCAAAAATCGTCAAAGAGCCCAACTTACAACTACTGCAATGTTTAAAATAATGTTACAGCAAAATGTGTCATTTCAGGGTGCAACAATCAGAGAAAAAGCTGTGAAAAGCTTGAGCTGAATATATGTGAAATACACCTGTCTTACTCACCTCTTCTCTACTCATTATTTCATGCTTCTGCGCATAGAGCATAAGAACTGAGCAGTCAACTGCATTATGGATAACAAATGAAAATGGTATTCAGCTACATAATCAGCCTATCTTTGTAAAAAAAAAAATACAAAATACAAAAAAATAAATCTGATAAGCTCCATAATGGTCATTCAGAGACAGATGAGCTGATGAGCAGAAGGCTCAGGTTTGTATCAGAGGAGAGAATTGGATTTCAATCAGCTGCACCGCACTGTCTGGACAGAAATAGCCTGGTTTGTTTTGTAAATCAGAGGATGATATAATTAGTCTCAGCGACCAGGCTTGATGTAGTGACACAAATGGACCAAAGTCTCTTTACTTAATTTACATGCAGTGAATGTTTGTTTTTAGGCTACTTGTAGAAAAGTTGTAGAAAAAAAGCTCCCAGCCGTTTATATAATGAAATTGAAATCAGATTTTTAAGGTCGCAGGTTTCTGGTCGTTTTCATTCAATTCAAGGCTTACATTTTATTAAAATGATCCTTTATGGCCCTGGTTAAAAATAATTAGCTGCTCTCTTGTATTTTAGATTTGTCTGGTGCTCAGTTGAGACCCTTGAAGTAGCTCTGTTCAAGGAGATATGTTTTCATTAAAATAATTCTCAATAATCTTTTTTAAGAGAAGTTACATAAAGTTTGTGTGAACAGGGCTACAAATTATGCAACTTGCAAAGAGGGGTTCAAAGTTTGATATTTTCTCATCAGTTGAGAAAGTGAAAATGAATACGTTTTAAACTCATTACATGTAAACAAGATGTTTCAAGCATTTTTATATCTTAATTTGGATCATTATGGCCTACAGCTCAAAATATTTAAAAAAGCATACCTCAAAAAATGTTAATTTTGTATTGGGAATGAATACTTTACATCTGTTGTTTAGTCAAGTTCAGTACACACAACAACAATCATGGATAACACTTCTGACTTCACAGTTGTCCCAACGATCATCTACCTCCTCCACAAGGAGGGTAAGCCACAGAAGGTCTTTGCTGAAAAGGCCGGCTGTTCACAGAGTGCTGTATCAAAGCATTTTAATGGACAGCTGACTGGAGGGGGAAAGTGTGATGGGAAAAGGTACAATAGCAACAGAAATGACCACAGCCTTGAGAGGATTGTCAAGAAAAGTAGATTCAAGAACATAGGAGAGCTGCACAAGCAGTGGACTGAGGCTGATGTCACTGCATAGCCACCACACACAGACGTCTTCAGGAAAGGGTCGATAACGGTTTAATTCCTAATATCAAGCCACTCCTGAACCAGAGACGACAGAAGCATCTTACCTGGGCTAAGGAGAAAATAACTAAACTGTTGCTCAATGGTCCAAAGTCCTCTTTTCAGATAAATCAATCAGTTAATTTTGTATTTCATTTGGAAATCAAGTCTTATAGTCTGGAGAAAGAGTGGAGGGGCAGCGAATCCAAGGTGTTTGAGGTCCAGTGTGAAGTGTCTGCAGTCTTTGATGATTTGGGGTGCCTGGTTGTCTGCTAGTGTTGATCCACTGTTTAATCAAGTCCAACATCAACGTCAACAAAGCCATCTACTAGAAGATTTTCGAGAACTTCAAGCTTCCAAGTTTACTGGAGATTATAATTCCCTTTCCCTCCAGGATTTAGCACCTGCCCACAGTGCCACAACTACTACACAATGGTTTGCTGACCTTGAGAATCTGTGGGATATTTGTCAAGAGGAAAAGGAGAAACAGGCATCCCCCAAAATACAAACCAGCAACCTGGGCACCAATAACATCTCAGCAGTGCTACATTATGATCACCTCCATACCACACCACACTGATGCAGTGATTCATGGTAAAGAAGCCCAAACCAAGCATTGAGTGAATAAGTGAACAGACATTTCAGAGGCTGGACATTCCTGTATTCTAAGCCCTTTTTTATTGATCTTTGGAAATAATCTTATTAGATATGATATCATAACGACACAGTTAAAACAATTAATGAAATACTTCCCTTTACATGCAATGAATATGGAATATTTGAAAGTTTACTTTTCAATTACATGCAAAAAAGAACTTTTTCACAATATCTCAAAGAGTACAATCTATTCTTTGAGATGCACCTGTGTAAGGACTTTATGTAAGACTGTCTGGTAACAACAAAGCCCAGCTCTCAGCTCCAGAATAGTCACGACTGTCCGTCAAGGTGTTGAACATTTGTTCTGCTGTTGTCATTTAGAAAAGGAATGATTCATGTATTGAAATGTAAATGTTACTGAGAGAAGAAAAGAACTCGAAGGCTGTATCTCTCAGTCCAAGCAGAGATACCTGAGAGCATCAGCACGTTTGAAATGAAGTGGATGTCAGATTGTGAAACAGCCCAAAACGATCTTTTCTCACATAAAGACTTTTTTTATGCACAGCTCACACAGTGGGCTTTGAACATCTCAAAGCAGGACGATCCTTTCACACTGACAGCCATATAAGTTTTGGTTTTAACACAAAGCTAAACGACCCAAAATCAGTCTGTGCGATGTCTCTGGTACAAAAGGCCAAACAAAAAGCTTTAGGCTGCATATTCCATGGCAAGAATGAATTATCCCCCATAAATCTGAAAAGCTAAAATAAAAAAATAAAAAATAAAAATAGAAGAAAGATGGTCAGTCTAAGAATTAATACAATAAGAATGTGAGAGTGGTCATACACAGGTGAGACAAATCAGGTACAGGTAATAACAATAATGACTCATAGGAAAACACACAAAGGAAGGAAGTAATCGATGCATAGGATAAAAAACACTAGATTCTCGGGGCACTGTTGGCCTAGCAGTCTAAGCGAGCCCCACATACAGAGGCCATAACCCTTGTCGCAAAGGCGGTAATGTCCCCCAAAAAATAATAAAAATAAATAAATAATAACAACAACAAAAAAAGAAACACTAGATTCTTGATTGATTTGAAACACAGACTCACAGCTCTGGAAAAGTTAAATGAATCCTATGTCCGTGTTCATTATGTTTCCTCTCATTGTTTCTCCTTTACTCCTCTAAAATCACTGCAGGAGCCAACATTTGTCAACAGAGCTCTCAATCATTATGTCACATCCCCTCTTATAAACATGTTTGACTAATAAATACATAAATCAGCCTATCAGAACTAACTATAAGACAGAAAGAATGTTGAGAAAAATTTAACTGACAGGTATTTCAGTTTTGCAGTTTTACCTGTCTATCTGTTATAACTGAGGAAGCAAATTTAAGAAATATACTGCAGCCAGCCACCAGAGGGCGCTCTAATGTTCGGCTTTGTTGCACCCGCCATGATTTCCCAATGCAAGCAACCAAATCTTTATGATTCTGTGTTTTATATGAAAAATTATTTGTATAAACACGTTAAAAAAGACACTGAGGTAGAGTCAGTAGCTACTGTAAAATCTGGAATACAACTCAAACAGTTATATAAGACACAGTCTGTTTATGGAGCGCTCCCAGTGGAAAAATGTCACAGCCTCTGATTAGTTAAGTCATCTTATTTAATTTCCTCATGTGCTTCCTGTTTTATTTTGAAACTCACCCACTGTCTCTCACTACAGGTCTATTCACTTCCTGCCCCTCTGTGGTTCCCATGTCCTTGATTACCCTAATGTGCCTCACCTGCGTCTCATTGTCTCCACTCCTCAATATAGTCTCAGTGTTCCCCTCGTTCTGTGCCAGTTCGTCTTGTACCTTCTGAGTCATTTTTCCTGCTGTTTTTCCTGGTGTTGGCCTCAGTGTTTTGACTAGTTCTTGTAAGTTTGACTTAGCCCTTTGTTTCACATTTTAGATACATTTTCCTTGTCTCTTTTTGACTCCCTGTGTATGGAACATTTGTTTTGATTAAAAGGACTGTGAACATTTTGACCTGTCTGTCAAGTCTTGCATTTTGGTCCATATTCTTAGTGCAGTGTGACAAAAAAACAAAAAACTTTTACCATTTCTTTTGTGAAACTTGAGACCAGTGAGTTCACACACTCAGAGTTTCTGTGCAGCTAACAGCTCTCTCTAGTACCATCTGTTTTCACCTTCATGTTAGCCCCTGCCTTGGAAAGCTCAGCCTTCAGTGGTGTTGATAGTTTTGAGGTTCAAATGGACCCACCGCACATGACCCTCCCAAAAAATCAATAAATAAAACATTATATAGTTTAAGGAAATTATTGTATAGAGGTGCACTGGCATACTGTGTAAATGTATGATTGAATGTATCAGGCCACTCTTAATGATAACTTTGTATAAAGTCTTCTTTGTTTGAGCACATTGTCAATAATGTATGTATTAGATTGGCAGCTAAACAAGTCAGTTTTTTCTGGTATCATCTGGAATTTCTATACTTTTTTGCCTTTTAATGTTTCGTTAAGTATTTTGATACAAGGCTCGATACTGTATACACAGGCTGTGTTTTTCAGTGCCTTTGAGAGCAATTTTCATATTTTGTCTGTGTTGCGTATTCACCTCATCATGTTTGAAAAGCTGAAGTAAAAACACTTCATGATTGTCCTTCATCGTGGCCTTACATAGTTAATGACTTCTTATATTTTCTTTATTGCTGCTAAAGCTGCATTCATTCCTCTTCTGTGATAGGTATTTCAATTAACATAGCAACATGAGACTTTGAATCTTCATATACAAATTTGCCATAAAAGATGCATGTAAATAGCTCATTATATACAGAAGAGGAATAACATATATGAGGTTGTTAATTGAAAAGAGTATAGTATAAGAATGCTTCAGATTTCTGTTATCAGCAGTCTGTATAGGGGAGCATAGAGTCCATTTAGTCAGACTGTACAACTGGAAATGTTTGATCTGAATTTCTTTTTGATCAGCAATTCTATTTGAGAATAGAGGAAGCAGACTATTGCTGTAAAAGATCCAGCATAGCAGTGCTCCTGACCCTCATCACTCACTGGAAGCTCAAAGCATGACTCTGTCTAATCAAGCCCATTCAAATCAATCATGACTGATGAGCTGCTTCACACCATCGCTGCCTGCCCAACACAATAGATTGTACAAAGTCAATTTCTTATTCGTGGAAGTAAAAGGTCTCAGATTGCTCCCTCAATCATCCTGTTAGTCAGGTGTTCTATATTAATGCCTACATTCATATCTCTCAAGGCAGCTGATACTGTACTGCAAAACGGTTTGAAAACACCATGAAATGCACTGACATGATGTTGATGAGCGCTGTCAGGAAGAGGATATAACAAGCAGCCAGGTGTTAAGAGGGCAGGGAGTCAAAAAGGTACAAAACTTCATGTTCAAGTGGTTGTATTCAGAGCTGCAGAACACAGGGCCACATTAAGTAAGGGGCATGGGGTGGCATGTGTCCCCTGTTAAATCTTACCGGCCACTTGGACAACATACTCAAGCTATGCCTTGACAGCATGGGTCTTGAGCATCAGTGATCAAATCTACTGTATTGAGAGTCCTAACCATAGACTGTAAATAAAAATGGACAGCGTTGCTCCGCCTCTTCCCGTTGTACGGTTCTGAAGCCAAAAAATCCCACTCCTGGGCGCAACCATTGTGCAGCCAGAGCCTGCAAAGCCACTGTAATGAGCTCCACCCTACAGCGTAGCGTCACAAGACGCTGTGTGTCCTTTGAAGTTTCCCTCTCCGGTGGCTGTGAATCAAAGCAAACCAGGAAGTAAAACCCTGTTTTTTAAACTCTAATAACTAACGAAAAAGAAACTTTTCAGAAAAAAGAGGCCTTGAACACAAACAGTCAAATAATAACTACATATCACCACAGCATACGGATGTGAGAAACATTTGTTTAAACATTAACAGAGTAAGTTCTGGTCAGTCATACAGTTGGCTCATTATGGCAGCTCATGCGGCACACAACAAAAAGGACAGCAAAACACAGTTTTTTTTAAACAGTGCCATGCTCTGTTACTCCCCTCAGGCATATCTCTAATATACTGCCAAAGCTTTGCAGCTGCCAATCAAGTATTTATAATACAACCTAGAGTGTGTACCCTGGAGTCATATGTATAAATAAATACATAATCTAACTGTAGAGCAACTGACATAACATACATTATTAAACCTGTTACACTGGGATGTAATAATTTAACTAAACTATTAATGATCAGCATGGAAGTAGTCTGTAGATTCCTTGTTGGGTAAAACAGGGCCATACTGTTTGAAAAAGCAGTACTCATTAAAGCAGTGTTCTTTTCTGTCAAGCTACTGCAATATTGGTTTTGCATCTCTAGTAATCTTGAAGAATTGATTCTTGGATTGTGCAAAAAAAGGAATCACAATACTTTGAGACTAAGTTTTTTTTTCTTTTGAGTGCATAAAGAATCAAACATGGAAGATTATTTTTTTTTTGTTATTTTAATTGTCTAATCTATGTCATATCTGTATGATAGTTAAATATGGATTGTTAAAGTTTATATGTTAAATT
The DNA here is from genome assembly GCF_009762535.1 of Notolabrus celidotus. Classification (NCBI taxonomy): domain Eukaryota; kingdom Metazoa; phylum Chordata; class Actinopteri; order Labriformes; family Labridae; genus Notolabrus; species Notolabrus celidotus. The sequence continues at coordinate 12,862,719 of NC_048286.1, read as the reverse complement.
GGATATGGAATGTTTAATTAATGTTATAGTATCTGTGTGTACTCATATAAATCATGCAACCCCTGAATAAGCCGATGCTGAAGTTTGGGCCTGTAATACAAGACAGGAAAAGACATGGGGCAAGTGGGGTGACATAGGGCAAAACTGGGCAGTACAAGGAAACATGGGGCAAGTGGGGCTACATAGGTCGACATGGGGCTACATGGGGCTATATGGGGCTTCATGAAGTGACATGAGGCGACATTGGACTCCATTGGGCGACATGGGACCAAATGGGGCTACACGGGGCCATATAGGGCTACATAGGTTGACATGGGTTTACATTGAGCTATATTGGGTTAAATTGGGCTTTATGGGGCTACACAGGACCAAATTGGGCTATAATAGGCAACATGGGGTTACACAGGGCTACACGGGGCTACATTGCAACAGGGGCTACATGGGGCGAAACGGGACAAAATGGGGGTACTTTGGGCAACATGATTCCAGCTCCCGACAGAATTTGGTGTACTCTCTCCCCACATTTCCTCTCTCTCTCTCTCTCTCTCTCTCTCTCTCTCTCTCTCTCTCTCTCTCTCTCTCTCTCTCTCTCTCTCTCTCTCTCTCCATATCCAATAAAAGCAAGAAGCCCAAAAATAATCTTAGAAAAAAGAATGGGGATAACGTCTATACCTCTGCCAGAATGACATTTCTATGCAAAACGTGGGCTGACTGAGATGCAGAATATGACTCATTCTTAATAAATGTAATAAAGGAAACATTGCACCATCTCCAACCGGCTGCCCAGCCGAGACAGATCGATAGTGTTGGCTTCTCCCTGCATGTTGTTCTGAAACACAAGAGCTCAGGTAAATGATATATTGAAAAAAAGTATTACAGCCGGAGGGAGCCCATGCTTAATTACACTTTCTAAGTGTTGGAAAAGATTAATAAATAACGCACTGTAGGATATTCATTAAAGCTTTGGTTTATTATAACATCCTGGCTTGTTGCTTGATTATACCATCAACTGTTTGGATCAGGTTTATGGATGTTACACAGCGGGGTGTGTTGAAATTATGCAACAGTCATTTCCTCTCAACTTTTACTTTAACAGTGGATGCATCTAAGATTAAAATATAACAATGAAGAGACATGTTTATTTATTCTTAGTATAAGAAAAATCAATATTAGAGAAAAATTTATAATTTACATGTTTAACCTAAGAGAGCTTGTTAAAATATATTAGCTTGGGCAACTTAGAGATGCACTCACCAGGTCTGCTGTCGTTGCCTGAATAGGTTGTTTGCATATGACGTCATTTCCATTGCGTGGCAGTGGCGCGAAATGCAGATGGGGGTCAGGAAGTCTGCGCAGACACATACACACAAGAAACATGCCTACGGTTTGCGTTTTTTATGGTTTCCCTGATCGATAAAACAGAGAGAAGTCAAAGTTTTGATCGTGTCCAAAAGGAGTGGTTCTCAATGGGGGAAAATGCAAAAAACTCTCTGAAAAACGAAGAAACAGTGGATAGAAAAGCTTTGTTTATGGTCAGGAGGAGCGGAGTCAGATTAAGCCCGTGTGTGTGGTGACCACTTTGTCCAGGGTAAGTTAAAGTAATGTATGCATGCTGTATATATGTCTATGTTTAAGGAGCTAACTCCTCCCATACTTTGTAATGTTTCGTTTTTCCCATCTTTGTTCTGCTGGAGTTTTTAACCATTAACGATAAACAATAGTTAGTAATTTGTAATGCTAGCCAGATAGCTGATTTAAGTTATTGTTTTACTTGCTGCAAACTACCATTGACTGAACCGTTAAGAGTGGTTAACTTGCGGTAAGTAAACAAACATTAGTGTTAGCATTGTGGCGAGGAGGACAATTCATATGGAAATCAACTTAAAAATACTCACCCTGGCGAAAACCAATGACAATCGTTGTTGAGCACCTTCATACCCAGGTCGTGGACCTAACCACTCAAAAAAATTGTGAGTCTCAAGGCTTTTGAAAGCCTTCATTAGCTCGGTGATGTAAAATTAAGTCTGGAGGACAAGGTAGTTAGTGATGTCAACGGCAGACACATTCAGAAATAAGCTCGGGTCAGTTAAAAATTGGAAGTCCTCATGAGAGGAGGATCTCTTCCGACATAATCCAGATTTTTTTTCGGTATCGCTGTCTTTTCTATGGTGTATAGAGCAGCACAGTACAGGCTTTCCTCTGTTGCATCCATTCTGAAATGTACTTCCTGACCCCCATTTGAATTCCACACATCACTGGCATGACGTTATTGCAAACCACCTATTGCAGGACAGGATCTTACTCTACTCTTCCCTATCAGGGATAAACACAGACTGCTCTCACATCTGTGACTGGTTACTGTTGTTTAACAAATCTCTGAGATGGATATTAACATTTTTAGCCACAGTGTCAACAGGAGGTGATCCGTGTATGGACTCCTTTCTGTGGAAATTACTTGATATGATATGTGTTATCAGGTTGCCCCAGCCACCTTTGTGGTAGAGAATCAATCATGTTATTTTGTTCAGAATCAAGTATTTAACACAGTCTTGTATTTAGTGAGAAATCTTAGTAACAAGTTGTGTGTGATGTATGTTTGTGATCAACAGTGAGATAACATGATTTAGAATATCAAACAGGCAATGTTTTATTTTTTAACCCTCAGTCTTGATGTCGTGGTAAAAGCTGTTTGTAGAAAAAGAAGAGAAGAATTACAGGAAAACATTGGGTGTCCATAAAAGTGCTTTGCTATATCCAAGAAAGAACAATGTTAACAAAATAAATATATTACAAATAAATGAGAAACATCTCTTATGTGTGTACCTCAGCGGGAACAGTACATTAGATAACAAAACAGCCTGAGTCGAACAGATTGATTCTTTGAAATTCAGCTGAAGTTTATGTAAGCACTGTTCATTATTTTCTCTGCTTAATCCTGCCTGTTACTGGGACTCAATGTACTTTTGTGAAGATAGTTAATTTGTTTGGTTGGAGGTGGATAGATGCTGTATTTGCGAGGAGAAGCATCTGTAGCATCTGCACACACTCTCATAGAGTCCCAGAAGTCAACAGCTGATGTTTGCAGATATATAGAACTGATTTTGTCTGTTAAATTCATACACACAAAACAGTGTGCATCCTTCATAGAGCCTAACTTTTACGTTATATCACAGGAAAACATGTTTTAGCACATCCAGATAGAAGAAATCTAGACATTCATTATTCATTAGTATGTTCATAGTCTGTAATGTTCATTTGAACCTGAGTGTGTTATATCACTATGAATATATACACCTAAAAAAGGCAAAAGCACGAGTTTCCCAGGAAATAACAGAGTGTCAGTGTGCATATAAACACACTAAACGGGCATCAATAACAGAGCTTGATGAATATAAATAGAGAATTATGCATCCGTCTGCCTGCTTTATTAACCTCTGTCATTTGTGAGCATCCTAAGAGGGGACATTTGTACTGGGAGAGTGTCTTTGTCTGATAGAAAAGACGGAAGAGACACATGTGAGAACACAGCGTGACCCATCATAATCTTGGGAGAATTTCAGCACTCAGTGGACTGTGATCAAAGTGTTTCTGAATGAACTGAGCACCAATTTGGTTTGTCTTTCTCTCAACTTCCTCATCTGACAAAAGAAAGGAAAAGACAAAATTAGAAATAAAAAGCTAATAGGTTCTCAGAATATCCTGTTCGTTTTCAACATCTTTAAACTAATAAAACTGTGCATTAATACCATTAAAGCTCTAAATTAAGTTATGAAATCCTCAATCATATTTACCTGGGTATTATATTGTAAAACCTCGAGAAGTGACACACGGGTGCACCTCACCCCATACATAACTATTTAAAATTATACTGACTGCATGTGCTGTTTCCATGGCAATATTTATATTATTCTGTATACGTATGAAGGAGCATGAGGATGCACACACCATGACTAATACAGAGAAAGTCCTGATTTGGTTTGGGGATATTTGGCAGAATGTTGTGTGCATGTAAACACACTCATTGATGCAGAGGTCTTTGGGAGGTTGATATCTGGAAAGATGGCCTTGAATGAGACCTTGTCATTAGTGAAAATAAAGGTGGTTTCTGCAGCATGCACTAACGTTAGTGCTGACATGGTGAGCTATGAAATATGATTTACACATTTAGTTTTAACATAATGTGTAACAAGACAGACACGTTCATAGTGACATTTATGGATTTGGTGACATTGCTTATTATGAAGAAACCTTACCAAACAAACCGGTAGTTCTGATGAGTGTTCAAGGTTTAAAGGTATTGGGCGCAGAGAGTGGGGGATGACATGCAGTAAGGGACCATGGCAGTGTTGCCAGATGTATGATAATTTGCCCGCTGTATGATGTACGATCAATAATCCCAAATAAGGCAAAATGTACGATAATTTGACCGCTGTCTGACCGTGAATGTGTGATTGCAATCAGCCTGCCGCAGTCTGCCAGACATTTTATTGTGAACCCTAAAGGCATCGTTTACCACGTGACGTTTCCAGCCAATCGTAGCTGGGTGAGCCGTGAGATCCAAGTGATGTTTGTCTCAGAACCCATGCTCAGAACAAGTATGATTGACAGCCAATCATGATGCTCCTCCATTAGAGCTCAGTCCGGACCCTGGTCCGGACACATTAGTGTAACACAACTGAGTAGGAGCTGCTGTCAGAGCTGCTAGCGACTTTGTAGACCTCTCTAGCAATTCTTTTTTTAAAAAGAGACCAGCGACAAATCTAGCAACTTTTTCTGGTGTTAATGAAGACTTTTGGAGACTGACATGAAAGCATGTATCGTTCTTACTCTACTCATGAGCAGTGGATGATGCTGTGAGTCCCTCCAAGCTGCATTCAGAGCAGGAGGCGTTCATCCTTCAGAATCCAGACTGTTAATGTATCAGTGTAGTTATAAACAGATTTAGGGTGTTTTTAATCTGTTTTTGTCTCTCCCTCAACGTTACTCATCTCTCCTACAACATCCATTACAATTCAAGTTGTGCAAATTAAGTGAAGACGTCATTTGGCGATTTCTAGTGACTTTTAGGACAGCCAATTGCTACTTTCCTCACTGAGGAGTTGGCAACACCAGCTGCTGATCATAGCTGCTGATGTGGGGCTCTGAATGACCATTCTGTACTGAAGCCACAAAGCTGTGAGTACCGGTAGGACGGTATTAAACACAGAGTGACTATATCATGCAACAGTAAGCTTGTTGTTTTGGCTATGACGGTGTACGATAATTTTCCGCAAAATATGATCATTTTGAGTCTCTGGTACCATAATTCTACATTTCCCATCTGGCAACACTGGACCAAGGTTGTGTAAATGTCAAGAGGGCTAATACCTCTGAATACAGGATGCGTCCTTTAATAGCTAGGCTATTCGAGCCCCAATTATGTTGAACTTTAAATCATCTTTGTGTTTTGTTGCACTCAAAATTCATACCAGCATCTTTTCAGCCGCAGCAAGCAGCCAGTTTAGTGAAAAAGCTTTAATAAACTGACTGTACAATTCCTCCAGAGCACATCCCAGGACAACAACTTAACACGGTAAAGGTTTAAACTAGCACAAGGCCCTAGCTTGGCTAATACCATATTTGGGCTAATAGAAAGCCAGGAAGTAAAACTAAATAAAGTCAACTTTGTTTTACAAGTTTGTAAATGTTTGTGATCCACCAACCTTAATATGTAGCACACTTTGGTGAACTGAGCAGCTAGCTAAGATATAGCAGCCCCTGCTAGTTTGCTAACGGTACCTGCATCACAGCAGAGAGAAGAACTGAGCACAGACTGAGTGTGATCATTTACACCTCACTGTGTATCTTACTGCCACTATTTGTAAGGTTATGTTTAAATGTGTAGATCATTTCAGAAGTTACACATAGCAGTGTAGAACACACCAGAACATATGTAAATATATATTTACAGGTTACACTATAGCATCATGCTAACTTCAGGGCATGAGAAGTCTTGTTTAAGAATGTAACTGAAATGATAAACTTCAGTCATCTCTTCTTTTCTTTCCATGAATGTCAATAGGATAAACTTAAGAAGGTCATTTTTTTAAAAGTCATCACAATTTCCTGGTGAAAGCCACAGCCCCCCACAGTCACACAGTGGAATAAAAAATTGAGGGACATTGTTTATATGGAGAGTATAACTGCAAGATTACAGTTAAAAACAGATCTTTTCCATATAATGTGGGCACCTGATGCTTCGTTTCTTTTTAGCTAACTCTAACTCTACATCAATATTATTTTATTTCAATGACTTATTTTTCTTTGAAGTTTACTGTGAGGAGTTCTTTATAATAATAATAATAATAATAATAATAATAATAATAAGAAGAAGAAGAAGAAGAAGAAGAAGAAGAAGAAGAATTACTATTATTATTACTATTATTATTATTAATTACTATGTGTAAAAGTATTTATATGTATTGTTTCTTTTTTATTATTATTATTATTACTTCTATTATTAATTTTTTATTCTTGTGTTAATCATTACAATCTTAATATTATTATTATTTTGTATGTTTTTACTTATTTTCAATTGTGTACTATCTATTTATTTATTTATCTATTTATTGATTAATTTTTACTTTCGGACTATAGACTAGATGTTTCCAAAAATGTTGTTTGTTTTTGAGTCTGATAGCTGCATTGTTGTTTTGTGATGTTGGCTGAGTCTAATAAAAACGTTTAAAAAAAAAAGGGAGTTAATTTTAGATTCTGATCTGTTAAACAGTGATGAACACAGAATTGCCGCATATTGAAATTTGACACATGAAGGGAGCTTGGACCCAGAACAGTTTCACATAGAAGTGTGACATCAACGCTTTAACAGCCGTCTACCTATTTCTTGGCATTTTAACCTCATTCACAAAATTGTTTTCAACTTTATTCTCTACATTTCCACTTTTTTTCTTTCTCAAAATGCAAAATCAAAAAATTATATCTAATAATTCAGTGTTCAGTTGTAAGTAGTAAGGAGTTCTGTTCTGCACAAAGCTGCATGACAAACAGTTTTGCATTGTGCAACATTTCAAGAGCTTAGACGATGACTCAGGGTAAGCTGTCATTGGCAACAACAAACTTTCAAGGCAAAAACAGGCTTTCATCAAGGAGCAAATACAGAAACAGGGTAAATTGAGGGCTTTTTGAATCAAGGGGAGACATGTTCCAGTGGAATGCCAATCAGATGTGTTTTATCTGCAGTCTGCCCCACAAGAACATTCATCTAATTTTTGCTGTATTGGAGAAAATATCCTTATTATTGGTCTTTATTTTCAGTCAGCCTCATGAAGTGCTTCCAAAAACACTTTGCACTGAAACACTGAGAAAAAGCTATGTTCATCTCTTTTGTGTCATGGCATGCAGCTCTGAATCAGTAGAGCTCAACAACCATGGGATATACACAGATATAGTCCTGCTTTTTCACAATAACCTTGGTATGTATTGATTGTTCTTGAGACACAGTCAATAGTGACAGCTTCCCAGACATAAACAGTAAAGATGAACACATCTGTAAGGTGACACGTTTATTTTCTTCAGTCGATAACGGGTAATGGAGTACTGAAAAAAACACAACTACTCAGATCTGTGATGTAGAACCTTCATCTCCTGCTACAGTGACTTCATCAATGATGTAGGGTGCAAAACTGTCTTATAAATGTGCTGACACTGATGTTTTAAGGTCAAAAGGTAAAAAAGCATAAATAAAAGTGGATGTTAGCAATAGTTACTCTGGTCTCCTGTGTGTTTGTACTTGGATTTACAGGAGCTGAATCTGTGGCATAACATGTTCATGTTATAACACTTACTTTTGGGCCTTCAGAGCATTTACGTTTTGATAAATCATATCTGATCCATGAATAGAGGACAGAACTAATTCACAGCTCAGTGACTTTTGCTGCCTCAGAGGTAAAAACCTGTCACATATTGCAGACACTTTTAGAATAAGGCTTGATACACTGCCTTCTGTGTTAGGGGAGGTTGGCAGGAAGAATATTTTGAACCAAATGAAGTGGAACGATCCAATTTCTGCATGGAGCTTTGTTCTGTTTTTCTCACATCAAAGACAGCGTTTTAATTCAGTGTTAGAAATTGTATTTCAAGTATGACTTAGAGTCCTTAGGTGCAAAAAAGAGATGAAACTGTTCTTTTGTTGAAAACATTGATACATCCAACAGGTATCTGCACACACTTTGTTTGCAAGGATTCCTTCCTGTATACACTTGACACAAAACATCTTGAAAATTTCCCTTCGCAGTTAAATGAGCAAAGGTTCAACAGTTAACAGCTTAATAGTTGTGAAAGGGTGCCCCCTGGTGAATCTCCAGTGAAAGAATTCTGCATCCACATCTTATGATACCACCCAATGGCATTTTCTTTTGATGCCAATGCTTTTGAGCTCCACCGTGGGTTGCAAGAAGGTGTATGAGAAAAAAATGATTAAATATTTAGCATCCAGACGCAGGCCAAGATACGGTGTTGGGGTATTTTTCAGACTTTCAAAAGTTTGAAAAGGAATGCTGTGAATTCTATCAAGGCTTTACTGTTACCTTAATTCAAAATGTACGGTTCAATGTTACATTCTGTGTATACAAAATGTACATGAGGTTATTTTTTTCCAACATTGTAAAAAAAATGAATTTTTGGTTAGAAATTATGCAAAAGTCATTGATGACTGGTTCCCATTAAAATTTGCTCAGTTAAGATAAGATCAATAATGGATTAATAATAAAATATTCTATTTATTTATAGTTTGTTAATGAATAAGTGAAAACTTCCCTGTATAAGTTGATGTTCCACAAAATGTTCTTACTAAGTGAATAATTGTGATAACAAAGGGAACTAGGCTGAGAGAATCAGTTGTGGACAGTAACAGAGTAAATTTACTTGAGTACTGTACTTAAGTACATTTTTTGAGTATCTGTACTTTACTTGAGTATTATTTTTGGGGGAACTTATCACTTTTACTTCACTACATTCAGAAGAAAATTATTGTACTTTTTACTCCACTACATTTCTATCAATACTCTAGTTACTCACTACTTTTGCTTTGAAGTCAGCTCATGAATTTACTTCTCTTTTCTGAAATCTGATCCCTAAGACAGTAAACTGTGTTTGTGTAGTTCTGTTTGTCTCAGTTTGAGCCATACATGTATATCATGCATCCCCACGGTTGAACGTCGAGAAAACCCAGCAAATTTCACTTAGATCAGGCAGTTCATTTAGAGGTGGTAATGATGGCTATAATTCTCCACCTAAACACCCATGGCCATATCTTCAGCCTGTGTTAGAGGTTTTTAAAATGAAGAATGATACATGTCTTTTGAAATGTTCTCCCTGTGTCCCACTCTGCCCAAACATTCAAAAATTCACAGTCCAACCTGAGAAAGCATGTTGAGCTACGTAACATTTGTTTCATTCCAGATGAACATTTCAAACTAAGTTGTCTGTGCTTGGAGCAACTTATTTGCTGTTTTTATTCCATGGTATAGTTTTCAGAGATTTCAAGTAATGGTTTCTAAATAAACATAACATCTTGACTGCCATCATGCTTTGTGATTTTTTAAAGATTTTTTTAAGAAGTATTTATAACTTAAGTATTTTTAAAAGCAAGTACTTCAGTACTTTAACTCAAGTAATGATTTGACAGAGCAACTTTAATTTGTATTGGAGTAATATTTGACATGGAGTATCTATACTTTGACTTAAGTAATGAAGCTGTGTACTTTGTCCACCACTGGAGAGAACTCACCTGTTTCTAGGTTTAATATGTTGGTCTTGTTTGAATACCTGGTGAACAGGCTGTAGTCGTGACTTCAACACATCACAAGAGCGACATCTAGCGTCCACTGTGCGAACAGCAGCCAGTTGAACAGCATATTTAGGACGCATTCCATTACAAAGCTCCTGTCTCTAAGAGTCTTTCAACCTTTTCGTTGGGTTATTTTTCCAGTGTCAGTCCTTCGTAGTGTTAATGTTATTATCTTTGGTTTTACGTAAAGAACAAATCAATGTTTTGCTAACGCTACTAGTGTAAAATAGCTTATATAAGGTTAAGGAAAAACATAACCGAACGCAGCCTTTTGGTTTCACAGTCACATGCTAGTCAAGCCTGATCAGCTGACATCCTCCAGCTTCCCCTCTTGGTGCTCCTTCTCCTCCATCGACCGTCAGCCTTTCTCTAAACGGCGTTATTCTGTTATCTTAGGGTTATTGGTGTCAAATTTTAGATTTGAGCCAAAGAATCCTCTGTGATCCGGCAGGTTAGGTCCCCAGGTAGATGCTGCTTGAGTGTATGATGAACGGACACGCTATCCTGTATACGGGGGTCACTTTGGCCTTCTGGACTACTATACTGATCGTCGGTAAGCTTCCAGTTTATTTCACTATTCATCAGAATACTGCGATTAAAATTAATCCTGATCAGGATTTGTTGAACATTTTACATGTCGTGAGTTCTCCTTTCTTCTTGGCGACACATGTTTGTTTGAGTCTATGAATGTGGATCCGGATAAATCATGGGACCAAAGCGGATGCGGCTGTTTTCTAATGTTGTTTGCTAGTTGGTGCTACAATGTATGAATGTAACTGTGGACGCAGTTGTGCATTGTAGTAGTAGTTGCATAAAACTATAACACACGTTTATTCTGTCAAATTGAAATAACATACAGACCAACAGCCTGATGTAGCATCCAAGCTAGTAGTCCCTTGGCTTATACTAAGCTAACGTCAAGCTAATGTCAAGAAGCGCTAAGCTAGTTGCTTGAAGCAGAAAATGCCCGTTGAATCAAACATTTCACAGTGTTTACAGTCTTTGTTGAATAGTCTCACATGATAACTGAAGGGAGCTACGAAGGGAACATATGGTTGTTGTTTTCACACTGTTTCAAGTCATTTCTTGCAGCTAAGCTAACAACTATTTAGCTGTTCGTGTCACAGCTGACTGCTTTAGAAACACCAAAATACTGCATTATCTCAGGAGGTCATTCAATAATCATGATAATAATAATTGTATTTGTAGAGTACTTTTCAAAATCCAAGTTACAACGTGCTTTACATAGGCAACAAAATAAAACGGGCAGATCATAAAAACACACAAGTCAAGATAAAGAAATAAAACATAGTTTAAAAGACATAAAGTTCTCCTAAAATAACTCTAAAGGGATACAATTATTTTAAGATTTATTTCTTAAGACGGTTTAAAAAAAAAGGTCAAATAAGATTCAGATAAAATCCGGTTCATAATTCAAGTATTGCAGCTGGTCTTGTATAGACTGTATGCAAGAAGATATAATAGGAGATTTATATGTTATGCAAATTTGTATATAAAACTTATTCGTGTAAAGCAACTCTCCCTAACAGGAACTGCAGCAGTGTTCACGTGAGAGTGAGCCATCACACTAAAGTTAGACATTCCCCTCCATAACTTTAGCACAGCAATGTGACACTTCTTGTTTCTTACATGATTCATGGAAAGAGTTTATTTATTCAGTTACATACTGTACATGGTTGACTTAAACCACATGTTCTGTCAGACACCAAGCTTACTAGTAAATATGAATTTGACTGATCTAAATTATACATTTTCTCTTCACAGGTATCTGCTATACTATATTTGATCTTGGATTCCGCTTTGATATAGCATGGTAAGCTATCTTCTCTGTTTGGGAAACTTGTATTATCATACTTGGGCTCAAAAAGTAATACACAGATGCTTTTGAATTCTGATTGGTTTGTCACCAGTCAGTATAGATTGATAATTCAACAATAATTTGAATTTAGAACTATGTATTTTGGCTTGCTTAGTGGAAATGCCCACCATTTTTAAATGAGTAATGCCAGTCCTTTTCCACACATGCTGTTACTGTATCTTAAAGTTAATAGATTCACTTTTTATGACGTAATATTGTTGATAAAATGTGTGAAAAATATTTAGAAGGTTGAACTTTGGGTTGTGGGATTTTGTAATAAATTGGTATTCGGCATTTTACAGACATGAAATGACTTGACCATAACCAACATAATAAACAGTAGTGAAAATATGAATCACTGGTTCTTGTTACCTTACTTTAAGTTCAGTAAAATGTGCATTTAGCAACTGTGAGCACCATTGCTAGGAAGTAAATGCTCAAAATTTGGGGACTTTGAAATTAAGTGATCTAGCAAACACTATCGTTGCCAAACTATGCTCACTCTTCCTAGGTTGCACAATTGTGAAAACTCTGCTAGACTGCCCTACAACAAACAGTAGTTCTTAGCTTCTGTTTAATGGACCTGCTTCTCACTTTGAGCGGCAGATACCATCAGTGTTCAAATGACTGATCAAAGTCAACTTTTCTAATATTTTGAAAGTATAAAGTTGATACATATATGACTTTTACCTACAGTGACTAACTTCAATTTAATGTCTAAATTAAAAGATAAAAATCATGATGGGAATTTAATACAATTACTGAGAGGACAGTCATCATGTGGATTGGCATTCAAGGTGATTAAATCATTGTGCTGCAGCCAACAGTGGACGTTAGGTTGTATGTTAACTCAATCTGTGTTCTGCTTGCTACAATACATTTGATTAAAGAATAAGTCCTTCTCCCTGGTGTTCACCTAATGTATGTTTAAAACAATTCCTCTTGCTGTTTTGCAAACAGTGGGCCTGATTTTTAGGACAGCTGTTTGGCAACATTTTGGTTGTTGTGGTTGTCCTTTCAGTTTGCTTCATTCCAGGGATTCATTATTTTAGTAAAGATATCACAGATATCAAAATCTTAACATGACAAACTTACTAAAAAAGGCTATATGCTCTTTAAGTTCACTTATTCTAATTTAACTGTAAGGTAGCTGCAAAAGCTCAGGACACAACACAAGCAAGGAAAGAAAACCTCTCTGCCTCATCTGCAGAGAAACAAAATAAAACATCAACCTTTTCTACCTGTGAACATGTTTTTTCTTATTAAGTGTATTCTTCATCATCTGTACCTCTCTGATTACAGGTTCCTGACAGAGACTTCTCCTTTTATGTGGGCCAGTCTGGGCATTGGCTTGGCCATCTCTCTGTCTGTGGTGGGAGCTGCCTGGTGAGTCCTCATTGTGAACGTGTTAGCAAGACGTAGTGCTACTGTGTCGCCTAAAATGCATTGGTATATATAGACTTACAGTACTTCCTCTTTTTGGAGTCAACTTGTACATATTCTGTGTACAAACGTGGAACTGAAACTGTTTAAATTTAGCAAAACAGAAACCCTCGTAGGTATCCTTGAAGCCACAAATAAATGCTTCTATTGAACTAGTATTTAACATTTTGTAGAAAGCACACCAAAAACAAGCCAGACCGCCCCTTGGTGCCACAAAATCAGACTGAGTTGTGACACTATGTTTGAAAATGAAAACCAATTATTTTAAAAGAGAATAAAAATATGGCACATGAAAAGTGTGGCCTTGTTTTTACAAAACTTTTGTCAAAGTTTAGTCCTTTTGAAGGTAGCAAAATAAAAGTCGGAAGGAAAATAATTTACAGGAGCTGCACTCTTAATTCCCAGCATGAACAGCCAATCAAAAAGCTCATTTTAACTGACGTCCTTTAGAGTAAACTCAGCGTCTAGACAGAAAGATCAGGACAAAGACAAAACAGAGCCAGCAATAAAGGACAAACAGCAAATACTAAATTGCACTGAATACAAGCTAGATGTCTCTAATCATCACATCAAGTTTACATCTTATACATGTCGAAGCACCAATATAACTTTCATTATTAAATGGTCATCATGCACATCAGTATCCTCCCAGGAAATGCCTACTTCTTATTTTCAGCTTTATCCATTTAAATGTTGCACCTTTTATTTTTCTATATGATGGCACCTGGTGTCTTGGGTTATCAGATCATACATGCAGATTTTTTTAAGGGTGTTTTGCTGCTTGAAATTTGTATTAATCTTTAAGATAATAATGCTGTTAAGATGACGCAGTTGGAACTTCAAATAGTTCATTAGATGTTGTGCTTAAAGTCGTTTTTGTGTTTTTCAGGGGGATCTACATCACTGGCTCAAGCATCATCGGCGGCGGTGTCAAAGCTCCACGAATCAAAACCAAGAATTTGGTCAGGTAGGTTTGCTTAGGAACGAGAATGTTCACTCAGTTTCTGTCCTGATCTCTATTTTTAACCCAGAAATATTTGTTTAGAACTCATCTGTTAGGGAATAAGAAGATACTAGAGATCCTTTCAGGCAGAGTTAGTTTCACATGATAAGTTCTATCAATCTGAATATGTTAAAATATTTGCTGATATACAAACTTTGCTGGACTGAAAACACAGACAAAAAAATAAGGAAATGCATCCATCATGGAGAAGCGTATTTGCAAGTTAACACTAGAGGATTGTCACACATCTGTAAATTCTTACAAGACTTGAACTGCAGATTAAGACAGATGATCTACAGTCTATTCACAATAATCTGCAAATTACTCTCAGCATAGGATGGTTTCTTATTTTTAGTCCACCGCAGAAATCTGTAGCAACATGCTGATTTAAATTCCAATCTTCTGAAGTTATATCTGTTTTTTTATTTCCCTGTTTAGCATCATCTTCTGTGAAGCTGTAGCGATTTATGGTATCATCATGGCCATTGTAATCAGCAACATGGCTGAGGTAAGAAAAAGGCGTCTCTTCTTATTCATATTCCAGAAAAAAGGAGAGTAGTCGATATTCATTTTGTCTTCAGAGCATGTGCAGTGAACAGCAGCTGTATACTGACAGGACTGAAGGAGTTTAATGATTTCAACAGCAGAGCAATGCTTTCTTATTTGGTTCTAAAATTAATCTTTCTCATTTTATAGAGATTCACTGGAACAACCCCTGAGACCATCGGCGCAAAGAACTACCAAGCCGGTGAGAAAGTAAATGAAAACTGTAGAACCAAAAAGAAAGAAACCTTTCTAAAAACACAGGAAAGAAGGTGTAATCAAATTCAAAGAGGATAAAGATAAATGTGTTTTCAGATCCTTCAACACTGACTGGTTTCTAACCTGACGGAAAGTTAAGTTTCTGTGTCCAGTCCCTCTGTGGATTAGTCACGATGGAGTTCTGACTCATTTGGATTTCTGTCTGACTAGGTTACTCCATGTTTGGAGCCGGTCTGACTGTAGGATTTTCCAACCTCTTCTGTGGCATCTGTGTCGGCATCGTGGGCAGCGGAGCAGCTCTGGCAGACGCTCAGAACGCCAGCCTCTTCGTTAAGATCCTCATTGTGGAGATCTTTGGCAGTGCGATCGGCCTGTTTGGCGTCATTGTAGCCATTCTGCAGGTGAGTGGGATGAAACTTCTTCTTTACATCTTCGCAATCCTTTAGAGATGGAGTGTGTCTTAAAATAGTCAGTGCTAGATGGGTCTAAGTTTACATATGCAATGAATTAAAACTATTTTTTTCTTCCTCCTCCCAGACGTCAAAAGTAAAGATGGGCGACTAGAAGATGCATCCACACTCTGAGAAGAAGAAATGACACTGCTGGAAAATAAGATGGATTGTTGTGTAAATACATCGTAAATTATTTAAATGTCTCTATTTGCCTGGGGTTGTTTTTAACCATTATTTATGCAAGAGTGGTTCATTCACATACTGCTGTCTTGTCTTTAGAGAAACATTAATGTTGAATAGGAAAACTGGGAAATATCACCAGATGTCAGTGTTTTTATTTGTGCATTAATTTGCCTTGTCAACAATTCGGCTTTACATTTTGAAGATACAGTAGGTTTAAATGAGTTAACCCTTTCTTGACACTGTTTTTTTTTTCCTGCCCACTCTTGGATGAATGATGAGTTAAAAACCTCACTAGACTATTTGAAGAAATTCTGTGTGTGTGCGTGTGTTTGTATGCTGAACACGTGATCTTTTTTTTTTCCTGTGAAGCATGAGGGTGTTTACCATTGTGTTTATTACTGTAGCCTGGTCTGTCATTTTTTTGTTTTGTTTGTTTTTTGTTACTATTCTTTGCTAATGAGCAAGTGGTCCTTAATCCACAGTATTCATCAGGCCTCCTGCTGTTATAGCGATAGTAAATCTATCAGGTTTTAAATGAGAGTACTGATCTGAAACTACTAGTAAGCTCACTGGACACTGGAGTATGCTCTTTGGGAGAAAAAATAGTCTGATCACAGAAGTAGATCTGCTCTAAATATGTCATCTTGTCATTAATTTCCCTTCATTGCAAAAATGTTAACAAAGACCTCTAGAGTTGAGCCTCCTGGTAGCTACTACTCCATAAGCTGCTCCTCCCAGATTCTTCAAATTGTTTACGTTCATCAAGGTTGTGATCCTCTTTCCTGAAGTTCAGTATTATTCACACAAAAGTTGTACTGCTCAGTGGGAGGCCAACAGATTATGAATATCAAGAACACTTTTCTTATAAGCAAAACTCCTTGTGAGTTGAACTGTAGCATGAAGCTAGCATTTTGTAAACACAGTCGAAAAAAATGCTGTTGTCTGTTGGTCACCTTTCAGTGTGACTTATTTAAACAGACAGAGGAATAAGATGTTGATATAGTGTTAGTATGATAGCTTCAGTGCTCTCCCTGGCTTACATTCGATGTTTTTCTCAGGTGGCTACTAAATTTTAGAAAAACATTTTGGACTCCTTCACAACTTCCATGGACACACGTACTGAACAATCAACACAAAGTCTGCTCTGTAGATCTTCATGTTCTATATCTTTTTTATTTAAAATGTCTTGATTTGAATGTATATGGTTCCGTGTTGGCTGACTTCCCAAATTATTTTCTAACATTCCTGTAAAGAAGCTCCGTGTGTTTCAGGCTGATCAGTGTGTTTGTGGGTGGTTTATATTAAATGACATATTGGGCGTCAGCTACATTACACAAAAGCCATCTTTAAACTTTGGTAATCAACGTGTGTATGTGTTTTTTATCAGCTGGTGGCTTCAACTTTTGATGTTGGAAGAGTAGCTCCTACCTTGCTCATGGGGATCCAACTAAATACTGAAACACATCAGTCGACACTTTATGTTTCATACAGCATTCCAAAAGTTAGGATGACAGACCATGGCAAATAGTGAATTGTCTTACATGTAATTTTTCCTCTGACCCTCTTGTGAAGTTGTGGATGAGTGTAAACATTGAATCTTAACATGGGGGAACCTGGGCTGTCTTCAGTAGATCCACACCTGCCCTCCCAAAGGTGTCAAAGCAGCGAGCTCAACTTTGCCCTCTTGGTGGTTTTGTGATTAAACCAAGACCTCTCCGCAAAGATTCTTTTGGTAAACCAGGCTGTGCAACAAACCCCGGGCTTTCAGTGACTGTAGTTGGTACCGTGTGTGCATTATGTTGATGTGATGGTGATAAGAAAGTATCTCATTGTTTTTGACAATGTGTATAATAATAACAAAAACAGATCTTCACTTCTGAATTCATTAATGTCCTTGAGAAAATAAAACTGTCCAAATCGAAAGCTTGGATTTGCATCTGATTCTGTATGTTGTGTCATGTTCTTGCTGACTGCATTGCTTACTTGCTTCCACTAGATGGAGCTGAAAGCCACAACATCTGTCTTCTTGATGAAAGAGGAGTTGCATACTTAGGGAATGAATCAGGATCATGTCTCCTTTAATAATTAATATAATTATCTGTCTGTTTAAAAGATAGGCAAATTACTTTTTTTCATACAATATTTAAACTGTTTCCATTTTTTTGTGTTAACAGAAGAAAAAATCAGTATAAACAAAGCTCACAAGGTAGTGTTAGCTTTTTCATGTCTGTGTATAGAAGTATTTGTCGAATGCAGATAGTGTACCTACCATTTGAAATGCTTTATAACATTTAGAGGGAAAAGTGAGTCATTAATAAAAGACATTACTAGATAAAGGCAAAACATACACTACCAGTCAAAAGTTTGATAACACCTTCTCATTCAAGGTTTAGTATTTATTTTAATTATTTGAAACACTGTAGATTAATACTGAAGACATCACAACTATGAAAGAACATATATGGAATTTAATTGACAAAAAAGTGTTAAACAGAGCAGAATATGTTTTATATTTTAGATTCTGTAAAGTCCCCCCTTTTTCCTTCATGACAGCTTTGCACACTCTTGGTATTCTCTCAATCTGCTTCATGAAGTGGTCTCCTGGAATGGTTTCTAATTAACATGAGCCTTGTCAAGAGTTCATTTGTAGAATGACTTGCCTTCTTAATGTGTATGAGACCATCAGTTGTGTTGTTCAGAGGTAGGGTTAGTACACAATGGATAGCCCTATTTGACTACTGTTGTAATCCAGATTATTGCAAAACCAGATTATTTCATAGTTTTCATGTCTGCAGTATTAAACTACAATGTTGAAAATAATTTAAATAAATAAAAACCATTGAATAAGAAGGTTTGTCCAAACTTTGACTGGTAGTGTATGTTAGCCCCAGTGTGACTATATTCAAGTTGAAAAGTGTTATACAACCAAGACATAGTTTTCAGTTTCTCGATTTATTTTAAAAAAAGGAACAACCACACAAACCCTGGAAGTATAATAATTAAATAGTGACGATAGAGAAAGAAAAGTTTACTTTAATTTGATGATTAGCTAAAATATAGCCATCGTGTAGATTTAGACATTTTTATAGTGTCGAACTGCCTTTCAATACTATTTTCAACATCATTAATGTCGACATGATGAATTTCAATAATTTTTTTCATTGTAGAAGTGTCACTTGTTCCCTTTCGTCCCTGTGTGAATATCTGGGTAAATAGGTTATTAAATTCAGTCTCACTTCTATCAGATGAGCTGAATATAAAAAGCGCGTTTCTGAAGCATTCCGGCTTCCGTAGGCAGCAGGAGCGAAAGGGACCTGCTCGCTGCCACAGCCTGAGAGCATCCTCCTCTTTGCCTTCTTATCATCCTCACCAAAACACAGCGGGATGACGGAAAATCATGAGGATATCAGCTCTACACCCTCCGGATTTTCGGTAGAATATCGTTACGGGCTACGTTAGCCGTTTGGCTAGCGTGAAGCTGAGAAAACATGAGGCGTTTTTCCTGATGAAGAGCACACAAAATAGAAAAGAACAGAGTTATCCCTAGCAGAGCGAGCTGGGCTGAGCCTCTAGCTTTCACTGTTTTATTTATGCATATATTTTTATTTTCTTTTACAAACTCCCTCCGAAATTACTTGCGTCAAGAAGCTCACGACATTTTTATTGGACTCATTTCCTCTGCTGATGTGTCTGTAATCTGTGGTTCTCCAGTTAAAGAAGATGCACAGATAGAAGTGGTCGCTTGACAACATCAAGGTAGGTGCTCTGTCTGCTTTCTGGGACGCATTGTTTCATTCAACATCGCATGCATGCCCTCCTTTGTTTCCATTCAGCCTCTAAACATTTATCCTGCAGCCTTATTGCTTTTATTTAAACAGAAAATACATTATCAAACGTGATCGCATGCACTGCCCCCTACCCCCTTTTGTTATCATGCACATTTCCTCAAACTAGCAGCATCTTTACACCCGCCATACTAGGCTCCACTCAGCCTCCCTGCACTGCTCTTCTACAGTAAATGAACCATCCCAGCATTCAGACTGCCTGGGGGGATATTCCACCATGCATTTGGGCTCAATTTGGAGCTTTTCAAATCCACTTTGTGCCACAACTCTCTGAAATTGCTGGCACCATTCCATCCCCAATTTTTGAAGCAAAGGATGCAAAGTGTATGGATGGACTACAGTATCTCTTATCACATGGGCTGGCTACAGCAGCACACTAAGGCAAAGCCAGGGTTACACAGGGGGGATAAAGGGAGAAAGAAGAAGAAGAAGAGGAGGAGCAGGGGGCTTCTTCATCATGACGCTTAACCTAACCAGGCGTTTCCACAGAAGCTCTGTACCTAGACTATAATCCAATCTGACATCTCCTCATAAATGACACAGTATCTCTTTAGGGCTACTGCTGTAGAGGCTATAGCAGCAAGTGGACTGGAACTATCTCGCTTTGTGCTCTAACTAAGTTGTCCAGTATAGGCTGAGTGGCCTTTAGTGTCGTTAGTGTCATTGTGATTAAGTTTTCCTGTACTGTATAAACATTTCATCATGGTGTTTTCAGGCAGTGCTTTATATTTTGGAGAGCTATTCAGTGAGATGTGGATTGTAATTCAGTGTGAGTTTAATGTGTGTTCCAAATGTATGGTTGCAGAGTTGCTGAAAAGCTGAAAGTGAAGCTGGATACATACATGAGAAAGGCTTCATCAAATGCATATTCTCTATTCACTTATCAGCTGATTATTTTTGATTTATACTTATGTAACACAATTTTTCCAAGGCAAAGTAATCAAATAGCTAGTTTGGTGCCATGATACATCCAAATTCTAAAGGTTTTCAGTTGATTATGATACAAGAAGAGCAGGAAAAGCTCATATTTAGGGGACTTAAAAGTGAGTGTAATATAATTACCCCCACAAAGCCCCTGTTTATTGTTTCATCCCATTGCATTCACACTATCCCTTCATTCTGCACTCTGCATGCAGTCCCACGGGTGTCAGTACAGCCTGTCAGAAAGTTTTACCATTTGACAAAATCACTTGACTCAAGGACCAGTTGCATGCTTATTCAGAAGCTTTTAACAGTATCGTATAGTTTTCAACAGTAGATTGTGTCTGTGAAGTTGCCGTCCAACGATGGGCCTTTTTTTTTTCCACAGGGAACATTTTGACACGTCACAGTGGGGAAAGCAGTCGCCCATGTATTGTGCACGCTGGCTCCCTGTTGGTACTTAATTGGATGTTAGAATAGAACAGAGCCATGATAATGTTATTAGTTATACCTTGTGCTTGTCCGACTATGACAAGTCAAAAATGCTGTGAGGATGACCCAGTGGTTAGACCGTGACCATGTGCGAGAGTTGAAAGCAAAACAATTACTTTTTCCACCTTTTTTTGTGGCATGTTGCCTTTATTGAAAAGAGCTGATAGAGGTTGGGAATTTAGGGAGTAGAGGGTGAGGTAGACATGCATCAAAAGGCTGGAAGTCAGCAAGTGTCTCGGACTAAAGCCTCCATACATGGGGCGCCTGCTCTACCAACGGAGCCAAACCAGAGACCACCAAAACAAGCAGGTTAATGGACCTTAAGTGGCTGTTGTTCCGTCTGTGGTTGTTTCCAGTATCAAGAATGAACTGTTAAGCCAGCACCACGTGAATCTCAGGTCAGTTAAGTCCACTCATGTACAGTGATTCTGCTGAGACATGTTCTGACCATCTGCTGTGAAAACCTGTTTTATCTGTTTTCTGACCTGAGGCGTATCAGAGAGCAGGGAGGTGTTTGTGACATCAGATGTGAAATTACAGGTGGTGTACTAGTTCTTTAAATAGATTCATCATTTATATATTATTCAGAATTTGCCCACCTATAGTTACACCAGCTGTTCCTTCATTCCTTTATGAAGTTCATGTGTCCTGATTTCTCAGTATGTTGCTTGGAAACAATGCAAAGCTCTGAACTGAGCACACAGGGAGTTACCTTTACACACTGGAGTGTAATATTCAAGAGTTATAGCTACACATTAAACCATACATGATTGTGTGTTGTGCTTTTATGAATGATTGTAGAAATATGCGCTGTTACTCCTCAGAATCGGTGAAAAACCTATATAATCATGCTAACCTGACTGATGCTGTTTGTACATCTAGTGAGCGGTTATTAGCATGTTTAACATTTTAAGGAATGTGTTATTTTAGTAGCCTGCTGTAAAATTTAAATTTTCCTGATAAAACAGCATTTTGATCAAGTTGACAATAATTCAAATAACCTTTTACACTTTGGTTCAAACGGTCCTTATTATTGGCAAGCTAAGAGTTACAGCTGGCATTTGCTTGGTGGAAGTATTAGCACAGTGATCTGTAGCTCCTGCCGAAGGGGAGGAGTTTGAAGAATTTGTGTCCAGGGTGTGAGGGGTCAGCAGTGATGCTACCTGCCCGTTTCCTGACCCGGGACCGGTACAAGTCCTGGATGGGGGGCAGGTCGACACCGATGATTTTTTCTGCAGTCCTTATAATCCGTTGCAGTCTGTGTTTGTCTAGTTTGGTTGCAGATCCAAACCAGACAGTGATGGAGGTGAACATTCAGCAGTGTCTATACCTTCAAGGGATGACACATGATTTTCGAATGCTATAATATTTGTTTACTTATCAAAAATCGAAGAGTTAATGTGCATATAATCTCATTTTAAAGGTAGAATGTTTCCCGGTTGTATTATAGTATCCCCGCCAGACGATGGCTATGGAGCGTCTTATTGCTGTTTGCTGACCGCATTTAGTAGCTAACAGGAGAATAAGAATGCTAACTGCAGTAAATGGGAAAAGAAGAACAAAACATTAGCGACAGTCGCTGGAAATATGTGGTAATGTTGTGGGATTCAGAATCTTAGAAAATTTCAGAAACTGAGCATGGCTGTAAAATGTAAACATAGGCACCACACTACTGCTTCACAGAAACACTGGAGGGCACTGGACACTGCCAGTGCCCGCTACTAGCAGCACCTCATCCCGGTGCTGGTTAACGTGACTACCACACAAACGTACCATTAACGGGACAGGTGGAATGTTGTCAAATAGATGCCAGTGATTATCAAATTGTATTTTTTGCTTGAAATGCCCATCCCTAATACCTTTATTTAGCAAAAACTCAATAGTACAACTTTCCTGATGTGAACTTAAACCGAGCCACAGTCCTCAAATATATTATTATGATTATAGTATATGGCTTCAGACCATAGACTGAAAATATGGACGTAGTATCTGTGACGTCACCCATCTTTTTCTGAAGCGCTGTTTTGAGGCCAATCGTTGGCGGGAACCATATTGCTGCTGTTGAGAGATTGTGACGTAAAGAGGCAGGCTTTGAGCCTCTTTAATCAAGTTCATTTTTTTTTTAGTCAATCAAGTCAGCTGTGCCTCTCATTAGAAAACTTGTAATTTAATACCTTCGAAATTGCCTCGTTTGAAAAAAAAAAATATCACCCCCCCTTACAGTGTGTGCCGATCGAGAAATGAGCTATCCAGACTACACTCGTTTTTTGTACCAGGCTGTAAACATGTTTATTTCTGCTGTAAAGATCAGCTTTTTTGAATTGGTGTGTATGTGGTTTCCGGTACTTCCGGAACCAGCCTCAAGCGGATCCTCAATGAACTGCAGTTTTTAGCACTTCCGCGTTGGACTTATATTTTTAGACCGGAGGTTGCCACTTGCTTCAGACATGCTGAAAAGGGTTTAACTTTAGCTTGTATTTCACTACTGTAAAGGCTGATTTATACTTCTGCGTCTCCCCTACGCAGCAGGGGCTGACGCGGACATGAGCCCCACATACTTGTGCGTCGGTGTGTCTGTGTCGCGCAGCAATTCTCCGCCGAAACGCTTGAGGGCAGTGCGGTCTCTCTGATAGCCGGCCGCCTGCTTCCGGTCCCGCTACAATCTCTGTTTACTTTTCCACAGAGTTTCAGAGCGTGTTATGTTAATCTACAGCTGATGCATGTTGCTGTTTATCATACAGACATGATTACATGAAGAATAGAGAGGAGGAGATGAAATACACGGCCGATGTGCGGCCGATGTGCGGGATCCCGGAAGTGTAAATGCGGGAAAGACAAAGCCGCCGAGCGGACCAATCACAGAGCTTGCGGTCCGCGTCGATTCTACGGGGAGTTACATTTTGGAGGAGGTGCAAGTCAACTACGTGCGTAGGCCACGGCGTAGGTACGGGAGCTACGTGGACCCCCGGCGTAGGGTACGCCGTTGATTCAACGCAGAAGTATAGATCAGCCTTAACTGTTTGGATAAGCGTCCTGTAAACATTTTGTTCTGGTTCTCCTTAGTCATTACACCTCTGTTCAGTCTTTAAAAAGAAGTGCTGCATGATTCATCTAATTGCAATTGCAAAGTGAGAATGTATGATATATAATCACATAAAAGGCTGCGATTAGCAAATTAAATAAATGGGCATGTGTGTCTGTGTTGCAGCCTCCCATCTGATTGGTTGGAGTCTGTTTGGTTACGCCTATCAGCTTGTGTGTGTGTGTGTGTGTGTCTGGACAGCAAATTTGTATGGTCACATATCTATCCAGTGGCCAATATGGATGCAGACCATAGACTGTATAAAATATGCACGTAGTATCCGTGACGTCACCCATCTGTTCCTGAGAGCTGTTTTGAAGCAAATCGACGGCAGCAGCCATATCGGAAATGCGGAACTCAACCAGGCAGAGTGTGACGTAGTGTGAGCCTCCAAGCCAATAGCTATGTGTTCCCGACCGGAAGTCATGTCAGTCATGTCATTCATGTCAGTCATGTCCTTATTTGGGCAAAACTGGTAATCTTAATATCTTTTGAACCGCCACGTTAGAAAAATATTGTCTTTTTCCCATTCATTTCTATGTGGTTTCCAGTGTTTCTGCAGCCAGCCTCAAGCGGATTTTCGATGTATTGCAGTTTATAACACTTCCGCATGGGCTTCATCGTTTGAGACCGGAGTTTGCCGCTTGATGCAAACAAGCAGTAGCATGATGAGCAAGATGAGGCTGAATTGATGGCAAAAAAAAGTCTTCTATATGGGAATATTTTGGACTCAGTTAGGGTGTCGTTGAACAGAAAGAAGCGCTGTGCAGAACTTGCAAAGTTCAAGTCACATGACCAATAAGTATCGTGACTTGAGAAGATCCCCAGCCCTGCCCTGCCCTGCTTAAGTTCACAGAGTTACACTGTCTCTGTTTACACTTTAAAGAAATGGCTTCATTTTTTAAAGTTTATAGAAGTGCCACATTGCTATTGTCTTTGCACATTGGAGGAATGCATTTATTTTAGTATGTATTTATATACATATTTCAAAACAATCTATACTCTCTTACCCACTAAAATTGCAATCGCACACTTTCACCGGTCATGCAGCAGTACCTCACGGTGACTAAAGTAGACCTCACGCTGTAGATGAAGCTGCCTCCATCTTTGGAAAGGCTCAGTGAAGAGCAAACAGCATATCTTCTGTTGGTTTCCTCCGATTCTCTCAGTCTCCTCACCTTGCTGGTCCCGCCAGTCAGAGCTGCAGCCGCTGCTACAGACTCATCTGATTGCTCTTTCGTGTTGGGATTTGTTGTCATGGGAACTATGTGTGTGCGTGCGTGTGCGTGCGCGTGTGCGTGTGTGTGTGTGCGTGTGTGTGTGTGTGTGAGAGTCAAAGTGTCTTTTGTTGTCTACAGATGTTCACATTATTCTTTCTTTAGACTCTAAAGTAAGGGTCAGACAGCAAGTTTAGGTTCCTTACTGCAGTATTCTACTATATGAATTTAAATTCTTTAGATTTATATAGGCATCCCTCTAATTCTGACACTTTACTATAGACCTTTAGCATTCAAATAATCGTGCAAGTCTGTCCATACTGTACTGTGTCATAGTGCTGCGGTAGTTTGTTTTTGCCGCATTGACCAGTTCTGTCAAAATGAGCTATAAGTTATAGGGATGCAACGATATCAAAATCTCACGGTACGATATCGTCACTGTATTAAGGCCACAGTATGGTATTATTGCGGTATTGTCAAAAAAATAAGATGACTTTGAAAAAATGTCATAGTGTGGAAAATTTAGTGCCAGGAATGATAAGGATAAACCATAGACTGAATAAAATATGGATGTAGTATCCGTGACGTCACCCGTCTGTTTCTGAAGAGCTGTTTTGAAGCTAATCTGCAGCAGCAGCAGCCATATTGCTTCTGTCGAGCCAGTGTGACGTAAAGAGGCGTAGTTTGAGCCTCCTAGCCAACAGCTTGCAGTGTTCCTGCAGGCAGCTGTGCCTCTCATTGGAAGACTAGTAATCTCAATATCTTCGAAATTGCCGCGTTAGAAAATAATTCACCCCACGCTCACAGTGAGAGGACATCGAGAAATGAGCTATTCAGACTACACTCGTCTTTTGTACCAGGCTGTAAACATGTTTATTAATGCTGCAAAGATCGTCTTTTCCCCATTCATGTGTATGTGACTTCTGGTACTTCGGGAGCCAGCCTCAAGCGGATCCTCGATGAACTGCAGTTTTTAACACTTCCGCATTGACTCATATTTTGAGACCGGAGGTTGCCGCTTTGGATAAACACACTTACTGTTATTGAACACAAACATAATGCTCAAATGTTCTAATCACATGTATTACCACCAAAACATATTTTCAAGTGCAGTGAACATTGCAGGCACATCCAGTGTTTCAATTAACAAGCAAATAAAAAAAACCTTTCGGGTGAGTGTCTTTAAACTGACTGGAATTTTGTATCTTGGCTCAAGCGCGTTCACCAACCTTTTAAATCCCTCATTGTCCACCACTGAAAACAGCTGCAGGGTGATGATTCATCAAGTGCCTTCTCGTATAACTTGTTTTCCCCGACGATCCAATCTGGCGGTGTCTGCAAACAGTTTTTTGCATGTCCGTCATGTTTTCTCCCTGATTGCTTTTGTTTACTGCAAAACCGAAGTGCGTCCATACTTCTGATTTAAACTTTGCAGGAGGTTCCACTAGTTTAAGTTTTCCGCTCTGCTTCCCCTCTGTGCTTTCTGCCATTTTTCATGCACTGTGCAGGTGATCATGGGAAATGATGTTTGCTTCTCAGACCGGCCAACTCAATAGCGCCAGAAAAAACTACACTAGCGGGAGTACTCCGAGTCCCTGTTTGATACCGTCACATGCCACGGCATTATTGTGAGAATTTTGAAACCAAGATACCGCGATACCAAGATATTTACAATACTGTTACATCCCTAATAAATGAATATGAATCTTTCATATAAGTTGCTAACAAGCTAAAATCAAAGTCATCTGTTGTTGTGAGAAGTCACTGAGATCAGTCTGTGTTTAGCCAAAGAACCTCCACTCTGTAACATCACCGTCTATCAGTGTTTTTGCTGTTCAAGAAAATCTGATTGAGTGATGCATCTTTTCAACTTGATTCTTTTGTCCTCTTTGTCTTTCCCACATGAGGTTTTAATAAATCAAGCTTTTAAAGTTCCTATATTTATATTGAAAATAGGTATTTGGATCAAGTAGCATATGAAAACGGAGTGTGCCAAACACTTTATTTGGACCTCAGGAATTCAGTCCCACCTGCTGGAGTCTGGCATTTATGAATGATATTATTTCATAGGGTTTGGTGGCATGATGTTTCAAGCTTAACTACACCCTCACAGTCTGTGGACCAGGCAATTGAACACACTTCTGTGCTGCCTCTGTAGCTTCAGCAGGAGTTAAGATACCAACACCAGACAGTCTGCTGTTTCCAGTATCTCTTTCTGCACCCTTTTCTTCTCCGTCTCCACTGTCACCAGCTTACAAAAGACAGAAAATGCCCCTCATTCCCATGGGGGGAGACAGTGATGTTTGAAGAAATGCTTTGACATTTGGGGAAATGCTTTGGCTGGTTGCCTAGTAACCTCACTGTGATGACAAGACTCCAGGAAGTCTCTGGTTGCAGCTGAGGGATTTTCCAGCACAACACTTATAACTTAAAACTAAAAGCTGTTAAATACACTTTTGTCTTGCCAAAAAAAAAACGTTATTACATGCCAGTCAGTTAGCTTTCCAGGACGTCCAGGCAGATTTTATTTGTCATTTAACCAGTTATTTTTTCACGGCAAATCAATGATTGTGAAATTAGTGATAAAGAATCTCTAATTAGTCATCCAGTGTACAGTTTTAAAATTAAGAACATATTATTCTTAGCTCTAAATCTTAAAGTTATCTCAAGACATTTTATGAAAAAAGTAGAAATAAAGCCAATGTCTGCTATTTTGCTAACACTGTTTAATAAGCATTAATAAGTATGATAATGATCATTTAAGTGAGACTGATATTAATTATTGTATTGAAGCTGGTCCACAGCAGCAGGTGGTCTGCAGTGATGATCCACAGTTATTCACAAGACAATGGAGCTACGAAAACTCTTGTGACGTATAGGAGAGATGATCTTGGTGTGTCATGTCCATATGAAAAAAAGGTTCCTTCAAGGGGTGCTGGTGTAATGTACGTGACCAACTCAATGGGCTGTCAGCAAGAACAGAGGAAGATGAGACGAACCTTCCAGTCCAAAGAATATTTATTATATCTGATCCAACTGATTAGTCTGTTGAAAATGATCAAACAAAGGTAACATAAATTATGATGATAGTTATCCTTCATTCTGTCAAATTAACTGTATTTATGAATATCCATGTATCTCTAAGGCAAACTAAGAAACTACAGACTTTAAATAAAGGAAAACTCACAGATCAAATACACAGTTGCTCAGTTATGGAGATGTAGGATATACAGCCAGCAGCCAACTCCATTGTTCTCTCAAAAGGGCTGACACAGGTGAGCTGGCTGTCCTTTATCCGCTCTATAGCTCCTCCCACTCAGGCAGCAGGTGAGCTGGCAAGGGAGAGCCAAAAGAGGAGGGGGGATTTTCTACACCATAGACTATAAAACATGGAGGAAGTCTCAGTGACTTCACCCATTGGCTTTTGATAAGGTGTGTCAATGGTCGCCAAATTGGAAAGGCTGTTTCCAACTAGCTTCTGGCTAGTTAAAAACAAGTCAAAGAGGCAGAGCTGACACCTGGCGATCAGCTACAAGAGCCACCTGTCTGTCGTACCAGCCACGCACCAAATCATGCCTTATCATGCATAACTCTAAGGTCCTGTTCACACAGTAACATTTGGATGGAAAACAGTCAACATTAATAACCCTGCGGTTCATCGACACCGAAATGGTGTTTGGGCAACTGCAAACACAAACTTTTGGAAAACATATAAAGGGACACTTTTTGAAGAAGCAACCCCTTTTGTAGCTTTTGAAATGAACGATACGCAGATCCTCTGAAAGATCTTCCGTCACAGTCCCATTTGCATCGAATGTAATATACCCAGTCAAATAGCCTTGCATGAGTAGGAAGACAGTAACAACAATGGCAGACTATTGAGCTGTGTTTGTGCTGCTGACTCCACTGAGTTTATCAACATTTCTACAGACAAAGTTAACAGTTTTTGAGCGTGCGTTTGCCAAGGTCTTCTTATTTATTTGTACTCAATGCTTTGCTGTAGAATGGCTTTATGCTCAAGTGTGTGGTGGTCTTTGGTGGTGTTTCATTTCAAAGTTATACCGCCAACTCCTGGTCTGGCATACATACTCCAGTGTTTCAGTTGTTTTTGCCTGGTCATGTAAACATGGAAGTCTGGTTTTTAATTGGGTCATTCTTGTGCAAACAAGTTCTAAGATGTAATATATAATGTATATTCTAAACAGATATGTTACAAAAACAAATCCAACCCTGTACAGTTGTCAGGAATGGAGCCAGCCTCAAGTGGACATTCAGGGAACTGCAGTCAGCGTTGGCTTCATTTTTTAACACGGGGGGTCATGTCTTTCTCAAGCCCCCCAGCGGTCTGAGCCTATAGCAGCAAAACCAGAGGCTGGTCCAAACCTGAGCTTTAATTTTCCCAGTAAGGGAGTACAGGCCAGTTAAAATCCTCAAAATTACCATCATAAATCATCAGTATTACCCCTCAGTCTCACAACGGGATGACATTTTTACTTTTCTTTTTTCACTTTAAAAGGAGAAACGCTGCTTGTTTAAACTTCCAGGTACTCACTCAATAGAATTACAGAAATAACACCAAAGGACACAGGTTGATTAACTCAACATCCATTGAAAGCATAATTGGACAGCAGTGGCCTCAAGCCTAATGTCCCACTGATGTATTAAGCCAACAAAAAAAGACACTCATTTAAATAAACTGTCTTTAAAACCCCCTCACCAAATCCTCATCTCACTCCCTCTACCCACAATCCTTCTCCAAGCGCTTCAGCCTTCCTTCCGCTGGAGCACTTAATTTATTTCTTTGCTCTGGTGCCAAATGAGCAGCTGGATCAGAGGGGAGAGAGAGAGAGAAGGAGAGAGATAGAGGGAGTGAGACTTAGAGAAAGAGAGAGAGATGATGATGATGTTTTGAATGCAGTCTGCTGACTGAAGCTGCAGACGGGACTTTGTTTTATTTGCATAAAGCGAATGTAGCCTCCATGCTGGGAAACAGCAGATGCAACACTGGAGGAGGATTCCTCGAATGGCTTTCTGCGTCTGACTAAACAAGATAATGCTTTTCCAGTTTCGAGAGTACCGTCACATACCAAACATCCATGCTGCGATGCCTCTTTTATTTCTACTTTTTTATATTTTTTTGTCAAATTTGTCTGGAAAAACAAATTGGCTAAAATGCTTAAAGAAAGTGGGTCCTTGAAAAGTAAGCAGTGCACTTGTTCTTGGATAAGAAGAAGCTGAAAGAGGAGCGTTGAGGCAATGTGGTATCAGACTTTTAAACAGTCCAACCTTCTTCAGATCAGAGACAGCTCAGAGGCAATTTAATATCCGCATGGGCAGAGCTGAGTAGAGTGAGGTTGAGCACAGAGAACAGTGGAGTTTTTTTTTTTTCTGTATTAACTCTGCTTTTTACTCTCCTCCTCTTCTACTTCTTCTGTTCTGCCTTCCTCCACTCAGCTCTTTTCATGTTTGCTCTTATTCTTTCCTGCTCTGTTCTGTTTTTAGCTTCACTTCTTTGTAGCTTCAGTGAAACGAACGACAAAGTCCACAGACTTCAGAGGCACCATGAATCTGTCACAAAAATCTGCCAACAGTTAACACCAATACCTCATTTAAGAGACCTTAAGTTTTCTTTAGTTAACAGAAAATCCTCTGTAAATCATTGCCATTTTCTCAGGTGTGAAATCATGCATCTATTACATCAGCAAGATAAATTAAAATTCATGCTGCAGAGATTTCCATCCATAGATAAATTAATAAGATTAGATAAGATAATCCTTTATTTGTCCCACACAGCAGCAAAGTGTAAAGTGCAACATTACACAGTACACAGTACTTTCCCCTATGACTTAGCTGCACTCTATGTATAGCTATAATTAGCAGACATTAGCATCAACTCTTAACCACTAAATTGATTTAAAGATGGACATGACACACCTTCACTGCCTCTCGTTATTCAAAAAAATGAAGCCAAAACTAGCTGCTGCTACAGCATTGACGTCATACCCCTTACGCTTAAATCCCTCGGGGTTCTTGTGTTGATGTGAAGCAGACACTCAGGGTTAGGGAAAGTTCAGTGACGTTATCTCTTGCTGTTCTTCTTCTACTCTGCTAATCTGGTGCACACAACCCAGCAGGAGCAGTATTTGTCAAAAGAGCTGTCAATCATGGTGTTAGATCTCTTTTTATGGTGTCAAATATCTATTTAGACAAAATTTCTCAAATTTTAAATAATTTGACGTAAATCTTTTTGATAAAAACTACCTTTAAATGATGTTTTGAAAAATGTATTTGATGTGAATTTCTGATTTTTTGTTTTACCCATGTCCCATCTGTTTACATTGAGGAGGCGGGGTTTAATAGCTGGACTGCAGCCACCCAGAAGGGCTCATCAAAAGGCTTTAGCTTCACTTTGATTGGAGCTGTGATGTCCTTTCATTCATCCTATGGACTACTTTTAGGGACACAAATTGCAAGCACCCTCCATAATCAATATTTAGAAAGATTAACGATTAATTATCATTTACTCATAAGTAAAAACTTAGATTTTCACTCTGACAAATGCAATACTAAATGCCCTTTTTTAAAAGAAATTCAATATTTAACCCAGTAACATAATGCACATAACTGACAGTACTGCATGGCTACAGAACATATATACTGTAGATGCATACAAATTATTTAACACTCTGAATATGAACAAGCGGAGCAGCTTCATATACAGTCATATACAGTGAGGCTCAACCTACTGAATATGGAATTGCTGCAACAAAAGATCTGAACAGAAAAATATTTTAGACTCTGTGTCCAGTTTTCTACCTTCTTTTTCTCACTGTGAGAAATAAGCATGTCCAAATGGTCGGGTGTGAGTCAGGAGAGCAACGTGGTCCCAATCAGTCTGGAAACAGAAAACACACGCTCAAACAGCACTGATGTTGCTAGTATGCAGAAATATTGGCGTGCAAGCTTTGCCAGGAAATCTCTCTGCATTGACTTTTTACCAGGCTTCCAGCTATGTATCAAAAGATGAGGCAATGTCCCCTAAAAAGTTCTCAACCACCAATATAGTTGGGTAGTGCACGGCTATGGACACCAGCTTGAAGCAACACCTTTGAATCACTCTTGATTAATTGTTAACATCCCCAGTTCTTACCTTAGAGATTAGTAGTTTAATCGATCATGTTCTGTGATTAATTCGGCAACCTCCATAGTTCCGAAAACGCGTGATCTGTGGATTTAAAAAAATGTCATCATGGTGTACAATAACAAATTATGACTAGCTTTTACTGTTTCTTGAAACACCTTCACTTCAAATGCATGGGAAAGTGACCTGTCTGTTTGTGTCTGCCACACTTCCACGTACAGGTTGATTCCTGATTTGAGTCCAGTGACTCAACCGTTTAGTTTGTTGTCAGTTTTGGAATATTTAAATGTAAAAGCAATATTTAACTTTGTTTATTCAAATAAATATATCTTTGTTCAACAAGGCTTTTTAAACCCTTGTTATTGACATACAAGGAGACACATCGTGTTTCATTGTGCCTTGAAATGCACGCTTAGAGTCGTGAGCAATTCAATCTGTGATCCAAACCAAACCATAAGATTTGTGTCCCCCCCCCCCCCCCCCCCCCCCATGAGGGATCTTTGCCGTATCATCGGTAAGTCCCAAGTGTGCTTCGGTTAGTGGAAGGGGTGTGTAGTCAGTCCTTCGGCCCCATCAGCCAGATCACTTCTGGGCATGCCTTGGTGTTTGCTGCCAATGTAGCTATGTTTCGTCTTCACTTAAAAAAACGGGAGATGGAGGTGCCCCGTCCATATGGTTGTACATATTAGTGTAAAATGTCTTTCTTATATCAGCTTATCTTATTGTTTAATGCTATAGAACAAAACACGTTACTACCACTAAAGTTTGCACCAATGTATCGTTGGTGACACCAACACTCTGAAAAGCAGCCTGTAAAAATTCTACATATAACAGCTTCTCTGTGAGTTTAACAGGAAAGGTTTCCCTTTTTTCTTGCTCAGACTTTTGTCTCAAGCTGTGGAATATACTCTTTAATGTTAGGGTGGCACAGGTTTACTGAAATCATCTTGCTAGATCAGGAGAGGAAGGCTTGTTTTGTGCACATAAAACCAGTTGTTCTAGTCTTTAGTAATTATTTCACATATTTCATCATCAAGGCTGAGAAATAAGAAAACAAAATCAACATTGTTTGTTCTTTTTTCCCTCTTAATCTGTACAAGTTTGCCAAACTCATGGATGTTAATTAGCTTTGGATGATTACATTTTCCTGCTGGTGAAATCAATAACCACTGACTGAAGCTTTCATCTCCTCTGGCTTGTCAAGACAGCAGGATTGGGTGAACCAGTTCTTGCAGCTTTCAGTTTGAGATTTCAGAGGAAAAATACTCCACCACTTATAGAATAGTAGAAAGGTGGGTAAAAAAAAAGTGGATTGAAAAAGAGAGAAATGGCCATTTCTCTCCTGTGTGTTTGTGAGGAGTGGATTACGGCGCAGGAGGTCAGAGGTCAGAGTCACTGTCATTTATCGCTCCTCTGCTGCCTTACTGTTTCCTTTTTCACTTTTATTTGCCCTTTATGCTTCCTCTGTCTATCAGTTTTAAACTCTACCCTTTCTCTCTTTGTTCCTTATGTTAAAATATATTCTATATGCTGCATTTTCATGAACAAACATCCATCTAAGAAACACTCTCACACACTAGGACTCCTGAAAAACTGTCAGTGAAAACCTGGCTCAGCAGAAACACAGTGTCCTCTCGCTCCTACCCTCAGGCAGAACAGACACATGGCTGTGGTGTGACCCTCCAACAGCAAGCAGAGACATTTGTTATCGATCATGTAATCTACACTTTGGCCTTGTGTTATCACAGTCATCTCGTGGGACAAATCAGAGGTTATCAAGGGACTACTTTCTGCCTCTGGCTCCTCTTTGGGATTCCCTGAGGTTCTCTCTGTGGCTTTGCTCCTCTTTCTCCTCTGAGTGCCCGTCCATGCACCAAACATACCGTTTGGAAATGTTAGATGTAGTGTAAAGCAAGCTGCTAGTGCTTTTTTGCAGAACAGAGTTGAGAAGTGAGGCTTTATCGTTAGTTTTGATGCAATTTTAAGTATTCAATTATCTCTTTAATATTTTGCAAATTAATTTATTGTTTAAAAGTAGTTAGAAAATCATGAAATATGTTCCTTTTGTGATGAAAGACTATATTGAATCATGGACAGTACAAGAGCTGTCCCAAAGTGAAGCCAAAACTTTTACAGCTCCCCCAAGTGACTGGCTGCAATAGAAGTCTCAAAGCCTGCCTCCTCCATTCTAACAGATGGAACATGAGTTGAGCGAGAAAATCAAAATACAAGTCAATGAATTGTTCTAAAACATGCTTTTTTGGGGGTTAGGCGGAGTCCTGAGGAAATGCTACATACAAATTCATGCTAGTTTTCCGTGACTACCAACCCTGGCTTTAACTTGTGTTTTGGTCAATGAAAGTGGTGTTTAGCACAAGAAGACAGATCGCTAGGCTCCCAATCACGTCACCTGCACAGTATGTCAGTGCATGTAGAGACAGAATTTTGGCTTCATTTTACCGATAAGAGGATATAGAGGCGCCATCCATATTTATTATAAATACAAAACTGTATAAACAAAACAAACACGTTTTAAATGCTTACTTGTCATTTGACATGAGATACTGCATGTGACCCCAGTGATTCTGTGACTAATTACATATTTTGAATATATATTTATCACCCATAACCTATATAAATCAAGGTAAAAAAAAACTTCTCTCTGATATCGGAAAAAAACAATCAAATCAAATGATAATTTACTCACATTTTCAGGCTATTTTGACCTCTATATGTACTTAATCCATTTGGTTTACAATTAATAATTTAACCTGCTCTATACAGCAGCCTAACTAAATGACAGTTATGATATTAATGTTTTATATGGATGATTCAATTATGTATTGATTTCAAACAGCCACCTATGATCCATAGAACAGCTATGAAAACAGATGCTTTCTCACTCACGGTCACAGCCCTGTCATTATCCACTACCTCCTTTGTTTGGTGGATAGGTTGTTTGTTGTTTCAAAGGAAGGCCACTGACATTTTTATTTAAAGGATTGAGGATGAACTGCAGAGTCCTGTCAGTTGACAGACACTGAAAGGTCAGTGTGTTGTGGTGGGAAGTGGACTGGAGTTGAGCGGCTGATTCATTCATGATGAGACTGAAGCTCACTCACAAGAATAAAAAAAGATGACATCAGTGCTTTCAAAACTGGTGACTGTACTGGTGCATGTGGGTCTTGAATGACTTACACATGTTCTTATATTGTTGATTTTTCCTTTTTTTTTCCAGGGGGTGAGAGACTTTTACATACATATTGGCTACTGTGAGTCATTAATGTTTGAAAAACATCAGAGCACCTTTACTTATTTCTGACAGGAATTATGTGTTTAAAATTCACAGCTGTACTGATAGCTGGTATTTCAGATTTCAAAGACATGAAAAATATGTTATGTTAAGCTCCCTGCTGTTGTTTTGAATGAGATGAATAGCTTTTTCCTTATCAATATGTTGATATGTCTTACATAACGCATCATAAACCAAATTAAAGGTACAGTGGGTCGTTTTTAGCAGCATTTAGTAGATCAGACTTGGTAGAGCGTGTCCCCTTTATGGAGGACGCCATCTTAGGCATCTTTGTACAGTAGCAGAGGGTGGACAAATGCTTTTATATTTATTAAATGTCCATGTGAAACTCACTGACTGGGAGACAAAGAAGAAGAAGAATGGTTGTTGTGCACAAAATAATTTGTATTGATAGACGTGCCTGATGCGAGAACTTGATAAATGGAGGATTATACTTATCATGCATCACTGGAGCTTCTTGTCCCCTGAAGGCCACCGTCGCTTCACCTCCAGAAGGGGCAAGCAGGGGAGTGTTTTAGCTGAAAAATCTACATATTGCAAATATTCCCATTTCTTCAAACTGTACCTTTTTGATTATTTAGCATTCAGGTTCTAAATGTCACAAACTACCCCCCCCCCAAACATGTACTTTAATGAGAAAACATTCAAGAAATCTCTGAAAGAGCAACATGATCAAGCAGCACCCGCTTGGTGTTGAAATCTGAACCAATGCTTAGGACAAAAACTGCAGGTACTTGAGGGTCCACTAGAGGCACTACAAAGCCATTTTAAAATGCCCATTTTTACCGAAGAATTAACTTGTTACAGCCTGGTTCAAGACATGTTTAGATCTCACTAGCTTAATACTTTATTCATACACTCTGTACAGAGATGAATGTTTTTAGGCTCTGACGGTTTTTGTTTAAAGGTTTGGTGTATTCAATATTTTCTTATAGTGACTGTTGGGCTTAAACTCGCCTCTTCAGATACCAATGGGTGACATCACTAAGAGTACCTTCATGTTTTATACAGTCTATGAACAAAAAGAAAACCATCAAGTATTCACAAAGACTTGGCATCAGTGAATTTCTGGCTTTTATTCGTTTAAAATAAGTGACACAATGAATCACTTATTGACTCATAGCTTACATAATATACACCACATTTTTGTGTCCTTTTTTGTAAAATGTTAGTGAGCATTGGTTTCAGTATGAGGTCAGATTGTATAATCTATCTTGGATCCAGGATCAATCCCAGACAGTGGAATATGCAGGAGGTCATTTTCTTAACTCCAGCACAATATGTTGTATTATAACCATCATGGCCTCCTTCTTACTGACATGACCCAGATCCTTCCTAATAACAGTGTGTACTCTGTCTTTGTCACTCTGTTTCCATCCTTTCTCTCCCTCCCCCTCTCTCTTCATTTTTATGATATCCCTCTCTCATTTGTGCTTCAGCAGGGACATAATCTTCAGTGCAGACTGTGGTCTGGTAGTAGTAAATCAGTTTCTGCAGACTTATGATGGAAGGGAATACCTCTGGCTAAATTTAGAAATTGAAAATAGATATGCGATAACAGCAAAATATTACTCACCACCTTTTTTTTGTCTGTAATGAAAGTAGATTTCGCTGCTCATAGACACATTAGACACAAACTGTGAACCAAAGCTGGTAGATTTAAGCCAAACATGACTCCTGTCCATCCATAGTGCTCTGGTTTGTTTGTGGGAGATGACCTGCCTACAGCTAGATGTGCTGAGGCCCTGAGAGAGCTCAGAGGCTTCATGCTATCTAGTGTAGCATGGCTAATGTATTTTTGATAAGGCTGGGAGGGCTGAGTTGTAGGTTTAAATGCCAGGGGCCCTGAGCTCTGGAGACAGAGCGGGAGAGAGTGGAGGAGGGCGCAGAGAAGAAATATAGTTTTTGTGGCTAAAAGCTCCTCTAGCTAGAAGTCTTGCATTTTCATTCTAAGTCATTTTTCTCATAACTAATTTCATATCTTTACTTTTTAGCAAATTTCTTTCTGTTTAATCATGAGGTTATATCACAGACACGATTTACACCTGCAATGATATTGCTCTGGCCTCTATAGGGAAGCAGAGACAAGCTAAGAACACAACATTGAGATATTATGAATAGTTGCTAGCTGTTGCCTTTCAAGACATCTTAAAGCCAAGAGAAACATCACTTGTTGGAGTCTCTTTTTTCTGAACAACAAGCAGGCTGAACAACAATTCATTCTCCTTCAGGTTGTCTCACTGCTATAGTATGCTCCAAATATGTTCCTTGCTAGTTGCTAGCTGTGTAAACTTGGATAAGCCAGCAGCTGTGGCAAAAATGACATTCACAAGCTTGCATTAATCAGTAAAGTTGAAGTTTAGCATGTGAAAAATAGCACTTTAAAGCAAAAGTTTGACAGTAAAGGAGATATGCTCTGCCTTTTTACTTGAGAGTTGTGCTAAAAAAGGGAACTTTTGCTAGCAGCAAGTTAGCTTATTTGAGATAATAAACATCTAGCTTGGCTCTCTTCAAAGCTAATCAAAGCCTTCTAGCAGCACCTGTGAAGCTCCATAGTTAACATTTTGGAACACATGTTTAATTTAATCAGAACACACTTGTGAAAAAATGTTTCTGGAGTTATACTATGGACAGGTTTTCAACTATTTTCAACAACTTTCTAACCAGAGGTAACTCCAGGAAGTTTCTGTATTTAGCATAGCGAGTTTCTTTAGCGTCATATCAACCAGATGGGTTGTAGCAGTTAAAGATGTCCTTTATAGTACACATTTGGATCCCTTTAAGTATTTGCCGGTACTGTGTGCCTCTGCGTGATGAAGAAATGCACATATTATTAACAGAGAACACACTCATTGTTGCTAGCTGAGACTTCACACAAACTGTGCTAGCAATGCACTGTCAATGTTTGTTATTGTGACATGATATTGATTTCAAAGCAGTGAATCTTCTTCCCTTATGGAAGTAAGAGATCTACTTTGCAACTACTCCTTTAACATCAAACTATGTCTAAAGGATGCTTTAATTACTGGTAAAACCTAAGAGTGAAAAGCAGTTTTCTAAACTTTAAGACTCAATGAATGTTCCATGAGTGCTCGTGGGAGTCAGCTCGGTTGTCTTCCACATCAGTGGGTATAGCTGCATATATAAACAAACAAACAAACAAGTTTTTAGCCTGAGGGCTCTGCTGAGAACATCTGCCGAAGAACCACACATAGATAAAGACTCAGGGTGTAGTGGGGTGTGCATATCTGTGTATGGATAATGCGTGCGTGTGAAGTGCTGCTGGGAAAGGACGGCCTTCTGCTCTGTCGCATTAAACCTTATTATGAATGATCAATGATGATGTCACTGACAGGAATTCAAGGCCTGCATACAGTTTCTTACTCTCCGTTTATTTGATGTGCTCTGCTCTCTGGTGCTGAATGAATAGAAGTACTGTATGTGGAGGAGTGGGCCCTGAGCGATACCAGTTTGTTACTTTATAGTTAAACAAGCCATCTGCAGTGCCCCTCTCCTAGTCCTTTAATCACTCCTTTTATCTTAAGATGTGCTTCAGCAACTTGCATTAAAGTCCAGTGTGTCTTTGAGTGTCTGTCCTGAGTTGCTCTTGAGCCTGACGCTGGTCTCTTGAGGACTCTGGTTGTCCTGATCAGGACCAGAACCTTGTACAAATATAAAGTTACAGTGGTACATTGTTTAAAGGGTGTCTTTTTTTTTTTTTCTTAGAGATTTTCCCTCTATAACCTTTTTGAACAATAAAGCCAGCAGCTGAAAAACCTTTCCCTCCCAGCACAGATGCAGGCACACAGAGATGAGTGATTTGCAAGCCCCCTTAGTTCTGGAAAGTGCTGCATTTACCTGCTCCATGACTAGAGTGGATCTTCATTGAGTGGGATACAGGTTTCCATCTAGTAGTGCTCCAGCTCATCTTCACTCAGCGAGTGGCTGCTGTTGCCTCTCTCAGCTCCGTAGTCCTCCACTGTAGTACAGGGAAGCTGCTTGGCTCATTTAGAGTTGGTAACTAGCTGTGCACATCTTTTTTTCACATCACCCTTCAAAGCTTTGGAAGTAAATAGACTCGATTTGGATGGTGTGTTGCTGTGGAACCTGTTTTGTTACCTGACTGAGACTTTATATTATGATTACACCATCATCATAATTGTAGTAAAAAGCAGTAACACACAGCTTTTTATGACAGATGCCAAACCATCTGCACTGGCTTCAAAGTTTCCAACAAACCAGAGTAGCTTTGATATTGAAGGAAATAAAATTACCCTGCAGGCAGCAGAGTTTTAGCATTTCTAACAGCAACATGCATATAACATCAAACTATCCCTGCTATGAATAAGGTTTCTCATGTTCTTAGATGGATATTTTTGCTTTGCTTTAATTGTTTCAGTTGTAACAGCTCTAACAATTTATGATTGATTTAACTGTTATGCAATACACTAAAAGAGATGTGGTCTTATCGGAAGTGGAGTAATCTTTAATTCTTTCAGTGAGATAAAGTGAATATAAAATGGGTTTCTAGCCACCCCGCAAAAAAATGTTTTAGACTTTAGCTTAAAGAAATTCTGATTTGGTAGTTTTATTGTTTTCAGTTAAAGAATAAAAGATAAGTTTGTGATAATGAAAATGATTGCTTGAATGCTCAAAGGAGCACCTCTCAAATATCTTGTTGAATATTGATTTGATGTTTGCAAATCGGCTCTTCTTCTAACGCATCAATGCTTGTAATTGTGTATGTATGACGAGTCAGGTCAGCTTGTTATAAGTAACTAGACAAACAGTGAAAGCAGTCTGAAAGCAGGAGCACACACACTAACTTATTTGCAGTGTGAGTGTAAGGAAGAAAGTAGAAGTCTTCTCATGTGCATTGAAAGATTCCTCGACCTCAGTCACTGACATTTACTGAATCGGAGCTCAGCTGCAGACTGACTCGGACTGAACTTGGGGCTAAAAGGTTTTCTGGAAAAAACTCCCCCGGCTTACATTTAACCCTCACGCCCTGCATAAACTGTGGCTCCGGCTGAACTCAGCCCAAGAAAGTTCTTGTGGAGCTGACCAGTGGTTCAGAGTGGAGGGTAAAACCTCTCCAGAGCATCACTTAATGCTTTAACTTAAAATTTAAAGAGTCGGACCACTGAAACGCACAACGATCATTTTATTTATTACTATGAATAAAACATGCAGTTCACAGCAGTTGCTCTTTAATACAAAATAATTAATTTTAATGTTTGTAACCGTTTTTTTTTGGAGTTGTCCCTTCAAATTAAAAGCCCCAGCTCAGTCACAGACCATCTCTCCCTCCAGCATATGTTCGGCCTGCACTCTATGAATTATGCACCCTCACAAATTACCAGTCTGGCCACCCGTCTGGCAACCAATTAAAATTTTAACATACAGATGTTGTAGGCATTCTGTGAGCTTAGCTGGCACTTTATCAGAATGTACTTTTGATATGAGTGTGTGCGTGTTAAGTGTGACGTGTGTGAGGCATCCATTACATTTATCTGACAAGACCAGAAATTATTGAACAAGTGCAGTATTTTAATGAGATCCCTTTGGTGTTAAAACATATCCCTATACTGAAGCTTTAGGGCATGATTTGACTGACTGCACTTTGTGACAGATTGGTCTCAACACAAACAAACACATACATGTACATGTTTTATCCTTTCATCTTACAGTCATGATTCTCGTGTGTTCTCTGTAGCATTTCAACCCTTAAAGGACATTACATTCCACTTAGGTCAAAAGCTCAGATACTGTATGCTATTATTATGCTCTGATTGAGTCATGTCTGTAATAGTTATACATGAACAAGTCTCCAGCAAAGCCAGAACCACAGTACTACAACTAAGCCCTGCAGTGTTATTAAAATGTAAATTTACAGAGCTGCACCTCAAGGATAAACTTGGCTGAAAAAATACAAGTTTAACACCTAGAAGAGCATGTTTTATTTTAAAGTAA
Source organism: Notolabrus celidotus (assembly GCF_009762535.1). Lineage (NCBI taxonomy): Eukaryota > Metazoa > Chordata > Actinopteri > Labriformes > Labridae > Notolabrus > Notolabrus celidotus. The sequence continues at coordinate 12,821,166 of NC_048286.1, read as the reverse complement.
CGGTTATGATTAATGAGATCTATTAGAAAATACTCTTTTGCATATCATCTCAGTGTTTCCCAGAGAAAGATGCTAAAAGCCTGTGTAAAAAAAAAAAAAAGTGTGTAAAATGTTGATTGAGACACATTTTGATAGTTTGCAAAGGTCCTGCGTTGGACACTGATGTGACTCTGTATGGAAGTCCTGCATTGGTTCAAAATCACTTCTAAATACCATTTTCTGTAAAATCAGACAGAGGTTAAAGCACCCTGGCTCAGTGCAATTGTGCATTTTAACAAACAAATTTTCTTCATTCAAAAAACAGAGGCAGATTTAGATTTGACATTTTTTAAATAATAAAACGTGTAATTATTAAAAAAACACATGTTATGGTTTCTTCTTTAAGAGATTTTGTCATCAGCTTTTATTAATATTTTTTATAGTGATTGTGCCTATAGATGGGCAAGTTGCATGATTTGAGGCTGTGATGATATCAAAAGTGTTGGTGTGGATGTGAATTGAACCATGTCATCCGCGACCTGCCCCATCAGCTTTGGTATATTCCTTCACTGACTGCTGCTTCCTCACCATCCTGTTTACTGCCGGGTGACAAATGCATTGCATTGCAGAGAGCATGTTTAAATCTCTTTCCCTCCTGTCACAGATGATTGCAACAAACCTGAAAAGGTGTCGAGAGCACATTTCAAAGCAGAAATACAAAATTGGACAAGAAAGTGTCGGTACCCAGGTGAGACAGGAAGAAAAGTTCTTAGCACTTACAAATGTGTCTGTCAAACATTTCCCCCTCTGACTGAAGGTTTGCGTTGACGCTGACCATTTCACTTAAATCTATACATCTTTTGATTCAATTTTTCTATCTTAATATTCTGTTAAAGCTGGAATTTTTTATGAGACTTCATAATACATTGTGGCTCAAGTGTTGATTGAAACAGACTTTTAATTTGAGCTCTGATGTGAAAACTTGACATGACATCACGAATACTCAAGATGTTCTGAAGAGTGCGTCGATGAACTTTGGTTTTCAGGTTCAACATAATCAATATAATTTCTTCCATCTATTTCAAACAGAAGAATAATGAATAGGACTGTGTTTAAGTGAAGGCAAAGGGTTAAACAAACACCATAGCAGGTAACATAAACCTGGAGTGATGTGTTCAAATGCCCTTTTCAGTCCATCTGAAATAAAGCCTTATTGCTATGAGACCAAATTCAAAAGCAACTAATCCACACATCTTGAAAGCTGCAACCACTTGTGTTTGTGACATTATAATCATCATAATAAATGACATTTTTTATCATTTATTTTCTTTATGTAAGACAACTTGTTGTTTCAATGGTGGCTGTGGCACCTAACACTGTTAGGTGCATAGTTGATTTGTGCTGGTGGCTTCCACAAATTAAAGACTAGCTTGAAAATGTCATTTTTTATTATTAAATTTTTTCCTGTAAACTGAAGCACTACCATTCATGCTATAATGCAATAATATTTTTTTCATGTGAGCAACCAACCACATATATTTCAAATGGTGAACTTTCAAGGCGACAGTTGATGGAGCCAGGTCAACTGGTTCGCCTCTGTTTCTTACTGTTTGCTAAGCTAGGCTAATATTCTGCCTTATGTATACCATGTAGATTTTAAAGGGGTACCTATCTAATTAACTACTATCTTCACCTCTTCGTTTTTTAAAAATATTCTATTTGTGATATTGTTTTGAATAATTAGTAATTAAAGGTGTTTCTTTATGTAACTCACCTCTTGATCCCACCAGCTCACCGTGACTACATCCTCTTCTACAATCCCTCCCTTGCTGTATTATAATTAATCCCCAGCCCATTGAACAATGAGTTAGCATGGTTGTTAACCTCTGTGACAGAGGCTTCACTTTCTGCAGCTTTACAAAGAGATTAGCGAAGCCTGCCGCGGGGGAAACACTAAAATCCTTACAAATTACAACAACTGGCCACATGGGGACATGTGTCTTTTCAAATTTGAAGGAAAAATTAAGCTTGATTATGTCTTTGAATAGGTGAAGTTGATTCTAGCTATTTTTTCACCACTTTATTATTGTTTTATCTTGTAATTTGTCTGTGATTTTTTTTATTGTGCTCATCCAGAAACAGCTGCTAACTAAACGGTGATGAAAACAGGCAGCTGAAAACCAGGACATATTTCCAGCATTTCTCTTGTGGATTCCTTGGCAGACATGATATGATAGGGGGCTGTTATGAAATTTATTGCTGTTGTTAAAGAGGGAGTTACAGAGATCCTTGAATAAACTGGTTACATAAAAGCTCTATTTCTCTCTGTCACTGAGGCCATCTCTCTCTTTTCTTTCCTCTCTCCTCTGGTCATTCTCTCCATCTTAAAAGCTTCAGCGATTTCATAGACTCCTTCCTGACTCTATTATATCACCCTAGGTGACATTTGCATGCTAAGTTGAGAGTGAGCACTCTGCACCACCTTGGATACAGGCCCTATGAGACATCCCCAGAGAGAAAAGAACTTGGGGACACAAGCTAGTGAGGGAGTGAAAGAAGAAAGATGTCATCCTCACTGTTTTATTCTTTTTTGTTTCCGTTGGCTGACCTTTTCATAGAGTTAAAAAAACAACAACAACAACTCATTGATTGTTGTCTGGAGAAAAGTCGGCTGAGCAAAATGTCAGCAAATAGAGGAAGCAGAGGTGTAAAAGTGGGTTTAGCCTTGTGGGCAGGGCTGGCTCTAGTTGATTTGGTGTCTGAGGGGAGATTAGAATATAGAGGCCCCTCAACACCCCCCCTAATACCAGTGCAACCCCCTGACCTCATGATCCCAGTTTCACACGTCTCTGTGCTAGATGTAAATGAAAAATGTCTCAAAATGATAATTATCTGAAAAAAAATAGCACTTTATCTCTGCCAGGTAGCACCATTTTCATAATCATGCCGTTTTGCACCACAGGAATCCATTATAAGACTAATTTCTTTATTTTCAATGGAACGTTTTTGGCCTTTTTTTTTCATTTTAATTCCTCTTGGATTAGCACTCTCTCTTTTGATGCAATTTTATGCAATGTGGGTACCTTAATTACATTCAAATACATTTCTTCATGATGGGAAGTTTAAAATGTGTACCAAAATTTTTTTTTTATAGAACAGCTATATTTAATGACTAGGGTTGGAAACACATTTAATCACATTACAATTAGTTTACTGTAATATTAGAATGGTTGCCTCACTCACTCACATTTTCAGACACAGTTGGACCGTTGCACTGTCTCACATCTCACTACACAACTATCATGGTGATATCCATTGGAATTATATATTTAAACTATATTTCAGTCAGTCACTCCCATCAAAAGAATAATTAAAAGCATAAAATAAGCTATTATGGCAATATTGCTCTGTTCTGAGTGCTCCCTGTCCTTCCATGTGCATACATAGGTAGGGAGAGCATCATTTAAGACCCGTGGGATGCAGAACATAGCAGGCACCAGTGACAATACATATGACACTGGTAAAATCAGACACAGCATAAAGGAGGAGTTGGGGTGGAGATGTGTTGCAAAGTGGGTTGTCGACGAAGCAGGTTATAGCAATTGAAATAGAACGGCCATTTTGACATTTTCCAATTGGATGTGTAGAAGGTGATTGGCTGATCTGTCAGCTGATATGGGCTCATGTTAAAATCAGTATTGTGGGCTGAGCTTGACTTCATAGCCGGCTTGAACTAACCCTACGTTCAGTGTATGAATTTTTTGTTATATAATGCGATATGATGTATGTGTGGACTTGTGTTGCGTCTGTGGGGTAATAAAGATTTCCCAGTTTTCCAATCCAAAGAAAAATGAGGGCTAGTATATTATGTTATGTTCGTGAAATATATATAATCAATACAATAGACACAGGAAAGGTACAAAGAGTTTAACTGAAGCATTCAGACATTCGAAATAGACTTTTGTTTGAAATATGGCTGATATTTATGATTGGTATATATTTCCAAGTATTCTTCCCTTCTCATTTCCTCTGTATTGGGAATAAAGTTGATGTTGTTCACAAGGAGTTTAATGGTGGTGGTGAGGTTGTGCTCTTATGCCATCATTTTGAAGTTGTTTTTTCCACTTGCGGCCATGAAAATCTTCAACAGGTACAGATAGTACTTTGTATCATTGCACCACTTTTGGAAAAATCCAAATGAGTCTGGATTTGATTTTCCAACTGGACCTAATCTCATCTCTGTGCTTCTCACCCGTTCTCCAGTTCTCCATTTGATTACCCAACATTAGAGAACTAACGTGTTGTATCCACATTGATCCCCGATAAGTCCTTCAAGCTTGGCGTTCTAAAATAAGTTCCTTTCTTTGGTTTCTTCTGCAGCTCTTTAGCAGAGCCACAAACTTGTCTCACATTGGTCACTGAGGGGGACCCTCCTGCCCCGTGGCTTTGTAGTTGAAGTCGAAAATAGGGCGAGACTCCTCCGTCCGTTACTGATTATCTGTCTGACTGCCTCCCCACATGTTTGAAAAATTCATCCTGATACATTACAGACCAGCCTGTTCAGTCGCTAAAGAGCAGCACTGGTGAGAAATAAATTCTGACCTGCACAAGCATTATGCTGCGTCTGACGTGCAGTGTCAGGGTCCTTCGGTCAGCAGAAATCCATCTCATTAACTAGCAAGTAGCACACACATTTACACGCAGACACAAACAGAACACACACACACACACACACACACACACACACACACACACACACACACACACACACACACACACACCACACACACACACACACCCTGGAGGATCAGTCTTGGCAGTGTTGCTGCCCACAGACAAAAGCCCAACACGGAAAGAAGGAGACAACTTTGTGAACAGACAGCAGTCATCAGCTCTGTTACCAAACATATGTTTTAATTTGCTTCATTCTGCCTCCACCTGCCTCAAGACACAGACAGAAAGTCTCCTAATCAGACCAGAGCTGCTCTGAAGTTACGCATCATTCCCCTCACTGGGGTTTGATATCATTCTTGGTAATTTAAAAAAATGATTTAATGTACTTTCAGCAGATTTAAAGTTGTCTTCCTTGGTTAAATTCCAATGTAACTAAAAAAAGAATCCCTAAATGTTATTGACTAACTAGTTTTCATAATTTGAACTACTGCATATTACTAGACTTGTGTTATTTTCTTTGTTGGGTTGTGTACTGTTTGTTGGTTTGTTGTGTGTAGAAAAATGTCATATACATATGACAAGATGAAGATATTTCCATTTGGTTCTCTTCCTTTTGGGGAATCACCAAATAATACAAAAAGCAGTGGTTCCCAAACTTTTTTCGGACATCAGACACATCCTTAACTAACAAGTTTCTATCTCCTCAGAATTTTTTGATAAATATTCCGTAAAAATACAGAATTGCAACATCAGTTTATGACATCGAGCTGAAAAAACATGATTCCACTTTCACTGAGGAAGCATTTAAAAGTGACTGCAACTTCCAGCTTGTTGAGGTGTATCAGCATTCATTGCTTTAAACAATATGTTCTCAAACCTGAATTGTTCAGCTTCATGCTATCAGAAGTTAGCACTTAGAAGCACATCACACTGTGTCCACTGTTGTGCAGGAGAAAGTTGAGCAACACACAACTTTTTTTGTGGGGTCATCAGTCATATATTTACTAGGGATCTTCTGTAGTAGCTAATTTCCTAGTCATTCAAAGGAAAATTGTAATTCAGACTAGCCAACTAGTCAAAGAATACATTATAAACAGTTGGAATTGTGTGCAATTAATTTAACATTGCTAAATGCATAGTCACAGAATCTGAGGGTAAACAATGTTGAATTGGTTTTGCCAAGTGTGACTACAGTTAGAAGAGCTAGCACCACCAGCCCTCAGACTTCCTGGTTCTGGTTGAGTGGTTATATCCCAGACATAGTCTACATACAATTCAATCTCCATTATTTAAAATATGTCATCTGTCATCTTTGTTTTTTTTACATTAAGGTAGTAGAGCATTATAGCAGTAGCCACTAGCCTGTGCTACAACCCTGGCTAGTGGTGGATGGCCGTGCTTGAACGCTATATGTGACATAATTTCTGGTGTACAGTGATACAAATATCTACAATTCATTTAACCAACTAGTTTTTCTCGTACCGACTAGGGAAGACGTTTAACCATTTAGACTAAACTAAACACTCATCCCTAGCGTTTAACTGGCTGTCTTTTCACGAAATTAGCAATTTTTTTCTATCTATTTAGAACAGTTTTCATTGCTTCCATTTAACCTTACTGTGGCCTCTGTCATGACTCCAGGCTCCCCCAAGGGGGCGCACCCTCCAGTTTGGGAGTCAGTGCCATTAAGAGTGAGGAGTGAGTAAGTCTTCTAAATGAATTCAAAACAAAATAAATAAACCTAATCAAACATGAGTCAGTGCAACATGAAGAAAATTGGACTTCATTACCTGCTTCATGAACATGATTTCGACCTGAGTCACGATGAAGGTAATCTCACTACATCATCAGACTGTTTTTTTGTTTTGATTAGGAGCCCTAGAGTGGCAGAAATTGCCTTCTGTTGGCTTAGTCTAATACTATTCTGAATAAACACCCACAGAAGTTTTGATGGACTTCGACTCCTCTGTACTCTGTTTATATTTGTTCTCAAATAGATTCAAATCATTAATTTGAAACCAGAAGCTGTTAGATCAAAGAACTAGTTAACAAGTCTTTCAGGTCTTACATGTAACATCAGCTTTCGGTAACTGACTGTTTAAACATAAAAAAGAACCCAGGTTCAGTACTAAACTCCTCTAAACAGTGTTTTACAAAACAGTCAGGCCATATAGGATGTTTAAAACTTCAGATATGTTCACAGAAAAAACCTGAAACAACACACTTGAAAACAATGTGAAGAAAGAAAATCGTATGTCTGAAGGAAAAGCCACTTTGCAGAAATGTGAAAAAATGAACTCGTCTAATGATTGCCAAGTGTGAGAGATTTTCTCAGGCAATATTGATGCTTTAGGTGCCACTTGAGAACATCAGAGCTGCTCTCAGACATTATATATCAATCAGCTTCTAATTATCAACATTAGCATTTCAACATTTAGCTCTCTCTGACTCAGTTGTCTTTCTTCCTCAGAAAGTCTAGTGGCGATCAGAGCTTTCACCATCCTCTTCTACCTCATCTTCTTCCTTTCTCTCATTGATTGGAGAAGTCATAAACCTACAATAAGCATAGCCTGTGGGAAATCTCTAAGTGCCCCTTCCCTCTCTCCTTTGCTCGTATGTTTGCTGCATTGTGTATTCCCTCCTGCCCTCTCATTCCATCATAAACGCTTTTTAAACTACTTGACTGGAAAATTGACTCGCTATGTCAATTCGGCTGAACAGCCCCAGTCAAAGCTTTTTGTTTGCCTGTTGATGCTTTTGTTGTTGATTCTGTTTCTGTCCAATTCTCCTGGGTATTTCTCTTTCTACTCGGAGTGAACTTCTACATTTATTTAGCCGCTGTTCAACCAGGCACGTCGAATAAAAACAAGGTCACGGAGTGCTCTTAAATTTCCAGAGAACGATCAATGAAGTTTGGTTTGACTTTATGCAGCAAGGAATATAGTATGTCATAGATATATTAATGGCTCTTCACATGCATTTTGTTTGAGTAAGCAGCCTAAACACTGACGCTGTTGAACATCACAAATAATATACAAATATACAAATTTATCAAATCTCTTTTTGTTTTATTTTCCTCCAGGTGCTCGGGACTTTCCTACTTTCCAGCAGAGAGAATATGAACCAACAGATCTAACATTTCTGACCGACATGATGCCATAAGAAGAGGACATTTCCACTAAAAAGTTGTCTGACTCTCTACTCTACACAGATGAATGTCTTTTAGCAGCTTCCAGTTGTGCTCCATCACTTGGACTGTGTTTTAATTGGAGGAATGGATTTTTAAAACCATGGCTGCAGCAACATTTTAACCCTGGGATTCTGACTAATTCAACATATGTTTACATGCCCGTATCAGTGATTTTTATCTACAAAAGGGGCCTTATCACGTCAAAAACACTGAACTTTTTACCAGGACATATTTGCTGTATCTACCTTTAAATACGTGAGTGGCTAATCATCATTTCCTGGGTCCAGAGATTGATTCCAACGCATCAATACTTTTGTCATGCAGGGAATCTGTGGACGCACCAGGAACAAGCTGAAAATTCATTCTTTAGTTACTTCCCTAGCCTCATTATTGACCCCATGACCCCTGAAGACGTCAGATAGTCGCTCTCACCAAACCATATGTCCTCATCAAAGATTTAAAAGCAGTTACCACAGGGCGGTAAACGATGCGCATGCCTGTAGCGGCGCCAGCGTCGTCGTGGCTGGCCGTCACCGGACGGTCCTCTGCTTCGGCCATGACCCGGTTGATGTTGGGCCGGACTCTGGAGCGAATCTGTAAAGGCGTCCTGCTGCTCTGCCTGCTCCACTTCCTGATCATGATGATCCTGTACTTCGATGTCTACACGCAGCGCTTCGACCTCTTCAGCCGCTTCAACAACGGCCGCAATGGATCCAGGAATAACATCAGTGGAGCAGCAGGACATCACTATTACTATTACAACCTTTCCAGGCCTAATGCTACATTACCGAGCTACCTAGCTACAGGCGAGCAGCTGATGCCCACTGTGCAGCCAGAGACCAATCAGACACCTTCACCCAAACCGCTGCCGCCGTGCCCAGAGATCCCACCAGGCCTTGGTGAGTAATAATGTCACTTTACCAACATTGTCAAGCGCTATTATGACCAAAACTTTGATTCAACGATTCTGTGAAATGTGTTAAATGTCTTCATTGTTAAAACTGAGCTGTTACTACACAAAGAAGTTATTCAGGTATCTCCCAATTTCGGACACAGTCAGCTGGTTTTGGCTTTGTTGTTGTACCCAAACAATGTTGGCTTTGTGACGTAACTTTGTGAGCAACCAGGAAGACTGGTTTGGCTATTGTGTTCCACATGCGATCCACAGAGTGTCCTCAGGGTTCCCCCCACACAAAAGGACATCTGATGATAAATATTGAACATTATTGATATCTACAATTTCAACTTGGTGTGGCCGGATTGTCTTTGGAGCCAATCTGTGAAAGTAAAATCAGTCTTAACATACCTCACACCCAAGTAGAATCTGGCAAGATTGCATACCTGTAGAACCAGCAAAAATATGGATTTTGCTGACTTTTGTCACAAGGGGGAATCCAGCCTGAAATTGTCTGTTATCTAGTAGTGTGTAGCCCTCTCAGGGCTTAATGGAGACGTAGTCAGTGTTCTTGTGCCTTGTGCTTTGAGAGACGTGTGTTTTGACTCGTGACATTTGAAACAAACACTGCAGCTACCCTGTCTCTAATCTGTGCTGGATTACAGCTCATTATATCTCATTAAGTCATTTTGTATCAACATGATTTAGCTTAATATGTGACTTCTCCATTCAAAGCTCTTTCTATCTCGCCTAATCACCTTTGCTGATGCTCTTTCTGCTTAATTGTTTATCCGGCTGCCGTGTTGTGTTTGTTGTTATGGCCTGTACATACTGTATACCCGATAACGGGAGGATTTGCACATCATCGATTAGTGTAATGAATGGGTGAGAAGAGACTTTGATAAGAGCTGGAAGCTGGAGGGTCCTGTTTTATATTCAGTAAATAAATGTATCTCCGGACTTACTCCAATTAGCGGGAGAGCGTGCAGACGTAATTTTGTTTCTCCAGGTCGGCCCGCAACATAAAATGGATTTAATGTCAACGATTTACACTGTGGTGTTTCAACCTTATAGACTCGCAGAGGAGCTATTAGCAGAGATTCATGCTGTTGGACCTGCAAGCACACGTCTGCAGAAACACAACAGTGCAGCTTTAATTTCATTAACTTCTTTTGTTCTGTCATCTTAAGACTGAACACAGGAGCTGGTCTCTGAAACTTAATTATGATGCATTGAGGGCGTTATAGGCAGATTGCAGGGATCTTATGTATGACCTGCAGAGTTGTGCATCACATGTTGAAGTTGTAGTGTCTTAGTGGCGAGCCATTTTTTCTTTAAAGATAAGTTATTCAGTGTTTTATAATGTGTTATGATTTTTATTACCAGCAGGAGCTCATGATGTATGAAAGTGAGAAAAGAGGAAGTAAAAAAAAAAAGGAAAAATCATCCAGTTATGATGAAATTTGCAATAATTTTCAATACTAGATGACAAATCCCATAATCCTCCGTGTTTCTGCAAGACTACATCCATACATCCTTGATTTACATGCACTGTGGGATTGTGCATTGTTTGGACTGTTTGTTTATTCACGCTTCATCAGCAAAAAGCTCTCCATTTAACCAGCAGTAATGTTACACACACACACACACACACACACACACACACACACACACACACACACACACACACATAAACACACAAACACACAAACACACACACACACACACACACTAATCAATACTATGTTAATGGCACATTTACACTGGTCGCTTATCATGGGATACATGTAGAACGACATGTTACAGGTACAGTTTGGTTTCCCACTGCTCTGCACTTAAGCATTTACAGCCATATATAAACACCCACACACACACACACACACACACACCCACACACACACACACACACACACCACACACACACAACCACACACACGTAATTATCATCTGTATCAATCCACCCAACAAATCAGAGGTTGATTGAGTCACGCTAACCCCGGGTTTTCCTTAATCTATAATTACTCAGTGAACACAAACCCAGTTGCATGCCTGCACACACACCCCGTATCTCCCATCAGCTCTCTGTCATGAATACTTAGAAATGGAACTCAGTTTGGACGATAGCCTGTTAGTAATCCGGGGTCAGAAGTCCATCTGATCCTCATCAGCCAGTTAGCTTAGAATGAAGATCACAACTTGTAGTTCTTACACTTTGCTTGCACAGATTAAACTGACTGCTGTCTGTTGCTTCTTATTTACTGTAGAGATGTAAGAGTGATAGTGATGTTCCCATCTGTCTCTGGACAAGATGTTCCCGACATGTCGATCCATGGCTTTAATATTAAAATCAAGTTCTCAGAGAAGTCCAAACTTTGCCTGAAACTCCCAGAGTAAACTCCCCCTGGGTTTTAACTCAGCTGGCCTCACATTATGCTCCTGCACTGAAGCTTAAATGAGATTTTTGCATCTGACCATGATGCTTTTAATGTCCTTATCAAACAGCTGACAGTTGGAGGGATGACAACAAACACAAAATGAGAGAGGGATGGGAAAGACTTGCATCAGATCTCTCTCGCTGGATGAAATCACAGACTTTATGGTGTATGGTTGTCAATTTATCCTGCAGGCTGGCGAGTGTTCTCACAGATTGCTCTTTTGTAGTTTCCTTGTTTTGTAGTTTAACATTTTGTTTTCTGTGTTGCTCTCAGGGAGAGTTCTCTCTTTTTTTCTTTGACCCAAAAAACACAGAGTGCCATGAGTGTGAAAATTGGCTTAACAAGAAACAATTTGATTGTTGTTTGACTTTAATCTTTCCTCCTTTTTCCTTCTTTCTGTCTTCTTCCTACCTTTCTTCCTCCTTCTTTCCTCTCTGTCTTTCTTTCTTCCTTCCTCCATTCCTCTCTTTCATCCCTCTTTCCTTCCTCTGTGTCCTCCTGTTTTTTCTTTATTCCCTTCCTCTCTGTCTTTCTTTCCTCCTTGCTTCCTTCCTTCTGTCTCTGTCTTCCTTCCATCCTTCCTTCTCTTTCTTTCTTCTTTTCTTTCTTTTATCTTCTTTTATTTCTTTCTTTCCTTCTTTTTTTTCTTCTTTTCTTTCTTTCTTTTCTTTCTTTCTTTCTTTCTTTTCTTTCTCTGTCTTTCTTCTTCTTCTTCCTCTGTCTTTCTTCTACCTTCTTCTCTTTTTCTCTCTGTCTTTCTTTCTTCCTTCCTTCTTCTTCCTCTGTCTTTCTTCCTCTTTCTTCCTCTGTTCTCCTTTCTCTTTCTTTTTCCTTCCTTCTGTCTTTCTTTCCTCCTTCCTTCCTTCTTTCTGTCTGTCTGTCTGTTGTCTGTCTGTCTGTCTGTCTCGTCTGTCTCTTTCCGTGCATTAATTAAGGACATTGTTAGTATTCATGTAGTATAAAACACAGTTGTTTATTTAATAGATTTATGTCTCTTTTGTCAGCTCACACTCTCCAGCACTTTGCTGATGAAATGAAAATATGTTTCTTATTTTCCTCCACCTGTTCCATATCTAAATGAGCTTTGTAAACTTAATCCCCTCGCCAGCACTGTTCTGGCAGTGTCAACATTTTCCTCTCTTTATTTTTTTTTTAACTGATTGCTTTTCTCATTTGATAATGAGGTTTGTAACAGGCTTTGAAACGGGGAGTGGTAGATAAAGCTGTCAGGTGATTGTCTGGAGCTGAGGCTCGCTGATTCCATTATTTGGCCTGGAATTGGCTGTCACTGACTCGGGATTTGGCATTCATACCGGGCACAGGTGTACTCTTGTAGCTTATCTCTGCCTTTTCTCTGTGATGGAGTGGCTGCGGGGGGGCTGCAACGAGCAGGAAGGCGGAGAAAGACTGAGGGGTCTGTTTTTCAGTCACAGGTGCAGAAGAGAGAGGAAGAGAGAGGAAGAGAGAGGAAGAGAGAGGGAGAGAGTGAGAGAGAGTGAGAGAGGGAGAGAGAGAGAGGGAGAGGGAGAGAGAGAGAGGGAGAGGGAGAGGGAGAGGGAGAGGAGACAGAGAGAGTGTGGAGAGCGAGTGAGAGAGAGAGAGAGAGAGAGGAGGGCGAGAGAGAGAGAGGAGGGAGAGAGGAGAGAGAGAGAGAGGAGGGAGAGAGGGAGAGAGAGAGAGAGAGAGAGAGAGAGAGAGATATATCTAATGGAAGCTGGTGGGACTGTTGGGATGAAGTGAAGTAGGTAGAAAGGCAGGGATGGAGCGGGGAAAGGAACAGCAGGTGGAGAGGTGAGAGGATTGAGAGGAAAAAAAGGTAGAGACCTTGGAAAGAGGCAAATGAACACACACACACACACACACACACACACACACACACAACAACACACAACACACACACACACACAACACACACACACACAGAGAGAAGGATGGGAAAAAACAAACAAACAAGCCCTTGGCTGTCCCAGAACACAGCTGACAGGTGCTGCCTGTTAGAGTGGCCAGAATCCACAGTTTATATCCTGGCTTCATTTGTGTGTCTGTGTCTGTGTCTGTGCATGAGTGTGTGTGCGTGTGTGTAAGCGGTTGGATACACAAATGGGCCGTTCATCAAAAGGAACCTAGGCAGTGTAGAGCATCTTTAATCTGTTAAAAGTGTTTAAAAGTGTTGCTTCAGTAACATCTGTGTTTATGGGCTAATAACTTTCCAGTCTCCTTGTGTGAACATTTATACACTCATTGTTTTGCCAGTTACCTGTGGTGACAAAGTTAATTGCCAGTTACTCGAATAAGCTCCAAGGTTAGTCTTCTTAAACTAATACATTTGTGGTTTGGTCTGCTGGTTTGGTAAAAAACATCATTTGAATGTCAGTTTGAGCTCTGGGAAATTTCAATAGGGATTTTTTTCCCCACCATTTTGGACATGTCGCTGGATAAAGAATTGATTAATCAATCTTCAGAGATATAAAAATGAATTAGGTAAAGCCATATTATTTATTGTTAAAACAAATATATTCTTTTCAATATTTCACCATTTTGTAACTCTCTAGAATTACAAAAAATATACTTGCAATCCTGATTGAAAACGAAATCCAGAGGTATTTGACGACTGTAACAGCAGATTTGTGAGGCAAGAATTTGGGGATTTCATCATCTACAGTACATTATATAAAAAAAATAAATACAAAATTCAGAAATCCCAGAGAAATCTTTTTACACAAGGAAAAGGCCAAAAACTGATACTGTGATTTTCGGGCATTCAGAAAGCAATGTATTAAAATAGACATGGCTCTACAGTGGAAATCACTGCATTAGCTCCAAAACACTTCCAAAAACCATCGTTGTTAGCATAGTTTGTTGCTGCATCCACAAATGTAGGTTCAAACTGTACCATACAAAAAGGACACCATATATAAACACGATCCAGAAGCACCAGCCATTTCTCTGGTCCTGAGCCTATTCAAGATGGACAGAGGCGAAGTTGAAGCCAGCCATAATTATGGCATGGGTAGCCTACACATCTGAGAAGGCACCATGAATGCTAAAACAATATGCTGCCATCCAGACAATGCCCTTTAATGGTAAACACCTTTCATATTTCAGCAAGACAATGCCAAACACATTCAGCACATATCACAACGATTGGCTCTGTAGTCCTGGTGCTAAATTGGCCTGCCTGAAGTCTCAACTGGCCACCCAATTAAAACATTTGGCATATTGTGACTCAAAAAAATAGGACAAAGGAGACCTTGAATTGTTGAGCAGCTAAAATTCTATATCAGACAAGAACGGGACAATTTTCACTTTCAAAACTATAGGAACTGGTCTCCTTCATTTAGCAGCTACTATGTACCTGTTTACGCCCCTTGTTAGCTATTAAAAATATTCAGATCAATACAGTTTTTACAAGGTGAAAAATTTGCCATATAGAATACAACCAATATTTTGTACCAAACTGTGAACATGTTTAATCCTTTCTGCAAAAATTGACATTTAATATGGGCTTCCTTAGCTCTAGAGCCAGTCTCTAGTGGACACTTGAGGAACTGTAGTTTTTTGCACTTCTACAATGGCTTCATTTTCATCACTGGAGGTTGCAGCTTTGTGGAAACATGTAATTTAGACAGAGAACATGCTTAATTGTCAAATAAAAAATGTAAGCATCCTTTAATGTTTTAAAGTTCTATGTTTTTAAATTCTATTTCTTTTAAATTTATTTTATTGCGTTTAACTTACTTTGTTTTCTACATCCAGTGCTCCCCTCTCTTCTCTCAGTATATTATCACTGACTGGTTTGGATCACTCTCAGATGTAAAGCAGGTGTTGCCTCTCATCTGTAAAGGAAGGTGACGTGAGCTAAAATGCGCTCAGTTCTTATTTGTGAGTTTTAAATGAGCAATTTTCTGCTTGTAGCTGTGTATTCTCAGACATTCAGGGGTGTGTGTGTGCGTGTTTGAATTCTTCTCAAGTGTGAACCCTATTTATTCATGCTATTAATCACTTCTTCCTACACAACGCGACACGAGTACACTTGAGCGCACAACCACATGCACATATATACAGCTCAGTAGGAGGTTAAAAGCTATTTTCCAGTCCTTGTTTTAATTGGATCCTCTCCGGGGGTTTCCCCAATCAAATGTAATTTGTAAGAATTAACTGTCTTCTTACATGGTGCAAAACATGGATGCTACACTCAGTAGCATGCACCTGAGCCTTCTGCTTACAGGAGAAATACAGTCACTTACTGTGGAAAACAAAACCTAGTTGATGCTTACCTGCATGTGAGTTCCTTAATTTTGTATTTTTACACACTAATCAATGATATAAAGGCAAAATTCTACATTAGTGTGGCTTTTTGGTAAGTACATTGTATCACTTAATAACTACCTTTCTATTGTCAAACTATTACCCCACTATTGACCGAGCTGTGATGGGAAATGCTACCTAATCGTCTAATTTCCATGTTGTGTGTTCTAAGCTTCCAAGATAGCAACTCCTTATAATGTGTCCAACCAGACACGATTAAAACCGGTCTTGAGATTCAATGCAAAGATGGTATTAGATTTGAGTTTTTGTTGGGCAACGTGAATGACGCGAATCGCACAATTGGCGCCATTTCACAACGCCTTCAGTTAAACACTAGCTTAATTCGCTCATTAGGGGGGTAACAGACTTTGCCATGACAGATATCGGTAACAGGGTTTTACCAAGTATTAAAATCGGCAACATTTCACTCTTTCAACACTTTTGCTTTTGTAATATCTTAAGTTAAATAATCTAGCCAGCAAAAAAAGTCAAAAGAAAACATTCTTCTTGTGACCACTATATCTGATTCTCTTGATTCAAATAAAAAATGCCATGACTCAAAGTACAGGTCTGCATTGCACTTTTACAACGGTCCCTGAATGCACCTGCAGTGACAGACGCTTTGGACAGACAGTCAGCTCACAGGACTCTGAATCGATCTGCATCTATGATGACAAGAAGTTGATCCAACTTACTAAATGTGTCTGATGTTTCACCAAACTGGATTTAATCAAGCTGTAGACACGGAGCTTTTTACTGTGAGAGCGGCAAAAACGGCAAATATTAAACAGACGTCCCCGGTTGTGTCTTTGTCACTAACGCACACCTGGGGGTAAAAATCCTCAATGAAGAGGAGACCGGTTCACACAGCACACCTGCTGCAGGTAGAGACCAAGCTAACACTGCGCCCTCCAATAATAACTCAGCCTCAGTCACATGATGGTCAACCAGCATGGAGATTCTGTGGTGACATACGACGTGAAGAACAGACCAGATGAACGGAGGTTCATTCATCTGGAAATGGCAGAAAAACTGCTAGTGTCTGAGTGCCGTGTCCCCAAATTGTACACCACCTCTTTTTCTTTTTCTTTTTTTAAATCAAACGGGAATAAAAATGGAGCTCGTTGGAGGAAAGAGAGAGGGGGTCCGAATTATTTGGTAAGCTATCAGTTAGCAAGCTAGTATTGCACAGCACCACCGGCCTTTTGTCTTGGGGATTCGCGTACACGTGAAGGAAACAAGATCTATGCAGGAATTAAAGCTGCTGTTGGTAGTCACAGAGTAAACATCTGTTCAGAGAGAGGGACTCCGAATGTCAACACTATCCCTCCCAACCAGATTTCCTCTTAGCCCCCCAACACAGATCGGCATGTGCAGTCATGATAGTACCAGTCTCATAACCAATCGGAGGACGTAGTAGGGGCCGACCCTTAACCAATCAGGACAGAGGATTGGAGATTAGCTATGATTGGTCCGTCATAATGGGAACGAGGGGAAAAATAACATTGCTTGATACAAAGGCATTGGAAAATGCAGAGATTTGGCAATAGTCTCAAATTACTCCATTTACCGATGAGTACCGATAGGCATTAAGACCTTTTCTCCAAACCCAGCAGAAAACAAGTAACGTTTTTTACACCATTCCTACCAACAGCAGGTTTAAGCAGGCAAATTATTTTATTCCCGTCTGGTATGAAAATGACATTAGCCTTCATTCAATAATAGTCTGGGCTTATGAACAGTTACAATATGTGTAAAGCTTTTATTGAAGCTTTTCACTGAGGACAACATGATCTGTAAACCAATCTGAAACTAGCTGTTTCCAAAATTCACCTCAAGTCAAATTCACAAAATGTGACCTTTGCAAGTGACAGCATCCCTAGGTTTGTTGAGGGGTTGGATGAGAGGAACCGTAATTCAACAAAGTAAGAAATGATCAAAACATGAACAAATGCACATCCATGTTTATTTGTTGTCAAACTGTACATCCTGTCGGTGAACGCTTACACAGACATTTGTACAGTTTGTTTCCATAGAGGTGTAGTAGTGTTTTATTCATAGCCGAAGCAACGAGAAAGGAATGACAAATCCCAAGTAGCTGCCGTGAACTTTACATGTGTGCGTCCCCCCCGAGGAGGAAACCATCAGGAGAGCTGGCACCATTTCACATTTCACCCTCCAGCCAAAGTATTAAAAAAAAAAACCTGTAAATACTTGTTTTCAGAGCAGAGTTAAGACTCGTCCCTCCTCAGACCTTCACCTTCCCAAAGCTCAGTGAACGGTGAATTTGTGGCACAGCATGTTTTATGACCTTTCTCCTACATTTTTAATAAAGGCTCTAACCAGGGCTGTGTGTGTTTGGCAGTTTGTTCTATGTAAGCGCAGACAGTGGAGTTTAAGGCACATTGCTTATATTTTGGTAAGACTTTAAAAATACACTCAAACTTAAAATCAGAATAATCAGGTTTGCAAACAGGTTGTAGATGAACTACAGATTTTTGCGCTGTTTAGCTGCTGAGTGTTATTACAGGTGCGCACTAAGAAACACAGTTAGTGATTTATTATAAGAGGTTTTTAATCACTAATTACAAACGAGGAAACTGACGATTGAGCTTTAAGATTAATGACATGTGGAACACTGCAGACTTTGGTTTGATTTATTTCTTGTATGTTGCGTTTCCTACAAATAGAGAAATATCCTTCCCAGCACTGAGCTTGAGTTAATTACCTGAGTGATTTCAGTGTGGTGCTGCAGGGCTCAGTGTTGTATAAGTTTTGTTTTTAATAACATTTCCTTTCGCACCAGCATCATAGTGGTCTTCAACTTATTGATGCCCTTTGTGTGAGACATGTTCAATACAGAAATTGTAAGTGTCCTTTGGTTTTGTCAATGATGCATGCTTCTCTGTAAAATTGTTGTGTTTTCTTTATTTTCAATTAATGACTACCATGTGGAGGCAGCTAAATGTGTAAAGCATTCAGATCCAGGACAAATGTGTGTGATATTGAATCATATCATGTTTAATCCTGTCTTATCATTTTGATATCATCATGTAATATATTGTATTGCGTAGTATTGTATTGTAACATATTGTATCCTAATGTACCATGCAGTAACTGTAACGTAACATGACTTATCATGCTGTATCGTATCAGACCATATTGTATGGTACCGTTGTGTAATCATAACGTAACATATTGTATTGTAATGACTGTATTGTATAGTATCGTATCGTTCCGTGTTTTTTGGTATCGTATCATGTCCTATCCAATCCGGTGACTGTAACGTAACGCTACGCAAGGTATAATGTTGTATTGTATCATAGCGTATTGTATTATAACATATTGTATTGTATTCTAACATTTTGTATTGTATTGTTGTGCTATTGTTAAGTAACGCTGTATTGTGCTGTTTAGTATCGTTTGTTTCTTTTCGTTTTATTTTCATATCCGGTCGTATTATACAGTACAATGGGGTTACTTTTCAGATACGGATAAGGGTTAACAACCAAAAACTGTACCTGAATTATTAGACTCACAAAGTCATCATGTTATGTAATCACTGTAAAATACTTAACTTCTTCAGCGTCACATAAGAGACAGCAACTCAATCATGAGAGAACAAAAAAGCCATTTCCTTACAAGCTCCTGGATCCAAGCCATGCAGACGTTTGTAGCTAATGCAGAAAGAAATGCATACCTTTGTTTCTAGGTAGTGTTTAAAACAAGCATGGACTGACCTGTAAGAGTCTGACTTTATGCAGAGGATCTATATCCTGTCTCATGTCACAGGAAACCTGTGGTACAGAAAGTACAGCAGATTATCCCCTGAGTGCAGGGTTAGTGGTTTGATCTTTGACCCCTCCTGTCCACATGTGGTTTAAAGCAACATGAGACAGAAACCTAAATGGTTGATCTGCACTTTGCATTGAAGCTCCCTCAAAAAGATGTCGGGTATCAGGTGAAAAGCGTAAAAATAAAAGAATAGAAAAGCAATGTCCTTTCAATGGGTATGTCTTTCGTAACTATACCCGACCTCAGTCTTGCAGAGGGTGTTTACTCAAATTGTTATCACTGAACTTAATTTTAGATGTTGCAGAACTGTCTCTATCTGTTGATTTAAAGTGGTAAAGATAAAAGAGATAGATATTACATTGAGAGTGAAAAGAAAGCATTCCTTTAATCAATTAATGCCAAACACAATACTCGCATGATGAGTTGTTTTTGTCCCTTTCAAAATCTTTTAATTATAAAAACGGGAACAAAAACAACTCAATGTAACCCCAGGTAGAGTATCCAACCATTCATTTCAATCCCCACGTTTCCTCACCTGTGTTTCCAGTTTATTAGGCAGGAAAACACATCAGTCCTGTGAGAAAGGCAAAGAGCCTATTTTCCTCACTGCTTTCAATCAAGCCAATAAACAAGGTCGTTCCCCTCAGAAACACATTGTTATGCAACCCCACACAGCAAGTAAGCCGCCGTAGCCGCGACTGCCGAGGCAAAGGGCTCCTGACAACATAATGGCTGCCATAACTTCATTAAAATGGCCCTGCTCTCCTTCCTTATAGTGCCATTCACATCTTTCTACAGGAAGCTTTCTGCTGCGTGTGAGAGTTTCTGTCCACGTGTGGAGGCAGGAGGCAGAGTTTAATTTCTTGAAGCCAGCTATTGGTCCTGGTTTTCTATTACTCTGTGTAGATATTTCAGTTTCTGCTCTTTTGAAATTCTTAGCAAAAATTATCCACACAGAAAATGTCTCTGTTTTCTTCATTTAAGAGCTAGATATAAAGAAGCAGCTTAAGTGATGGTTGTGCTTTCATCCAGTGAAACAGAAGCAGGACTTCCAGCACTTTAAAGGTGAAACAACTCGTCCTCGACCGTCTCACTTTTCCCCCGCAGGGTCACCGTGTCGCTTCACAGTTGCACTGTATCAACTGTCCCAGCAGCCTCAGCAGTGTTTGGCATAAGTCAGAATTAGACCTTCACCATCACGGTGTGGGTTCAGGAAATGTGATATGAGGCTAGAAAGGACACCTTCAGGGTTTGTTTAGAAGCGGTGACTTGTTGTGTAGAAAGAGTTGATTATAGCTGGAGCTCAGAGTGTGTGTCCGTTCACAATGAAGCTGGTGACCGGGCGTGTGGAGGATGCTGTGTGTAAAATGCATTGGCCACACATCATGTCCTGTGTGGGAGAGCCTGTCCTCCCAAGACTGATGACAACAACTAGTGGCAGTAGCCTAGATTTTTTTTTCAACATTTTCTCAAGACTGACATAAATTTTCATACTCAAGTGACAAAGACCTCTGGTGGACTAACTCTTTTTGACATGAGCGAAGGAGGAGAGGAACTTTAACACTGGTCTCTGCTAGTTGTCTTCCTGTTTCCAACTGTTCCTCAGTGTTGTGTTCAGGGAGCTTCTAATATCTTAAATCATGTTCATTATTGGTACAATGACAGGAAAGCTCCCCTAGCCTTAACAAATATGTGGCACATTAGCCAGCAACGTGTCTAATGTGTTTTTCATCTTTTTTTCAGTTTTGTTTTTGTTGCCTTATCTCACATCAACCTGGTGTCATCACTTTTAGACATTAAAAATATCTACCGTAAAATTCAGAATATAAGTTGCATCGGCGAACAAAGAGTTGACAACTTCTATTGCGTTCTATAAATTCCACGTTTATGTGCCATTTCTATCCGGCTGTGTAGCTCTTTCTAGTGCTATCTATTTATTCACTATGTGGAGATTGTAATCCTGCGTGCGTTAGGTATTTGAGCTCAATCTATTGTGACTTTTATGGCTGTGAAGTATGTACACATTGCCCACGACTAATTTTCCAAAACTTGAGTCACCCACCTCCACTGTTCCCTTGTCTTTTTCTGAAGTCTTATTTAGTCCAAGCCAGCACTCCACAAGTTTTTTACACCACTGTTTTCTTTCGATGCATGATTATGACGTGAATGACGGAGAAAATCTGTTAGAAAGTGGCACTGCTAGACTAGTCTGCTTTGCTATGTATCAAGCATGCTTTGCGCACAGAAGTAATTGCTTGCCTCTTTGAATGCCATCTTCGGAGTAAAATAGCCGCCACATAATAAAATACAGACCTCAGTATTTTATACTTGTATAAAGGTCACACCAGAAAAGGGCGTAGCTTACTTTTAAAGCTAGGGTTGGTAGTCAAGTAAAACTAGCATGAATTAGAATGTAGCATTTCCTCAGGACTCCGTCTAACTCCTCCCCCCCTCCCCTCTGGAGCTCCTCTAAAATGATGCCCCCCAGTCACATGCACGAGCGACGCTGATTCGCGACCATGATCGTGACTGATTCAAAATCGCTCCTCAGCACATCGTTTGTGTTTTGCACATCGTCAACTCATGTCTCACTCAGCAGTAAGAAACACCAAAAATTATAATAGTGAAAGTTAAAAAACACAAACAAACATGAAATGTACTCAGAGGAGGTGGGCAGAACGGCAGGACGGGATTTGATTGGTTTCATAATTTGGCTCCTGATGGCAGGGATTGGTTGGTGTTTTCCCAGATTTACTCCGTAGATAGCAGCTTTTTTTCACTCTTTTTTAAGAACACATAATGTATTGATTTACATCGGGACATAAAGCTCATATAAACCAGTATAACAAAATGTGTATCTAAATCTGACTACCAACCCCAGCTTTAAGAAGAAAAAAGTATTAAAGTCTGAATTTTATGGTAGACATAAGTGCTCAGTCTTCTCGCTGATGCCCTGGAATGTCATAAAGAGACATCTGTATTAATTTCAGTCTGTTTCAAAACCAGCCAAAACTCCTCACAGGAGTTTTAAACTCGTATTTCTGGCAGTTTTGTAAACGAAAAACAAAAAATTTCCTTCTACCGATAGAGCCGTCAGATTAGAAAACACTGAAGTGTTGCTCTGAATGGTACAGGCATGTAACGTAATCTGTCATATAAAACAGAGGGCTTGTTTTCTCATGTGTAATAAGCCATTTAATGCAACAATGTCCATATAGACCAAATACATCAAATTGGAAAAGAGAAAAAATAAGAAATAACTTGTTAATCCTTTTATTATAAAAATGTGTACTCTGTGTTTGTGTAAACTTTAGAAAACTGAAGTCTTTCTTCGCCCTCTCTGCTGCGCCGTTTCCAAAGCCTTGTAGTGCCAGGAATCAGCTGTTGCCAGATACATAAAATGTGCATCAGCCACCAAGGGATCCAATAAGTTATACTGTAGTATAACAGCTGCTTCTCCAAATACATGTGCAAAGGTATACCTGTGTGCATAAAGTATGTTTATGTGTTTCATACACAGGAGGTTGTTTAGCCTGTGTGTCTGTGTGTGCACTCACACATTACACTGTACTGTGTGTTTGTAGTCCTGACGCGGTAATAAAACGCCTCCTCTCATCTCGACTCCCGGTTCAGAGTGACTATTAAGACGTGTGTGCTCTAACAAGCAGCCTCTCCAAATGATAGATGACGAAACACACAGCCTCCACACTGCTGTTAGCTGGCAAAACACTGCCGTCTCTCTCTCACACACACTCACACACAGACCACTCACTCACTCACTCTCTGCACAGCTATCTCATTCCTTCTCACCTGCCTCAGTTTCATTTTCTCCCCTCCAGCTCTGCCTTGTTTTTTTCTCACACACTGACAGATACTTACAATAAGAAATGAAATAAAAGAAATGAAATTGGAGGAAAGATTTTGTGGAAACAGCAACAGCTTCTGTGGCCCCGCAATGTAAAACACAACAACATTTTGAGGAAACAAATGCATAAAACAGATAAAGTGTTTCACAAAACAAAATAAAAATGATAGAAATGAAGATGGGACTGGCATTTCCATACAGAGTACCTGTATGGCAGCGTGCAGTGAAGGTAACACTGGCTGTCACTTTTCAATTTATTCATGCTGTACATCTTCCAGTCAGAATATAGAAAGATCTTTGTGACTTTTTATTTTCCACAGTTAAATGTTATTGCTCCACATAAAAGAATACTTTAACAGCTTATAAATGTGGCTCTTAGACTAAAGAATTGTCAACACATGGCACGTAATTAATCATCCGAGCTGGTCACAACTGTTTTGCACCTGCAGTGTGAGCGTGAGTTAGCATGGTGATCATGTAGACTGAGACTCTTTGTGTCAGCCTTATAAATTCAAGAGTCAGCTGATCAACCGCTGCATTTTTTCACCTTATTATGATCTTGATCAGGGGCGATTCTAGGATCGGATGTTTAGGGGTGCTGAGCCGGGCAAGATCAATTTCACTGTTTTTTACACTTTAATACAATTTCATTGACACATTTGTGAAAGAAAAGTTTAACACTTGTTGGGAAAGTCTGTGACTAAACCATCAAATCTGATAAAGGTTATTTAAATGCTGAGCCACAGCAAAAGAGAAATGGATTGGAATCGTAAAAGAAACATATGGTAACCCTCATTTCTGGGGAAAGACAACTTATTTTGACACAGCAGTTCCTCAACATATACATAAACAGTATGTATGTTTCTGGAGTAAACCAGCCTCCTGAGTACCAAAATACCAAAAATTGACATCGGAGTTATTTTTTTGGACTTTCATTTGAAATGCACAACATGTAAAACGCGGTGGAGCTGCTGTATTTATTTTGTTAAATATTAAGTTTCAACCAAGTACTGTATGGTTTTGAAACTTTTCTAGCTTGTTAAGAAGGACGTACAATAAAAAAAATGAAAATATCTCAAATTTTAGGGGTGCTGGTATTCAATTTAGAGGTGATTCAGCACCCCAAAAATGGTCTAGAAACACCTATGATCTTGATTATCCCTTTTTCTGTTTTGAGGCTCTTAACTTGCAGAGTCAATCACCAGTCAAGCTCTATATATATATCACTTTTCATAGAAGTCAAATGCTACTCAAAGTGCTTCACAGTGATTGAAAACAAGAAAAAAAAGCTGAAATAAGATAGTGGAAAAATACTACATAGTAAAAAAAAGGATTTTGAAGAAGAGACTAATGCACACCAACAACAGTAAAATATGTGTATTTAAAATAAGTTAAAGCATTAAAATAAAAATGAGATTATAAATAGTTAAAATAGATACATAAAGAAAATAAAGGCACTCATAATAGCACTAAAACTGAATAGACAAATAATTTAAATTGTTTTTCAAATAAATAAAATAAAATAATAAAACAACATTGAAATCCATAAAAACATTGAAGTAATACAATTATTAAACCCTACATAAAAGCCAGCTTTTATTTTGAAATAACTACCGCATGCTTGTTTCACAGTTAAACAGATGTTTCTGCGCAGTAATGCTGGCAGCAAGCTAACAAACAATGGTTAGTAGCCAAGATAAAGATGATAAGAAAAATATTCACTTCCCTCTCTGGACCAAATCAGCTATATGGAAATGTTTTTGATTTTGAAGAAAGATTGGTCACCAGACAATCAGGAACATTGTGTTATAAGCAAACAATGCCGTTATAAGAGCTGATGTCAAATCTCAGGGTTTGTTAAGTTGCCAAAGTGTTAGATGATCAGCCAATAGATGCAATCAATCAGTGCACCAGTAAATGAGTACGTTTTCTATTTTATTCTTCTGTTTACTACTTGAGGTTACCAGTCAGATTTCAGATTTACTCATTGTTTGAATGTATTAATTATGATTGAACACAACCTGAGTTTTGTCTCTGTAGTGTTGTTTTAATTTCTGTTATGATTTCATTTCTTGAAAACTGATGTTTTTCCCCTCCGGGCTGCCCTGAAACACAAAGATGCTTTGCAGATTTGAATGCCGTCCGACATAAAAATTAGAAAAGCAGATTGCTTCTGACTGAAGAGGGTTTGTAATCCTTGGAGTCCTCTGAGCATCAGTGGTTGTTGTGAGTGATGGAGTGCAACTTAACTGTGAAGATTTATAAGCACTTGCTTTTTCTGTCTGAGCATTTGTTAGCCTTAATTGTTTTTGTTTTTTTGCCACAGAGCTTGTGTAAATGTGTGGCTTTGTATCATAATGAATCTGCTTTTGTTTCCATGTTTACAATCGATGACATGAAACGATTAGAGCTCTTTTGATCATTGTTCAGCCCATTGATGCAGGAAGCTCCTCTTATGTGGAGAAGAAAAAAACAGAAGTAATTCATGATTTGATAAAATCCTGCAGTCCGGGATTATTACAGGTTTTCTTGCACACTGTAGTTTAAGAAAAAACGGAGGATAATTGGTTGAACGCAGGTCAGAGAGGTCAGCTGGCTTTCTGCCAACCTCAACTTCTGTTTTTTTTCAATATGTGAGTCGGGATAGTTAGCAGCCACTGAATGGAGCATTTCTCTGACTCTCAGTCCACAAAGTCAGATTCTGGCAATGTAACATGTAAGTAATTATCACATGACATTATCTACCAGGTGAAAGGTGATTTCTAAATGTCAAAAGTCGGTTTTAATGAACACGTCCTGCAGTGTTTCCTGGTTCTGAACAAAAACATGTTGACCCTGCGGCTGCCTGAATTGTGCTAAATTTACTTTCAGATGTTTCCTTTAAGTGGATTTAAATAATTCCATATCCAAATTTGACATTTGATTAAAATCCATAAAACCACTATTGTTATGAAGCTAATAGCTCATTTTCATTTGGTCTGAGGCTACAAGTTAGAGATAGATTGAGGATTATTTCTTGTACACTTAGAGGTATCGACCTCCAGAATTATAACGTAATGGTGTTAAGGCTGATTTATACTTCTGCGTCGCCCCTATGCAGCAGGGGCTGACAAGGACATGAGCACCACAAACTTGTGCGTTGATGTGTCCGTGTCACACAGCAGTTCTCCGCCGAAACGCTTGAGGTCAGTGTGGTCTCTCTGATAGCTGGTCGCTTGTTTCCGGCCCCACTACGATCTCTGTTTACTTTTCCACAGAGATTCAGAGTGTTTTATGTGAATCAACAGCTGATACATGTTACTGTTTATCATACAGACATGATACAGGGAGTTACATTTTGTAGGAGGTGCATATCAGCTACGTGTGTAGGCCTCTGCGTAGGTACGGGAGCTACGCGGTACCCGGCTTAGGCTACGCTGTCGATTCGACGCAGAAGTATAAATCAGCCTTTAGTGCTTAGAAAAATTATGATTCAGAGCTATTTGAATATCATTTCCCCACTTAGTGGGGAAACTTAGTGTGACAGGAAAGATTGAAGCAAAAACAACAAGGTTCTCTTCATTACTTCAGGAAGTTTTATTCAGTTGAGGTTGTTGAGAAAATGTTTGACATGATGAGGTAAGTTTGTTTGCAGTAATCCCTCATAGTTAAACAGTGTATATTGTTATATTGCAGCAGCTGCCCCCTGATAAATAACTTAATTAACCGACCTTAGGCTCTCCTGTTTGCTCAACAAAGTAGAATTCCTGGGTTGATATTCAAGATGGTTTTGCCTGGTGTGGCTTAAGTTGGCAGAGCAAGCACCACTAGCATTCCATCTATTTGCAGGTTGATATTCACATGACTGTGCCAGCTGTGCATGACTAGTTGAGTGGTGATATGCCGGTTTAACTAAATACAGCCTTCATGCTACTTTATCTCTATTTTCTAGATTAAAATACTGCCGAACTGCACCGTGCTACGAGATGCTACCTGTCATCTGAGCTTCAGTACATCCAGGTATCGGAGTGTAATAGCCGAGCTGCAGCCCTGGCTATTGGCGAGAGGCTGCGCTCCATCCTAGACACAACATGTGACCAGCATTTCCAGCATAGAATAATACAAATTCTGCAAATTAGTTTAAAGGGCTAATTCTGGTGCCAACTGGCAAGGGTGACAGTGTTTAATGATTAAGTGGACTGAATGGGAACAGACTGTTTGTCCTCCTACGGTCAACTCATTTGTAAAATGATACCAAGGTAATAAATCCCTTGAGCGGTGTGCTTATTTTTTTATCTTTATAATCAGATTTCTAGTACAATGAGTTGAGTCGCCCTCTGCTGGACATTAGAAGAATACGCCTGCTTCATTGGAAAACACACTTAAACCAGAAAATACAACAATTTCCTTTTACATCATAAACTATCAGCAAGACTAGTGACCCCCTTCTAGCTCCAACGCTCTTGTGTTCTTTGTGCTAGATAGCAAATGCTAGCATGCAAACCCACTGTTTGATAATGACAAGCAAACATAGGTGTATATAGCACACAGAGCAAAGCCTCACAGAGCAGCTCGCATGGCTGTGAACTCTCTGTCTTGATAAATTATGTTGCTAATCTTCTATAATGTCAGAGGTTTGTTTAGTGCTTTGACATGGAAATATGGAGAACTCACCCATCCACACCCATCACATCACAGTGCTGCCAGAGGCATTGTATGACACATGACTACTCGCACTGTAATATGCATAAAACTCTTGCTATATGCTTCTATAAAAGACATGCACATATATGTATGTAAAGGGGCTAACTTCAACCTGGTTTGATATGCATGATCTTAGAAAGCGGACTAACTGCCAGAGCACCAGCAGAGAAGAAGCAATGCCTTCAAGATCTGAACTTGTGCCCGGATCAACCCCATCATGTCACGTTGAAGATTCCCCCGTGCTGTAATGCAGTTACTGTTTAGAGAGACGATGAATACTTTGAGTGGGCCGCTGTTTTGTCATGCTCACCAGCCTGTGAGGTTAGCCTTTAATGTGTCTAAGTAGGTGGATCTCACTGTTTTCATGAGGGACTCTCCTTGAAACAAACGTTCATTCACAACGCTCTGCATATTCATTAGCTGTGTAGAGGGCGACTGCTGTATTATGCAGCAGCTGTGCAATGCAAAGCTCCCACAGTAATAACTATGTGCTGTCTGGGTCGTTTTCATGAATTAAGTATACGTCTGTGCAAAAACCTGCAGTGCATTGCTTACATAAGGTAGAGGATTAATCAATGCCTTTATCTATAGGTCCGTAACAACATAAGCAGAAGACTTTTGGAGAAAATATTTGACATGATGAGACAGCAGAGAGGAGGAGAGAGAAAAGAGGGAAATCTGCACTACACTACCATTCATAGTAATATGATATATTTTCTGATTGAGCATCTATAGACACAATACTCTTTTCCCAGTGTTTAAGAGTCAAGTGATTTGTTCAGAAAATCTGGTCAGCAAACCAAAATTATCCAAGCACATGAGAATGTGCTTGTTCCATAAATCATCTGGATCTTTTTGTTCACAATTAAAAAATTCAGACAACACCTCCGATGGGACAGTGAAGCTAACACAAGGTCGTTCAGGGTGGTTTCTTTGCAAGATGTAAAAGAAACAGAAGCAGAGCTTTAGAATATAAACTTACAAAAACATTTAGTCATGTCTCAGCTCTGTAGCACCTCACCTTCTACTCATTTTATTTAAAATGATTTATTATCGTCTTTCTTGTTTTAGTCTTCTACTATTTATTGAGTGCTGTCATCAGTTTTTTTCTATGTGGAGGACTTTGAACTGCATGCTTGTATGCATGGACAGGTGCTATACGGATAAAGCTGGATTGGATTTGAAAAACAGAGACATACATCTGCCTATATGGTGATTTAGCTTTTGACCCAGTTTGTGTTAACCTAAACCTGGTAAAGATCTGGTAGCTATATTTGTACTGTCCTATATCCTTTTCATTCTTAGCAAGAACAAGTTGATTTATCCTTGATACGATATCTTCTTTAAATGAAGACGCACTGTCGTTGAAAAATGGACACACAGTGTGTCCAGATATCAGAAAATAAGTTAGGAATCAGCTGGTGAAGTAGAAGGCACTGAAAATAAACATTATCAGTCAGTTTCTTTTAAATAATTAGTTTTGTGTGAGTATATTGTCTTATTTAGAAAGACATGACATTTTTTAATTGAACCAAGTAGGTTAATTTACATAACCCAATATCAGAACCAATAATTTATTGCTTAACCTTGATATAGCATCTCCAAGTGATAGCAATCTTATCGTGGCTTCTGTTGTAGCCAGCAGACTTCAGGCCAAAACTGATTTTCTCTGTGCTAACGCCCAGCATCTTAAAGCTCCTGTGAGGAGTTTTTAACTGGGTATAATACTGAGTGAAACTGACACTGATAAGTCTCAATGAGCTATGACAGCCAACAACACAATCAGTAACAGACTAACTCTGTTTATATGATTATTTAATGCTGCTAAAATGCTTATAGGTGGCATACAAAAAAAGCCTTTATTTTTCACTGCAACTGTATCTGATGACTGATACATTTGACTGTTAAAAGAAGGCACAAGGAGAATTTTGTTAAAAAACACCCACTACTTACATTTAAGGAAAAAAATCAGCAATGGGACAAGAGACACTGCTTTGTCCACAGGGGGCGCCAAGATCACCACAAACTAAAAGTTCCTCACAGGAGCTTTATGTGTATATAATGGAGTTGAATTTGTGATGATAACGTCTAAAAAAGGATAGCAAGCGGCACTTCCATGCTGATATCTGTTCAATGACATTAACTAAAGCTAATCTATTGTTAGTTGACTTTTAATGGGAGCTGAAACTGCCTTACAGTTGATTGAATTTTGCCTGTTTACTTTCCAAACAGACAGTGTTTCTGTGCAGCCAATGTCAGCTAAAAACACTGTGAGCAATTATACTCAAAAGACAAATGGAAACAATACACCTCCAATAACCAAATATGGTCTTACAACTGTAGAGTAAGCATTTTAATGCAGACACATAAAAGTGGGAGATCACATTACAACTCAGTTTCTTGTTATTGAAGAAGTTGTTAATGTTTAGGTCTGTCTGTCAAATCATTCTACACATTAACTCAGCAATTTAGTGTCATATTACCCTGTTACCTCATCCACTTAAGCACGTATCATTGTATATGGAAGCATGACTGTTTCTTCTACATACACTAACAGACTATTTTCATTGGGCATGTCACAGTTTTTTATTTCTCCCATCCTCAGTCATGTCATGCTTGCCTTGTACATAATCCACACATCCCACCCCATAAAGAAAAAGTGTGAACCCTCAGCACATGAATAGTTAAGCTATTGCCAAGCTCAGCAATACAACAATTACCATCACAATTAAATTATGCATGCCAGAGCACAGTTAGAAGTGTTTACAGATGAATGGCTGCCGTGGACCATCATGCCTGAAGGATTAGCATTGTGAGAGATTTGATGTGGATTAGTTAAAAGGATTATTACTGGTTTTAGTGCACCAGGGGACTACAAATAAGCGTTTTGATATATTTGGAGTGTGAATTGATGGGATGAACACTTGCTGCAGCATCACTGGGAAAGGATGTACTAAATAAATCATGACTCAGTAGAGATGACACCTCGTCTACGTTCCTTTTGCCATATGCTGTGGGGTGTTTCATTGTGTAAGCACCACCTACTGCAAGCACTGTAGCTCTTTTAAGTTCCTCAAATACCTCCTATACCTTTTTTAAAGTTACTTTTTTGGTTCATCCTTTAAAAAAGTGTTGATGAAGTTCAACAAGTCTGTTGGCTGGTGGGTCAGCATGTTTATCACTTTGGTCTAGACTGAAATATCTCAACAACTGCCTGGTCAATGTCTAGCTTTATTTCCATTTGGTAATTCTCGAGAAAATGAAAGAACCAGTCTCTCACTCAGACATATTGGATTGTAATTAAACTTTGTGCAGATACTTGTGAATCATGAATAATGAATAGTAGAGTTCTGACTTTGGTACATTTTTCAGGGTAAATACCTGCAAAACATAATGACTTTCCAAATAGCCTTGGCTCCTTCTCTTTGTGACCAAATTTGCAATGCCAACAGGCAAAATTAGGATGATAAATATTTTGAACCAAATCCCAAGGGTGCTAGTTTTAGCATTCCTCAATATCATGACTGTAGACTGTCATAGTTGTTTGAACCATATTGGAAGATATGTTCTTGAGCTCAATTATAGAAAAAAAAAAAGGGCAAAGAAGCTAATTGACAGCCAGTAGATCCCTAGAGCGCACACCTGAATGTATCTTATTGAGCACATTAAACCAGAAGCATAAAGGAGAGGGCTTGGAAAAAGATGGAACCAGTGGACAACAAGACATGTGCGTTCATTCCAAATATTAGTTTTACCTTCTTTCTAATCAAGTTTGAACGTGCATTAAGGAGTACTTCCATTGGCTGTTATTGAGGATAGATACTTGAGGGCTACAAAATACTCAAAAAGCATGCAATTTGTAAAATTGTGCTTCAATGTTTGGCAAACTTTCCCATCAGTTTTGCTCTGAACGCACCTCATTTGTAATCTTTGTTGTTGAAAAATCAAGTCAATGCCGGAGTCAAAGCTGTTGTTCCTCCAGTTTCCACTTGAGGCTTGCTCCAAAGTCAAGGAGTCCCTGGTAGAGCCCAATGAAAATGACCATTTCTGTAGCATAATTAAACATGTACAGCTTAGTACAATAAAAAAATTACATTTAGTCTTGTGCTGCACGATTAATCTATATTCAATTACGCACAAAAAGCTGCGATGTGGGATGACTTTCTAGTGCATAGTGCAGTGACCAATGGCAAAGAGTCATGCCCAATTAGGCATTAAAAAGAGGTCGGGATATTTTGCAGACAGGGGGTTGTAATATAGCTGTTTTCCAGGCGACAAGGCTAGACCTAACTCCACCTCTTTGCTGGTTTCAGGCTTAGCCAAAATAAATTTGGAGTCTCCATTTCCTTTATGGCAACCACCATCTTTGGCCTTCATAACACCTCTTCAAAAACGTGAGACTATGCCACTGAGACTCGTGTTTTAGAACCCCAAGAATACACCATTCAAAATGATGCACTACCCTAGTTAAACACTACTCAGTGATGGCTTGTTAGTCCACTGGAATCCAAGCACATCACTTCCTCTTTGCTGTTCCCAGATCCAAGCAGTTGTTTTGATGATTCCACACTGACCTGCTTTATCAAAGAGACACAAGCTGTAAGAACCTGAAATCTTTTTCAGATATACTTCCCATGGCTGAGGCTCCTTGATATTCATTCCTGCGGTTTCAAAAGAAAATCTCAACATGTACAAAGCCAAGAATACTGCAGATGTGATCACTCCGCCCTGTAGAGACTGGGACTGATTCTTCAAGATAACTGAGCTTGATACATGACATCAGATAACGTATCGTGTCATTTGGCATTTCATCTCTCATGCTAAGGTGTGAGGAAGAGTAAAGACCTCCCAGGTTAATAATTCACCAGAGAGGAATGGTTGATCGAGAAAGAAGAGACTGAAAAAATGAGAACTGGTGGCAAAAAATGAAAAGGGGGAAGCAAAAAGAGAGGTGGAGGCGTGCTGGAAGAGAGGAGAGATGAGCTTATGATGAACGGATTAAAGAGAAATGGAGGAGGTGGTGGTGGGGAGGACGAGGAGAGAGACAGAGGGTAGGATGGGGGGGTGAATGGTGGAAGAAGACGGTTGAAAATGAAGAGGAGGGTAGAGTGAAGAAGAGTTTAGTATGCCAGAGGGAGCAGAGTGGTGTCTGTGAAAGAGACACTTCCTCTTTGGGAAGAATAGGTCCATTTAGAGGGTCACCAGGACACACACACACACACACACACACACACACAACACACACACACACACACACACACACACCACACACACACACACACACACGCACACGCAAATACAAACACACACAGACAGGTTTGTCAGGGTATAAAAGTACAGGAAGCAGTCTTTCTTGTATTTTCCTCGCTCTAAAGTACTTTTCACTTTCTCCCAATTTGTGTTTTTCACCTTTCCTCTTCCGATGGTGAGTCATCTGATGAGGCTAATGCTTATGCTAACACTCTATTCAGGCTATTAGGTGACTCACACGACACCCAGTCGAGGGAAAGAGGATGAAAATGGTTTATTTAGCAGGGCTCCTCAATATTTGGGCACGGAGGCCGTTGTTTGATGTGCCAGCCCCCGTATGCTTTGAAACGTCTGAGATTTACTCAACAGGTCAACAGACGTCTGGCAAATTAGTTGGGCAGCAGCCAGAGTTGTTTTGTGAGTCAAAGGCGGCACGGGAGGCGGAGAGAAATTTGTCAGCTGAGTTTATTTGGGTTCATAAAAGTGGGAGAGGAGGAGGAAGATGGTGGACTGAGACTGGAGGAGCTAGTGCTCTCTTTTAATCTCAGATGGAGTGGAGTAAAAGCCGCCTTCATTTTTAGCGGTAAAGACAAAACCATCCATCTTGGATGGCCTGCGATATTCCAATCTTTCCTTACAAGTGTACTTTTGTATATTCTCTTTAGAAGTGACTGTGACTCGACTCTGCCGTGTGTGGACCTTTATTCCAGGAGGTTCTTGTATTTGTGTTAAGACAAAAGGATCCCAAAATACTCCCTTTTGGCCCTGATCATGTTGTGCTTTGCAACCATCACCAGGTAATTCCTGTTTAAGCTAATGTAGATGTTCTGAAATGGAGGTAGTGCTGCTGGAAATGAAACACAAATTAGCTATGTTTTGTAGCTTCAGTAGTAAATATAATCACATTTATTTGCTGATACCACTTGTTCAAATAACGGCATCATTAGAAACGCTGAGCTGTAACCAGAAACGAACGCATTGCAGAAGAAGTGAATACGAAGAAAGAAAAACTTTGGTGAATGTCAGAATCCTCTTAAATTCTTCGTAATTGGGTTTTAAGAACAAATTTGTTGTTAAGAATGGTTGGTGAATGAGGAACGATGACTGTATAGTGGACAGTCACTTAATTTCTGCCTACTGCGAGATATGACGCCTAAACAATGCTGCCTACAGAACGCTGCAGAGGACCTCATTTGTCAACCGTCAATCATGATGTCACATCCCTTCTTTTTTAAATCAATTGTTACCAGGCTTTCTTATTGATCTTCCAGCGATGCAAGATGCTTGATTCTGATTGGACAAAACACACAAACAACCTCTTGACGTTGGTTGTTAACTTTCACTAACGTGACAATGCCGGAAGCAAACTGAATGCACGTCATGTCAAATCAATCCTAGGAAAGGAGTTCTGGCACATTCAGAACTAACTCTTATGACAGACATAACATTGTTTTGTAAAAATGTATTTGACATGTATTTAAAGTTCATAGTTCGACCCTATTTCCATCTGTTTGAACGGAGAAGGTAAGGTTTATGACTTATACTGCTGCCAGTCAGTAGGGGGAGCTCTAAATCTTTTGGCTTCACAGGCAGTGAACAGTTATGGTGTCCATTTTAATATACAATCCATGGTTGGAAGCAATTTTGAACAGCTCAGGAAGAAAAAATAAATATACAAGCTTGCCAGATTGTAGCAGCAATCAGTGGAAGATTAGTTGAAATGCGCCTTTAAGACACTGAAGTTTTTTTTTTTCAATGTCCTTTTTTCTTTTGAGTTACCTAGTTAGAAAGCTGTCTGCCATATTTTACCACATCATACTTTGACACATTACTATGCAGGGAGGATAGATTGGAGTCGGGACTTTTCAGAATACCCAGGTCTAATAAAATTGGAAATAGTTAAAATGCACACTGTTTATGTGAACATATTGAAAGGCTCTTTAGGTAAAGGTCAGGAGTAGGGATGCACTGATGTGATCCGCTGAATCTGTTACAGCACCGGCCCTGACCTTTAAAGAAGCTTGCGTATCAGCCGCTTTCACACAGTACATAAAAGTTTCTGATGAGTTGAGCAGAGTGATGTTTCACATACTTTACATTTCAGAGAAAGAGAGTGCTGGTATCAGGTCAGTGCTGGACAGCATGAGTCAAGGCTTAGTAAAGTAAATAGCTTGACAAGAACAGGTTTAGCTTTTAAGTGTTGCTTGGTGTACACAGTCTGAGTTAATGTGGGTTTTATAGTATGAAAACACAGTGACAGTAAGGAGGCAATGTCACAGATCCATAATAGATGGTTATGTTTTGACGATAGAGCCGACACACTGTGAGCTGCAAAAAGTTAATGACACATTTTATTCCTCATTTGAAGTGATGCAGCGCTGTTGTAGGATGATATTTTTCATCTGTGTAGCCCTTTTTGTTAATAGCCTCTCATGTAACATATTTCTATATTAGATATTTAGACGTTCTAAGATTACGCTCACATAAATTATTAAAATGTAGTACAAGTTCTCGCTCTGCAGTGACTTATACAGAACCGATAAACACCGCTTTCTACTTCATACCTCCACTTATCTGTCAAGCTCTTTTTCCAGCCTTTTTATGTTTGAGTGTATCTTTGTGAGGATTTAGCTGTGACTCCCCGGGGTGCTAAATTACTGTGCACACAGGCTGCGTGTTGTGCATGATTAGTTGAAGGAAAGTAAGCACATCAGGTTGTGATTCATCAAACCTGCTTCCAGTCTGCGTGCTGCTGCTGCTGTCTGAGAGCCTAAAGGAGGACATGTAACGGTTCATGTGGCGTGGATGAAATTATCATCCATTTAAGAAACAGCAGACTCTTCCACCACCGGCACTTTATCATTACACAAGCACAACTAAGAGCATCAAACCAAAACATCAAACGTGAGCATACCTGTGCCTCTTTTTCACTTAAGTAGATTAAAGTCAACAGAAAATTGAATCAAAAATACAATAAAATAAATGAATGAATAAAAAATAAAATAGAAGAACAAACATATGTTTACATTGTGATGTCATTTAATTAAACAACTAATCAAGCAATTTGAAATATAATGATTACAATCATGTAGAGCTATTTTTGTTGTTGTCAGTCACATAAATTATATAACTCCTTTTAGTTATTTAATTATTTATATATATTTTTATTTCTTACAAAAAGTTCATTTTTTTCCAATTTGAGAAAATGTCATCACATTTTTTTTATTTTTTAATAACAGTTGGGCATCTTTGCCTTTAATGGATAGGCCAACTAAAGGAAATGAGTGGAGAGTGGGGGACAACATTCAGCAAATGGTTGAGGCCAGGAGTTGAACCCGCAACCGTCACAACGAGGACTATAGCCTCCATATATGGAGTGGGCACACAGACCGTCAGGCCATCAGTGCCCCAAGAAAATGTCATCAAACTTTAACATTTTATAATAGTTAAAACAAGCAGTCGTTTAAAATAGACAAATTTGAAGATCTTTGGTTAGGTTAGCTTTGATGCCCTTTGTGGCGACAAGGTGTGAATGCAGGCATTCTTTTACACCTCAGCTCTGTAACCATTTACTCACATAGCTAACACAGATGGGGGACACATTTACAGCTTCACACATGCTTAGCCCATCTGGAAATCAAGCTTTAGATTACACCCACGTGGTACGCACCTTAAACACTAGGGAAGAAGGAAGTCTGTCGCTGCAATAACACAAGGGAGTTGAAGTGAGTATGTTGTGTTCCCTGAATTTAACTGCTGAATGTACTGGTGATTATTTTCCCAGGACTGTACCCACCACCAACGCTCCTTTATATACTGAAAAGGCAATTGCTATAACCAGAGTGTACAGTCATGGCCAAAAGTTTTGAGAATGACACAAATATTACATTTCACAAAGTCTGCTGCTTCAGGGTTTTTAGGTGTTTTTGTCAGATGTTTCTATGGTATAATGA
Organism: Notolabrus celidotus; assembly: GCF_009762535.1. Taxonomy (NCBI): domain Eukaryota; kingdom Metazoa; phylum Chordata; class Actinopteri; order Labriformes; family Labridae; genus Notolabrus; species Notolabrus celidotus. The sequence continues at coordinate 12,784,139 of NC_048286.1, read as the reverse complement.
AATACAATTAGAAGCATTTCATAAGTATCAAAAGCTTTTATTGAGAATTACACAGAATTCATGCAATAAGTCAATATTGCAGTGTTGACCCTTCTTTTTCAAGACCTCTGCAATTCTCCCTGGCATGCTGTCAATCAACTTCTGGACCAAATCCTGACTGATGGCAGTCCATTCTTGCATAATCAATGCTTGGAGTTTGTCAGAATTTGTGGGTTTTTGATTGTCCACCCGCCTCTTGAGGATTGACCACAAGTTCTCAATGGGATTAAGATCTGGGGAGTTTCCTGGCCAAGGGCCCAAAATCTTAATGTTTTGTTCCCCAAGCCATTTTGTTATGACTTTTGCTTTATGGCAAGGTGCTCCATCATGCTGGAAAAGGCATTCTTCATCACCAAACTGCCCTTGGATGGTTGGGAGAAGTGCTCTCGGAGGACGTTCTGGTACCATTCTTTATTCATGGCTGTGTTTTTAGGCAAGATTGTGAGAGAGCCCACTCCCTTGACCGAAAAGCAACCCCACACATGAATGGTCTCAGGATGCTTCACTGTTGGCAAGAGACAGGACTGATGGTAGCGCTCACCTCGTCTTCTCCGAACAAGCCTTCCTCCAGATGCCCCAAACAATCGGAAAGGGGATTCATCAGAGAAAATGACTTTACCCCAGTCCTCAGCAGTCCAGTCCCTGTACCTTCTGAAGAATATCAGTCTGTCCCTGATGTTTTTACTGGAGAGAAGTGGCTTCTTTGCTGCCCTGCTTGACACCAGGCCTTCCTCCAAAAGTCTTCGCCTCACTGTGCGTGCAGATGCACTCACACCTGCCTGCTGCCATTCCTGAGCAAGCTCTGCACTGGTGGTGGCCCGATCCCGCAGCTGTAACACCTTCAGGAGACGGTCTTGGCGCTTGCTGGACTTTCTTGGGCGCCCTGGAGCCTGTTTGGCAACAATTGAACCTCTCTCCTTGAAGTTCTTGATAATTGGATAGACGGTTGACTGAGGTGCAATCTTACTGGCTGCTATAAACTTCCTGTTAGGCCCTTTTTGTGCAATGCAATGATGGCTGCACGTGTTTCCTTGCAGGTAACCATGGCTAACAGATGAGGAACAATGGTGTCATGCAGCATCTTCCTTTTAAAGTGTCCAGTCACTCAATCATGACAGATTGATCGCCAGCCTTGTCCTCATCAACACCCACACCTGTGTTAATGTGTGTGACACCTGTGTGTCATTGAAATGATGTTAGCTGGTCCTTTTGTGGCAGGGCTGAAATGCAGTGGAAATGTGTTTTTGGTGATAAAGTTCATTTCAAGGCAAAGAGGGACCTTTGCAATTAATTGCAGTTGAGCTGATCACTCCTCATAACATTCTGGAGTATATGCAAATTACCATTATAAAAACTGAAACAGCAGACTTTGTGAAAATTAATAGTTGTGTCATTCTCAAAACTTTTGGCCATGACTGTAGATAGTGATGTCACAGGCATGTAAAATGTGTGAAATGTTTTATTCAATTCAGTTTTACTTCAATTGTTGCTCCTACATTTGACTCATTTCTCCCTTAAAAACCTCAAGTGTCATTTTCTTTTGATCTGAATCTTTATACGGAGCATTTCATCAGCAGCTGGAATCATTGTCAGTAAGAGACGACTGCACAAGTCCCCTCACTGTACAGCCTCCTCACAGCAGCTCTTTATATAAGAGTACAGTCACTGCTCCTCCAGAGAGGAGCTCATTGACCGCACTGTCAGTCACGCAAACACACGAATACACAAACACATCAGCACATACACACACATCAGCAAGCAGCAGCCTAATGTACTGTATCTCTTGAACAGAGGCAAAAAAACAATCACATACTCGAGGACACTCATTTATTTTTTACACACACATGTTTTGGTATATATATCTCACTGACATGCACACACACACACACACACACACACACACACACACACACACACACACACACACACACACACACACACATACACAATTGTATCGGTTCACCTTAATTTAGAGCAGAGGTATTTTGGAGCTGTTCAATTTTCCAGACAAAAGTAGAATCCTTCAGCAGAGACACACCTGAGACTGTTAACCTCTCACCTCGCCTGTCCCACAGTGTGTGTGTGTTGTGTGTGTGTGTGTGTTTGCGCGTGTGTAGGCTTCAGACAGACACTCAGTTCCAATTACATCTACTCAATCCAGCTTCAATTACCTGTGAGGAGTCATGTAGGCTGTTAGTGAGACACTGCCTTCTTCTTTTCCCCAGACAGTCATTTACACACTCACACACACCTGCGCTCATCTCCACTCACGCACACTCCCTGGGAAATCAATGCACCAAACAATCCCCTGGGTCTCCATAAGATTCCCTTTCATGTGGTTCTGTTTTTAAAAGTTGGTCACTTCATCATAAAACTTGACATGTTTTGCTTTCCCCTCATTTATATATATTAGTTTCCATTCAGTGACTTTTCTCTGGCTTTTGTCTCTAAGTTTTAAGACACCCAGAGTGTTTTGTTTTGTCCCACCTGTAAAAAGTACTACATTATAATATGCCAAATTTCCCTCCCTATAGTACCACATTTTCTGCTTCTACAAACTTAAAAAGAGTCAAACCCTCCCTACACCATAGGATGTCACACAGCTTTAAAGAAAGATTGAACCCCATGTTGTCACACATGGGCATCAAAATATGACACAAACATAAACAGTCCACAGTTAAACCCAATGGTGTGTTTTCTTTCAGTTCTGGCGTCCTGACGAGCTGCACTCCTGCTGTCATCATTGCTGCTAGCTGACTTTATCTCCCTCGTTACAGATGTTGCTTTATGTTGTTCAAGTCTGTCGTTTACTTCTTTCACTAAATCATATCCTCAGCTGTAGATCTGGCCCTATGACTGGGGCCAAAAGTGATGAAAAGAAATGTATTTAGTACATGGCATGATTCAATATGTGGCTCTTGGGCTCAACATTCTGCTTTGCAGACTGGAATATATCAACAGCTAAACTATCAGTGAATTTAGACAGCTTTGGTAACCCTTGGTGGAAGTTTTTCCACTACCTTTGTTGGCAAAACACATATAACTTCAAAACATACAGATTGGCTACATTTGTGCTTTGTTCTTATTACCAAATGAAAGCAAGCTAACAAGCTAAACTTAGTTGTTCAACATTGTAAATTTCTTATCAGCTAAACATTACGCTGTCATTTTAGCTAATCAATCCAATCACTAGCATGCTAATACATTAGCAGAGCTATTTCCATTTCTGTGTCATATTTTGAAAACATATTCCTTTGCATAATCACACGGCAGCCATTTTCCACCATGCTTAGCACTGATAGCTTAACTTCTTTATTTGTAAAAGGGAAATGTTATTCTAGATCACAGAGAATATAAGCATTTAGAGAAACTGAGATATTAACATTTTTCAATAGTTGTTTTCTAGCTAACATTACAGTTTGACAGTGTTTTATGATTATATATAGAAGCTAGCTATACAATAGTAAGCTAACGGTTAGTGTTAGTTAGATCCTTACATATTTCAATATCTGTTGTCTTTTCACTGTTATCAATCAGTTAATGGTGAAATGAGAAAAACATTTACTGCATTATATCAGCATAATATTATCTATGGAAGTATGGCTCTTGACACAAATGTCCATATAGAGTTTTTTATGTTACAAGCTCTACCAGGGTTTTTATATGAGGTGTGAAAATGGTTCCAATACTTTCCAAGTCAAAGTTTTTCATTTATTTTCATTTCTCTGAGCTCATGTGCGCAGCTGTCACTTCAACAGGATCCAGATTGTAATGAATAATCAATACAACAGCTTTCGATAGCATCAACATATGCTCTCATCTCATCTTATCACACCTGATTTCCTAGAAGAGGAAATTAAAACTGCCCTTTGCCCTTCATGCACCAGGTGGTAAGACGATCTGCACTGAGTGCTTCATTGTGATGACTTCATCTGACTGTGCTTAGTGTGGATGTGTCAGAGTGAATTAGAGCTCACAGAAGTCAGGGATGTTGAGGATAGAATCAGAATTAAAGTCAGTTTCATGTGGCATTCACCAGTCCTCAAATGTTACATCAGGAATCTGTCAGCGTCAAATGTTACGTTTAAGCTCTTTATGTTTAAGAAACCATTGCTGTGCATACAAACACAGCAAGCACAGCTTGGTGACACACAATTCTGTCACCATCTCACAATCCCCTGTCAGCTGTCAGAAAGTAGCTAGCTTGAGAGATTGCATCCCAACTGTCTCCTAACCCTCTTATGCCTTCTTGTCCCCCTGCCGGCAAAATGCGTTTCCCTCCCGCTGCGCCTCATGCTTTTTTCTTTTTTTTATTCTGTGTAAAGCCTCCATGTTCCCTGAGGATCATCAGCCACTGTTGCCTGACAGTTGTCGCAGACATGTGCAACATTGTTAATCTCAAATTAGCCTCTAACATGCTTGACAGCCGGGGGTTGTTGTTTTGTTTTAAAATTTGCAGCATCGGAGCAGAGCAGGCCGGTTGGTGCACGAGGCAGCAGGTCCGGTCAGCCTGGCATTTGAAGTTGATTAGAACTGATGAAGCTTAAAGCGTGCAAAACATAAATAGCTTTCTAAAGCCTGGGTTGACAGCAGAAACTTGAGTGAGTTTTGACCTTTTTTCAAGCTTAGAAAATACAAGAAATATTTGTGACTGTTGAGGAAACAAAGTTGTACATGGAGGGATATCATCCTGTGACCAGATGACCCATGACCCATCGTCTATTATAATTATTATTTTAAGTTCAATTAGAGAAAATTACAGGTTTTACTAGCGACACATTGCTATGGTCAGAAAACCAAATACACCAGTTTAATTGTCTCAAGAGTGTAATTCATCTTGGAAGGGACAAAGAGGTGAAATGACAGTACAACTTCTACAAACCGAACCGAAGTTTACAAACTCCTTTCTTTCAACCATTACTAACAAGCCGGCACAGTCCGACAAAGTAGACAGGGGTGTTTGATCTGCCATACCATGCAGAGAAGAAGAACAAGCAACAGCAAGGTATCACCCGTATGCATGTGTGGATGTTTATCACTGTTTTAGAGGAGGATAAACGATTAGATTGTGATGTGGACGGGAAATGAGTTGAGACGGTGAAAACAGACCCAGAGAGAAAGACATATTAGCAGCGCAGCTGAAGAGCAGAATTAGTCTAATCTGTGATTGTTAAAATAAAATGCTGATACAGATAATCAGCTGAATGCCATATATCGGACCTGATATTATTTTCATTTCACATTTTAGCATTGAGCATATTTCTAATTTTATTCCCATTATATTTTTTTTTCATATGTTATATTCTTGGGCTTTTTTGCCTTTAATGGACAGGACAGCTGAAGAGAGACAGGAATTGTGGGAGTAGAGAGAGGGGGAAGACATGCAGTAAATGGACAAGGACTGTAGCCTCCATCCATGGGGCGCACGCCTAACCACCAAGCCAACGGTAACCCTTATTCCCATTTTCTATTAATACTCCAGTAGTCTTACCTTATTGTGTATAAGAGTTCCAATGACAGAGTTTTCCCCTGGGATAAATAAAGTATTTGTGAGGCTTGATGATTGGTCGAGCACTAATGCTTGAGATGGCCCACTGGATGAAGGAAGACTCAAACATGAGAAATACATTATTGCAAGGTTTGCCAACAATGGTGATTTCTTTATGTGTAAAATATAATAATATATGCATCTTCGCTCACTGAATTTCTGCCTTTCTTAAAAAATATCAGCCATCAGGAGCAGTCACTTGTCAGGTAATCAGCTCAAAAAAGATGCCTATCGTTCATCCTTAGTTTACATTTAAAGAAACAAAAAAGATGCACAAATAGCAAACAAAACAACATGGAGAGCCCATTTAATATTCAATGGTCAATCTACTCATTTCTTCAGCTCCAGTTCCCTTTGATATACGCATGAAGACACTGGTGTTCTTATCAGATTTGAAAGTAACAGTATCTCATTGATGTTGTTCACTTAATTATTCTGGAAATAAACTGTGAAATTAAAAATCTAGACTGTTTTCAAACCCTACTCAGGACTTTTATTTGCATATAAAAGTCAAGATCATGATTTATTTCCTGCCCTTCTGGAAGAATACAAACCTGTGTTTGTTTAATTTTCACTTTTGTCTGTTAAGTTTTAATAAGTCATTTTACTCAGAGGTTGCTTGAAGAACTCTAGTTTTCTATGTGATGGACTGAATGGATGGGCTGGTCAATTGTAAATCAGAAGTCATAGATTATTCTCTATCATGGCTCGATTAATGCAAAATGGCTCTCAACAGCCTCCTCCTCTGCCAGCTCAGCTCATCGATTAAGACTTTATTTATGAGGTAAACGTTGGATGCACTGGGCATCTGTTAAACGAAGCACATTTAAAGGATTTGTTGCTTCCTCCAGGCTCCCTGTTAGGCCCGTCTCTTTCAATGATTCTTTTAAATTCACGACTTGTGGGTGAGATGAGTGTGTGTGTGGTCAGGATATAAAGTAGTCTTTCAAAGGGATCCATGGGAGATTTTATGACTGAAGTCGATATCATTAAAGCTTGCGCTCTCTTTTTGTCTTTGCAATCTGAATATAAGCATTTCAACTTGTTCCAACCAATTTTCAAAAATGTGTTTTGAGAAAGAAGCTTCACAATGATCCTACTGTGTCGTTAGTGAAATACGGCAAAACAAATGAATAGCTGACGGAGAGCGAGACAACTTTCATTTCCAGACGTGATGTTTATTTTTTCTTCTACTTCTGTTTGTGTAAGCCCAAAGTCCAGACGTGTCTGTGTTGGTTCACACATTTATTTAAGAGCTAAAAGCTGCGTTTTTCAGGCAAACAGTCATCATTTTATAACTCTAATCTAATTCAGGGTAGAGGGAGATTTAAGAAGACACATAAACAGATACTCTTAAATATGTGCATTGCTTCTTAGCTGTGTGTTGCCAGAGCTTGTTAAATTCATCTGCAGTTCAGCGGTCAGGAGGTAATTTTATTTAAAGGGCCGATTGAGAATATTTCTCTTGCACTTCCCTTATCTGGCTTTCTACCTTCTAAGATAAGACAGTGTAAGCAATGTTTCTGTTTTCTCTCTACGTACAATTTAAGGAAGTAAAGCCATGTGCAGCTCACATTCAGTTTTTTATAAAGGTATAATTTGATTTCTCACCTTTGTTCTTGTCACTGTTTGCTAACACTTAAATAAAGAAGTTGACCAGAAAGGGCTGTAAAGTTGTAATGCATATGTGTGCTTAATCAAAGAAAAAAGGGATAGACCAATTGGACATCTTGGTACTAGCATCAAATGCGACTGATAGCAATACCGATACAAATACAGATAGAGATACCAATACAGATCCAGATCCTGAAACTAATACAGATACCAGGCCAATATAGATGCCAATGCAGTCACAGAAAGGGATGCAGATATGGATACTGAAACTGATACAGATACAGATACTGATACAGGTATGGATAAAGATGTACTGTATATACAGATACCAGTACAGATGCAGATACTCATCAAGACACAGGCCTTTAAACTGGTACAGATACCAGTACTAATACAGATACAGATACAGATTTGTATACAGACACGAGTACAGATGCAGATACTGATTAAGATACTGATACCCACATAGATGTAGATACTGATACAGATGCCGATACCAATACAGATACAGCTACAGAAAAGGAGATATGGTTAATGAAAAGGGTACAGATATATATAGATACATATACACCAGTACAGATAAAGATACTGATACCCACACCAATGTAGATACCGATACAGATTTAGATACCAATACTGATATTTATACGATACAGACACAGATGTGGATACTGAAACCATGGCTCTGACTGCAGGCTGATAGTGAGTACAGAGCTGTTTGCCTGTGTGTTAAGGACATTAGTCTTGCATTCATGCTTTCAAGGTAGTCGTGTTATTCTGTCTTTGAGCAATTTAATGCCTGGCACTGCAGATTCATGACTGAAGTTGCAAAGAAGACATATATTCAACAGATTTACCCAGCACTTTGCAAATGGTCCTGATATCTAATTCTGCTTTGCACCACTATCCAATTTTGCATCCCAAGTATAGGACTTTATTTTGAAGTACTTCAATAAAAAGTGTGTCAGTAAAATGTTGAAGTAAGCTTATCAGACTCTTTTCAATTTCATTGACTAAATAGGTTTCTCTCTTTCTACTGTAGTGAAGATCTGCGAGGTGGTGGTTATCTTTGAAAATGCAATTTGTGCGTTTCTTAAAACCCATCCCATTCCTGTAAGGGTTATTAGATGGTACCTGTGCTTAGTTATTGTGGTACGCATGCAGCCATAAATCTGACATCAACTATTTTAAGATGTCTTATAAAGCGTTGTTCAGCAAAATTGTTAGAAAAAACACAGTCTCTCATTAAAGTAAAACTGTAAATGTCAGCAGGTTTACATAATAACTCAAGGGAAACCTTTGACTGGTAAACCAAAGGGGATGCATGCTAACATGCTCTTATATTAAAAATTAAAAATACAAGAGAGACTGTAAGAGTGAGGAACTTCTTCTAGATAAAGATGGAGGAGGCCCTTCAGGATGAGATAAGACCTGCTTACTACACATTAATCCTTACATGGCTGACAGTTTGAAAAACAAAAAGTGACCGCTCAATGTTTGAGGGACTTATCTATTACCCTGATCACCTTCTGATGTAAATGTTGTGGTTCTTTAGACTAAACTATTCTCCCCTTTACCTCCAGTGAACACAAATCATATACCCTACTGCTGCTGGGAGCCCCTTCACTTGAATGGAAGTCTACTATCGCTGTTAGAACACATTCTAGCTGAGCTTTGCCTCCCCTTTATGTGTTTCATAATTGATGGTAAAACAGGATGAAAAGGGCAACACTTGAGGATGAGCTCACCTACTGTTTCAGATATACTTCATTTATATTTCTTGTGCTTGGCAACTGTTAAAAGGCACCATATTTCCCCCACTGTTGTCATGGTATTTTAGAGTTTTCTCACATATGGTGAGGTCTGCATTGTTTCAGTGTAGGCAGCAGCAGAAGCTTAAGTGCTGATTTGTCACCTCATCCTACGTCTCTCATTGGGCTTTATATCTTTATTGACAGAGGAGTTGGCAGATTTATTTTTGCACATAACTCAAGTTAGAATAAGACCTGACAAACTGTCATAATTCTTCTATTTGTTGTATTTTTAGACTTAGTTTTTGCATGCAGATCTGTTTTTTTTTTGTTTGTCCTGTTTGCACATAACCTGTTCCATCACACCTAAATGCAGCATTCATACAAGGTTTTTCGTACTCATCTTAAAATAAAAATTCTGTGAACTGAAAAACACTAAGCTGAAGTGTTCATGGAACAGGCTGCCACTTTTAATACTCCGAAGACTGAAGAGCACTCAGTCCAAAGGAAAAGGCTCTACATTTTCTGTATTCAATGCCTGTTTTTCAGGCTATTGAGAGAAGATCCAGTACAGTACATTACCATGGTACCTGTATTTAGGTCACTGCTTTGAACTGTGGAATACCTTTATCTTTCAGTCTCACTCACACTCTGGCACATACACTCACAGGCACTGCACTGCGCTGTTCTAATGCTAAGCATGCATAACTTTCACATGTATTGGGTCCAGGCCACAAGGGGAAAAAAACTCCCCTGTAACATCCCTGAACAATCAGTTTCTGCAGCAATCGGAAGAAAAAGGCAGGATGAAAAAGTGAGGTTCAAAACCAACAGTAGCTTCATACTCTTCAAGCGTACATGCTTTGTATTTGATGCTTTTATAACATTATTACAGACACCCACAATTGATCCACCAATCTGCAATGACTTTGCAACGTCAAAGAGGGAAAGCTTCTTTAAACAAGCAGAAATCAAAGATAGAGCAGTCTCATGGGTGGACAGCCATGTGTCATAGTTGGGAAGGCTGAGAGATTGAGGGACAGACAGAATGACAGACATTTCTCTCCTACTATAAACATGGATACTGTTGTTTATTTGAATTCAGTTCAGACACACACAGTCCTATTACACAACAGTAACTTACTGGTCAGGTTATTATTGCATCAACAGTCTATGAATGTGAGGGAAAAGTGTTTAGAAATTTTTGCAAATTCGTATACACAGACTTGAGTAGTGGCCAATACTTATTAACCAATGCACATCACTGTAATGTTGTGTGTTACTGTTAATGATAACCTATCTTAAACAGGTCTTTCAGGAGGTTAATTATAAACTATTCATCTGTTAGGGTTTACTATCCAATATAAGCTGGATCTAAGGACCCCACCAATACTGGTACAAGTATCGATACTGAAACCAATACCAATACCAATAGTGACACTGACACTGATAACAATATGCATACTGATAACAATAATGAAACAGATACTGATATAAAAATGGGTACTGTTATTGTTACTGATAATGATACCGATAATGATTCTACTACTGATATCAATACTGATACTGGGATCAGTCCGGATAATGATACTACTAACAATATTGATGACAATATTGATATTGATAACAATACTCATAGTCTGATAGTCACACTGATAACAATACTTACCCTAATGCTGATACCAATATCGATACAGATATCAATATTAGTTGTGATACCAGTATCGATATCAGTATTAGTATCTAAACGAAACCAACAGTTGTTAAGTGTTATCTGTCTTAGGATACTGAGGCATTGTTTTACTTTAATATGTTTAACACCAAAGATGTATTAATCAATGGCTAAAAATAGTTGCCAAAAAATGCATGATTCACACCCTTTCGAATACTGTTTGTTGAACTTCAGCTCTGTTAGAGACATATTGAGCTCATTTTTACTGTTGCTCAAAGATTTGCAGCTTCCAATAAATGGGCATGGGGCAGAGTTTAGCAGAAGAAAGAAGAAAGTCTGGAAGAAAGAAACTTTAGTTTTAGTTCTTGTGACTTTGTTGGTTTTGAAGCCAGAATGGCTCTCTGCACATAAGCTGATAAAGCAATGGTTTATTTACACACAATAGGATGTCTGTAGGAGCAGACAACAACATTATGGACTATTAAGTTATAATTGAATTTAATTGATGATATTTAGCTGAGGCTGTAAAGAGACTGCAGGCTCAGACTTTTGGGTTTGGGACTTGTTCACATCGGGGCCAAAACTGTCAGGTTTGGAAATGATCCTGTTTTCCTTGGCCCCAGTTGGGCAGAGATAGTGGATCAGCCTGGCAGCATTTGGACTGGGACTCCACCATCTGTGTGTTCAGAAGTGTTGTTCCTATGCCACGACTCTACTGTCAGAGGCTGCATGTTTTCTGCTCTGTTGTTTTATAGTCTGGTGTTTAGTGATGCATTCTGTTCTCCTCTAATCCTTTATATAATCATTATTAACATTTTTACATTCTGAGCCAAATTATTCAAACTAAGGCTGCACAATTAACCAGAGTTTGATCAGAACTGCAAACTGAAACTGTGTAGGTGCAGGATACAGAATCTGGAATTTTCAATAAAAAAGGGGTGCATACGGATCACTTGTCAGGTCCAGGACTTATTTAACGGCATGGCTAGGGTGCAAAAGTGCAGCAACAACAAATACACTTCTATTCAAATGAAAAAATTTGTTTAGTTTTGAAAAAAATTGCCAAACTTGTTCAGTTTTGGCTTCTCAATGTGATGGCTGACTGTCGCTCTCATAAATGAAAAAAAAAAACTCAACATCTGAAGTTTTTAGACTGGTAGTTAAATACTAAAAGATTCCTTGAGATGTAACTCTAAGATCTTAGAAATTGGGAATGTCAATAATTTTTTCATGAGCATGTCGAAGCATCTCCATCGCTTGTAAAAAGCACAAAGAAGGGCAGATAAAAGAAAGCTTTTATACTACTGTCATCTATTATCTAATGCTGTCATCAGTGAGTTTTAAAGATTTACTTTGGTAATGTTTGAGTGTTTTTGATCATACGCAAAACACACATATAAATGTTGCCTTTCTTTACAAGAAATGCTGAAAGAGCAGCTTTAAGCTAGGTGCACATTATTAAAATAAATGTTCCAAACCCAGAGGATGGCTTTTAAATGTGATTTAAAATCCAAAAAGGGGCATTTTTTTATATTTCTCTTTGCTTTTTATTTCCCCTCTTTATACAAGGGCAAACACGCATCTGATACATCTTCATTTATTCTGATCTAAAAGAAATCTGGAACATATTTTAAACTTTCCCAACTTTATGAAGATCCCTCACTAATTATTAATAAGGTTGAGCCTGTAGCTCGCGGGCATGAGCAGCCTTGAAACGCTTCGCCTGTGAGGGAGGAATCTGCGAGGGTACAGAAAAGGAAGGACAGGAAGTAAACAAAGAAAAGTGGAAAAGTAGAAGGGGAAGAAGTAATGGGGATAAACAGGGAGGGCTGTAAGTAAAGACTGGAAGAGAAGAACAGGAGTGTATATGAGGAAATGTGAGAGAAGAAGAGAAAAAAAGAGGAGAAATACATTAATTAAGTACAAAGGACTGGCGACTGTGAGGCATAAAGGAAGAACGAAACAGGACTGTATTGTGACTTTGGGCTTTCTGTTTCACCTCTGTATCTTCAGTGTACTTAATTTATGCTCTCTGTGCTCTTTTGTGTTCAGGCTGACAGTTATCGTGGCTCCTTTGTATTTGTAATTTATTTGTCGTCGTAATGCTGTTTTATTCTGCTCTGTTGCCATTTCTCTTTTGTAAAAATGACTTCTCTCAATGAGCTGTTTACCAGTTACATTAAAGAGAGAAGGAAATAAAACCAGGGAAATGCATTTGAAATGCATGACTATTTACTCAATACAATACATTTTGAAGCATTTTTATGTCTCTTTACATTTTTGGAAAGATTTTATTCTTAAATCACTGCGAGTAATAGTCTGGAGGATTCAAAATGAGTGGGAAACACTTTGTTTATTCTTGTCAGACAACCAGAATATGTGTGTGCGTGTGCGTGTGCGTGTGTGTGTGTGTGTGTGTGTGTGTGTGTGTGTGTGTGTGTGTGTGTGTGTGTGTGTGTGTGTGTGCCTGTGTGTGCCTGTGTGTGTGTGTGTGTTGCTGTTTGAAGACATCAGACAGATTATGATTTCTGTGATCATTTTGACACTGCATCTATCTGAACAAACTGATACATTAACATTTTAACAAATTTAGTTTGGGATTTTCTGAATCAAATCATTTCCTTGTTATATAAACAAGAACTTAAATCCAGACTGACCGGCTAGCTTAAAGGTTAGAAAACTTTCAGAGAGCAATTTATTTCACACAGTTAAACATGGGAAGTCTGCAGGTAAACAATGTCTAATTTATAGCAGAGAGTGGCTAACATAAGCAGAGCTAGCTAGCTAGCAGTGTTCTATGCAGTTTAACGTCTACATGCCTTTGCTGGTTATGTATTGCTTAGTTGAGTCGTCATATACCAGCAAGATCAGGCTGTGAGATGCCGTCTGTCTTCGTGATTGTTTACATTAGGGTTGTACAGCGTTATATCATTAAAGCTGCAGTCATTCACTGGAGCTACAAAAGCAGATACCAAGCCAATGAAAACTTGTTAATATCGCAGTGTCTCAGTCTGTAAATTATAAAAAATTGTAGAAATGTTATAACCACTTGCAAAAACAAACTGTGAACACAACACCAACATGTACCATTTTGATATGACAGACAGGCAAGTAGGGCTGACCTAGTTAGACATCCTGGATAAACATTAGCATTAATTCCAAGTTTTTGTGGTCCATCTGGGAAAGTAAAACCAGAATTGAGCGTCCTTTTTGCTCTGTTTTTGGTCCCCACCAACCCCATAGGGAAATATTTGTCTCTATAGCTCCAAAATGATTTACTTGATTGAGCAGCTATAGCAGCTAAATGCTAACCAGCAAAACAAAACAACAGAGCTGAAAGAAACTATAAGACAGTCTGTAAAACTGATGGAAACCTTAACGTCTGTAATATGAGTGACTGCTCCCACAAACAGGAGGTCATGTGACATATTACTCTTCAAAAATATGTATTAAAGCCATAGACTGTATAAAATATGGACTTAGTATCCGTGAAGTCACCCATCTGTTCCTGAGAGCTGTTTTGAAGCCAATCGACGGCGGCAGCCATATTGGAAATGCGGAACTCAACAGGGTAGAGTGTGACGTAGTGTGAGCCTCCTAGCCAACAGCTATGTGTTCCCGACCGGAAGTCACGTCGGGCATGTCCTTATTTGGGCAAAAACTCGAAATCTTAATATCTTCTGAACTGTCATGTTAGAAAAAAATTCACCCCCGTACAGTGTGTGCCATTAGTAGAGATTGGCTTCGTAGGGCCAAGCCGTTTTTTGAACCAGGCTGTAAACATGTTTATTAATGCTGCAAAGATCGTCTTTTCCCATTCATGTCTATGTGGTTTCTGGTGTTTCTGCAGCCAGCCTCAAGCGGATTCTCAATGTATTGCAGTTTATAACACTTCCACATGGGCTTCATAGTTTGAAACTGGTAGTGTTCATCAATCAATAAATATGTATTTTACTGGCTTTAATCAAACGTCAACCTCCAGTCTCAGAGTAACAAGCAGGTAAAATGCACAAAATAAGCTCATAAAAATACATTTTCTACTATTGTTATGCATTTAAACCCTCTTTAAGACAATGTTTGACTGTTACATTTTAACATTTATCACTTGAGTAAAGTCACTTTGTCCACTTTGACCTTACTTTACTTGTTTTTTTTCACGGGAATTATTTGCAGTGAAAGCAGCTCTGGAAGTATTATGAAGTGACATGATATCTATAATATGTCAAAAGGGAAATTTACTTACAAGCTCTGAATGACTCAAGTTCTAAAGAGCTGGAATCTTACCATTGCACTCTGCATTTCTTTTCATTTGATTGTAAGGTGAACAAAATGTAGCCTCACTCACTCGTTTCCTGCTTGTGTTGCCATGTTGTTACACAAAGATGAGTGTCTGTCATTAAGTAGTTGGAAAATGATTATTATGTGAGTGGGATAAATCCAGTTAGAGAGCACAGAGCTTGTGTACTGTAGAGATGAAGTGCTGTGTGTTTACTCAAACAAAAAAAAGAAAATTACCTGCAAGTTCGGTTGTCGTTATTTTCAAAGCTGCAGCAATTCTGTCCAATCCAATCTGAAACATCAGGCACAGTCTGAACTTTTATTCACAGACAGTGTTCATTTACAATTTCACAAGGCCAGATTTCAATTTATGACAGCTTACAGTCCAAATTCAACCGACAGCTGAAACATCTCTTACTTTCTCAGTGCATTGGTTTTGAAATTGTAATAAAAATTGACCTCCAGAGATCAGCTCTCCCATCACTGAACTACAGGAAGACAGAAATATTAAATTTGCAGAGCAATTAAATACTGGAACATCGTTTGTTTTTTTTGTTTTTTTTTCTGGTTTTGACTGAAGTAGCATCACAAAGATGGACACCAGAGAATGTTCCTACTTGCGGCAGGGACATGAAATCCCACAGGCAGATTTCACTGTGATAAAGCTGTCAGTGCTGCCAGCGTCTTTGGCAGAAAAGCACTTGACTGAACGCAGATCTGAAAAGTAATTTAGCTATTTACAACAAAAAGTTGTTAAACTGTGGAGTCAAAAGCTGTGATGGCTTGTCGAGGTATTAGATTAATTTGTAGGACTTACATGATTGTTGAAAGTAGATGAAGTGTACCCGCTTATCATGACTACTTGGGTGGGTCCAAAGGAACTTACTTCCATTGTGAATAATCAGTTTGTCTAGAGGTATGAAAACACAAAGAAAACAGTAAACATTGATGGAGTCATTGCAATTAAAAACAGTTCATCTCATTCTTTATGGTTGTTTTAAATGCAGCTGAAATGTGGCTCCAAATAACTCACTCAAAATTGTAAAAACTACCGTAAACATTTATAAAACATAATCTGTCATCAGAAAAACTACCAATAAAACTCCTACAGAATACCAGTCAGGCCTAAATTATTATTTTCATGCTGTTTAACAATTGCCCACTGATGTCAATCAACTTTAAACAGCTTGCGAACACACATTATTTGGTACTTATTCAATGGATGACACCTTTTCCTTCAGTAAAATCAACATGTGAACACTCTTTGAAAGTTGAGACCTCACTCTATAAAGTACAAGTCCAGAAATAGAGGGATAAGCAGAACAGATGTTGGTGTTCTGACTGAATGTGCTACCCTGTTAACTGGTGACCTCCAGCCGAAGCGTCTGTAGTATGTTTACAGTAGGGTTTGGCAGAATGCTAAACATTAGCATCGCATAATTTCAATTCAAACTAAAAGAAGAAGAATTTCATTTCACTATATAAGGTTTTTTTTTTCTTCTTTAAGTTATAATTTGGAGCTTTTGTGCTTTTATTCAGAGAGGACAATAAATAGAGCGGAAAACCCAAAGAGAGAGTGGGGAAGGTGCCGCATGTTGGAATCAAGCGGCAACCTCCGTTCTGAAAATAAGAAGCCCGTGCAGAAGTGCTGAAAACTATAGTTCATCGAGCGGCAGCTTGAGGCTGGCTGCAGAGACACTGGAAACAACATACACACCAATTAAAAAAAGCTGATCTTTACAGCAGAAATAAACATGTTTACAGCCTGTTTCAAAAGACGAGTGTAGTCTGGAAAGCTCATTTCTCGATCGGCACACACTGTACGGGGGTGAATTTATTTCTAACACTGCAATTTCTAAGATATTCAGATTACGAGTTCTCCAATGAGAGGCACAGCTGACTTGATTGACAGGTCGGAACACTGTAGCTGTTGGCTAGGAGGCTCAAAATCCGCCTCTTTTTGTCACAATCGCTTGACTGCAGTAATATGGCTCCCACTGACGATTGGCCTCAAAACAGCACTTCAGAAACAGATGGGTGATGTCGCGGATACTGCGTCCATATTTTATGATAAACACCCATTCATAAAACACAATCTTTGCAGCACTAATAAACATGTTTACAACCTGGTTCAAAAAACGGTTTTGGTTTTGAATAGCTAATTTATCTATCGGCACACACTGTACAAGGGGTGAAGTTTTTTTTAACTCAGTGTTTTCGGAGATATTACACTTGTGAGTTTCGCCCAAATAAGGACATGGCTGACTTGATTGAAAGGCGTGCACCCTGTAGCTGTTAACGAAAAGGCTAAAGTCCCGTCTCTTTACCTCACACTAACTCGGACAAAGTTTGGCTGTGTTCAGCATTTCAAATATGGCCACTGCTGACGATTGGCTTCCAAACAGCGCTTTAGGAGCAGATGGGTGACGTTACGGATACTAAGTAAATTTTTTAATACAGTCTAGGATTAGAATCAAACCCGCCTGCTTGAGGACTATGACCTCAGTATATGTGGCACAAGACTCAACCACTTGGCCAAACCAGAGTCCGGCACCATTCTGATTTATGTCTGTTTTCTCACTAAGTTATCATTTGGTCAACTTTGATGGCACCTCTAAAAGCCCCCCTAATAAAGGCAAAAATGTGAATCGTAGTTTAGCTGATCTTACTCCTTGCTCGGCTTCTAAGTGAAAAAGATTTATGAAGCACTGCATTTTCTACTTCTACTGCCTAACAATTTACTTGTTGTCGAGGGAGGAGAGAAAAATATGGGAGTAGTAAACCAACTATTACTGTTAGCAAGTGTTGTGCATTTATATCATCTAACAGTCCTTGTGTAAGTTAGTCTGTTTATTGTCTCATGAAAATGTTTCACAAGGTAGACGAATCATATCCTTGAACTTTTACTCTGACTCTACTTGTTTTAACATGGTTCATATATTTATGCTTCAATTTATTGCTGTAACACATGATTTTACAGCATGAATTTTTAAGCTGTCCTACCTGTTGAACTTGTTGCGCCTAGGAATGTAGTTTACGAGCAACAGACCTGACATATAAGATAGCTCTTTTAGGAGAGTGTACTATGCGCCCTTATTGGCGGTGTTTTCTTTAAAGAGTTTGTGTATTTTGATTCTGAAGGAGAAATCAGTCAATTTATGGTCATCTATTTAACATAATGTTTAAAGCTGTAAGTGTAGTGACAGATTGTGTTCACAGCAGCAGATAAAGTGGACTCGTGTAAACGCTAACCTCAGAAAGAGAACTCTCATACTGATCAAAATCACAAGCAGAACTATCCTCAAGGAGAGATCAAGGCTGCTTCGAGCCTTCAGTTATTTGCAGGAAATTGTTAAATATTTCCTCAAACTGCTTAGCAACAGTTTGGCAACACTTTAGACATGCACCCTGGAGTCAGCAGTACTTTTTTGTTAAATAAAAAGCCTTCACCTTTTCCTCATTGACACTTTTATTCATTCTCTTTTCAGTGTCTTTCTTTTCCTCTCTGATCCTGCATGTCTCACCTTTTTATTAGACCTCCTCGCCTCATTTCCCCTCTGCCTGCCAGTCTCATTTTCCATCCATCCATTCAGCCAACCATCCGTCCATCATCTGTGATTCAGCCTGCGTCTGCCACGTAGCTTATCAAGCCGCGCAGAGCTCAAGCTATGCTAATGTGTTGCTTGTGCTGTCATAAACAGTCTGTATACTGTGTTTGCATGGCTCAGCAGACAAAGACGGATGCCCCTCTCCCAACCTCTGCACATGTCTGGCATCTGCTTCCCTCGAAACCTCACGCTCGGGTTTAGTTGTGTATTTTGGTCGCATCAGTGGTCACGTTTCTGCGCTGTATGCAGATGTTTCACTGCTGATTGTTTATGAAGTGATGACTTCCTCTCATTTGTGTTTGGGCTTTTCTATTAGCTGCAGAAACTTTGTGACTGTGTCTTACAAAGAAGTCCCACTGTGTTGTATTATTCTTGGCTTTAGGGCGGATAGTGACCCCTATTTAAGATGCAGACAGGCTGTCAAAAAGGACGCAAATGCTAAAAAATACTGCAAAAAACAACCATAGACTGGGTGAAACTACATTTTTGCAGCTTGATGTATTCTAGTAACAGAGTTTCTGGCAGGCTGGCATTTGAATACCGGCCCCATAACACCTGTGTCAGCAAATGTCTGGCAATACATCACATTCAAATACTGCTTCTTACTCTTTTTTTTCTTTCATGCAGCAAGCTGACATATTTCATAGAACAATGGGAAGTCTTTTTCATTCAATCCCCAGCTGACCAGAGGCCTCTGAGTCGGCATAGTGTGCTGTAATATGAAAAATATGATCCTAACAACTCCAGCTGCATGTGTTCTGTGCTGGCATTGTTTGTTTATTCTGTTGAATTTTTAAAGATTTAGGAATTATTCTGAAATGAGTCATTATTTGTTGTTCCTTTTTCTCGTTAGTTTTACATAACATTTTGCACACATGTTCAGTTATTCTGCCTCAAAATACTGTATGCATTTTTAGAGCAAAGTGTTGCATACAAAATAAAAGCCTTCTTAATAATTCATCAAAATCATGACAAAGCAAAAGAAGTAACACGAGGGGTGACGTCCCAAGAAATGCTCACATTGCAGATCTGGATGCCGGTTATGTGCAAAAAGTTCCTCCATGTACCTGCAGGCTTTGTTGTCTATAAGAGGAGAGACTAGCTCACAGCGCAAGGGGCAGAGAGCTTAGTTTACTGTGAGATGTGCAGGTTAACTCGTCTTTACTCCTCTCAGTGTTTAACTATTTCTCACTTATTGCCTCTCCTCCCTCCCGTTCAGTCGTCACAGCTGCAGCACAAAGATGATAAATATTTTAGACGCAGTCTCCAAATATATTCACAGTGATTGTAGGCTTGATACAGCTTCAGTCATTTTTTAATGCATCACTGTAAGACAGGTGAGAGCAAGATGCAAGGTATTTTATGCCGATATACATTCAGCTTGTCAGTCTGAATGACAAAGGATGGATGCAGCACAGGAGAGCAAATGACAACCTCACAGATTTATGCACTCTTTCTGTGCCTTAAATCCTGACCATGACTGCAGAAATGAAATGTAGTTATAGCTCAATACTGCTCTGGTCTTATTTTAACACTGCATCTTGTCATCACATTAATTGAGAGAGGTGTAGCTCTGATTAATAAATCTGCTCATAAAAATTTCTGGACTGCAGTTCCTCTTAACTCAGGACTTCCATCAGATCCATGTCCAGTCCGTGTCTGATCCGCTGCGGTCTGGCTCCTTGCTCTCTCGTCTGTCAACACTCACCGGTTGCATTTTCAGAACGCAGCCCGGAGCAGGACCCCCGGACAGCTGGAGTCATATGGCCAAAGATTTCCCGCTGTAATTGCTGAATGAACGATCATCTGACTCCTCTCCTCACCCATGTTGTCTTTATCAGCCTCTGAAGTTAAGTGAAAAACGATCTGGTGATAACACGGTGTTTTATTCTGAAAATTCACCAGATGTCTTATTTTGTTTTGGTTCCTGACTTCCTGTCCTGTTCCATATGCTCTGTTGAGATTGATGCGTCGTGCTCCGGGATCCAGCAAAAAGAGAAGTCTTGCGTATCTGATCCGGAGGGCTCCAACCTGCCAGATTAAAGACGCAGCTGGAACGCAACTGAGCGGATCCAGTGGAAGTTAACACATTGACTAGAATAGATACCTATCAGATCTGGTGCTGTGACGGATCGGAGACGGACTCGACACGGATCTGGTGGAATTTGGCCGTAGCTCTGGCATTTTAGTACCTTCCAGCTTCCTTCCTGTTTTGTACAGGCTTATTTTTGGCCCCCATCTGTTAAACCCACTTTATACTTTGAGCCTAGTACAGAATGAAAGGGTGGTACAGGCTAGCAATAAAACCGTTACATACCTAAGCTGAATATGAGACTGATATTCAACAGATGACCAGAAACATGACTCCCATTGACTGCTTGTATTGCCTTATTTCGGGCACATATAAACCACTGTTTGCTTACATGGCAGTAATAATAATACGAAAACCTTTCTGATGCTCGAGGCTAATTTATGAGCTATATTTAAGATTTAAAGTTCAATATAACAGCGATAGTAACTCTTCTTCTCCTGTGTCCATCCACAGAACATGTGACATTTGGTGCTTGCAGCTATTTCTAACTTTGCTGTGCACATTTTCCAACCAATGTATTCTCCACTGTGGCACTACATTTGTCTAGACAGGTTCACTGTATGAGTAACATAACTGCATCATGGCAGCTGCAGCACGACTCCTCCAGGTTTCCAAGGCACCGTGTGAGAGAGAGGGAGGGAGGCAGAGAGGTGTGTGTGTGTGTGTGTGTGTGTGTGTGTGTGTGTGTGTGTGTGTGTGTGTGTGTGTGTGCGCGAGGGGGGGGGGTAATGAAGACAGCAGAGAGGAGGCAGAGAGATCAGATTACTGTGAGAGATGCTGATGATCAGTAGCATTGTCCTCCTCTCCTGTCCTCTCGGTTTCTCTCTCTCTTTATCTCTGTATGGCTGGAGATGAAAGAGCACGTTGAACAGAGGCAGAGAGGACAGCTGCTGATGGAGAGGAAACAAAAGAAGCCTTCTCCTTCCTCTCTCCTCTTCCTCCTCTTCCTTTTTGCATTCTCTCTCTATCTCGATCTCTGTCCGTCTCTGCTGTTTTTCCTCTTTCCTGTCTGTTCATTTCTCTCTCTCTCTCTCTCTCTCCTCCTCAGCATACCAAACTTTTCTTTCTCTCTCTGCCTCATTCGATATCTTTTCCTGAGTTCATTACTCTCTCCAACTTTCTTCAGCATCTATTTCTCTTCCTTTCACCCCCTCCTCCTCCCTCCACTGTTCTCCCCTTCCCTTTATTTTTTTTCAGGTCTTTCAGAGCACTCTGTTGAAATCGGATCTGTCACTGTGTCTTTGGAGACGGATAGAGTTTGGTTGCCAGGGGTTTCAACCCGGCAGAAAGGCAAAACTGCAGTTACATCAGTTAAATCAGGTCCCATTTGAACCGCCGCCAAAGTCCGAGCATCTTGTGTTTCTCTGTGTGTGTGTGTGTGTGTGTGTGCGTGTGCGTGTGCGTGTGTGGGCATTGTGTTGGGTTTACATCCAAGTTTTACTATCTAAATATGACTGTGGTGCTTTGATTGAGAAAGACAGTACGTGAACGTCCTTGATCACAAATATTTGTACTCTCATTTGAGCTGATTTTTTTACATTTCTTGAGTAATAAATGTTGTGATTGAACTGAACATACAAAAAATAGTGTCATATTGTCATGATACATTCTCAGTCTTTACATGTACACATTTTTTGCGTGCAAAAGTGTAATCGCAAAAATTCCAAATTGTTGTTTTCTTTTACCTGTTAGCATGCTAGCAGTCGCTACTACTAATTTCAAAAAACTGCTTTGGTGAATCTTGCATTTTAATAAGTAACTTCGTCAAAAACTAACCAAAGTGGTGAACAAAGTTAAACTTTAATACAAGGATGAGGATTAAGCTGTTACCAACATTTTTACAGTTCAGATGGACAGAAGTTTCTCGAAATTTTGGATACTTTTCAATACCATGTGCTTTAAGACAATTCAATATCAGTTATTTTCACATTTGGAGGTATCCAAAGGAAAAAAGCTGAAAAAAAGAAGAGTGAGAGACAAACCTTCAACATGAAGCTTCTACGAGCGAATGGTAGAGCAAGTAGCTGTGGTCAGTCGACATAGAGATAAAGTAAAGAGAGAGAGTGTGTGACGGTAAAGTGAATAAAGCAGCACAACTGAAAAATTAGGTTATTTTCTAAATGTTTCACACAGGTGACTCTCCGAAGAACTTATAAACTATAACGCATGAAGACTATTCTGACACAGCTTGTTAGAGTCTCTCAGGCTTGTTATTCCTCAGCTGTGGTGACTTAACTGCAAACACACAGTCTCCTTTAAAGCTGCTGTTGGTAGGAATGGTGTCAAAAGCGTTACTTTTTTCTGCTGGGTTTAAAGTAAAGGTCTTAACACCCATCAGTACTCATAGGTAAGTGAAGTAATTTGAGACTATTGCAAAATCTTTGTGTTTACCAATGCCTATGTATAAAGCAATGTTATTATTATTCCCCTTGTTCCTGTTATGACGGACCAGTCAGAGCTAATCTCCAATCCTCTGTCCTGATTGGTCGATTGGCGGCCCCACTACATTGCCCTGATTAGCTATGAAGCCACTACTTCCTCATAGAACCTGCACAACAATTTTTTGTGGGCGGGTTTACAGGAGCAGAGAGGGTAGGTGAAGTGTTGACATTCAAAATCTCTCTCCAAACTGATGTTTATATCTCGACTACCAACAGCAGCTTTAAATGACAAAAAATACCCAGATATTTGGTACGTGTTAAAGCTGCTGTGAGGAACTTTTGTTTTGTATCGATTCTGGTGCCCCCCTGGTGGACAAAGTGATACCTCTTATCTCTTGTCCTATACATGCAAAAGTAGTGTTTTCAACAAAAGCCTCTTCCTGTTGTCTTCAACAGTCAATTTTATCAGGCAATGTGATTATTTTCCATGAAAACAGTCAAATGAAGGCTGTTTCTGAAGCGAGATGTCCATCTTCTGGTCTGGCACCTACCCCCCCTTAGGGTGGTTTCAGGCATTAAAAATTACAACAGAGAAGGTGTCAGTGTTGCTGCTGATGGACTTGTTTGCTATTGAAGGTCATAAAGGGGCATCAGTATCATTTTCAGTCTGTTTCTCAGCCAGTTCAAAACTCCTCACAGGGCCTTTAAGAAAAGATAATATGTGGTACTTGAAAGAGCTTTTATTTTCCCTTTATTTAGGAAGCTGATGTAAGATAAATTGCAATGCGCCTAATTCATACTTTACCATTATATGTCACATTGGGTAAAACACAAAGGAGTACCCATGTGCAGAATTTGTGAAGGTGTATTAAACAAAAGAACAGAACATACAAGGTCAAACAAAACTTACTTAAACAAAACACAAAGCTGGGGGAGCACGAGAAGGAACATAAGAGCAGTGTGAAGCTGCGAAAGCACAGGTGATGATGTAAGAAAGACGTAATGATCCAACAACACAAGGGAGGAGACACAGAGACTAAAAACACACTAGCTAACGAGCAACAGGTGTGGCACAGGTGACACTAACGAGGGTAATCAAAGTGGAGGGAAACACACAAGGGCAGGAAGTAACACTAAACCAGACACAGGGAGCAATAACTACAAAATAAAACAGGAGACACGATAGACCTGACTAAGAAACACAAATGAAAATTCACACACAAGAGATAAAACACACTGTACAAAACACAGTACAGAATACAGACAGGGAAGGAAAGACATGAAACACAGTAAATCATGAAATCAAAGATTACAGTACAAAGAAAAATCCCAAACTAAACATGAGCAACCCATGACATTATACTTCAAATGCTTATGTAAAATTGTTTATTAGTTTTGGGTTGAGGAAAATTCCCCTCCTCTTGATATGGTCTTTAATTGCAGCCTTCAAACATTCATTTATGTCTTTTTTTCTCGTTCTCTTGAAACATTAACTACACCATCAGGAACAAAGAAGAGCAATCTGATTTGTTCAGAGGGCTCTTTGATGTCTTATTTAAGAGCTGCTTCTTTGTGCTCTATATGTGTCCAGATACTGTGTCTGTAATTGAATTGGCTAAAGTGTGCGTTTTGTCAAAACTGACAGGAGTCATATATTGTTGTCTGTTCTCATTCCTTCAGATAAATATCATCATTAGCTGGGAACATGGACACACACTCACATAAACACCTTATAATGTTTGTGTAGGTGAGTGTGTTGTTTTTATACTGTTATAGCTAAGTGTGAGGCTGTGAACATCATGTTTTTCTGTATCAGTGTAAGCAAGCTTTTGAGTATTTTTGTGTGTGTAAAACGTCCACTTTTGTGTGTTTGTGTGTTGACTGGAATTATTTTTGTATGCAGGTTACTCATTTTTGTTACTCACAAGCATTATAAAAGTCACATTTTCAAGGCCAGAAAAACATTTTTGACTGTGAATGTTTTTATTGAATCCCATGTTTCCTGTTTTCTCTTCACTAGTCAACTACGCACCAGAGAGTTTACAGTAACCTGAATATGAGTGCAGAACCACCGCAATAAAAAACAAAAAGGCTCCAAATGGGCTGTCAGGTCGAATGCAAACGTCTCTTAACAGCGGCTGCTGAGTGCTGATTCACGCCTCAGCTCAGAGCATAAATCATTAAAAGATGCAGGTACACTGCAGCTGAATAACAGAAACTTGTGTGTTTCCTCTGGACTGCACACAATGTTTCATCTCAGCTTTATAAATGGAGAGAGAGGAGGGAGAGGAGACCCCAGGTGTGGGGAAAGTCCATACCAGCCTGTCAGGCTGTGAGCAGGGCAAACACCAGCAGGTGGAGAGATGGAAAGACTCTCTCTCTCTCTCTCTCTCTCTCTCTCTCTCTCTCTCTCTCTCTCTCTCTCTCTCTCTCTCTCTCTCTCTCTCTCTCTCTCTGTCTCTCTCTCTCTCTCTCTCTCTCTCTCTCTCACACTCTCTCTCTCTGATGGTCCATGTTTTATTTCATACCTCAGGGTGTGTTCATCTCACTCTGCCTGCCAGTACATTCTTTTGTATCAGCCTGTCTTTTTTACTAACAGCAGCACTTAAACACCAATTTTCCTGACAAGGTAGTTTTTTAATTCCTCATTGTAGCTCATTAGCGTCATCGGTTTATCTCAATCAAGTAAGATGCTTTCACTTGTTACTTCATATTGCTTTGTATTCAGTCTGTGTTTTGATGAACAAACCTTTGTCTTACATCCACAAGGTTCAGCCTCAGTAATTGCAAACATTTGCATGTGTGATCCCATCATTGTACCTCATCCACCTGCCTCCTATTTCTCCTCTTTTCACTGTCATTCCTGCAGTTGTTCACAAATTCCAGTGTAAGTACATGTGATTGAAAAGCAGAGTATAACGCTTTAGTTTAAGTGAAGCCACCCACATAGAGAGCCAGGGTCAGCAAATGCAATGGAATACAATGTTGCATAAGTATATCCCACCATCCCTGCATACGTCTGGTCTGTGTAGGAATCCGCCTGTTTGATTAAAAAAACAAAGAATAGTGATATCATGCCTTTTCTGTGATCTACAGATGTTTTAGTCTGAGCCGGGGTTTCCAGTGAAACAGAGGCAGAGGTCAGTCTTAAAAATCATGTGCATTATAAGGAGCTCTTAAAGTCTGAATAGGTGATAATTTTCATAATAAGAAAACTTAAGCTCACTAAGTTTTTCAATCAGGCTTCAGCTAAAGACATTCAGGACTCTTGTCAAAATAATTAATTATTTGCATGAAATAAGTTACATTTGGTGGTATGGCTCTGTTTTGGTAGTTCCACGTGCCTTCCTGGAATGCCAAAGGCTTAGGTGGGGAGAGTACACCTCCCCTCTCTTTCATGTGCATAAATGAAAAGCCAAGGAAGGGAGAGCAGCAGCAAAGAGTGCATACAAGTAAGTTATCTTGTTATAACAAGACAAAGATTGTGCACACAAGATATAATTACCCTCTCACAGGACTTCAGAAGCTCAGTATGTTGCTTGTGATAAAGATATTTAATAGTTTAGCGTGGTTTAGAATAAAAAAAGATCTCTGATGGTTGTTATTTTTACATTTATACTAACAGCCGTGAAGTTGTACTTCTGTAATATAGTCTGTTGCTTTAAGCTTCAATGCTCAATCCTTGTCTACAAAAGATGTGTTCAGGCACAGTTTGTAAGTGTAGGTCACCCAATTTTTAGCACCTCTAAAACAGGGAAAAAATAGACTAGGAGCATGAAAATAAGCTCCAGGGCAATTATACAAGCTGAGTCGAGTTGGTTAAAATAGAAGTGTATCTGTTCAGAGAAACATGAGAGTGACAAGTGAAGACAGAGGCTGCATCACCTCTTGTGTTAAAACAAGTGTTGTAATGGGCATCAAAGGAACAATACAGAAATCAAAAAGGTTTTATTTCAAAATTGACAACAACAAAGAAGACAAGTAAGATCACATTTTTGCATTCTCAGTCCAGTAGTCTTGGACGTGGTGTGAAACTACTTCACAAAGTTTGGACTGAAACCGGCTTTTCTTTTTTAAATTGGTATCAGCTCTCACTGCTTGTGTTTGAGAAGCTGTTTCTATATTAACAGAGCCCACACTGCTGCTTTGAATGAAATGAAAACAAATAAAAATGATGTTGGCATGGAACTTTAGAGAAACCTGGCGCACACACAGCACAGCAGAAATCTTCTTTTATTTTTCTTTCTCTCAAAAACACTGCGAGGACTTATCTGTGACTCTGTGTGACTCTTGGTCATGTAAACCCAGAGAGGAGTTACTGAGGGTCTGACTTGGCCTTCTGTTTTTGATTCTCTGCTCCTCCCACAATATCTACAAGCTTGAGATGGCTCACTTTGTGTTTTCTAGTTAGTTAGCTTGTTTGATTTTTGGCTTGTTTCCATAATTAAGCTAATGAATAAAAGTGGAACAATATAGCAGTAAACTGAAAAAGAAAATTGTGGCTGTTCTTTTTCTGTGTTGTAGCTGCAAGACTTGAAAATTATAGCATAGGACCTACACTTTTCCCTCACAGCCAGTGGCTCATTTTACACTCAATGCAATAAACACAGAGTTAAAACCTTTGAATAATGAGATACCGTGATAATGATTGAGACGTCCAATTAAATTGTGTTTCTTGGCTGATTTAGTAGAGGATTACACCCAATTGAAGGATTTAGCTACATTTTATCAGGTTTTTGACACATTAACTTGTACTTTCTTTCAATTCATCTTCTTTGTAATCATAATACTTCACTGCCTCACTGTCTTAATCTCTGGGCTTCTCTGAGTCATCCATGCTTTTATATTCATCCTCTTCAATCACACTTATGTTTCCATTTTACTCACCCCCGAAAAAGCTTTGGAATGGCTTTTCAAAAATCAGAAATAAGGATGTTATTCATTTAATTTTGCCCCCTGCAGAGGCCAGCAATGTTGCCTCTCTTAACTAAATAAACTCTCCACCTTTCTTTTCTGCTTTGCATTTATCTGAACTCTATATCGAAACCGCAAATGTGGCTGATGTGAGTGTGTTAGTGAGGTAACATGTTTGGTGAGCTTTTA
Organism: Notolabrus celidotus; assembly: GCF_009762535.1. NCBI lineage: Eukaryota > Metazoa > Chordata > Actinopteri > Labriformes > Labridae > Notolabrus > Notolabrus celidotus. The sequence continues at coordinate 12,756,053 of NC_048286.1, read as the reverse complement.
ATGGTGACAGACAGAAGAAAGAATTTCTCGGGAGAAAAAGCAGAGAAGAAGATTAAAACAGAGGAAGATCAAGACAGACGTGACAAATGTGAACAAAGGCACACTAATGCTCTAAGAAGGGTTTACATTCGTCTGTGTATAGGTGTGTGTCTGTGTGTGTGTGCCGGCACATGCAAACATACACATGCACGCAAGCGAGAGGTGTCAAAGCACTGCCTTCAGAAATGTCAAATGTCAGATTCAGTTCAGCTGGCATTATGCTCGACGTCGAGTGATCCCTAAAGAGGAGTTTTCCTCCTTCTTTTAAGTCACTACTAAAACAAGCTTTCTAGGCCAGAGAAAGGTAACACATATTTGTGGAATACATACAGGTTTTTTTCTTTGTGTGGGATGGGGGGCTCGTCCTGATTGCCGAGCAAGTCAATTCTGATGAGTATGAACCTGAAAGTATTTCAAGATCTTTGGGTTCGGGTTTGAAAGGTGAAATGAGATTAGAATGAAAGCTACATGACAATATTTACCAACTTGACAGTGTCAGATAACATAGGACTTGAGGTTAGCAGCTAGCTAACTACATATTGACCATGTGTATTTGTCTATTGTGTTAGCTCTAATGCTAGCTGTTTAAATCCCCGAGCAAATTTAGCTTAAAAATTAGCTCTTATGATGATCAAAATAAGTAGTTAACATTATTTCTGTAATGTTGTTAGCTAAAACAAATGACATTACGGAAATGTATGTGTATGTGTGTGTGTGTGTATTTCATCTAACATAACACCGTTCAAATGTTTACTTTTATTATTGATCTTTTATTTTGTTTGAACACACCTTACTGTATAGTAAGTTATTGTGGTTGAGTTTAATGTTCACCTTTATTTTAACAAAAAAAGATAAATCACTGAAAAATGATAATCCAACACATTACAACAATTGTAATTGTTAAAACATGATCTTAATGCTGATGCTAAGTTATACCAATGTTATTCAAATGCTTATGTCTTTATATGATCCAATCAGCAGCTCATGACAGGCATTTACATGTTTCAGCTTGTATTAGCCTCGATAAGCTAATGTTTTTTTCGGGTTGTCTCAAAGGGAAAAAGTTTAAACAGTCTGACTACATGAAGACTTCCAATGCTTCCAACAAAGTTCACAATGTGCAGAAGGTCTTTCTGAAGCTATCTGTTGTCGCTATATATCCTGCTAGCTAACAGTACAATATGTTGTCAAGTATGGACCAGCTGCCCATGACCAACCTCACATTAGGGACTCACATTATCCTCCTCTGGTCACTTGTCTTAAATCGAGTCTTATCAACAGAACCCACACTTTACGAGATCACCAAAATCGAACCCACAATTTTCTTTAAATGCATGATTATGAGCTACTGAGGAAGAAAGGCTGTTGTAATTTGGTGCTGCTGGATTCTGCCTCTTCACCATGTGTCCAGCACATTTTGGCAGCAAAGTGGATGCTTGCTTCTCCAAGCAAAATCTTCTGTGTTATATAACATAAATAAATACTCTCTGCTTTGTATACTGGTATATTCGTTGAGAAAAAAGGTCTTCTTCAACACCAAACATTAAGGAAGCTTATTTTAAGATAATCAAATAAGCAGTTAACATTATCAACACTATCATTTTTATTTCTTGTGAATAGATGTTAACTTTAAAGAAAAACAAAGCAGCTTATCTCACTGACATTGAGTCATTTTAGCTTTATCTTTTCTTAGCAACAAATGAAGCAACTAACATTTCCCACTGTGGTTAAGCTTTAACCTTTCATGCCCCTCTCTGTCCCCTCTCTGTCCCTGTTTCTAGTCTGCCTATTTACTGTCACTGCTTTAAAAAGGCACAATGCCAAAACCCCTTGACAACCCCTTGACAACCCCTTGACAATGGTTATTAACTTTCACTAACATGAGCAACACCAGAGGCAAACTGATCACACATCATTTTAAATCAATCTGCGTAAAAGAGTTCCAGTACATCCCTTCAGGTTGACAAGACTTGATAAGTTAGCAGCGGATTTAAGCATCATTTTATCATTTGATGGTCAAAGCTTCTCTCTCGCTCACTGACGTTACAGGTATGAAGAATATAAATTAAATCATATACTGTATTCAAAAGTAGCCTTGACATTGTTTTTACTTCTGAAATGTGGCTTAAACTCATGCCTGGACCATTTCTGAATATATTCTGCTGTGTCTCTGGCTGAAGCATCCTGGCAGTACAAAAAGTTGAGCCTCCTTTATCCTCTAGCAGCCTGAAACCTGGCTCCCTGCATTATTCCATGTGTGTCCATCCTGACCACAACAAGCCGCATGGGGCTCCAACAACAATGTGACCTTGGAGTCTTCCTGCGCCCGGCTCCGGCTGTTTCGGGACACTGATTCTTCCGAGAAGAGTGTTTCTAATGTGTGTGTGTGTGTGTGTGTGTGTGTGTGTGTGTGTGTGTGTGTGTGTGTGTGTGTGTGTGTGTGTGTGTGTGTGTGTGTGTGTGTGTGTGTGTGTGTGTGTGTGTGTGTGTGTGTGTGTGTGTGTGTGTGTGTCTGCACATGTGCCAACTACCACATCAGTGTGCCAGCTGGAGAGTGGCAGTGAAACCTGTAGCTGTATGCACACATGCTTACACACACACACACATGCACGCTGACAGGCGCACATGCTGGCGTGCTACTTCCATCTCCTCTGCCAGTCTTGCAGATTTGATATCATGTAATTGGGGGAAAAGTTCAAATCATGCCAAAAAACAGCATCTAGGGAAATACACACTAGTTTGTCTGGTTGAGCCAGCACCAAACACAGCTTGACTGTGACTGCTGTCCCTAGATTACTTGGAATAGGTTAACTACAGATTAATAGGATGATGATAATCAAGTATTAGGCTCCATAATTATCTGGGGTTTTTTTCAAAGAGAAAACAAAACAACAGGCTGTGTGATTAAAACAAGACAAGTTTTCTCTGTTCCCCTCTACCTGTGATTGAGGAGATTTTCTGTGTAGTTAGTGAGAGGCAGATTATAGTTAAGTACCTCTGATATTGTTACACAAAAGAAGGTTTCTCCATACTGCTTGTGAATAAAACAGTGTTATACTGCAACTATCAGATTCAGAAAAAACTCCAATTCATTAGAATTAATGAGCCGTTTTCCATTCAGTTTCTGCATTTTGTTGTGTCCTGGTCACAATAATTAATTCATCCATCCATTTTCAAATGCTTACCCAGGGTTGGGTCATGGTAGCAGCAGGATAAGCAGGTTGTCCCTCAACCCAGCAACGTTTTCCAGCTCCTCTTGGGGAATCCTGAGGTGTTCCCAGGCCAGACGGGATAGATGATCCCTCCAGGGAGCTCTAAGTCGACAACGTGGTCTCCTACCAATTGGACATGCATCTTAAGCAACTTAACCAGATGCCCAAATGCAACAACTGGCTCTTTTTGATGCAAAGGAGTAGTGGCTCCTCTTCTGAATTAAAAGCTTTGCCTTGAGGCTCTGCTTCCTCTTCTCCGCAGCAGTCAGGTGCAAGGCCTGCTGATGCTGCAACAACCTGTCGGTCTATCTTACGCCCCATTTACCCTCACTCATGAACAAAACTCTGCAATACTTGATCTACTCCACTGGAGGGAGTTACTCCCACCCAGCGAAGCTAGTCCATCCTTTTTTAGGTAGAGAATCATGGCCTCGAGCTCGAACATGCTGACCCTCATCCCAACCACTTCAAACTCGACTGCAAACCATCCCAGTGCTTTGATGCAAGTCCCAGCTTTAATGGTACCAACACAACATCATCTGCAAAAAAACAAACCTGGCTGTTCCTTGAGATGCTGTCTATGAAAACCCTGAACACAATTGGTCATAAAGGACACACCCACTGGGTGCTTGTCTGACTGTGTGCAGAGGAAATTTTAAAATGTGACAAGATAATACAGGGTTGACATGCAACGTCCTGCCACAACATGGATTTTGCAACACTCATCAGCAGTTTAATCACATGTTTTAAATAAAGTGCACACACAATGGAGATTTATTTCCCATAACAACAATGCAGTTAGAATGTCTTGGGGAAATAAGGAGTGAAATTGAGTGATTTGTTTCTTCAGATGTCAATCATCGGATCCACCAAATGACACAAAACAAGAGTCAATGGCTGAATAAGCTGTTTGGCATTGGCATTGGCAGATTTTTCATGAGCACAATTTCACATACTCAGCTCTGCTGTTCATCCCACAAATACTTGTTCCTTACAAATGTGGTATCATTTAAAAGGGAAATAGACAGGCTTTCCAATAGTATAAGATTTATTGATGAGAAGCATTATTACAACAAACACAAATTTCCCTACTTTTTGTGCTATGTCTATATAGCCAAAGTAGCAACTGTAACTCCGGATGCCAATATATTTCTGCTAAAGCTTGGTTGATTTTAAATTTCATCAAAATACATTTTATTTCTGACACATTTTTCACAATAAAAGTCCCCAGTTGTTATGTTGTTGAAGTACTTTTATTTTGAAACAGCCATGTAAGAAGTAGCGTGTTTCAGCAGTTGTTACTTAACATAAGATAAGATAATACTTTATTCATCCCACAATGGGAAAATTCATGGAGTTACAACAGCAAACAAAAAGGTGTACAGTACAAGAATTTCAACAAATATATATATATACATATATATAAATGTCCATCAGAGACGACAGCTTGGCCATAATTCTTCTGTCATGATTCAAACAGTAAAATACAGTAGATTTCTCAAAACACAAATTGGAAAGTTGGAGACGTAGAACACTCAGGATACCAAGATAAAATACCATTACCACAAAATATACTCCGCAATAAAACAATCAGGGTCCCAAAAGTCCCAGATTAACTTACTGAACCCTGGCAAAATCTGAGTCATTCATAGTTTGATGATGCAGTAAATTCAGGGCTATGTTGAAATCCTGAAGTAATAATGAGGCGTCTCCGCTCTCGCTCATTTCCTTTATTTGCTGTATCAATAAAAGATGTTCTAGGTTTTTTCATGGATGACAGCCTGTGAAACAAAGCAAACAAGAGACCTTATAATTACAGTAGCGCTTCTGCTGCAAAGTGGAACCTTCACTCCGCTGGTGTTGCTAGGGAATTTAGCTCACAACCTCATACTCTCACTCAACACTGTTCACTTCCTTCATATCCGTTGTTACTTTCCTTTTTTTTCTTCTGTCTCATTCTCTTATTTTCTCTTACTTTCTCTGCCATCCTCCTGTGTCTGAAACCATATCACTTATCGATCTTACTTTGCTGCTCAGTCCTTCTGTTATTCTCTCCGATGCTGACTTTATCCACTCCTCCTTCTTTTTTCTCTCTCACAACCTTTTTCTTGTTCCAGGATGCGACATTGTGTTACACGCATTCTCCATCTGTTTCATGCCCCCTATTCGCAGCCTCTTCTGTCTGAGAACAAAAACACATCAGTGAACATACTGTGTGCATGGATTTGAGCCATTAAGTGCTTTTTTTGCCTTTCTTGTTTGGGTAACGATCCACAACTCTGAGTTTGAATGGAGCATTGAGTGGTTCTTCAATAAATGCTGATCAGAGTGGTGTTATTGATGTCGGAAACAGCGCTATCTTTTCCACAATCAGGAGAGTGATTCACGCTGAAATTACTTTCATCTGCATGCTTGAAATTCACACTCATTAATTGAATTCCTGTTCTCTTGTGTGCACAATTATTGTTTTTCATACACCAAAAAAAGAGATAGTTTCCCAAATTATTGAGATTGTTTTTTATTATTTTCAGGAGCGCCAGTTTTACTTCACATGGAAACAAAATCAGCCCAAGGGATGATCTTTGGCAGAGCTTTGGTTTTTGATTCCACAGTATAAAAAGGGAATTATGAGTCAAGTTGAAAAAACATGTTTTATTTACTTACATTGTAATGTGGTTGAAGTTTCAGCCTACTCCTCACTAGCACCAGTCAAATAAAGCTCAAAGTGATCACAATACTCTGGCCAATCTGGTATCCCATTGCTGTAATTTGACAATGATGCTTTTGGGAGCTTTGGCTGACTTTCCTGAGTTTTTGGTGTAAGCAATAAACAACTTCTAGCTTAGTCTTCCTTTCAGTGTGTTGCCATTGTTTACGGTCTGGCTGCAAACTCTGCGAATGGATTTGGTGTTGAGAAACAACATCTAATAGCTGACTATTAGCTTCTCTTGGATGCAGACAGAAGTCTAAAGACATTGCTCAGGGATGAGCATTACATGTGTAGTCACTGGTGCCTGCTCTGTTCTGTACCCTCTGGGTCTTTGCTGCTGCTCTTGCTGCCTTGGCTCTTCATGTATGCACATGAAAGAGAGGGAGGTGTGCTCTCCCCGCCTCAGGCTTTGGCATTCCATGTATGCACGTAGAAAGGCAAGGCACTCTCAGAACAGAGCTATGCCGCCAAATATAACTTACTGCATGATAATCATAATGCTCTTTGACAAGACTGGTATTGACTGAAATGTATTTAGATATTTAAAACTCCTGTAAGAAACTTTTGGGTTTCGCCCGTTTTGGCGCCTCTTGTAGACAAAGTGAGACCATTTTTCTCTTAGCTGATTTGTCCTGCAAACATGTTAGTAGTGTTCCCTTCTTCATTTAAAATGTATAACGTGCAACTCACAATGCATTTTGATATTGAAAGTTAAAAGAAAGGCTGTTTCTTTTAATATCCGTGCCTATAACCATACAGAAATAATCCAATTTCTCTCCGATGCTCATGTGTGCTTTTGTAGGGCATAAAGAGGCATCAGCATTAATTTTGGTCTGTTTGATTTCCAGCTAAAAACTCATTACATGAGCTGAAATTAATGTTTATTTGTAAAGGGGTTTAGTATGAAGCAAGTAAACCAATGCCACACACTGCAGTATTTATACCTTGCTATTGCTGTCCCTAAATGGGTTTTTAGAATAGAAAATCATATATGGAAATCAACAACCAATGCAAAGGAATATCTTACTCTCTTAAACAGGAGGACCAGAATCATTCATGACTTCATTACTGAGCCTTCTGAGTTTGAAAAGATCCCAGTAAGGATCCAGTTGAGCCCTAAAACCATTAGCCTCAAATGTTGTAGACTTGATTGATTGATTGATTGATTGATTGATTGATTGATTGATTGATTGATTGATTGATTGATTGATTGATCGATTGATCGATTGATCGATTTAAGCATCTGAATGACTCATATTTCACAAAGCAGATTTGAGATGAGACATGAAACACAATTGTATGATCTGAAAGTAGAGTTTTGAATCTTGGTTGTTACGTCTCTGCACAGTCTCTTTCTGACACACTTGCTCCTCTTATATTAAATATATCAGGAAAGGGTCATAATATTCAAACCTTAGCAGTGCTCCAAAAGCCAGTTTAATATTGTAAATAAAAACTTGCACCTCTATGTCCTTATTTCTCTATCACTTGACTTGTGTGATTAGTATGCACTGTCTCTGTTTGTTGGCGTTACTTCTAAGTGTTTTCAAAGCACACAGTGAGTATTTCTTTCCTTCTAAGGATTTGTTTTTCCACCTCTGTTCAGTTCACAGCAGAGGAAACATACATTTTTGTTACTGTTTCAGTCAAGGTTAAACTATCCCTTTTGATTCAGTGTTTTAAAAAACTCAGTCAAAATTCCTCTCTGTTGTGCTCTCAAGGAAACTGAAGAAGCGCGACCTTTCTAATCCTCCAACAGACCAGTGTCACATTATCCTCCTCTCACTGTTCATGTTTCCCTTTTTTGTCATCTGGATTTCATTTTCCGGCGAACATCCTGGCAACAAAGCTGCCGGTTTGCTGCAACCTTTTGTGCTCGCTCTTTGTGAGCTGTGAATACACCACTGTTAACCCTTTATCTTTTCGTTTCCAGCACGCACAAACACATTAGTATTGCGCATTGATACACAAACAGATGACTGGATGCTTTGCGTGTCGTGCAGATTCTTGGATACCAATAATCCTCTGATCCACTAAATTCACACATTCCCGTAGAGACATGGAAACAACAGGCTCACACAAACAGGATTTCATAGTTCACCACAGCCTTTACAACAAATTATTTTTAGAGTCCAATGAACAGTTTTAAAAATAGAAGGATGAGAAGACAGAGAGATAAAGCAAGTCCTGGATTTTGTTGAAGGAGAAGTTGCTTGGCTTGAAGATATCTTGTTCCTCTCATGCATTTTTTCCTCCCTCGTTTTCTTCCTCCATCACATCTCTCCCTTTTTTCATTCCCTCCATCTCTGGGTGACTAGCAATTACAGTCCACAGTTGCTATAGAGGCCCTTGTAAATGATTGAAAGAGAGAAAGAGAAAGAGAACGAGGGAGTGGACAGGCTAATAAGATTCAGAGGCCTGAAAGTCTCCATTGTCACAGAGTCTGTGTCAGTAGGAGGCAGGAGGACAGGAACAATCTCTCCCTCCTTCCTTTCCTCTCTCTGTTCTCTCTCTCCTGAAGCCAGAGATGCAAACTTAATTTTCAAACTCTGATTTTTTCCCCTGAAGCTGGACCCTGGCATGGCTCCAGCTGTTGCTTAAGTAACACGAAAGCACAGAGAGTGTGAGAGCAGGATGTCTGATTAACAAGCAGCCTGTCGGGTGCTTTGTGTGCTCAGATGGTCCGACTGACCAGTGACACAGCAGGTCCTGGTGCTCTGTGCACGGACTTCAGAGGAAAATCAAAGCTGTTTGGTTACTTTCACTTTCACAGATGGCTGAATGGAATCAAACTAAATCACTTTTTCCCTTTACATGCAGACATAATCCCAAACACCTGGGCAGAGAGACGTTTTTTTTAGTGTTACTATGCATGGAGATGTAAGAAATCCCTTCTATCTTTCTAATCACTGTAAAATTATAATTACTGCACTGATTAAAAATTCAAATTGTGACATGTTTGGTCACAAATTTAGAGGCAAACACTCAAAACTGATAATATAAGTCATTTTTATCCAGCAGAATTAATTTAAACCAGAACATCCCCCTGTTAATGTCATGAGTTTATTTTGTTTAGTTTTGTATTTTCTCTTTGTTGTAATCTGTCTTCATTTTCCTTTTTATTTTGCAGATTGTGTTGCACGCCTTGTTCCCTCCCTCAGAGTTTTCTGTATTGATTTTAAGTCATGCTTATGTCTTCCTTGTTGTTATTAATGAACAATGTATTGTGTTGTGTTCCTTGTGTGTGTCTATTTTCTCTTGTGTTTATTAGTCGGGTCTATTGTGTTTCCTGTTTTATTTTGTAGGTCTTGCTTCTTGTGTGTGTCTAGTTTAGTTTTACTTCCAGCCGTTGTGTGTTTCACTCAATTTTAACCCTTCGTTTCTCATAAACAGCAATAATGTTCCTTGGTCAATTTAACGCGGGGCATATATAATTATCCAAAAGTGTCAGAACCCCAAAAAATCCCAATAAACATTTTTTAAACCTCATTATTAAATCCATTACTAACCACTTGAATCAATATTTGGTGCAATGGTGTTCTTTAATTCTAACAGATCATGGTTTAATGAGGATATCTCACTTGTTTTTAATGAAAATTTATGTTAAAAAGGTTTGTGTGTGTGCATGTGTGTATGAGTGGGGTGAAATATGTCCCACAGTTACAAAGAAACAACTAGTATTTGACACTTCTGACCCCTTTTAGCCTCCACTTTGACTGCCGTTGCAAATTTGTGAAATCAACCATTTTCATTTTATATGTTGGTTTCACCTACTAAGCCAAGCAGAAGAAGTTTCATACCGAAAAAATACTTTTAATAATTTTTGGGGGACTTTTTATCTTTAAAAAAGGTAAATTTGACCCGCAACATAACAGGATGGTTAATTACCCTAATTAGTTTCACCTGTGGTATGTGTCCACACCTGCACCGGATTACCAGTAGTGTATTTATTCCGTGTGTTTGCCCTCCCCCACTTGGTTGGACTATTTCGTTGTTCCTGTGTTCTGTATGTTGTGCACCCTGTGGTTTTCTTTGATTTTCTTTTGGACATTTTAGAAATTTTAGTTTCTTCTTTTGTCATTTTAAACTTTTGTTGTTCAATCTTAGTATTCTGCACGAGTCCTCCTTTGTTGTGCAACCCATTGTGACAATAAATAAGATGTGCAACTATTTAAATGGTAGAAAAAAATCAATTATTTGCATCATCAGGTTTGTGGATCCTCAAATTCATCATTGGACAAAAAAACTTGGAATATTTGTCATTTTTTAAAATGTGTGGATTTGCTGACTTTTTACCATTTTAACAAAGCAAATAGAGTGGCTCATTGTTTATCAGTAAACAAAATATGCTAAATCCAAAACTCACTATGAGCTCATTTCAACTGGAATCACTGATAGTTGTTATTTTATTGATTAGGTTTAATAATGAGTCGATGCCCTGACAGCATATCTGTAACTGGAGCAGTTAACGGGATAGTTTGGGTATTTTAATTTGGGGTTGTGTGAAGTACCTAACAGTAAATACTTTGCCTTCAATGGGTGACAGCCTGCCCAGCTCCCGTTAAGAGACAACAGCTGGAGTTCTTTCACGCCAAGCTATGTACCCCTTCAGATAAGGCCACACAGTCCAAAAACTTTAACCACTTAAAAAACCTACATACCTACATTGAATTTAGTTTAAGTGAATTATTTCACATCTTCACCGCTGCTTCTCTTGACACTATGGCTGTTTTCAAAACCACCTGCTACATATTATCTACAAAAGTAGGATGTACTGCAATCCAAACATGACTTAATACACAATTTCATTTTTTAAACATGAGTCCTTATCAAGAAATGGACCCAAGAATGTAAGACCTGGTCAACCTAAACATCTGCAGCAGTACCGCTGGACTAGTTTTGAGAAATACACAGCTTTCTCTTATAGTCAGTCCATAAAAAAGACAAAACAAGACCAAAAGAAGTAAACATTTTCCCCATCTTTGGATCTGTGTTCAGAATAACTGGCCTAGTAGAGAGTAAGTGATTGCTGTCTGTAATATTTCAAGGATGTTTCACCTTTGATACATGAGAGAGGGGCAGAACAAT